>NC_047503.1:12599495-13199495 GCF_902827115.2 Pseudochaenichthys georgianus | reverse complement strand
GTCTTTGCGAACCCCAATGCTTCTTCATACACCCATTGACACACATTCATAGAGAGGGAGCCATACAAGGTGCTACCTGCTCAGAGAGACTAACATTCACACACACTCAAACAACATTAGCCATGCCATTGGGACTTATGTGGGGTCAGGTGTCCTGCACAAGGATGCATTAACATGTTGACAGCAGGGGCTGCGGATCCAATGATTGGCTTTCCGAAAAAACTCCACTTGCTGATTCTCAGGTAAGTCTGAGGTCTGACTAACATCGTAAGCAGCTTTAGTGTTAATTCTCCATTACACTTTCATTTTCTTAAAACTTCAGGTTAAGATGAGTTGGAGAGGAGATTGCAAACGCCACAACATAGGTGTAATTCTCAAAAGTCAAGCAAATTATCAGTTACTCTATAAAATAACATTTTCTTTTGTAAAAATGGAATTCAGAGAACAAGATGCCAGCCCCAGTTTGCCTCATTAACAGGATTAAACCGTTTAAGGACTTGATGGCGAAGACTCATTAATTGAGCATCACTCTCAATGTCCCCGACTGAGGCAGGGGGAAGAGTGTCTCTTTGCTTTTGGCTTTTTGTGGTTTCTGTTATTTATTCAGGGATTAGTTTCTTTCAGAATTTAAGTATAGAGTTAACACCAAGTATCCTGACAACAGTGAGTACTTTTGACTAATGATGGGACATCTTCAGTCTGTTAAAGGCAGCAGATTGGAGTTGCAAACAGTAAGTGACATGTAGGGCATGTGGTCAAATAAGCCAAAAGAGGGGTGCAGTGACCCGGAAGTTAGCCTAGCAATGGCTTCCTTGACTAAAAGCCAACGGGAGTTTTCCATTGGATTTTGGAATATTGCATGTCATAAGATCTTTGGCAAACACACGTCACCACCGCTAAGCTAAAGACAGCTAATATTTTGTATGATGACGTTAAGTAGTCCATTTAGCCACTTGTTAGCAACCATCGTTTATTAAAGACACGTAAAAGCTACAGATGTGTTCACCAGTTGGGTATTCACTGAAATATGTTATGTTGCAGAACAAAGAAAGGTCATTGTTCACCACAGACATTATTTTGGGAATTTAACCGAAAACCCATTTAAAAATACATTGACTTCAAGACAAGAGAGCACGGAAGTGCTAACATGCTCACTTTGGGGGTTTAGGACTCATTCCACTCTATTACAGATAGCTGAAATTATTGAATGGAGTTTAAATTAATCTCAAACTAAAAAAGCCCACCAATATTGTGGAACAGCCTTTTACTACATAACGGTAAAAGATTTGTAGTGCGATTTGCAATGGCGTTATTGTCTAGTTGTCTGTTTTTAGTTGTGGGAATTATAAATTGGTTCAGTATTGTTTTCATATTTCAAAGAGAACATACTCTGCTACATACTACTTACATACTCTGCTCATTTTCAGGTTCATATTTGTATGTTGTGCCTCTACTGTGACATGTCTCCATGCTTTAATGTTCAAAATGCTCTTTATTTTTCTCATACTGCCTGTGCTGCAGCTCCTCTTTCCACCCTCTGTCTGAAACCAGAGCCCAGTCTGCTCTGATTGGTTAGCAGGTCGACTCGGTTGTGATTGATCGACCGTTTAGAGATGTTTTGGAAATGTTCCACTCCTTAACCCATCATGTCCAATGTGTAGGAGCGATAGGCAATATAAGTTATGTAGTGATGTCACTATGTTACAGAGGTAACAAAGGAATGTGATCGAGGCGTTTCATGCAGGGGGGGGGGGGGGGGGTGTGTGGGAGAGAAACTCCCTCTTGAGGAATCCTTTGGATTGTAGCCTTTGCAGACCATTTACATGCACAGGAACCTATATAAACACACTAAAGGAGAGCCCCAGAAAACACAATAGTGCCTCTTCAAGTTGAATGTATCGGGCTTTGCACTGTTTTGGGACCATGTTGGAAATTAAACCTTAACATTATCTATTACATCAATTGATAATTTGTAGTTAAAGCAATTCATCTCTAACACACCTCTTTCCTTGTGCGTACTGCAGCATCCTGGATTAACTGTTTGATGGCCTCCTTTGTCTTCTCCAGCTCGTCTTTTTTCTGTTTCTCTCTTAACAGGACCTGACAGGAGAAGGTGAAGAAACGCACAGTTACACTTTCAGTCAGCAGGAGATGCATTGTCAGAGTATCTTGCAGCTCAACAGATTTTGAGGGAGGTTCAGCCAAAGAAAAAGACAACAGAAGAAGGGATGGTTACAGAAAGGAAGTGTCACCTGTTCCCTTTGCAATGTAGCCTCCTCAGCCACCTGAATGCTCTCTCTAACTTTGGCCAGGGCTTCGTACTTCTCCTCTTCCAGGGTGCTGCAGCGATTTTGAAGTTCCCCCACCTTTCTCTCCCACACAGTTTGATCCCTGCGAACCGCCTCAGCCTCCTGGGTGGCAGCTTGTAGCCTGGAAGAATGTAGAAAAGTTAGAGAAAGGTAAGTACAAGCTGGGGGGGAAGACAGGAATTGCTGCATGGCTCTTCAATACTGTCATTTGGACTGATTCAGAAATGCTTCGATTTGATGAAGAATGTGGTGTGTCTACGAGAACTGTAAAACACTTCTAGAATGAAGATTTTATACAATTGTGTCACTAGTTTCACAATGCTGCAATACAACTGTTTAATTGAGTGATTTTTGTCAATTTTGTATTGAAAGAACGTCGAAAAATGCTGATTTCAAATGAGTTTTCCTGCTTTTCTCTTTTTTCGCATCATTTTGAAAATATTTAAGCTATAAACTGAAAAGAAGGCATTTGAAGACATCCCTTTGGAATTTAAGAAAGTGGGATGGACATTTTTATAAAAAAAGAAAGTTCCAATAGAAAATATAATGCGCATTCCACTTCCTCAAACATATGTTCTGTATTTTTCCAGAAAAAAAAACCCAGCAGAGGTTTTCCTCACCTCGCCTCCAGCTGGCTCAGGGCTGCCTGAAGCTGCTGGAGCCGTCTGTCTGCTGCGTCCTCTCGACCCTGAGCCTCTGCCACATCTTCCTCCTAAATGCATACACATAAAACACATACATTTTGTTCTCAATTACCCGGAACAATTCTTTAACAAACATTTTTTGGAGGATATTGGTAAAAGGTGGCCACAATATCCTAAAAGTGATGCCGAATGCAAAAAACATAAAATCAGATAAATGTTTTAATAAGTATGAAACAAAAGCAACTGCTGTTTCAATTGAATTCATATCACTGTATAGTATACTAAAGCTAGGTTCAGTCAACAACTAGAGAAAATAAATGAACCACTAAGTGCCATTACTTGGAATAGATTAGTTACAACAATTTGATTAAACACAAAAAATGACATTGTTTTAAAGATTTTACAAACTTTTTAGGTGCTTTACATCTGTGGAAATGCTGAATATATTGATATTCTGTGCATGTTTTATCTCCTCTCACCCGTCTCTGCATTTGGTCCTGGAAACTCTGCAGCACTTTGGTCATCTCATCCACTTTGGCTGTGGCCGTCCTCAGCTCAGCCTTGGACTGCCTACACCGGCATGACAGAGAGACAGAAACAGTTAAAGCACCAAGACAACCTGACGGCCATCTTGAATTTATAGTCCCCTTATTTGGTTATTAAAACATTGTTTACATTTAAGAAAATGCACTGTTTTTGGATGCGAGAAATGATATAATGCAACATGTTAACTTCTTAGCTTTGGAGGTGTTCACAGATGGATTTAGTTTGCTTTTTAACAGAGAGTCATAATGCAAGTTAACAGGCTGCTGACTATAGCTTCAAGCGTATTTTATAAACATTTCAAACTATTCCTTTAAATTAGATGCTTAACCAAAATGAAAATAAACAGCAAGTACAGCTGCAGCCATTGTTTGGTTGAAATAAAAAAGACCACCAATTGTTTGCAAAAATCAATTAATAGTTCATATTCGACGCAACCTTGGACTTTGACAAACTGGGATGAATATTTCTATGTTTGACGAAAGCCTTTTATGTAAAAAAGAAACGATAACAAATCGTGCAGATTTAACTTGTCTGTAACAACATGGCTTTGAGCCATGGGTAAGACTGCTTCAAGGCCAAGTAATGTTGAATCCTGCATCAATTTGTTTTTCCTATAGTAATGATACCCTACTTCTGAGAGAATGTGTCAGCCATGTTGAATCTCTGATGTATTTGGTTACCTGTGTTGGCTGTGTAGATCCTCCATTTCTGTGCTCTGCTCTGTCACAGTCTTCATAAACTGTTGGTTAGTCTGTGTGTGGCAAGAGAGACAAGAATGCCATTTGTGTGGCATGACTCCAAACACACACACCCCAACTGTATCCCAAAACTAACTTTCTCCTTTATCTCACAATTATTTATGTCCTTTTAGAACACACCCTAAGGAGACCCTGTCGGTCATGCATGGCTCACAAAGGATCCACACATAGAGACTGAGGGAAAAAAAGGCTGCTGGTTTCAGAAGTCAGAGAAGGGAAGCCCAAGGCATACCCTCATTAAAAATGCATCAGAGGGATATAGTATTACCCTCTCCTCACACATTGTTTTGTGTCCAAGGTAAGCACCAAGAACCCATGTGTGAGGGTATCGGTTTGTGTGTAAATAAAGAAACTCAAGCAACACTAAGCCTGTCAGATAACTACTGCAAAAGAGAGCCTTATAGTTTGACGCAGAGTGTATTTTCAGGTTCATATTTGTATTGTGTGCCTCTACTGTGACATGTTTACATGCTTTGATGTTCAAGAAGGTCTTTAATTCTCTCAAACTACCTGTGCTGCAGCACCCCTTTTCACCCTCTGTCTGAAACCAGAGCCCAGTCTGCTCTGATTGGTTAGCTAGCAAGATCTGTTGTGGTTGGTCAACCACCTAGACAGGTCCCTTAGTCTATCATGGACAATGTGTTGGAGCACTAGCCAATAAAAGCCAAGTGTTACATAGTGATGACACTATGTTATAATAATAATAATAATAATAATAATAATAATAATAATAATAATAATAATAATAATAATAATAATAATAATAATAATAATACATTCAATTATATAGGGCTTTTCTACAGCTCAAATACGCTTTACAGTATGAGGGAGGGTAGACAAACAAGGACAGGCAAAACATTTTTTTTTAAAATTAAAATAAAATAAACAGAAAAGGCAGTCAAGTTGATTGAGAGGGGGGGGGGGGGCTTATGGGTAGACAGGGTTGAAGAGATGGGTTTTGAGGCAGGACTGAAAGACTGTGAGGGACTCAGAGTCACGAAGATCTTGGGGGAGGGAATTCCAGAGCCTAGGAGCTGCCACTGAGAAGGCTCTGTCCCCAAAGCTGCAGAGTGTGGATGTGGGAATGGATAGGAGTCCGGCTGCGGTGGATCTGAGGGACTGTGGGGGTTGAGAGGGGGTGAGAATGTTTGTGAGATAAGGGGGGGCCAGATGGTGGAGTGCTTTGTAGGTGAGGACCAGAATGTTGTAGTTGATGTGATGGGAGACAGGAAGCCAGTGAAGGTCTTTGAGGACTGGGGTGATGTGATGCCATGATTTGGTATGCGTGAGGAGTCGTGCAGCTGCATTTTGAACCCGTTGGAGTCTGTTGAGGGATGTAGTGCTGATGCCGTAAAGAAGTTAGTTGCAGTAGTCAAGGCGGGAGGAAATTAAGGCGTGGATTAGTCGTTCGGCTGCGGGTGAGAGAGGGTCGGATTTTTGCAATATTGCGGAGGTGGAAAAATTAGGTTTTGACTGTTTGGCAGATGTGAGGTTCGAGGGAGAGGTCAAAGATTACGCCAAGGTTGCGTGCCTAATTGGAGGCGGAAACAATGGTGCCATCGATGGTGAGTGTTATGTTAGTGACCTTGCTGAGGGTGGATTTGGAGCCGATAAGGAGGAGTTCTGTTTTGTTGCCGTTCAGTTTCAGGAGGTTATGTTGCATCCAAATTTTAATAGCTGTCAGACAGGAGTCGATGTGGGTAAGGGGTGGGTTATGGAGGGATTTGGTGCTGAGGTAGATCTGAGTGTCATCAGCATAGCAGTGGAAGTCCAGGTTGAAGTGGCGGAGTATCTGACCGAGGGGGAGGATGTAAATGATGAAGAGGAGGGGACCAAGTACTGATCCTTGAGGAATGCCTTGGGTGATTGAGGCTGTGGCAGAGGAGTGGTTGGGGAGGGAGATGAAGTGGGATCGTTCAGTGAGGTAGGACTAGGGTTGTAAAATTCCAGGAATTTTCAAAGATGGAAACTTTCCACGGGAATTAACGGGAATAAACTGGGAATTTTCTAAATGTAAGGTTGGCTCTTCATAGGGAACTTAGATATAGTTGGGGAAAGTTAGCATAATCTTGACTAAAACAAACAGATGCCATTCAAGTACACTTGAATATCTATGCCATAGCACACTGCTTACTGCATGGCTATTGAGACCACACAAAGGTTCGCAACAGGCTCACAAATGTGAGATTGGAAAAACTGGTTGGCATTCGGGCAAACCTAAGGCTCTCTGAGCCTGACACAGAGCCATCCTCAACAAGGCTAGACAGTGACACTGAAGAGGAAGACTCAGAGTTTGATGATGTTGATGAGGCCCAGGAAGAGCCCATTGACTGAAAGGGTTTAGCAAAAATGCAGAGGATCGCTTGAAGGAAGATTTGCATTTTTAATGGGACTTTTTGGAGGGAGAAGGGCTCTTTTCATTTAACATTTTTAATGGGACTTTGTGGGGATTTTTGGATGGGAGGTGCATTTTTGTTCATTTTTTAATGAGTGGAGTTGGGGGAGATGAGTAATATTTAACTCAACATTCCTGTTTGCGTTCTTCAATTAAACAAATAATTGTTAAAAAAAAAAAATAATCTGTTGAAATGTCATGTTTGTTTGTTTAATTTTGCATCGAATATTTCCAAAATTCCCCAGTTTAACTTCCCATGGAAACTTTCCGGAAACTTTCCGCCCCTTTGCAACCCTAGGTAGGACTGGAGCCATCTGAGTGCAATACCTTCAATACCAATGTCCCTGAGTTGGGTGAGCAGGATGTTGTGGCTCACGGTATCGAAGGCTGCACTCAGGTCGAGGAGGATGAGAATATTGAGGGAACCAGTGTCAGCAGATGTGAGGAGGTCGTTGAGGACTTTGACAAGTGCAGTTTCTGTACTGTGGTGAGGACAAAATCC
Source organism: Pseudochaenichthys georgianus (assembly GCF_902827115.2). Taxonomy (NCBI): domain Eukaryota; kingdom Metazoa; phylum Chordata; class Actinopteri; order Perciformes; family Channichthyidae; genus Pseudochaenichthys; species Pseudochaenichthys georgianus. Next base: position 13,192,341 of record NC_047503.1, on the reverse strand, counting down.
AGACTGAAGGGGTTCGTAAAGCTGGTTGCTTTTGAGATGGCAGTGGATTTGTTTGGCTACAATGCATTCAAGAGTTTTTGAGAGGAATGGTAGGTTGGAGATGGGGTAAATTAGTGAGGGAGGAGGGATCAAGACCGCGTTTTTTGAGGATTGGAGTAACGGTAATCCAACAGTAATCCAAAAGGATTGGAGTAATTTATGTAAGTAAACAAAGGAGTAAAGTCGAGGCGTTTAAGGCAGGGGATGGGGGGGATTGCAACTCCCTCTGGGATTTTAGCCTTTGCAGACCATTTACATGCACCAAAAACCTATATAACAAACTACAGTGGACGGGTGGCGCAGTGGTCTGTGCATCCGATCATCAGATCAAGGGGGGAGTGCTGGGGAACTCCAGTTCGAAACCCGCTCCTGCCGCCACTGCGTCAGGCCGTTGTGTCCTTGGGCAAGACACTTCACCCGGATTTGCTCCTGTGGGTATTGTCTACAGTACATCTATGATACCAATGTATACTTGTAAAAGCGCCTCGATGACCTCGAGGCGTGAAGATGGACGGTGTGGCGCAGTGCGCTGTGCAATGATCATCAGATCAAGGGGTGAAACCCGCCGCTGCTGCGTCTGTAAAGCCGGTGTGTCCTTGGGCAAGACACTTCACCTGAACTTGCTCCTGTGGGTATTGTCCACAGTTTCTGACCATTGCATGTATGATATATGTGTAATGTGTGTATATGTAAAGCGCTTTGAGTCATTGAAAAAGCGCTATAATAAATGTAAGGAATTATTATTACAGGAAAGGGTAGAGATTAATAGGGCATCATGTTTAATGTTTAATGTTTAAAAAGCTAATCAAACTAGAACAAATTATCGAACACTGCATTTACATTTTAATTAAAAACCTGAAACTACTTTGCCATTGTTATAATGTCTATCGTATCATATGTTTGTATTTTCTTTTATTGTAGTAGAATTATTTATCATAGTGTTTTCTAACTTAATCTGTGTATTTTATATTGTGTTTGCATTAGATACATTGCATTAGATACTGTATGGATATATATCCCTTCTGCTGTTCATATCATATCTAATCACGATGTATGTTTATTTTTAAATGTTATTTTATTATTTGGGATGGTTAAAACTAATCTAATTAGGGAGGACTAAGCTGCTTAAACAGGCCTCCTATCTCACATCTCTTTCCTTTTTTCTGTAATATATGTATATATAATTCTTTTTTTATCACTTAATGGGGTTTGTGGAGAGTGGAAGGAGGTTTTGGCTGAATTAGTTTGCTCTAGTTTAACACATTTACTTTGTTTTCCCTGTAAACATGAACACAACAATGTATTTCAAATGTTTGAACTGAGATTCATGCTGTATTTGCCATTATTTGTTCAATGCTTTGGCAGCACATACGTTATTATGGTCAAGCCAAAAATAAAAAATGTAATTTGAGAGAAAGAGAGAAGTGCATAAGGAAACAGTATGTGCTGGAAGTTAGAGGATTACCTAGCGAGCTGACAGTCCATTACACAGCTGAGACAGTTCTGGCCAACTACCAGAGGCATTTAGACTCACTGAGTTACACGATTCATTATTAAAGCAGGGGGTTCATTTCGAAGGAGTGCACAGCATTTCGATCCCACGGCTAATTAGGAGGCAACGATTCAAACACGCTTTTAATTAACCGTCACTTACCGATTCCAGGTTCTGATTGGCCACTTGAAGTTTGTGTGTGTGCTGCTGGAACTGAACTAGCTGATCCTGTGAAATAGGGGCGAAAAAAACAGTAAGAAGAAGAAGAGGCACTCAATAAAACCTAACTGCTTGTAATTACCTTGTGCTTATAATGAGCATTAACTGAGGCCAAACTGCTCTAATTAACCTTATTTCTACCTGAATGGCTCTACCTAGTGGTGGAAGCCTGATGTGCTGCTAGTGTGCTGCTGCTGAATGCTCATGTGTCAATAACTGCACCGTAAGGCTCTGACACACCAACCCGATTTTGGGAGTCAGAGGCCGTCAGAGGCAGTCGGGCATTCGCGGCGCCCTACTCAGGTTGGTGTGTCCCGCACCGTCGTCTCTTTACGGCAAATGTTCACACCTCCCGCCTTTCTTTGGCCAAAGAAATCACTCTGATTGGCTGTTCAGCTTAGCGAATCAGTGCATGAGAAGCGAAGCGGAAGTGAGGGACCAAAACAAACGATTAAGAAGGCACACACAGACAGACAGAGCTTGTGGCCGTTTCTCAATCGCGAGGATGCTGGCTTGGTAGTCGCGTACTTCCAAGTCACTTCCTTCAGAAACGAAGCAAGTATACTTCCAAGCCACGGCTTCGGAAAACGAAGAAGAATGGAACAGGCTAAGTGTGCCACTCTCTCTAACGGTTTCAACATAAACTGTACCGAAAATAAATACCTCACGATGTCTATCTAATTATGAACTTGCTTTACTTTCACGGAACACATTTTTGGTGATAACAAACAAATGTAACAAAGTAACATTTACCAACACATGTTCTATGCCACTACATACTTACATTTAAATGTGTGCTGCGTCGGTTCAGCCATTCTCCGCAAGGGTTTTTGAAATTGGTCCGTGCGCAAAGCATTGTGGGGATTTTAAGGACGCGAAGTCTACCCATGTGCAGCCTCGAAATTTCCCCCAAACCAAGGGCACGGCCTCGGTGGAATTCCAAGTATGCTGGAGATTGGAGCAGTCCTTCGACGGCACTCGATGACGTAGCATCCTTGAAATATTGGCTTGGAAGCCAGTATCCTCGAGATTGAGAAACGGCCACTGTCTACCATTGTTCATTTACCTATTGTGAGCATCACATGGAAATGTACATTTTGCAAGAAGTGGCCATTACTCAAATGGGTGTTTCTGTCTGCCCCTCTATTCTTTCTCCCATTATCCTCCACAATCTGCGGTTTCTCCTGATTTTTCAGTACCGTACGATACATGTTTTCGATTGACGAGAGAGAGTGAAAATGGAACCCAGACGCTATTTGTTGTTTGTTTATATCACGCAGTCTGTTCTTCTTCTCTCGGTGTATCACGCAGTCTGTCTTCCGGTTGTTGCCTCTTTTGAATGACGAATACACACTACCGCTGCCTGCTGGTAAGGACAGGTATTGCCACTCGTCGACTGAAGTCTTTGCGGTGTGTTCGTAGGCGGGCGGCGTAGGCGACCCAGGCGACGTAGCGGACGTAAAAGTCGGGACGCCTTCGGTACGCGTTCTTTGGTCTGTGTAAAAGGTTGGTGTGTTTTAGGGAAACAACTCATCACCACTTTTTTTTTTTTATCTTTGTGGACTTGTTTGACATTATTTATGTAAAACATATTTTATGTTTTGTGATCATTTTTTCTGCTGTACCGAAAACGTACCGAACCGTGACATTAAAACCGAGGTACGTACCGAACCGAAATGTTTGTGAACCGTTACACCCCTACCTTTAAGTAAATAATATTCTTGTTTTTTGTAAATTGTTCATAAATAAGTAAATGAAATGCATGTATCTTACGTTTTGTATGTATCATAATTAGGGATGTCCCGATCACCTTTTTTTGCTCCCGATCCGATTCCGATCATTTGATTTTGACAATCTGCCGATACCGATTTTTCCCGATCCGATCTTTATGCAAAGCATTAAGAGAAAAAAAAGGTAACAGATAACGGCTGGTCATCCAACGCGATGAATTCAGCTATCTTGGCTGTTATTGTGTTGGCCTTTTCACTGTTCTGGGGCAGTTTCTCTTTCCTTTTGAAAGTCTCCGAAAGTGTCGGTTGTTTCAATGCCGTTACCTGAGTGGCCGCTGTGTACTCGCCGTGTTGTTGTTGGCGTTTGTTTCTCAGGTAGTGTATTAGATTGGTCGTGTTGAACGTAGCTCTGTTCTTTCCACCACGAGGAACCTCTGCCTTGCAAACATTGCATCTGGCTGTTACACTGCCTTCGCTTTCAATTTTATAATACTTCCAAACTCCTGACATTTTCTCTGTCCCGACTCCCGAGTCACCAGCTGAACGTAGCCTCTCGTTAGCTTGCTGCTACTATTAGACACTGCGCCCACTCTGTTGCCAGCTTTGAGAGAAATAAGCAACCAGGCCCAAAGAAAGCAACACATACATGATGTTGTGTAATTTTAAACCAAAACTAAGTCCTCAGGTTGACTTTAAGACGTGAACATGGTCATTTTTGTTTTGTAACATTAAATTAAAAAAATATATTTTATAAAAACAAAAAATTAAAAAATCCCGATCCCCGATTTTTTTCTCCCGATCCCCGATTTTTTGAAAATCACGTGATCGGCTCCGATCCCCGATCGGATCGGGACATCTTTAAACATAATGATTTTCTTTACCTTATTAGAGCCCTTAAATTAATGAAAAAAAAGAATCCAGCACAATTGTTTAGGATAACAAAATAATAGGATTTATTTAAAAAGTATAGCCATTTGATATGTTTATGTCATCTATGTTTGATATGTTCATTCCTGTCATCTGTATGCTTCTGTCCCTGCTATTTTATTGTGAAATATCTTAAAGCCATGTTATTTTGTACATTCATTTTTTATACAAAATGATATAAAAAACTGCACCTTGAGCTGTTGTCTCTGAGCACCGTGGATCTGTCCGTCAGTGACAGTCTTCTGGAAGGTCTGCTGGAGGCGATCCAGCTCCTGGGCGGCCGTGTGCCCCAGCTCCATGGCCTGCGCACGCTCCTAATCAAATACAAGCAAAAATATGTATGTTAAAAACTAAAATTGCTGTCTTTAAGGATTACATCCCTGCAAGGCAAGTTCATTTATATAGCAACGCAACCAAGTAACAAAAAAACATTAAAAGCATTGAGACAAAGTGCAACAAAATCACATTAGAAAATGTAATATTGTAAATCTAAATACAAAATTATATTTCATTCATCGTAAGATATACAACGTTTTTTTTTTTTAATAAAAGGCAGTGGCTAATTGAAAAGTCCTACTGATTTAAAAAAAGGTGTGATCTGCAGTTGTGGAGCATAATAACTAAACTTCTCCAATCATGTGCATTCAGAAAAGGGGATCAAGTGTAGAGCAGACACAAATAAAAAAACACAAATAAACATGCTGTTTTTTTTTTACTTCAAACTCTAAACTTTAACCTCTTTAGAAAATGTTAACTAAGGGAATAAATGAAGTAAGAAATTTGGTCTATTTTTCATAGTCTTCTATAAAACCTGACTTGATATATGGCCCCATGCTGGCCAATTTAAAGGTATGCATGTTTAACACACTACTGCATTGGCTTCACTTTTCAATCTAGCGTCTACGTCAAATTATTTTTACAGTATTTGGCGCCACTGTAACATTAGTTATTTGTTTCAAATAAATGCTTGACCGTAGTTTGTGTATGGGATAATGTGCAGCGAGGCGGTCATTACTAAATAAAACACAAACAGAGAGCCCACACTGTGGCACTGTTAATGTTGACTTCCTGTCTGTCTTCTTCTGACGTCCAGTGCTCTGTCTTTTAACCTCTTCCGTCTCCACAAATATAAAAATTAAAATTCCCAAACTATTCCAGTGTTTTCAGATGGAGCAATCTAGTGTTTGCCGTCCACAGCTGATCAACCAGACTTTTTTCTGCACATTTTCCCTTGATCCTCCTTATCAATGGTCATGTTCTCACTAGCACCGATAGCGAAAAATAACAAACCTCTGGAATGCCTAAATGTACCTATACAAATCAAGTATTTACCATGTAATAATTACATTTGTTTTCCTTAAAGATTTCATTTTGTGTACAGTTGTGTGTATAATGTGAGTTTTTTTTTTGTATTGATTTTTTAGTTTTGGGATCTGATTGTTTTTCTGAGGGTGCAAGATGGAAGTGGGCGCATTCTGATCGAGAGGTCAGAGGTTAAATCCCTGCCCCTGCAGCTGACATAATGAAGTGTCCTTGGGCAAGATACCTGAATGGTATAGAGGTACAGAGATACACTCTGGTTTAATTGTCTTCTTATTTAACAATTTATATTTATGTATCATATAAAACACATTATCTCACGACTGAATGCACAGAGAAGAAAACATATTACCTTAGTTTTTCTCTTTTAGCAAAACAGCAAACAAATGTGGACTTAATCCTCTTATGTTTGGATATAAGGACGTATGCAGACCTGTTCACAGAGCTGGAGCTGCTCCTGCAGGTTTCTGATGACCGCTTCCTCCTCCAGCGTGCCGCTCTCCACTCCTGAAGCCACCGGCAGGACATGAAGCTGCTTCTCGACCGACTCCCTCAGCTCTGCATGCAGCCTGGTGACAGGAGAAAGGTCATATTGAAAAATATGTAATTAGATAAAGTTCATGATTTAAAAAAGAATACCAAAACCTTAATTACAGTCCATAAACCACACTTTATTTGCCTGTAAAACGTAGATAAATATAACAAGTTAAAGTAAATGTCTTATAAAAGACAAAGCAAAATACAGAAATACAAATAGTATATAAAGTGCTAAGTCAAAAAGTGCACATTGTACTACAATACTACTAACTAAATGTTTTTGTGGTGGGACACAATCAAAGTCACTCAATGTCTATTAATGAACTTTTCAAAAACAAATAAATAATACAAGCATCTGATGTTCTTTAAAAACATATCAAATGTCAGAAAAGAGCTTGCTTGTTAACACCAGTAGAATTCTTATGTACCTTTCATTCTCCTTGACAACCCTCTCCAACTTCACTTTCACGTCTGTCACCAGCCCCTGTTGATTATAGAAAGTAGAAAAACACAGTGAAAACGTAGATTTCTTTTTTATTTAAGAAGGAAAACACACTGGAGAACCTCTTTCTTGATTGACAGGTTTCCATGGTACCATCATTTACAAAATGAACATCATGCTTTATTGAAGAATTTAAAAAGTTGGGTCATTTTCGCTTATACATCTACACAAATGGACATGTCTCCTGCTGTCCATTTTTAAGGAATGCTTAATAACGCACTACTGTATTGACAAACCTCTCAACTTCACTTTGACATTTGTCATTAGTTCTTGTTGATTTAAACAATAGACAAACACGTATTGTTATGGAATAGTTAAGAAATCCGTATGCCTATTTTATTTAAGGAGGCACCCTCTTTTCTGACTGACAGGTCGCTGTCATATCATAATTTACTAAACGAACATCAGGACATATCGAAAACTCTAGAGACCATAAACTCATTAAGAACTGTTTACTGAGGGTCTTTCTTTAGGGGGGCAAACAGCTTATAATTGATCAGATTTAGACTTAGAGAGAAGGGCGTTTAATTCATTATTCCCAGACCGTTTTCTACTACTTAACTTCCAATAATGTATGCTTAGTGTGTATCTATATATCTAAGTCCAGATAAAGTCCAGATATTGAATGTTTGTGTGTTTGTAAAGTTTAATTGAACTGTCCAAACTGAATTTGTATCTAATGTGTTTGTATTACCTCGTATCTCTGCAGCTTTTCTGTCATTTCCTCCATGTGCAGATCATACTCAGCTATCAAAGGAGCCATTATACTGTAACACAGACAAATAATCCGTCACTTTTGTACATATATATGATATGATTTTCACCAGTGCAATCATATCAACAGAAGATGGTTGTCCTTTTTACTAGGCCTGACCTTCTATCTGCCATCCAAGGTTTGGGAGCCTCGGCCCGTCTAGCATCTTCAACCTGATGATGAAGATTAAAGACGTAGGCGGTTAGAATGAGCAACAAATAATGGTTGACAGATACGATGTATATTAACAGATGTTGTTGTTTTTACCTGAGCTGATGTAGATTGAGTACCATGCTCATACTGATACTGGCTTAGAGCAGAGTTTAATCTGTGGACTGATACAAGAAAACAGTCATACACATGTTGCTTAATTATTAGATGCCATGTTCCCCACCCAACTGGACTATTTATGGAAAATGGAAATCATCACAAACGGGATCCTACTATTAAGCCAATTATAAAAAAGCTCCCAGGTGCTGAAAGAGCAGCCACTTTGCTTTGACAGTTTCATTCAATTAATGTGTATTTGCACGTGTGTATTTTGGGCCAAGTGAGTTAGTCCTTTGTGCATGTGCATTGTGCATTCAAATGACTCATACAGATTCTTGATGTATAACAGCTATTTTGTTATATTGTAATTAACTAAAAACACATGATATGGCTGAACAATACATGAAATATGATCGAAAATCGAAATATTGGCTGTTGCAATATGCAATTCTCCCACAACTCAATATCTGCTAAAGACTCTGTATGTCTGGTTTATTTTGAGCATTTTGTCTTTAATTTTAGACTTTAAATATACTAAGAGCCTTCAACATTGCATTCCAAAAATCATGTCAGTTTGAGTATTGATTTAGGATTAAAGACCATGTCATCATAATTCAAGCAGATTATTGATGAACAACAGCAATACGGATGTAGATCTATTATTTTTCTTTTATTTGAATGATCTCAAACACATGTTTTCTACAGTGTGCTGTTGGTTTCAGTAGACAAAATAGAAAACATGGAGAAGTCACCATGGTTTATTAGGAATGAACGGTCTGTTATTATTCTCCATCGGAATACTTGGAATAAACCTTTCTATAAAAATGATTTTTTTTACTGATATACAAAATAGTATGTCTTCCCTGGTTTGTCCTTACCTTGATCCCGTAAAAACTTAACTTCAGCTTCCATGTTGAAGGTGCAGTCTAGATAGAACACAACGATAACGTTAGCAATTTAAAAAAACCACTAACGTAACATTTAGATTGTAAACTTAACTGTGTTAAAAGCACAAGCCCTGCTCTAACGACCTTAAAAAAAGCTTCTGAATCATAAATTAGCTTGCCTAGTGCAGCTAGCGCTAAATGCCTCAATCTCAGCTAAACTTAGCTAGCTAACTAAACCCTCTTGACTGTTACATAAAGTGGCTATCGTGTAACACAAACAATTCTAGAGAAAGGTAACACTTACGGGTTGTATACATGTATTATTTGACGTTTACATTTAGCATACGACGCTAGACTGGTGTTTTTTTACATAGTTTTCGGTTGCCCCGTCTGTTTTGAAGCAAACAAATATCAACCAATGGCAGTGAAGATGTGCACCGCATAATTACTCCGTCGAAACAGGAAAGGGAAAAGGTTCCGCTCTATGTCGGGAAGCGTCAGACGGATATATTTTTGAAGGATGTGTTGATTCAGTCAATTAATATCGTTTAGTTTCAGTGCTAGTGTTATACATATTTTTCAAGAAGAAACATGTTATGTGCTTACCCTGACGTGTTAGGATGCTTCGTATTGATACAACAATAAACAGGTTAGCTCTCAGTCACATGATTTGCTAACACAATAGGAGGTATGGTAAAGTTACTGGATATGTGTTGGTAAACGTAATTTGGATAATGTGTTAATCTGGTAAGACCTTCAACCGCATCTTGGACACCATTAAGGTTCATTTGGATAGTTCTCAGTTTTCAATATCAGGAAGTATATATGTGTACCATCTTAATAAGTTATTGAGTAACAGAACTGTATTTGTCATGTACCTAATTTGATAACAAACTGTTTGAATAGCAGAACGGGGTGTGCATTAAGACTTGATATGCCCAACTGTAGCACAGTTGAGAGCATTTTTACCAGTGAGTCTTTGCAGCTGTGACAACATGGGTGTAGCTCATGGATTACAGTTTCTGACACTTATCCAGTTTGTACTATGCTGTAATTCTCTGTAAGTTTTGTAACATTTGTATGCACTGTGTCACATATCAGATTCTTATTCTGATTGATTTTTCTTCTTCAATCCTTTTAGGAAAATGCAGTATTTGATCGAGCACACCTGGGATAGCAATCCTGTGAATCATGACCCTATCAGGATCAATTTCTCTCCTGGGCAAGGAGGGCTGAAGATAGAGATGTTTGGTCCCTTCTTCAACGACCCAGTAGGTCCTGCGAGCCCCCCCAGCCAGCCCTTCCCTGGACTCTGGAATTATGAAGGTACGTAGAAAAGTAAAGCAAAGTTAGTGCTGCATCATGTATGTCTGCTACTGCAATATGCAGCTTCCTGAACATTCACCCTGAGCAAATATGTCTGTAGAAGGACAATTTATTTGACAATCTATGATACATTTATAGAAAATGCAAAAGTCACACATTGGTACAGATGGAGTTACCTATTTACTATAGTTATATTAGTTTAATTTAATTGAAATGTAATAATTATGGTGGAACTTGTCTTTTTTAATGTATCGATCATTAAATGAAAAGGCCAACATTTTAGGCGCTCCAATGTTTACCCATTTGATATATGTCCATACAACATGACACTGCAGACAGTAAGCTTGGTTAAATTAATCTCCATAATCTTCCTGCAAACACCTCAAAATCTAATTTAAATTTGTGTTTAATCTGTATAGAAACCAAAGTGTTATAACTACAAGTTGTGGTTTACCCTTTTACCCATGGCTTAGCAATACATAGATATGGATCGATGTATAGATTCATCAGATCATTAATGCAAAGGGGAAAACATCAATATGATCATTTTTAGACAAGCCATTTTTTTGAAAATCCTATGGCATCTCTGTCTCACCATTTCCATCCAAGAGGACTAATTATAAAATCTTAATTTTTTTCTTTTTGTTGGCTGAATTCAATTATACTGATATTTTTAATTGAAATCACATCGTGGCAGACTTTGCGATATCAGCAATATGGAATCATTGTCCAAAGAATCAATATATTATTGTATTGTGATGAAACTTGTGATTTAGCCTCCCAAGTTATTATACTAAGCTACAGTAACCAGTCTTTAGCCTCAGCATCATATTGAATGGACAAATATAAAAGTTGTTTATTTTCGCTCAATAAACTAAAACAAATAGTGTTTATTAATCCAGTCTGTGGTTTTGAATCAAACGTAACCTAAAAAACTGGAAACAAATTGCAATAGCTGTAACAGATTGCAATATGTGGTACAAGTGTTGCTTTCATGGTTCCAAAACCCCAACAGTTTTTCTTATCATAACTTGTTATCACAGTCATGATTTAAGGATTTAGTCTCTATGTGTGATGCAATTTTAGGCGAATAGAAAAGCTGAGATATAATCATGAACATATTACAATGATGTTGTAGAGATGAGAGACGAGCTCTGTTTATGAGGCCCTAATAGTGATTGCATTACCATTATTATGGTGACACAGCAATTAAACTTTGTAATGAGGTTGAGTAATAACAATCCTATCTAATTGACCTAAGTAAGTTCGATTTCCGGTTAATGAGCCCCACATATTTGACCTCATTAATGCTACTTATTAGATTTGAAACCATTGCCATTATAATCTAGGTAGATAATGAGCATGCTACGAGGTGAGCTGGTCTTCGTATCTTTATTAAATGTTACTTTGTACATAACATTATTAGGCTGACTCAAAATAAATCACTGAAATTATTTAATTATTATTGATTAACTACTCTTCTTCCTCTTATCAGTTGTGGAGTGCTTCTTCCTCGATAGCACTTCAGTAAATTACCTTGAAGTGGAGTTTTGTCCGTAAGTATTTAGCTCATTTCTAACAACCACATGACCATACGTTTTTAGATATTCTTTAAACAATCTGTTTTATTTTTATTTTAGACATGGACAGCAACTGATATTGTTGCTGTCAGGAGTTGGCCAAGCATTCCTGGTAGGCAAACATTGAGGGAGTGGTTGATAAGGGGCAGCGGTGCTTTGAGTCAAGTATTTATTCTATTTGTCTCGATATTCTTCCTCAAGCAACAACTTCCCATGGTGTTTAATGCCACGATCAAATGGGACAGATGGATGGGGGAGGCTCTCCTCCCTTGGTCGTACTTGCCCCCCAATATCAACAAGATGAACTCCTACGCTATCCATGGCTCAGGTGAGGGGCGCACATATGAGGCTCTCTACCCCATCCCCAAGGAGGACATAGTGGAAGGCCAAAAACCCAACTTGTGAGTATTCAAACTCCTATGAGGTCATCTAAACTTAGATTTGTTTATGTCCAGCAATTTAGTATTTCACTTTCATGAAGTTTGGGAAGATTCATGAAAAAGTGGTCAAAATAAGCTCCAAAAACATCGGATTCTAAATGGCAACTCCATGGCGTCTTTTGGTAGACCTTCACAGAAATTATCACATCTATCTACCTTTACACCCAAATTGTAAGTGTCAAGATCCATCAAAGATAACCCTGGTGATGTCAGCTTAAAGAAATATGATTTAAGATTGTTTTAATGCCACTCAAAAAAAAAAAAATGATGATTATTTAATTTTATTGGAACACCATTAACTTTCCTTTCAAGGCAGAATGCAGGTTAAAAAAGACCTTTCTGATTGATCCTATCACTCTTTTAAGTCCAATTTTTTTCTACTCTCCAAAATCTGCAGGACCTTCATGTGACTTGCACATGGTAAAGAAACAAAATGTATAGTAGTTGTTCCCATTTGTTTTTGAAATTTAACAGTGCAATGTCAGTACAGAAACTATTAATTTAACGTATTCTATTAATACCGATTGAGGCCTTGTTTTATATTAATAAACTCAATGCCATTTTATACTTTTTAAACATTCCTCAGCATTCCTTGTCATAAGCAGTACTTTGTTTTAGTTTTTTCTCGAGTTCTTAAGACCTTCCTTCAGAGGCAAGAGGGAGAGTTTACAGCTGTTTTTTACAGGCAGAATTGTAAACTTAATTTCATATAGATAAATTAGCCGATAGCCTCTCGAATCTTTTTACTTTATTTAAAGCATAGCATAAAGTACAGGCCAACTTGCATTTTGTATTTGCTATGAGCCAACACCTTGCTAGGTAATTAAACTTTAAACAAGTATAGCTCTCTGAGAGCACAGGTCCTTTTAGAGACCAATGTTGCATTCACATACTTTTGTATGATTGTCCCTTTTCCAAATGTCAGTGTGTTCCTAAAATGGAAAGAACATTGACGCTTAAATAAATATTTGCTGTTTTCTATTGCTTCAAACCATATGAGTGTAATTTGCCATATTGCTAGTGATACCAAAACTTTGGGAGATTTTCCATTGTGGTTACAACATACATTTTCCTAGTCAGGAACTAATTTATCGAGTATTCCAGCAGCACCTGAATGCAGCACAAATGTCCTATCCGCAATGTTTACGAAAGTGAAAAATGATTTGTGTATCTGTGCCATGGTTTGGATCCAATCCAACATTTAATAAGTTCTTCCTATGCCCATGTTACACTCTTCCACCAAATTTCATGAAAATTAGGCCAGTAGTTTTTCCATAATTCTGCTGTCTGACAGACATGCCTAGCGGAAAACATGACCTCTTCTGCGGAGGTAATGAGATGTGCAGTATATTTGTGTATGAATGTGTAAATGTGTATGTGAGAGTTGTGTGCATCCTATATTAAATGCTCTCTCTGTATCCTAGCCACCGCCTGGAGTATTTCCAAAATTTCCGCCTGCAAAGCATCATGGGAGAAGGTTGGGTCCAGCCAGATTCTGATCTGTGGATTGGAAAGCCATGAGCTCTTAAAAAAACACTCCTCTCTCTTGCACACAAACACACACACAAACACACTACGGCGGCAGGCCCATATTACAAACACTCATTGACGGGGAACAAAGGCCAATCAATCTTTATTAGTTAATGATGCCAAACGATATAACGCAAAATATGTTATCAGCCTGTCAGGGCGTATTAGCCTTCACACACCTCGGTAGGTACAAGCACACCGTCACGTACATATCCCAAGGTATTGGGCGTCAGCTTAATTTGTTTCGGCAGAGTGCGACCTGCACCACTTAAACTGTGGATGGTGCGAAGGCTCGCTTTGACATTCAGCTCCTGTGTAGCCTGTGCCTTTCACTCCAGTGAAGTAAACCACAACAGGTTCTTGTGATTCCTTGCCCTGACTGCTAACGGACACACACAAACAAATCATACAAACAGTGAGGTCAAAATGTCTTTGTTAAAGCTTTTGAATCAGTGCTTTATTGTATAAGGATCCTTTTGCATTCCAATTGCATTAACCTTTAATGAGTTGCATTTGCAATTAAACATTTTTACATCTGCTGGTGAAGTGTATTGTCTTTTTTTCCTTTTACTGTATGATTAATTTTGCCGCTTTAATTGTATCTGAAGTGTCATCACGTTGCAATATGCGCTTTCACACCGGAGTACTTTTCCCAAGATGAGTGGAAACCACACCCCGTAAAACTCCATTTTATTTGCTCGCATTAGCATCATTAGCCTCATTAGCATTAGCCCAGCGCACCAACGGAGAGAGACTAACTTATGGCAACAAAAAGAAAACATGGGAGCGGTGGACTGATGAGGAGGTGTCGGCGCTTCTGGCGATTTACTTGGAAGACGCTACCCAGCAGCTTCTACTGAAGCCAGTCCCCAACTCCGGGGGACTCCGTGACTTCGGGTGGCAGTATACGCCGTGAAGTTGTTTGCGGCCTGCCAGTAAACCCAAAGCTGAAGAAGAAGTGACGTCAGCGGCTTCATAACGTGGGAGAAAATATGTTTCTAGCTAAACGTAATTGAGAATGCTGTTCTGTGGGAACGTAATTTTTAGGAGACAGGGTTGGATTTTTGTTTCATCCAATCACAGAGCTTGTTGACTTATCACGAGGTTTGTCACAAAGCGGACAGGCGTCGTCACAACAATAGCTGGGGATTGTGGGTACAATAATTGTCGATGCTTCTATGGTTAATGAGTTCCTAATATGTTTAAATTTTAAAATGTTATATTTCAGCTTTCTAGTCATGCTTCTAATATGGCTTTCAAAAGTCAAATTGGCATCCAAGATCACTCCCAAGTATTTGACCTCATTGACGTTTTCAATTATTTTACCATTCATACGAAGCTGTGGATGCATGGTTGTTTTTTTCTTATTCGTGAAATACATTGTCACTGTTTTGTTAGTGTTTAAAGTAAGACACGAGTCATTTAACCATTGAGCAACTTTGTGCAGCGTCAACGAGAGCTTGGAGGCAACCTGTTCAGCATCTTTCCCATGAGAGACACAGTGTCGTCAGCATACATCTGGATGTCCACATCCTCACAAACAGATGGGAGATCATTAATATATATGCTGAACAACAGCGGTCCAATAATTGAGCCTTGTGGCACTCCGATTGAGCATGGCTTAGTTTCTGACAGTTTATCATTTATACGGACACATTGAGAACGACCAGCTAAATAAGACCTGACCCATTGTATTGTGCTAACTGACAGGTTGAAATTGTTGAGTTTTGATAAAAGTTTGGTATGGTTTACTGTGTCAAATGCTTTTCGCAGATCAACACTGCTCCAACTATCCCTCCTTTGTCTAACTTAGCCTTGATTCCTTCCACTAAATAGCAGCATGCAGTCTCAGTAGAATAATTGGTCCTAAAACCAAACTGCATAGGATGGAGTAGGTTGTTGTAGCTTAGGTGTGACACCAGCTGCTCAGCGACTACTTTTTCAACTACGTTGGACACAACAGGTAGAATACTGATGGGTCTATAGTTGCCTACTTCTTTCTTGTCGCCACATTTAAAAATTGGTGTTACAATAGCAGTTTTAAGAGCTGATGGAAATGTATTATCTTTTATTGATTGATTTGTAATATAGGTGATGGAGCTAGCTAAGTCCTTTTTATGTTTTTTTATAAATACTTGTCTAGTCCCCAGTGATCTTTAGCCTTAGAATTTGATAAGGTGGACATTATTTTATTCACTTTAGTCTCATTTGTACAGTTGATTTTGAACACTTTTGTATCGTCAGCTAATGCAAGAAGCGGTTCTGTTACATTGAAACTGTGGGCCAATTCTGAAAGAGACTCAATAAAGAAAGTATTAAAATGGTTGGCCACGGCTAGGCTATCCTGTTGTAGGGTTTCGTTTATCATAAACTCAGTATTATAATTTGTTGAGAGATCTTTTCCAATAAGTTTGTCAATGGTTTTCCATAGTTTTTGAGAATTCCCCTTTGCCTGTCGAATAGTATCTAAAAAGTAATTTGCCCTTGCCTTTCTTAATTGAACTGTAACTTTATTTCTAAGACTTTTGTATTAAGCGATCTGTTTCTAGTCCTGATTTTAAAGATTTATTTAGAGCTACATCCCTTTTTTTTCATTAATTCCCATAGAGCAGTGTTAAACCATGGTAACAGTTGTTTGCCAATATGCTTTTGAGGCATTGTTTTTGTATATTTAGCTACGGTTTGTTTTAAGGTATGTTTCAAATTATCACAGGCCCCCTCACAATTGTCACCATATGTCAAATCAAACCAGTCAGTTTGCATTATTTCATTCTCCAGAATTCCCATGTCCCGCTTTGGGATGTAGGAGATATATTTTTTACCCTTTGTTATATTGTGATTTTTGTAACGAAGCTTGGATAGCTTCCTGGCAACTAGAGTAAGGTTATGATCGGACATGCCAGTAACAAGATTGTATGTTTTTGAGACGCGATCCTTGAATTGAAGGGGAAAAACACAAAAGCATTGTACACAATTTAAATTAATTTAAATCGACAGTAAGGAGAATACTTACTTCCGGCCGACATGGACCGATGCGGTGCTTCCATGAGTGTCAAATACCGCAGCCGATGGGAATACATTGCAATCAGTTGAAAGCTCTTTGCGTCCGTTTATGAAGCTGAAGGAGCCTCGGTGCGTCTCAACTGCACGCCATAGGACCCTGACCAAACGTCGCTCCTGGACGTTTATGGAGTGAGAGTGTGTTGATATTGGATAGTCTGCCGTGGTTTCATTCCATTTCAAAGAGCTTTCTGACAGTGAGGGGAATACTTTCGGCTTTACAATGAAAACTTCGAGACCAGAAATGGTTTTCACCCGAAGCTGTTGCCTGGCAACGCGATTTTGTTGATAGTTTATTTTGAAATTCAGTTCCTGACGGACTGCAAAAAAACAGAGATTATAGAATTAAACAAATAAATAAAAACAAGGATAATTGTGTGTTATTGGTGAGTAAATAACAGTGTGTTATTTAGAAAAGAATAACAAATTAGAAGGAACAAAATACTGATTTCAGTATTCTGAGGCTCTGAGCCCATTTATTTTCCTCAAGGACGGCAAAAAAGTCCAACATTATAGAATTTAAAATAAAAACAATAATTGTGGCTTGATATTGAGTAAGAACATGTTTTTATGAACCACACAGCTTCTGGTCTTCCAAGACCCGACAGGACAAAAAGACGTGGTGCAGGCACGAAACATACTGCCAATAGAAATGCATTGCTTTTAAAATCATTCTATGTGACTCGAAAAAAAGAGGAAAATCGTGTTGGTGAACACGAATCAATAGATTAAATGTCGTGACTATAACACGAAATGCCGTGAGACTGGGTTGTAGCATTCTGGGACGGCATTATAATGCACTTTAAGCCTAAAAATAATTAACACAGATTCATTATATATAAATTAATTCACAGAATCATCATGAAAAGGGAATATAGCTGTAGAGAACAAAACTTTGTTTACTTACCTGGTTGTAAACATGCTGATTTTTGAAGATAACAAGGGTTCTTTAGAGATTGAATCCCTTTTAGAGCCGGCCTCAAGTATCCATTAGATTCAAACTGCATATTTTTATTTTGCACTTCCTCTTAGTCTTTACTGCTCATTCCCTGAAGGTTTAAAGCTTGGTCCTGATAAAGCATCCATATGTGATGAGTTGGGAAGAAAACGGGTTGGGAATATATGTTCCCTCATTATACCGAATGATTGTACGATATGGATTCCTTATGGAAAACTAAATAAAGTAGGTGGAAAGCGTCTTGGAATTTTAAATGGACTCCTCCTGAAAGTATACAGTTCATCCCCCCTCATTTAGACATATATCAAAGTCCCCCACTTACCTTTCTACCTACTTTGAAATCACAGGGCCTCTGATCCCCAACACAAACCGGCACACACACACATGATGATTTGGACAGTTTGCTAATCTGCGTCTCCTCTCCATGATCCTGCAAATCTTCCCCCTCTCGCTCGCCCCTGCTTCAGCCCCTTGTTCAGCCTGTGTATTTATCAGGGGCTCCTCTCGGATCACTGGCTGGCAAACTGCTTCTCCTGACCAGGAGACGGGGGGGCTGATTGATTTCCATGTTGGATGTGTTGCTCTTCGCTGTGGCAGCCCCAAAGCCCATATTGAGCCCTATCACTTTTAATTGGCGTTCTTGCCTTTGAAATGCGTGCAGTGATTAGGTCTATAGAGCCCACTGCTTAAGCCCCCTCCTTATAATCGCCTGCGGTGCTATGCCACCACACTGCACACTATTCACATGCACACATGGAGTTTGCACATTGTATAACCACAATGCAACATGGCCCTTCCACTAATAAACTGTGGACCTAATAATACGGTTCTGGGAAGATTAAAACAAAATCGGGGTCATCGTAAAAGGCTTTGATGAATATGACTACCCACACCCACCTGTGCGCAGGCAGAGGATGTGTGTCCCCACTAAGGTTTAAACTCAGTTCTCTCTAATTAGTGTGAAAAGATGAGAGGGGAGAGCAGAACAGGTAGCTGCCTCTCCTCTACCGCCAAAGCCCCAGCAGACAAGCGCTGTCTTATCCCCGTCAGAAAAAAGAGACCAGCGTGCTCTGAAACATTCAACATCAGCTTAAGGGGTGATTCTGCGTGTCAGAAACTTTCTGGTGATCACCCTAGACCTGGTTCCCTTTTTTTTTCAAGAGCCATGGGTCTCATTTCTGGAAGTTCAAAGAGCGTTTGAGGGTATGCACAAGGATACAGTTGTGATGAAAAATAGAACGGGAGGGAAAAGGGGAGTGATCTCTGAACATGAAAAGAGGGAGATATTGAAAAAGTAGAAACGGAAATGTCTAGATTCAGGGATTACGTGAATGATAGATTGGCATTTTGGGGGCCAATGCCAAACACGGTTTAAGATTGAAGAAAGAGATAGAACTTATCAACACTGTGCAGTACACAATCCTAGTATGGCTGGCTTCCAATGTACCACATCACACAAACAGAAGCAAACTTTGATCAGCCTTCATGTGGAACTTTATCGTACTAAATCACCAAAGTGCCAATCAGGCAATAGTCAGTATAGACTGCTGTTTTGAACCCTATATGCCATTGTGGATTTTTTAAACCAGAAGTTACCTTTTTTTTTTGCCTCCGAAATGTTTCAAATTCACTTTTATAAAAGTATTCACCCCCTAAAAGCCATTAGTAAAAGTTAAAGGGACTTTGGCTTCACTTTGAACACTCTAGGGGTTGACATTCAGCAAAGGAAGAGTAATTTTCTCATAGACTTCTATACAATCGCACTACTTTTTGCATTCAGTGGATTCACCCCCTGATGGCCATTAGACAAAGGTTACAGGCACTTTGGCTTCCCTTTTAACACAGAAGGGTTGCCATTAATCCAAGGTTAAACTTGAGGCAAAGTTATCCCCAACCTACACTCTAAAAACAAATGCCTTGGCTCAACAAAGAAAATCAACGCAACAGTTTGCATCGATGTTTATTGAGTTAAGACAACTTCTAATGAAATTGTCTTAAAGCAACAAAGTTATGAGTTAGGGGAGAAGGCTTTTCTTCCACAATCAGAGGTGTTTTTAATTACCACTTACTTAATAATTAGTAGCATAAACACAAGTTTTGAAATTGATTACTCCAAAAATTAAGTTGTTCCAACTTGTTTTACCGTATGATTTAAAAGGAATTTTAAGTTGTATGTACTTAATTACCATCATTGTGAACACACGTTTTTAAGTTGACGACCATTTATAAATTAAGTTGCTCCAAATATATTGTATTCAATAGCTTTTTTTCTTAGCTTTTTCATGTTTTTGCCTTTAAAGAAAGAAATTAATTAATTCCACAACAAAAATATTAGGCAATTCACTTTTTATTTTGAATTGCAGTTGTTTATTTCAACACATGATGTTTCAATCAGGAGAGAATTCATTTTGTTTGAACATTTATTGATACATGCCATATGATAAGGTGCATGAACACCTGCAATCACAGCTGACTGCAGGAGAGAGGAGAACAATTTTATAGTTTGGCTGCAGCACGTTGATTGGCTGCTGGAGAATGAGGTGAAATGAAAGCTTTAGCGCAAGTTCAATAAGGAAGACCTAACAATGAGTCACTTACACGTCACTCTATTGCTCCCTTCCCCCTCATTAAATACGAGGGCGTCACCCCTCAGCAGCCAATTGCTGCACATGCTAAATTCCTTAAATGCCTGCTCTTCCTCCCTGTCAGTTGTCATTTCAGGTGACCACACGCCGTGGTAGTAGTACAATACTCCTCCTCGTGAGAAAAACCGTAAGAAACAATTAGCTCAAGATGTCCAACTCAGACAATTCGGAACATGAACCTTCTCTGAAAATCTCCGATCCCGGTTCGGCTCCCCACAGCGGCTTATCAACAGAGGCAGACTTCCTCATCGCCCGGCTCCTGCAGCAGGGCATTCCCACAGCCCCAGGCCTCACGGCCCGTCTACACTACAGCGTCGAGAGCGTCGAAAGCTCCAAGCAGCTCCAAGCTGCCCATTCACTTTCAATGGGGTGACGTCACGTAGCCACGCTTTTTCGCCGAACTGAATTGTGGGTAGCCGAGCGAGGCGTCTCAGGCGACCCAGGCGACCAGAAGTTGAACATTGTTCAACTTCTGGTCGCCTGGACGCCGGAGTAGCCAGCGCCAGCCAATCAAATCCCGTTTCCCAAAATCTGACAGCTGAAGCGCTAGCCAATCAAACCGCGTCTAAGCTGGGAGAGATATCCCGCCGTTCATTTCTATATTTTCAAAAAAAGTCGGAGGAGAAACTAACTATCGCCGTAGCGAATCACCCGGTTTTGTATGACCAGACCCTCTTCACCTCCCGGGATACAAACCGGAGGAACCAGGCATGGAGGGAGGTGGCAGAGACAGTGGGGGAAACTGGTAGGTTTTCGCCTGTTTGGGGAGTTTATATATATATTGCTCGCATAAAATCCCCGGGGGTTTTTGCTTTGTATGTCGGGGGCGGGAGATTCATGTGATTGGTTGTTGGCCGTGTTGCTTGAATAAAATCCCCAAGCTCCAGACACGCCCAGCTCCAAGCTATTTTTGGAGCTGTAGTGTGGACGCTCCGTTACTACAGCTTCAAAAAAAGCTTGGAGCTGGGCGTGTCTGAAGCTTGGGGATTTTATTCAAGCAACGCGACCAACAACCAATCACATGAATCTCCCGCCCCCGACATACAAAGCAAAAACCCCCGGGGATTTTATGGGAGTAATATATATATAAACTCCCCAAACAGGCGAAAACCTACCAGTTTCACCCACTGTCTCTGCCACCTCCCTCCATGCATGGTTCCTCCGGTTTGTATCCCGGTAGGTGAAGAGGGTCTGGTCATACAAAACCGGGTGATTTGCTACAGTGATAATTAGTTTCTCCTCCATCTTTTTTTTGAAATATAGAAATGAACGGCGGGATATCTCTCCCAGCTTAGACGCGGTTTGATTGGCTACGGCTTGAGCTGTCAGATTTTCCGAAAGTTGAACATTGTTCAACTTCTGACGCCGGAGACGGCGGAGACGGACCCCTATGCTACCCACAATTCAGTTCGGCGAAAAAGCGAGGCAACGTGACATCACCCCATTCAAAGTGAATGGGCAGATTAAAGCTGTCGACGCTGTAGTGTGGACGGGCCGTAACACACCCCTTATGGAGAGTAGCGTGGCCGGCTCCCTGCAATCCCTGGCTAGCTCCATGATAGCTATCGATGCTCGCCTCCAGGCCCTGGAAGACTCCGTCACAGGAGCTTCAACTTCCGTTGCACTCAGGTACTAGTTTTAACGAAAATGTTTGCACTCACCCTTACACAGGGTTGGGTTAATAATAATAATTCCTTACATTTATTATAGCGCTTTTCCAGTGCTCAAAGCGCTTTAGAGATACACATTACACATATATAACGGGTTGTAACGGAATACATGTAACGGCGTTACGTAATCAGAATACAAAAATCAAGTGTATTCAGCTGGCGTTACATTTGAAAAACGAGTAATCTGAGTACAGTTACATTCGTAAACCTGAAATGAATATTTATTGGAATTATTGGTGGAAAAGTTTCCTCACAATATGTAATATCCATTACCGGCAGAACTGTGTGCACACTAGTGATGTGTCTGTCACGAACGAGCCGGCTCTTTTAAGTGAACGACGGGAGCCGGTTCGCACCCGCGAACGAGCCGTCTTTTTGTTGTTGTTGTTAAGTAGTACAAGACATGATGATGATGATGATGATGATGATGATGATGATGATGATGATGATGATGATGATGATGATGATGATGATGATGATGATGATGATGATGTAATATCCAAGGATTAGAGACTGTTGGATGCTGCTGTTTTGAGCATTGCAATACATTTATTTTCACTATCTTATTTATTTATGATTATCCTTAGGCTCAGCAAAGATTTGATGTCAGCTGCTGCTGTCTTTTTTTCTATAGTTAATAGTTACTGAAATATAGCCCTGCTGTTTTGTCAGGGCCTTTTCTTTAAATATAATTTTTTTAAATGTCCATACAGTAGCCCCTTTTTTTTAAATGTCTGTTTAAGTTTTTATAGGTGTTACTATCTGCTTTGTGTAGCGTGGTTCTACAAGCAAGTCAGTGCATTCATTGGGTGGTATCAGAGAGTTAGGGTCTGTAAATGCAATGAAAACAATTGGCCACAGCAAATCATTTATATTAAACATGTAATTTTTACTTTACTTTTTACAGTACAAAGGATGTATTGAATAATTTAAGTGATATATGTGTACACATATAAATCATTCATTAGTCAAAACAGGGCTACATTTGATTTAATTATAAAAGGTATAATATGTGGTAAACTGAAGAGCCGTTTGGGAGCCGAAAGAGCCGGCTCTTCTTGGTGAGCGGAGCCAAATGATCGAATGACCGAATTCCCATCACTAGTGCACACTGCACAGCGCTGCAGCCTGTCTGTGAGCGAGAGATGCAGCGTGTCTGTGAGGCCCCGCCCCCGCACGCAGATGAGAGAGATGCGGCTTTCACACCAGCGCTTTTCAGTTTCTAGCTCCGAGCGGGAGCTTTTCTGGTTCAGCTCCGGTTTCCCTTTTCAGCTCCCGCTCTGTACACACCGCCCACTGGCGCCCCAGAGCTGCCCCTGCTGCGTCATGACGTCACCGTTTATATCGCTGATCGCTGATCGCTCACAACAACAACAACAACAACAACTGCGTCGGGTCGATGATCGTGTTGCTTTTAATCACACAAAGCCAGAATAAATTGAATAACGACTTCTCCAACCTTATACTTTTCTCCAGAGTGCCGTGGTTCATTGTTTATTAATGTGTTTCTGCAGCATTTACCGACCGCTGCAGTGCTGCTCTTCCACAGGAGTTTATTCTCCCGTTAGCTCCCGGTTAGCTCACACTGCAGCAGCCGCTCTAAAGTATTCACTGTCCGACTCACACAAGCAGCTGATGCATATCCCCAGTTCCCTTAGCCTAAGTGAATGTGTGTCAGTCTGAATTGACACTGTTTGGTATCACAACGCTGTTATGAAAGTTTCTCTGGTATAAAACGGGTGATGTTAGCATAGCAACCGAAGCTAAACTGACTACTTGCATCCGATAGCTGCAATAATACAAAACAACACGTCTGCCTCTCTCCACAATGATCGATAACAGTGAACGGATGGTCAAAGTAAGGTACAAATAAACAGAATCACACGAAGCCTGGTTAGTGTTGCCTGACTTTATAAAGTGTGTTTATAAGCACACTGCTTGTAGGCAGGCATAACAGTCGAGTCGACCCATATTCAGGGGAGGTGGGTTTAGTTTCCTGCACGCCTCGACGTAAGAGAGACGTAAGCGACGTCGCCTCTTAGCTCCAAAGCTCTTGCCTCTGGACCGACAATTTTTTGGAGCTGGAAATGAAGCGGATTCCGGAGCTAAGAGCCGGCGCCGCCGCGGTGTGAACAGGAAAACCCGGCGCTTTTCAGGCTCTAGCTCCGAGCCGGAGCTGAAAAGGCGCTGGTGTGAAAGGGGCACCAGAGAGAGAGATCTCTTTCAAAATATATTGAAAGTTAGAAACGGAGATGGTTAGATAAAATGTGGAAGATAACGTTTATGTAGCATTTATGTATTGTCGAAATGATGACATTTATAACGGGATTAAATCAAAGTGAATGGCCTGCTGCTGCTGAATGCATGGGGCAAGTGACTGGGAAAAGTTTTAAAAGTTATTACATCGTTTCAGATAATAAATAATAATGATAATTCATTCTATTTAGGGGCGCCTTTCAAAGCACCCAAGGACACCTTACAATTCATAACATATTCCAAGGAAAGGTTTTAAGACAGTACACAGAATGCAGTATGGGTGATGTTTTTTATGTGTGGTGCAGATGAGAGAGCTGTCCAGAATGACACTAAGATGTTGTGTGCGTGCTCTTGATAAGCCATTAAAACAGTAAAATACGTGTATTCCGTTCACCAAAACATACCCATCTGTTATGGAAAAGAAAGTATTCCAAAGAAAAAAAGAGAAAAAGAGGAAAGAGAAGAAAAGAAAGTATTCTAAAAGCAATCTGCCACCGGTACCGGCGGGGATTGTTGTTAGCTTCTAATGCGCAGAAGAACAATCTGGCCCACCCTATATTTTACAGGCCCACCCTAAAGTACATTTCTGCCTACGCTACTGGTCCGCACAGCAGCGTGCGTTGACGCTTGGCGGTCGGCGTGTCTGAAGTTTGGGGATTTTTTTTGCGAGCAACGCGACCAACAACCAATCCCATGAATCTCTTGCCCCCGACATACAAAGCAATAGCAATGTTAAAACGAAGTAAACTGGAAAAAATCCCCAACAGGCGAAAACCTACCAGTTTCACCCACTGTCTTTGCCACCTCCCTCCATGCCTCGCTCCTCTGGTTTGTATCCCGGTAGATGAACAGAGACTGATCATACAGCACCGGGTGATTCACTACCGCTATAATGAATTTTCCCTAAACATTTTGGAATATGAGGAAATAACCTGCGTAGTCTCTCCCAGCATACACGCGGTTTGACTGGCTAGCGCTTGTACTAGCAGTTCTCATTCATAACACTCCGTTCGATGTCTCACTATGGAATGCGCCTCATCGCGGAGCAAACAGAAGCATCAATCTCATTACGCCAATCCTGATTGGCTGGTGATCTTGACGTCAACGTCAGGGAATCAACCCCTATAAGTAGCTTGCGCCACGACGCATGCGTCATTCAAACACCTCTTCTCGCTTCAGAGCACATCTCTACAGTAGCCGGACAAGCTTAACGGTCCACAAACTGAACCCAAATCCAAAACATTTCGGTCGGCGGGCGCTTGCCGGCTACTCCTTCTGCTTCGCAAGAAGACGGTAATACTAACGCAACACAAAGGACCCACACCGTCCCTTTTTCTCCGGATTAAGGACGGGTTGGTAACACTTTTCTCTCAACGACGTACCTGTTACGAGCGGGTCCTCTCCACGCCACGGGGCGAACAAGATGGACGCCTCTCCTCCTCACACCAGAGGAGTCAGGGACTCGGAGGCTCGGTCATGCGGCTGCGGGTTGAAGATAGCAGGCACAGACTCACACCAGGTCTGCTCGTCCTGCCTCGGGCTGGAACACGCCCAGGAGGCTATCGACAACCCCGGCTCGTGCGGGCATTGTGCCCGTTTCACCCGAAAGAGCCTCCACCGACGGCTAGCACACCAAGCTAGCTTGTTGGAACAGGACTCCCTCATGTCCACTGATTCGCCGTTTGGCAATCAAGACACGGGGGCGTCTGCCGCAGAGACTGAGCCCCTCACTGTGTCGGTCTGGGGCTCACTAACAGCGGCAGCTGCGGAACCGGGATCCCACGCCGTGTCAGGCCGGGACCCGGTGGCGGCAAGAGACGCGGGATGGTCTCGCCCGCGGAGGATGTCATGGAATTAGACTACATGGAGGACGAAGAGGACACCTCTGAGTCCCTCCTGTCTGATTCGGATGAGCAAGAAGAAGATATCTTCATGTCATCGGCTCAAACGGCAAAGCCGGGAGTGATGGCTGCTCTCCCGGGCGATAGCACACCAGCTTCGCCCTGTCTGAGCATGGACCTGCAGGCCGCGTGACAGCGTGCTGCATCCCGTGGCCCGAAATGGCCAAGGAGACCGCCAGGTCCCGTTACGAGGGGAAACATTCTCCCCAAGCAACGAGGACAA
This sequence comes from Pseudochaenichthys georgianus, assembly GCF_902827115.2. NCBI lineage: Eukaryota > Metazoa > Chordata > Actinopteri > Perciformes > Channichthyidae > Pseudochaenichthys > Pseudochaenichthys georgianus. The sequence continues at coordinate 13,166,075 of NC_047503.1, read as the reverse complement.
GGAGGCAACTCCCGGTCTTCCCGGAGATGTTGGATGAGGTGTCGGACTCGTGGAGGGACCGACCCTTTAGCAACAAGTCCCCAATCCAGGGTGCCTCCTCCCTAGACTGTGACGGTTTGGAGAGGCTCGGCCTGCTCCGCATACCGCCTATGGAACTGCTGGTGGCAGCCTACCTCCTACCGAGGATGGGCCGTTTCCAGTCGACCATGACTGAACGGTCCTACAGAGCCGCAGCGTTGTCCGCCAGGGCTCTGAACGTTTCCTCACTGCTAACCGCATACCAAGCGGAGCTCTGTGAGGATATGTCGACTAATCCTGGACCGGCCGTTCTGGACGAGTTGGCCGCGGTCACAGACATTTGTCTCCGTGTCCAACGCTGCGCCGTCCAGGCCACGGGCAAAACAATGGGGATCATGGTGGTGTAGGAAAGAACTAGATGGCTCAACCTCACCAACCTCCCAGACAAATGTTTATCTAAATCAATTAACTCACATTTTTATCTTGCAACCATGCATTTAATTAAGTGGAGGTGAAAGGTCGCCTGAATTGGTTTTTAGAGTGTATGTTCTATTAAACCACTTATACTGTATGTATAAATATGTTTAAAATAAAGACAGTTAAAAGGCATTCCGGTGTTTCCTCAGAGCAAGAAAATGCTTATTAAGTCTGTCTAATTATTGTCCAATAAGTACATCATTATTGAGAGGGCTGCAGGGGTTAAGGATGGGGAGAGTGGTGCTGGGCACAAAAAATAATATAGACCCAAACTCTTCTAGTGTGTTTATGTGTGAGTGTGTGTGTGAATGTGTGATGACCCAGGTACTAATTACAGTTGAAGCCTGCTAGATTTTCGGCTATGATGGCGGCACGGGTAGAATGTGGGATGAAGCTGTAAGAGGTTGAGTTGAAAAAAAGAGATGCAGAGCCAAGCGAATGCCAGAGACATTAATGAGGGCCAGACAAGTTCTTCTACTCCTCAAAAACACACTACAGTGAGCAAGAGAGAGAAAGGAGAACAGAGGTGTTTCATTACAGAAGAATGCTTGACAATCATTTGCAAATTTAAGCAAGTAAAGGTATTTTTTCCTAGACATCCATGGATATTTTTCAGGGCAACATGAAGACAAATTACAGACACAAACAGGAACAGAAAGCACAATCTACTCCAACCAGATATACAGAAATGGCTGTTTATGAATGATTGCTAATATATGCATTAATGTTTTCCAGTCAGCGTTAGTAATAAACAATTACTTCTGCTTTATTTAGGCACATACACAATACACATGGTTATGTACGTACACACACGGACATATAAAGACTGCTTAATTTATTTGTCACAACAGGGAATGGGATTCATACATTATCATCGCATAAACATTAGGAACAAATGATATCAGTAAGAGGGGAAAAGTGAATTAAGCTTTCTTTGTTATCAACACAGAATATAAATCACGAGTGTTTGCCTAATTGATTCCATTACATTCCCACCTGCCTGCTGACGCTCTCATCCACCCATACATTGTGTATCTTCATTTTAAGCTAGATGGATGAAAGGGGTTGTTATTGGATGTGAAGCCAGCTAAATGTCATCTTTCTACCGTGCACATTAATTGCCAATTAGATGTGACACACAATTAGTAGAGGGAATATTTGTTCTTGTACAATAAACTCACAAAGAGGCCAACTTTTTGACGCAGAACTTTGTGGAGATTCACTCGCTTTAAAAAAAAAGAAGCAAATAGACTGCATTACGCCGGAAGGTAATTTATGTGCAGCCCGATATCACTGCTCGTATGTGAGCAAGTTCACTAACTCTTAATTGGGAAATAAATCACACCGTTGCCATGGAAACCAACTACTAAAAAAAAGGAGTAATGGCAAAATGAGAGGATGCTTATAGTGGTCCGGGTACGTTGAGGCGATATGTGTGTATCCACTCATGCATGTGTCTTCACCCCCTCCAGCTCATTACCACAGAACCTTGTTAGTACTGTATAGCTGCTGCTATATACTGTACATGGCACACCGTTTCATTCCATTAGCTCTTGTTTTGTCCGTATTGCTCATGCAGAGGGAAGAGCTGCAGGCTTGCTCATTTAAAACACTGACAAATGTTGAAATAACAATGTACTTAATCGCAAACAGTGAACCAAAAAAAGAATTACATCATTCAGTGTCACAGACTACAAATAATTTTCTTCCGCTGAAATTATTTTGCTTTCTATTTTTTTCTACTATGTGGTGCATTACGAGGGCATTAGTGGTGGATATATATGACTTATAATACATTCTGATTTTCTTATGGATGCTCTTTACCAGTGGTGTAATGTACAGTGACTACGTTTATTTACTCAAATACTGTATTTACCCAAATACAGTACTGCATACAAAATATAAATTGACAAAAATCATAATCATTTATAGGTTAAGCTACACAGTACAGTCATTCAAATAAACTCCACCTTTACCTAGAGCAACACTTAAAAGATGAACACATAAATGCACCAATAATCTTAGTAAAATACATTTACATTTTATGGAGCATAAAATGGCTATTTTGCATAACAAGTATTTATACACTGTAGAATTGCACATTTTAGTTATAACCTATGTGTACGAGGTTGCTTTTAATGTCACACATTATGCTTTAAACACCTCAACAGATAAGGACTTATAGAATGCTTAGTGATTATTTTATGTTTTAAGTCAATTTAAGTATATATTAATTAATCTATAATAATAAATGCTCTTTCATAATTGTTTATTGTTGGAGTTAAAGGTGGGGTAGGTAAGTTTGAGACTATTATAGCATAGCATTGTTGAAGTGTGTGCATGTGAATATGCAGTAGGTAGTCATAATGTTTAATGATATGCCCCATCAGTCAAACAATTTCACATTATTTCTCCCATTCACAATATCACTCACTATAGGCAAAGAAAAACGTCCTCAATATGAGTGAAAGAGCATTCATTAGACACATACATCATTATAAGTCTATGACTGATGTTATAGTGGATCAGAAAGCATTATGTGAGTGCAGTCAATTTAGATGACTTTTATAGTCCCAAAATGCAGTATAGATTTGAAATTCATAGAAGGTATTACTAAAACTTGCTGCTACAATCTTCTTCTGGGCCCTGTCCTCTTCTCCTTCAGCTCGTAAAATGGATGGAGGCAGAAAGGGCATTAGCGCAGATGAATGGGTAGACTGGCCAAACACAATCTGGCCCACTTCAGTAGACAATTTAATATGGACTTGCCCATGGTTTCGGTCACGAAATCTCACTTTGACTTGCCATGATGGATACAGATCTAACACATCAAAACGTGTGTGTGGGTGTGTGTGTGTGTGTGTGCGTGCGCGCGTGTGCGCGCGCGCGCGTGTGTGTGTGTGTGTGTGTGTGTGTGTGTGTTGGATACGACAGACGATGGGCAGACAGATGAGCTGTGAGCGGCAGGAGTGATAATTATAGTATTTATCTGGGTTAGGTGTCATGGCTGCCTGTGTTGCATTATGAACAGATAGAAGGCTGAAATGACTTGCAATGCATTCCATCAATTCAACACCTGCAGCTCACTCTTGAAAAGGAGCAGACCATACAGGAGAGAGATGAAGTGCATAATTTAAGGAAGACTTCTGCGGCCCTATGCTAATTATAGAATTCTATTTCACTATAAAGATCTATGCGGAGAGTACTATAAATGAACAGGAAGTCAACCCAGGTGAAAACATAATTTATTCTGGCCTGCCAAAAAAGCAGGGCTGGAACGTATTAAAGCAATAATAATATACACAAGAAATGGACCCTGTAGACTGCAGATAACCTCCAGGTATGTACCTCCTAAATAAAGCAGAGTTAAAACACAGTAAATTGTCCCGCCAGGCACCCTTACAATTAAGATGATAATAGAACTGGGGATTTATTATTATTTTCACGCCTTTAGTGGATTTTAACATGGTTGATGGAATGAATCTACTGATGCTCTGGTTTAAAATGAAACAGACCATGAGAAGAAGCAAGATAACTAAGATGGCTTTGGCTCCTCGGTTAGTTGTTGTTCACTCCCCGAGGGCCATGAAGAGGATGGAGTTGGCAGTCGATGACAGTAAGATGGTTTGTTCCAAAAATTGCGATCACTGCAACACAGTCTGAGTGAGCACACATCATATTAAAGGGGCCCTATAATGCTAATTTCCAGGTTCATATTTGTATTTTGTGCCTCTACAGTGACATGTTTACATGCTTTATTGTTCAAAAAGTGCTTTATTTTTTCTCATACTGCCTGCCTCTTTCCACACTCTGTTTGAAACCAGGGCCGTTCTGTTTTGATTGGTCCCGACCCTTGGCCTATCACATACAAGTGCTTCCTAAAAGAAGGGGGAGTCTATAGTGATGTCACAAGGGCTGTCCCGAAAACCATTTTTCGGGCTCCGGATATTCGGTAGTAATCAGCAGCGAATATTCGGATATTCGGCGCGTGCGAGCGGGGTAATAATCAGCAGCGAATATTTTCCAAGCAAAGTAAGTGCACGTTTTTATCTTCATCATGGCAACTGGACAACAGCTAAGCTAAGCTACTACTTATAGCATTCAGGTGACTCTTCATAGTTGTTGTGCAACTGTGGTAGGCCAGTTTCATATTGCATATTTGGCACACTGCCTTCGTCTTATCGTCGTCCAATTTAAAATTGTCCCACACAGCTGAAGTCTTCGGCATTTTGTTTTCAGGTGTGTGAAACGAAGTGAAGCGTGACGTTCGCGTTCGTGACGCTGTGAGTGAAAGCGATGTCAGGCACCCAAGCTGAGATTGTATATATTTCCGCATTTTAACAGTGCAATTAAAAAGTATAAATATAGTATAAGAATGTGGCAATTCGCCTTTATTGATAGCATACATTTAGGAAAAAAAAGAAGAATAACGAAATTGAAAACCGAATAGTAGGCCAACGACCGAATATTCGGGTATTCGGATGTCACAGGGGGAGTGTGTTGGAGAGAAACTCCCTCTGGATGGAACTTTTGCATCCTATATAACATAGTAGAGGAAAGGGAAACCCCCCAAAAGCATAATAGGGCCCCTTAAAAGTGATGGGTTTAGTAGTATATTCTGCTAACAGTCGGATATATACACCCACACCCACACATAGGACCAAACACATGATCCTCCATGATAATTACTATAAAGCATTATTATTATTTTAAAATGTCACTAATGACAAAAGTAATCATTAACTAAAGCTCCAAGCTCAAAATATTATGTTGAGCCAACAACTGTTCATATTGTTCAGATTAAACAAATATACATCATTACTTTCCAGTATCAGGAAGGCTCTCCGGGAAGTGTTAGTTCCCAATTATAATGCATGCGGGGACTAAATGAAATGAAATAATTGTATTTAACATTATTATATGTATATTCACACATGCTTTCCATTTGTGTCATGTGAAAGATGCTTTAAACCATTACTTAACTACATTGCCTCTAAGAAGAATTATCCCTCTTGTAAGATAAAACATAAATACTGCTTTTTCTTCTACCATTCCTACTGCTGCTATGCTGATGTTAATTATACTTGATGACAAAACTGTCATTGCCAAAGAAACAGGCAGCAGTAAGTGTCTTTGTTCTGGATAACCAGTGCCACCCTGCCCTCCACTTACAGCGTCTTATTATCCAAGATAAGGGACAAATCAATGGTTTGAAAGTCACTCGATGCTGCAAAGTGCACAGCCATTCATCTCTACTGACTCAATTCATTCCTCTGCTATCAGTAAGCAGATCAGTCAGTGCAACAAGGGACAGTGACAACTTCACTAAGATGGCGTAATTGCCCCTCATTACTGGAAAATAACCATTTATTTTATGAACGACTATATGTTATCCTGATGCCAATACATTGTGGATATTAACATCTCACACTTCCATTGTATTAAGATACACATTTAAAATACACATTGTCAAAGGAGTTCCTGATCTTAGACATTCTATTGTGCCATGCAGTGCTCCATCATGTCAGGGAACAATATTATGTGAGACTAGGTGCCTTTTCTAATGAAAGAGTCAGAACCAAGGTTGGCATTTCTATTTCACTTGATCCAGTCAGTCTTTTGTTCACATTGCAATTATTCAAGAGTGATATAGAGCTAACACCGTTCTGTCATGATCACCTACTGAACTGTATTTAGGTGCTTATCTCTATACTTGCATGATTGGTTGTCAATCGTGCTCTCCTTTTGTTAATATCCTCTCTCTCTCTCTCTCTCTCTCTCTCTCTCTCTCTCTCTCTCTCTCTCTCTCTCTCTCTCTCTCTCTCTCTCTCTCTCTCTCTCTCTCTCTCTCTCTCTCTCTCATCGTCAGACAAGAAAATTGTAAAGTATATGAATAATTCTAGGTATATTATTTCCATTTAACTCATTATGATGTCTTGGGAAGGAATGTAATTTAAAGAGGACATATTATATGCTAATATTCAGGTTTAATAAATGTATTTTTTCTCCCTCTATGTAACATTTACTAACTTTAGTGTTCAAAAAGTGCTGTTTTCTCAAACTGCCTGTGCTATGTACACTAAAGGAAAGGGAGAAGCCCAAAAGCACAAGAGGCTTTCTTTAAAAGCTATTCAAAAAACTATTCATGTAAAATGTTTGGGCTTCTAGATTGTGGTCAGGAACAAGGGTACAAGATATAATCAGATATTTAATTGTACTAAATGTAGTAATACAAGAGTGTAAATACTCAGTTTGAAGTCAAAGTTCTGCATTCAAAAGTGTACTTAAGTAAAAGAAGAGTATTATTCGCTTCACTATGTACTTTAAGAACAGCAAGTTTAAGTACCCATTACATTTTGGGGGGATTATATTAGTAATGCATTAATGTGAGAATCATTACATTTAACATATAATAAGACTGATATACAATATGTGTTGATTGCATCTTAATTGATAAGTCTGAATCAGCCAAGTAAACTACAGATTTGAAGTTAGAAGTAAAATGTAGTCTGGATAAAAAGGAGACAGGTGTGAAAGGGAAGATAGAACATTTTGATACATAATTTCAACAGAGAGGGAAGCAGTGCATTCTAAAACACATTAAAGCAGGAAGGGCTCAGTGCAAAAGTGAAAGGCTTAAAAAATGTATGGCTGTTAAGCTTCAGGAAGTTGCTATACAGTGATGTGATGTTAAGTGTTTTCTCCCCACAGCCTGCCTTGTCTACTTCACTTAATGATGTCTTACAGACCAGAATGCCTTTAATCAATCTCCATGGAAATTGACTGTACGTGCTGTAGACAGGTTGCGTTCATGTGTACATACAAAACATGTCAAGTTAATTCTATATGCTTGTTTCAAGATAGCATTCATTACACAAACACAACAAACAAGCAGGCAATCAATCACAGTCTGCACAGGGAATTCATGTTTAATGTTTGCTCTTGGAAAATCCACCACCAAGATGTCAGCATTCAGAAAGTATTATTATTTTGTGTGTGTGAGAAAGACTAAACTCTGTCTATTACCCCATATAAATTATTTTATATATTTAATCTATTGATTCGTGTTCACCAACACGATTTTCCCCTTTTTTTCGTGTCACACAGAACGATTTTAAAAGCAATGTATTTCTATTAGTAGTGTGTTTCGTGCCTGCAGCACGTCTTTTTCTCCGGTCGGGTCGTGGAAGACCGGAAGCTGTGTGGTTCATAACAACATGTTCTTACTCAATATCAAGCCACGATTATTGTTTTTATTTTAAATCGTATAATGTCTTTTTTTGCCGTCCGCGAGGAAAAGAAATGGGGCTCAGAGCCTCAGAATACTGAAATCTGTATTTTTTAAATCTTTTTTTCCTTCTAATTTGTTATTCTTTTCTAAATAACACACTGTTATTTACTCACCAATAACACACAATTATCCTTGCTTTTATTTATTTGTTTAATTCTATAATCTCTGGCTTTTTTGGCGTCCGTCAGGAACTGAATTTCAAAATAAAAATAACCGGAAACAGATACACACCCACTGAACTGATTACCCAAGATCCTCAGCTATGGTTTAAGCTCGGTGATTGGATTGTTTAGCCGCAATGCACGTTGGGATATGGTGTTTATGCGATATGAAATCCGAAAAACATTAAAACAAAAAATAATAATAATACTTTAGTCCGAGTGTGCTTGCTTTTCTCTTTGGAAGTCATCACATAACGGCATTGTAATACACGGTTCGGCTGCATTCAATATTACACATCTGCCGTAGTTCTTTATTTATAGAGCCCTGATTAGAAGACCTTTGGACAAACTGGAAGAACTGCCACCGAAACTGAATACGTGACGTGGATCATAAATATATCAGCAAATAAACAACATCTTCAATTTCTCATCACACAATACGTCGCCTTGCAGTATCAATAGTAATTCGGCTGACTTTTATATTTGATCCAATTGGTAGATAGGCTGTATTCACACCATAACGGTGCACAGCTGATAGACAGGGACTTTTAGTTTTTAAAGATATTACTGATTTTCTTTGAATATAAGAATGCAAATACTGAGTTGAGAGAATAGTCAGGGGATTTGGGTGATGGGAGACACAACTATAGAATCAGAATTTCAATAGCTTACCATTAAATGACGGATATACCTTTCTGTCTGTTATGTTTTACAAATCAGATATTAATGTGTAGAACTAAATAACATATTAAGGTCTTCTTTTGAATAAGAAAAAAGCTTTGGGGGTATCTATCTACAGATAAATATTAAGCCTGACAAAGTACTTAACGTCTAATATATTGCTTTCCTGCAATGTTAACTATGTTGAAGCACTTATTTTAACTGATATTATACACATTCATTATACACTTATGTATGTAGATAGTATAAGAAATGTGCAGCATATGACAGTTTAATGGTGGAGGTATACACACATTGATAGATGTCTTCTAATGCGCTGTTGAGGAACCTGTGACCCAAGATGTTCATGCATTGCATAACTACACCGTATATATGACACTAAACCTTAGAAAATCTTGAAATCTTGAATCAAGGGAAAAAACTAGCCTGGCTCCCTTCAAAAGTATCAACATTATTAGCAATTAATAAGTAAAATAAGCATAGTACATCTTTGTAAATGTTAAGGACCTTGAGATGAATATTTATAATTACATTTGTGTGAGATCACAAGATAGATGTATCTCTAAAGTAAATATGAACCTACTGCCAGCAGACGGTTAGCTTCACTTAGCTTATAAGGTTATCTTAGCCTAGCGCAAGAATCAAGGGGAAATAACTAGCCTGGCTCCATCTAAAAGTGACAAACGGCTAGCAACTGTAAAGGTGAAAAAAATAGTAGAGCATATAGCATATTAATTGTTGGGAAATAACTACTGTGGCTCTGTCCAAAAGTAAAGAATTGTTAGCAACTGTAAAGGAAAGAAAGCATTGTAAATTGTTGCAAATGTAAAGGATAAGCCTCTTGAAATGAACAATCTCATATTAAAGGGGTCCTCAAGACTAAACTACAAACACACAAATAAAACATTCCGACCTACACACACAGACAAAATATCTCCAAAGCTTACCAGTTGAGCCCCCTTCACCAAACATAACATTAAAAACAAAATAATATACAATCAATATACATAGGCTAACATGAATGTACATATAATCAAACACAGCTATATAAAGTTTATAAATGACCATGTCTCAACATATTTAGAAAGGGATGAGAGAAGAAGAAACACAAGAAAACCAATGTGCTTCAAATGAAATTAGACACAAATGTAATGTTTTCAAAAACACAGGCATCAACTTCATTATGAAGCTTCCTGTGGGACCTTATGTTGTTGAGAATTTTGCAATATAGAAAAGCGACGGGGCCAGATAAAAGCAATACAGAGATAATGAATCTGATGTCGAGACCCTCTGCAAAGTATCCCTTTACTGTGACAGTATAGATGGCCCCAGATATGATGTCTACCAGCAAGCATATTATACATTCATTTATACAGTGTGGAAGACAAGCAGGCATACCAAAGGACAATGGGGGCATATGCTCCTTAGATGGCTCCATTTCCCAAGTTGGGAAGTAGTCATGAGCTTTAATTCATAATAAGGTAACTACATTAATGATACAAAGATGTGTCATATTTGATTGCTGTTTCAGAGTTGTTGTTACAACCGTTTGAATTCACACATACAGTAATAGAAAAAATATTGTTTAGATTATTCAGATACTTAATAATTGTAACACATATGCTCAGCAGGATAATTCCCACATATTAACACCACATTTATAGTGTTTTGAAGTGAAAGTGCAACCAGAAGTAAAATAGCTAACATTAGGCCATAAACAAATAACATAAAGGGATCATGACTTGACGTCACCACTAAGCTAAAAGCGTACTCGCGTTCGGAGTATTCATGTTTAGTATTCTCCATTAGTCTTCAGACATTAACCACCCTGGTGTTTTCTGATGTATTTTATGTAGTAGAACAAAATGTAGAAAATCTCTTAAGCTTGTGTTAACCACAGACCTTATTTCAGGTATCTAACCAAAACAACTTTAAGACAAGGTAACAGGGAGTGCTGAAACAATAACTTGTTTCTTGGTTTTAGGAACCATCATTTGTTCAGTGACAGTGAATTAAAAAAAAGACGTTTTTAATGGAGGCACTTCAACATCATGGGAAGCAGAGTCACTGTAAATGAAAGTAAGGGACTCAAACAATATGAATGATACGATATGAATGTAAAGCTAATGAATTCAAATGACTGAGAAAGGCTCCCTCACATATAACCTGCTTAGTTGTATAACAGCGATATAACTAATGTTCAACTTCATACCCAAGTTTTAACAGGGTCATTGAGAAGGATACGGCATAGATTGTATTAACTGCAACATAGAAAATACACTGAACCCCCGACAAGTAGCCATTTCATCATGTTGACATTGTGTCCTTTTCACTGTGACAACATGTTGAACTGCTGATCTTATGTGGAAGTATTCATTGCACTGCTTTTGTCCTCTGCAGCTTGTAGTTGGTAAACTCAGAACAGTAAGTACTTACCAAGTCAGAGAAACTGTCAAAGAAGTGTTGTGTAGGTAGAAGGTCATAATGTGGAGTGTTAATATTCAGCCTGGGCTTTACAGCTTTGAAAGGATTATAAGCAAGTTTCATCACATGAAACTGTTGCCTCCTGGAGGGAGCATCTTTGATATAAAGATGTGATCAGAATTTGATTGGAGCGGTAGAAGCAAAGTGCAGCAAAGAGAGAGGGGATATAAAAAGAGGTGAGGATAATATAAAGTAAGAGAGTTGAGATGGGACAGACACAAACAGCATGGAAAGAGAAAAAAAAAGTGAAACAGATGAAAGCAACATAAAAACTCGTCTAAGGCAAAGAAATTGCGCGGGAGAGAGAAATAGAGGGCAAGCCTAAGGAGAAAGAGCGGAAGATGGAGAATATAAATGTTAAAAGTCAAAACTGTCTACTGGGACGGTGAACAAGGGAACGAACAGAAAAGAGGCCAATAGTGAGGTTTTATTTTCAAGCTATTTTCTATCATAGCTGATGTTTGCCGACTGGCAACCAGTCAAACGGCTGGGTGATGAGAGTCGCTCGGTGATGAGTGAAGGAGATAAAACAATCTCCACTTTCACAGATAAGAGGAAATTAGCATATTTTTTATTTTACCCTCTTCCTTTTCTCCTTCTCCAACTATTGTTTTCCATCTACACTCCCTTTTCTCTTTCTCTTTCATCTCTCTCTCTTTCTTATTCCCATTTCTCACTTCTTAGCTAGCTGCCAGTCAACTCCAAGCAGACACTTATAATATTCTTGCAGCTGCAATTAACTGCAGATCTGTGTCTCCATTCAGAAGAATTCAGATTTGTTTTGCCGTCTGTTTTTTCCCCTCCTGTCCACCTTGTGAACATGTGATCAGAATGTTCGGACATGTCTTGTTTTGAAACCTCAGAGACAGGAAAAGCTTCAGTCCGTTGCCCTGTGATGCGTCTCTCAGTATTTCTGTGACGAGGCAGACTTTAGCCAGCGTGGCTAATCCCAATTCCAAAAGTAAGTGTGTTTAATTCCGTTAGCAAGTGTGCGCGCACGTGTCTCACCGAGTGAGTGAGTGCATGAGGATAAACTGTCACAGCTGCTCTGCTCCTTCACAGCATTACATGGGTTAGGTGTCGGGCGACTGCTAATAGCTCATTCGCTGCTCCAAATTAAAACACAATCACTTAATAGGGCTACAGGGAGAGAGGCGGGATCTAACAGGATTTATGAGAAAATGAAAAGTGATTGGATGTGAAATTTGAATTAGAGCAAAGCAGTCTGGTGTCAGACTCTATGAAGGTGACTGACTGGACTGGTGAGCGGGCGACTCTCAGTGGACCAAATCCCATCCAAAACCTGTCTGTCAAATTAGCATTATAGGCACGCCCTTCCCAAAAACGTACACTGGGAAAGCAATTTGGCCTCTATTTATTATACTTTAGTTTGATTGGCCTTGCGTGCCTTTGTCTGCTCTTCATGTGGATGCAAGACATCTGCATGACTTTACATTAACCCAAATCTACTCTTAGACAAGTGGGTTTTAAAATGGTTGTAATAATCGTAAAACAATTTTGAAGAACAATTGATAGCACAAAATAAAAGAAATGCCCCTGGTGTGCAAAGACCTTTTCTTGGTCAGGTATGAGTGGTTTCTTATGTTTGCTAATATCAACTAATGATATACTACCTTAGATAGCTGTGTAACTGGAATAATGAGTTACCATGCCTGACTTAAGGAATCTTCCCTTACACTAAGTTTCAATGGTTTATCAGAAAAATGAAACAAGAGGTAAACACCCTAACCCTGACCTAGATAGATTGTGTTTTCCTTCTTGTCAATCACTCTCATTCATGTCTCCAAATGATGATGTCTTTAAAGCAACTGACTCAAAAGCCACTTACAATAGCCAGTGCGTTTTCTGGGCGAAGACTTCCTCTTCTGTGCAATGGTCATTGTTTACAGTCCGATTGGATTCAAATCCTTGGCAGAGATTGCATTTATGCTAATGTGTTATGCCTCTCTTGCTCTTCACACAAACTGTTCACCTGCATGCAACCAAAGCATGCTGCTTAGACAACAGACCTACTACTGTACATAGAAACCAGAATGCTTCCAATACCAAAAGGGTTCCCGTTCTGATTCAGATATCTGTTTAAAAATATTCGAAAAAATTAGACAAAGAAATGGCAATTGTGATGGGTGATTGAAATTGCTGCATCTGTTCAGGTTGTCGTTGAGTAAGTCAACAATGATCCATACATGTTTTTGTTGGTAGAACCTTTGACCAAACTAAAAAGACAAGAGAGCAATGTATCAACTATCAGGACCCAGAAGTGTTTAATGCAATTCTGCTTCATGACATTTCGTTTTTTTCCAATGACTTGCGATACAATAAAAACTGGTGAAACACTTTCTCAATGCCACTACAACAAAATAATCATAGAAAGTTGCAGGTTGTTAAAACTTGCGACCTTCATTATGCAACTGACAACTTAGATGATTAATGTCTTTGTTGTTAATCTATTGTTGCCCTTGAGAGAGTGCCTCTCCTTAGAAATATCAGCCATGTTTTTTCAGTCTGCAGCTCTCTCTGTGATTTGAGTGGGGCCATTAACCGCCATCACAGACCTGCCTTAATGTTCACGAGCAAGTTAGACAATTAGTCGTGCTTTATGGTATCATGTTTTATACACACCACATCTTTTATCTAACGGGAAAAGAGACATTCTGAAAAGAACACTTCAATCCAACCTAAGACATCATCTTGTTGAGGTAATAATGTTGCTGAGCACCATATCTAATCTATGTAATAGCAACAGTAAATGCGTCTCTCTGCTCTTGTACATCTTTCCTTTGTACCCTTAGTGTGTTAGTACGTCCTCCACACGTGCCTCTTACTAGCCCCTCACCTAAATGCTCCCTCTTCTTGTGTTAGAAGCCGCTATCATTAAAGTCCACCATGTCTCTTGGAGACCAGATGGGATTGCCTCGTTGTGGATGAGCGCTCCATCCATGGCAAGCTAAAGAGGATACAAATGCCCCAGAACCCCATCTCCCTTCCTCTCAACCCTGCTCTCTTCCTCTGTCACTCTCCATTCTCTGCTTTCCCTTTGGACGTCTCTTCCCCTTCCCCTTTGTGTCTCTCTCAAGCAGTGGCTTACCTTGAGATCCTCTCTCTCTTTCGCAGCACCATTGTTCCTCCCCTTGCTGTCCCCCGTCCTCTTTAGTGTAATTACCGTGGTGGATACAGTCAGGTAGGAAGGGGAAATAAGGAAGAAGGAGATGGAGAAAAGAGCGGTAGAACAGAGATAAATCAGGAGGAGTGGTTGGAAAAAGGAATGAGAAGAGAATGCACAGAGGTAATGTAATCTTACTGTGGGAAGTGAGGTAATATATCACCCGCCACAGTTAATAAAATGTCTCGATGCCATGGCTTTAGACAGGAAAGAAAGGTTAACTGGCGCTTCATATATAAATGTACTTCAAGCACAGGTGGGGGAGATAAAGCCTCTGTGCGCTCACATGTACTATATACACATAAAGGCATGCAGGTTTGTAGGTAAAGTAGACAAATGAGCTCATAGAAACCAGGGAACGCCAACGGAGAATCTGAAGATGTGCATGCTAATGTATATGCAAGCACGTAGGCAGCAGATTTGTGACCACACACATGATGTTTCTGCACATTCACACTAAATGACTTGCAGCCCTTGATGATAGTTGTAATCATACGTGGTGGAAAATCTCATTTTCTTAAAGTGAGGATATTTTTCTGATATCTTCTGTTCTCTTCCCTTTAGTCTTGCTCGGCTACTATCTTTCCATTTTCTTTCTTTTCTCCCCTCTCTATGCATATCTCCACTCTTCATTCTCCACCTCCTATCTCACCCTCCACCTCCTCTCCTCCCTGTGGTCGGCTCATCCCTCTCTCCTACTCTTTCATTTGCCCCAAGGATATCTTCCCTCCTACACGGCCCTCGCCTCATCCCTCTCTCTCTCTCCATTTATTTATATCAATGAGCAAAAGTCATCCTTTCATCTTCCTCCAGATGAACAGACTCCGCGTGTGGAAGAGGACAGAAGAAAAGAGGAGCAGAGGAACACAGTTTCTCTTAGTCCATTTATTCAAACGGCACCATGCACTGGGAATATTATATAAACTCTCCCTTGTTAGACAAGATAATTTGATGTGTTTCTGGCTGGCCGGTAAAGGATTTGTTTCACCCCAAACACTCCGAAAGCATATTAATATTGAATTGGTGAAATCAAGACTTTATTCGAGGGTTCACACAATGGACTTAAAAACGTTTTAAAGCATCACATTCACCTCAGGCTCATACGTTGGCCTCACATTTACCAGCCTCACAAAAACATGTTGTTTACAAAACCTGTCTTTGTGAACTGAAAGTAAAACACCAAAAGCATTATGATCTTTTGAAAATACTGGATATTAGGATTGTTTCGAGTTTGTGGTTTTTAAATGATTTAATATCGCAGTCTGCACATTACGGTGCGATTATTCGGCAATTAATTCTAAAGTAATTATGGGAACAGTAAGACTAGTAACAGAGCAAGTAAAAAGGAAGGATGGGAATACAATGTTAGTTAATTGTGTTAATTCTCTGTAATTAGGGTACATCAAGATGTACAGTATTGTAATTTTTAGGGAATAGCTGTTAACTGTAAGGGTGTCATTTCACATGTTTGGGTGACAGCAACTTACTTACTGTGAGACAACACAAACATGAAATAAGACTCATTGGATTGGATTATAAGGGCAATAGCACCAACAAACTTGGAGTGGAACTGATTGAACATATAGAAACTAGAAACTATTAATATTCTGATAATAACTTTTTTTAAGATTTCTTAAGGGCTGGCCATGTTTGGAAAATATTGGATGAGGAGGTTGGGCATGTGCGCAGTAAGAGCCACGTCCATGCTCCGTCCCATTTAAAAACATATTAAGAATGATTTCATGTTCAGTTTTTTGC
The DNA here is from genome assembly GCF_902827115.2 of Pseudochaenichthys georgianus. Lineage (NCBI taxonomy): Eukaryota > Metazoa > Chordata > Actinopteri > Perciformes > Channichthyidae > Pseudochaenichthys > Pseudochaenichthys georgianus. The sequence goes on along the minus strand of NC_047503.1, from coordinate 13,150,021 downwards.
ACTTTTTGGCCTTTTGCCGGTGTCATACTTTAAGAAACAACTCATACAGATGTAGCCTGATCAACATCAAATGTGGCCAATTTCTGCAAAATGTCTCACGTGGGTCAATAACAAAGCTGAACTAATCTGTGCTTTACCCTTATATATTTCATGCAAAACTGTCATATCAATATCAAGTACCTTACAGTAAGTTTCAGTTTCAGTCAGACTCATTTTGTGTATTCATAATATGTGTCCTGAGTCCCAGGAGAGTATGGTTACTTTTGAGCCATCCTCTTTAATACAAATGTTGAGTTAGCTAGCTTAGGTTACATGTTGTCTTACTTCCAACCCTCCCAACGTGATCTTTAGCTTTATTTTCAATGGCATAAAGTTACAGGCTATTATTCAAATCATACTAATCTTTTACATCATAATCTTCACTGACATGAAGAGGCATTACATTCCATATTCTACCTATCAATAGTAAAGTTTTTCTTTGATGTATTTAAACATACCCGTTTGTAAATTCATATAAAAAAATGGAACGTTCTGTCTCTTCGAAGAACGGCGGTGTCATTTTTGTGTAGAGCGTCAGATTGGATACACAAACGCACCTGATGTCTTCTTCTGGGCAGGAGGAAGTTGTGTTGGTTAGTGAGAGAAGCTTGTGCATTTGTAACTTCAGGAGTCTGTCTGCCCCCCTAGCTGCCTCAGTATATTCATTTTTGATGGACTATTTGTTTTTTGCATCATTACAACAGACACAATATGCAGAGTTGTTACACTTTAGAATTGTCAACTCCTGAAAGCTGTTAAAATCCCCCTAAAGCTGGTAAAATGGACAGGATCAGACTGAAGAAAGCAACACATGATAAGGGATAGTGTTTATGGCCAGCCAAATCCCTTCTCTATAGCCTGTCTCCCACCAATAACTGACGACAGAAGGTGCTGACTAAAGAGTTTCGAGCTGTGTTGCTGATGTGTACTTCCAGGAGTATTATTTAATGTTAGACTGAATTTCACAATGTGCAGGCTTATTCTTGTGTAAAAGCAATAAGCATGCATGTTTATGGACAACAATACAGTCGGGATTGCATCACATGGATGGCATAGCAGTAATGTCTCCTTTAACATTACAGTATGAAATGTCAGATGGGTAAACATTATTTCAGAATGTTTTTTAATGCGGTGAGCAAGAGGAACCATGGGTTGTTTATGAGACAATGGCCCCTGGGCACAACAAACCACCTCTCATACAAGACACACACACACACACACACACACACACACACACACACACACACACACACACACACACACACACACACACACACACACACACACACACACACACACACACACACACACACACACACACACACACACACACACACACACACACACACACACACACACACACACACACACACACACACACACACACACACACACACACTTTAAAGGTCTTCAGATCTTTAGTTGTTGTTTTGTGTTGCTTTGTAGTCATGCATCTCTCTGTAGTCTTGGGTTTCTTTGGAGCTGTTTAAGTATTTTTGTAAGTATTCTTGCCGTAGTTGCTTTGCCTCTTTGTGTGAATTTATTGTCGGTTTGTATTTTTTTCTGTTTCTTTAATGTTCTTTTTTTGTATCTTTCTGTGTTTTCTTCATCTCTCATTGTAGCCATTTTGAGTCTCTTTGTAGTTGGTTTAGTCATTTTTATTTGTTGTGTGTCTGTTTGTAGTTGTTTTGTGTTTCTTTGCGTTTTATGTCTCTTAGTAGAAGTTGTGTGCCTCTTTATAGTCATGTCACAGTAGATTTTCTTTTTCTATATGGTAATCTTCAAAGTTGCTTTGCACCTTTTCATAGTTGTTGTGAGTGTCTTTGCAGCTGTTTTGCATCTTTGTAGCCTTCTTGTGTCTCTTTGTAGTTGCTTTATTTTTTATTTATTGTCTTTTTGACTCTCATCCTGGGGCCTATACTGCGAACCTGGTTCAACCTAACCTGGATATGTTTGAGTTAGCCGGTTGGCCTAATCCAAAACATACGCGCTCTTGCTAAACTGTACTACGACGCTGGTTATCAAGTGGATCGCTCAAGCCAGCCGTGTCCTATCTAGTTAGGTGCGTGTTCACATGAAAGGGGTGGTATCTGGAGCATTCGACCAATCACAAACATGGAGAAGCATACTGACAGCGCAGCGTCATACTTCCTGAATGAAAAGTGAACTTTAATACTAGTCAAAAATGAAGAAGTTAAACTTTAAACATCCATGACTTAAACACTTTATCCAGGATCAGAGCCACATAGCTGCACCTGCAAGGTGAATACAGCTGGAAAAAGAAAAAGTGTTTGAATGCATACATTAACAGGTTTATGATATCACTGCCCCGTCTAAAACACGATCTGACTTCAATTACATTTGTCTCGAGTGTTTCGTCAACTTATGTGTTGCTTAAAATAATCCTTCTGCATACAGTATGTGACACTGTGAGTGTTGCACGGCCAGATACGGCTCAGCTGACTCAGATAAGGAGATATATGATACATTATGAAGTGATATGCCGCGGACTGTACTTAATGTACTCTGATCCGGTTACTTATGTTGTGGCCGATATTTAAGTAAGCTTTCTTAACGCTAATGTTATAATAGTCAGATTGCTCTGAAGATGGAGGTGATATTCTATTCATGTTCACGTTCACACAGTCGGTGATTTTTGCCGGCCGTCTTTCCTGCAACGGCAGCTTTTCTGTATTTCCTTTCTCCTGTAATATGACTTGATCACTTTAAACTCCGCACACTGAGCTCTGATTGGTCAGCAGGCGGTGCTTTCACTGAGTTGAGCTCTTAAGGCCCTGACACACCAACCCGATTTTGGGAGTCAGAGGCCATCAGAGGCTGTCGGGCATTCGCGGCGCCGTAGTCAGGTTGGTGTGTCCCGCACCGTCGACCGTGACACGCCTTATTTGGACTGCCAGACCCGACGCATGGCCGATTCAACATGTTGAATCGGCCATGCGTCGGGTCTGGCAGTCGGACCAAATAATCACTCTGATTGGCTGTTCAGCTAGCAAATCAGTGCATGTGAAGCGAAGCGGAAGTGAGGGACGTAAACAAACGATTTAAGAAGGCACACACAGACTGCTATTCATTTTCATCTCATCATGGCGATCTGGAATGATGCAAACGAAGACCTGCTCATCACCTTGATTCAGGAGAGGCCAGCTCTGTATGATATTACGGAGAAAAGATACTCTTCTTCTTCTCTGTCTTCCGGTTGTTGCCTCTTTTGAATGACGAATACACACTACCGCCGCCTGCTGCACTGAAGTCGGTGCGGTGTGTTCCCGTGCGACACATGGCCAAAACGCAGGAGAACACGGCCAGGCAACAGCCGACTTCAGCGTCGGCTAGTCCTCTGGTGACTGCTTGGTGTGTCAGGGCCTTTAGCCTGCAACCTAACCTGGTCCCGACCAGGTTAGCTGCTTAGCATATATTACCATGGAGATCTAGCCTGCTAAAAAGAGAACCAGCTTCGTAGGACCGGAAAGCCGGAGTTTTCCCTGAATTTAGCCGGCTAAGCGAAAATCCTGCTTCGCAGTATACCCCCCTGGTGTAAGTCACTTAGTTTTGAGTGATCTTTTGTATTCAAAGGCCATTTGGTCATGCATGCTTTAGGTTTCTGGGCATGTGCTTGTTAGGTCTGTTCAGTGGCAGGAACGTTGCATTATTTGAACACTTTTTTTCTAACTCGAGATCTATAGCGAACAAGAAGGATACAGCCATCATTTTGTAAACAGACATTTTGTATAAAGCCCACAATTACAATGTATATCTTTATCAACTTTAACTCTACTGGGAAACCTCTTAAGTATGTTAATGTACCCGTAAGTGTTGTTACACAGTTCATTATTATACGATTATTCCTAGTTTTCTATGTTTTTAAAACACATTTTAATATTGCGTCTTGTCATTGTGTTAAACATACGATGATAACAAAAACATTGTCCTTTATTTACTGTGTTTGAATTTTGTTAAATCTAAAAGTATGAATTTTACATAATGATATTCACATTTGTTGAATTGTCTGTGTAGAAAGCCAGTTTTCATGCTGAGTGTAACAGATTACTGATGAGAAACATGGAGCACCGCACATGTTACGTTAATAGGTAAGTCCTTTGGAAGAGGAAGACATGAGATAGGGAAGTCCTAATAATAGAAACATATTATTATGCAAGCACACATGCAATCAGTTGTGGAACCAACAATGGCAATATTCAGGGACTTGTTTTTCTACACAATCAAACTGTAGGATTGCAATTTCCCTGATATAAATCTAATCATGAACCCTGTTTATACATATGTTTCCTGTTTGCCTTAATTCTCTCTTCTTTGTCCATCAAGTAAAATGAAACAAAGAAACAAATCAGAAATAAAGATGCATTTCCTCTCTGGCAGTTTTTTGAATTTTTTATGATCAGCCCCTTAAATTATGTGAACTTCAATCCACCACCAATGAGATTCGCCTATCCTCATAACATCCTTCAAATTAAGCCTCATGTTTCACTCATGTGTGTCACTCTTTGCAGATACAATGCAAAGCCTCTCCCTTGGGGAAAACCACCAAGCTTATTAATCCCTTTTTTTTAAATGCAAATGTTGTCACAAGTTAGACACTTCTGTTATTGTTTGTTTGGTGGCTCATCTAAACTCTCCTGTCATTTCAGATCCCGCCTTCCTCCAGGCCCTTGTAATCAGCTCACTTCCCTCACCTGGTCTCCTCAGCCCTTCCCCTCACCTGTTACTCATTCCCTCATCACTCCACAGTATTTATACCACCTCATTATCACTTGTCCTTTGCCAGATTATCTTGCCGTTTCCGCCAAGCTCTCCAGTGAGTGTTGTTCTCTAGCCTAGATTTTTGTCCTGCCCGGTTTTTGATCCCTACCTGCCTGTTTACGGATTTCCTGGTTTTGACCCTGCCTGTCCCTGACCTGAATAAACTGAACATTGCAATACACTGGTTGTATCTGAGTCGTGCTATTGGATTCTGATCTGTACCTGTGATCATGACAAATTTCAGTTAAGCAATAATCACATTTTACTATCTTGATACAGCTGCCTTATTGTTTCTTGATACAAACTACAGAAACACATTTCTAGAAAACTGCTTCTGCAGCAAATTTACAATGTGTTTTGTTCGTCCTATACTGTATGTACGGTAGTCGACAGGTGCAAACTCACTATACCCAAAACACTTATGCCGCATAAACAAAACGCTGCAAGAAACTCAAAACACAATGAAAACGGAGTCACTAAAAAGTGAGCACACATCGGGGACCAGAGCACTTGTTGATGTTCAGGGTTTATAAAGTTGTCTGCGCATCTTTCGACAAGTTGTTGAATGTTTTCTACATTTGCATACTTTTCTCATAATGGAAGAAAACAAACATTCTAATTTGTTTCTGATGCAGTTTCTCACAACACATTTGTCTTTAGCAATATGTTTTTTTGATTGAAAAATATAATGTTATCTTTGCAGACCCCTTGGGTAAATGGGTAATTATTTTCTTGGAATTCTGAGACAATAATCTCAATATGGTTTTCTCAAGGGAATGAATTGCACTTCCATGTACATACTGTATGTATATAAGTGTGTTTTTTAACCAATTTCTCCCTTGCAGGAATATGAACTCCTCTAAAGTGGATGGTTTCAGTTCAATTTGAGTGTACTTTGGGGGATAACTAAGAGATTTTGGATGATGTCTGAGACGTGTCATGCCAATCAGCCCTCCCGCCGTGACCGACTCAGACGGTTAAAAAAGACTTCGCACTGTGACACTTTATAGATCTATAAAGCTCCGCCGGGACTTCTTAGAGAATCACACACAAATACACAGACACACTGGTGATAATGGAATAACAAGCTCTGTTTAGAAAGTTATTGCGTTAGACTCAGATGAACGCGGAATGAGCCGGAACACCTTTAGTTTTCCATTAAAGGGTGGGGAGGCTCGTCCGGAATCAACGGTCTGTGTCGAGAGAAAACCGCAGAGCTGGCCGGAGAGATGGAGAGTGAGAAAAAGGATGACGATGTTATTAGATAACTGCTGGGACTGTGATTAGTTCTCTGCTTGTCAGCTTGCCTTTGCTTCTCAACACATCTCTGTCAGTTACTCTGGGTCAGCCCCTGCTCTTTCACAGAGTATCTACTGTATCTCGAGACTTCACATAATCTTTCTCAACATGCATTTAACCTCCATCTGCCTTCACTTCTTCACTCTTCCCGCCTTTGTTTTCACCGGCTTCACAGCTGAATCCCAGTCATATCCTCACTGAGGATCACATCAACCGCCAGCCACCACATTCTACACAAATCCCATGCCAATGCTAACTCTATCAACTTGCTACCTTCTGTCTGTGTGTACACGTCAAATAAAATACATCTAAATCCCCTAGCACAGATTAGAAATGTCTTTACGGAATAAATAAGATGGGTAAGGATCCTATAATCGCAATTGAGAAAAATCAATATTAGTGATGATCATCGTTAGAGTTTCTTCCACAGCGAGCAGAGAACTGTGTTTGGATCCAGTATTCTGTCAAATGGAGTGGAAAGAGACAATTATTCATAATGCCATGCGGAATAAATGATTTAAAAATCTCCCTCAAATGTGTCAGTTTTTAAGTAAATGGAGAAGCGAGGGAGCGGAGGCGCATCCTTCACAGACTTCACAGGAGTCTCTTAAAAGGGAGTTTCACTTCTGTCTGCATACTCCTTTTTCTCCCTCTGTTGCCTTTTCCTTCTCCCCCATTTCTTCACAGCTTGTCATTTGTTCCCTAATGCCACCTTGCTCTCCTAATGGAAGGTGCATAATTATCATCCCACTGCGTTAACTTTCACACCCTTTCAAATTCTAAATTCTAAAGCTTTTATTGTCATTATACAGAATACAACGAGATTTATAGTTACTGCTCCAGCGAGTGCTTTAAAAACAGACATATTTGAACACAGATTAAACGGTCTGAGAGTTACGACCAGCAAGTAGTGCACACAGTTTCGGATCGTCATGTAGATGACCAGGATTAAAAAATAAATGAATAAAAGCAAGCATAGGCAAACAATGTTGTCCAACAATACGAACTGGACAGATATGCAATCACACACTCCACGTTGCTTGGCAATGTGATGCAATGTTTAGAGTTCATGCTCTAGTGGTTGCGAGCAGTTTCTAAAAAAAGGATGCTAATTAGCGGAGTATTTAACATCAGCTTGTGCGTGGACTAATTATGTTCCACATTACTGTCTGAAAAATGGAAGAAAGGCTGAACACAAGAGGATTTTCTCAATTAAAGATATTTACAGTGGTTTATAAGCAGCAAGACGATGATCAGAGAAGTCCACTTATGCCCCTTTCACACCAGCGCCTTTTCAGCTCCGGCTCGGAGCTAGAGCCTGAAAAGCGCCGGGTTTTCCAGTTCACACCGGAGCTGCGCCGGCTCTTAGCTCCGGAATCCGCTTCATTTCCAGCTCCAAAAAATTGTCGGTCCAGAGGCAAGAGCTTTGGAGCTAAGAGGTGACGTCGCTTACGTCTCTCTTACGTCGAGGCGTGCAGGAAACTAAACCCACCTCCCATGGGTCGACTGTTATGCCTGCCTACAAGCAGTAGTGCCTATACACACACTTTATAAAGTCAGGCAACACTAACCAGGCTTCGTGTGATTCTGTTTATTTGTGCCTTACTTTGACCATCCGTTCACTGTTATCGATCATTGTGGATGATGATCTCAGTTGTTGTTGTTGTTGTGAGCTGCCGTAATGGCTGCCGTTGGGGGGCAAATCAGCGATGTAAACGGTGACGTCATGACGCAGCAAGGGCAGCTCTGGGGCGCCAGTGGGCGGTGTGTACAGAGCGGGAGCTGAAAAGGGAAACCGGAGCTGAACCAGAAAAGCTCCCGCTCGGAGCTAGAAACTGAAAAGCGCTGGTGTGAAAGCCGCATAAATGACACTGTTGGCGGGTGGAATATTTCTCACTCGCTGACATCTGATGGCGTGTCGGAGTACTCTTAAGGCCCCGTCCACACGGAGACGTTATCAGTTGTATAACGGATCCCAAAGTGGGTAAGTCTGGAGACGAAACGCTTGCGGCTCCGTTTGTACGTCCTATACCAGGGGTGCCCAACCTTTTTTGAACCGAGAGCTACTTTTAAAGTTGCCAGTCTGCCGAGATCTACCAGTCCAAGTAGAGAGGCGTAGCCATTACTGACAGCCTACTACCAGGTAAATACACACTTCAAACTGACCTTTGTACGATCAATACTTCATAAAATACTGCAGATCCTTTATCTTACCTCTTTCTAATCTACACATACAAGTATTTAACTGAAGTTACACAACAGTTTTGTTGATACAGAGTTGGAGTTTATTCACACGTCACATACTACAGTGGGTAATGTTTTCAAGAAACATTGAACAGTGCTGCCACATATGACACAGGAAAGAAGAAAAGACTCTGAACCCTTTCTTTGCCATTATATAAAAATAGTGTTGCTACAAAAGTATAAATTAGGCTTACAAATAAGACAACTCAGATCTGAAGCTACACCGGAATCTGCTGCCAAAGTGTAATAAAAAATAAAAATTAATAGAATCAAACCCTTTTTTTGTTGCATTTTAGTTATAAAAAGAAATGCCTTTAAAATAGGATGCAAGCAACACTAGTTTCTTAACCTGAATTGATAATAGACTATAATCAATTTAAACAGAACAGATCTTAATGTTTGCATTCTTATACCATTGTGTACAATAATTCTAATGAATAAGTTCAAACAAACTCAAACTTACAGCTGATTAATAACGGTATCTAATTTGAGTTTTTATTATATCAAAAATCTGTTGAAATGCTACTGTTATTTTTACTGTCCCCAAAAAGCGCTTCGGCAGCCTCCAGGAATGCTTCTTTCACAACTTCGCCGTCTTTGAAAGACTTCATGTGTTTCGCAAGAACGTGACTGAGTGACTGACACGATAAGATGCTATGGTAGCAGCCTTGCTCTTGTTGTTGGGCCTGGTGAAAATAGACTGCTGTGCATTTAGCTGTCCTTTCAGGCCCCTCCCCTTTTGGGAGCATAGGGCAGAATTAGGAGGGAATTCCGTCTCGTAGCGTTTGTGCACTGTTTTGAAATGCCGCTCCTAAATTACCCTTCTTGATTGATTGATTGAAAATGTTACAGTAGTAACAGATTGCAGAATGGGTACAATACAGTACAGCTCAATACACACAATTGTTAAGGGGATGCAGACCAGAGAAAGACTTTCGTCTTGTTTACATCAGGGTCACCCATTTTTAATTCATCATAAAATATATGACATACATGATATACAGATAGATTACATTTTCATTTTAGATTCATTTTCAATTCATCACAACATATATGACATACATGACATACAGATACAGTACTGTGGATATTTACAGGGGCCAGTTTCGAATTGCAGCTTCCCGTAGGTGCTCTTTTAGAGAAGTTTTGAAGGTGGGTAGTGATTCACATTCCTTTACAGCTGTGGGTAGGGAATTCTACATTGTTGTGGCATAATTGCGAAACGTGTTTCCTCCCTTGTTTGAGCCAAATCTGGGTTTAACATGATTTGTGGAGCTCCCTCTGGTGTTGTGGTCGTGGTATTCACTGACCTTTGGGAAGTATTTTGACATAGGTACCTTAGTGGTGTAGTGTATCTTGTAGACCAGGCCCATTGTAAGTTGCTGTACTCTGTGGTCTACTGTAAGCCATCCTAGGTTGTCAAAGTGGGCAGGGGTGAGGTGGGTTCTAGTAGTAAGGTCAAGCAGTAGTCTGACCAGTTTGTTTTGTGATGTTTGTAATTTAGTTTTTAGCGCCTTTGAGGTGCTTTGGTACCATGAGGTGCAAGCATAGTCGTAGTACCCTTGAATGAGTGCTCCTGCCAGAGTCTTCAGGGTATTCTTGTTTACCAGAGAGGAGATCCGGTACAAGAATCTAGTTCGTTGGTTGACTTTTTTGATTACATTGGATGCCATTTTGTCACAGGAGAGATTTGCCTCTAGTATGGAACCTAGGTATGTAATTTCATCTTTCCTTGTGACAATATGTGACCCGCTCTATCGAAATCAGTCGGAAGTCGCAACGGCTCATTTCAAAATAAACGTGGATTTACGTAAAAAACAATTTTTTCGGGGTTTGGGTGTTTTGTTTGATTTTAAACAAACAAAGTCTTGGCTTTCAGAATATGAAACCTTCATTTCCAAACTCACACGATAAATACATTCTTTAAGCTTGTAAAGGGAAGATGACAGGCAATCTGCTCTTCCGCAGCGCCGCACCCCCTCCCTCCGGCTGACATTATGAATGTAAGCGTAGAGTAATCATAAATAACACGGCAGGGTCCGTTACAGTTTGTTTTCATCTGATTTCAATTAAACAAAGTCTTGGCTTTCAGAATATTAAACTTGTTTCGGCAAATTCAGATGATAAATACAACGTTGAAGCTTGTAACGGCATAATTACAAGCGGAGAACGGAGTAATTTAACGTCACAGCAGGCATAACAACAGCCGGTGTTTCTCGTGAGGGTTTTCCCCGGGAAACAAACGCAATACACACAAATGCAAAATTACACAAACACACACACACACACACACTCGCAAGCTTCCCCCAGACCAGTAATCCAAACGAAAATATCTTCCCTCCGTAGTATTTTGATAATTTGCTCCGCTAATAATCAATCAGATCGATGAATTCCAGAGAAGAGAAAACATTGAAGGCCTTTTTCTCAAAATGATGACTCGGTGACAGTCATTATATAATGTGACATATTTCGCTTAATATTTGGAGTACAAAAACAATCCTGATATCATTAGAAAGCTAGGAATATCCTCTTTCCCGCAGTGTATACAACTCAAAATGTGTCTTCGGGTCAATGCGACTGATTTCGATAGAGCAGGTCACATATTGTCACCCACTGTAACTGAGAAGCCGTCGGTCTTGCTGAGTTTGTTTTTTGAACCGAAGAGAATGGACTCTGTTTTACCCAGGTGTAATGATAGTTTGTTATCGGCGAGCCAGGTGCAGATTCTGCCGAGTTCCGAGCTGAGGGTTTTTTCAACCTGCAACTTGTTCCTGTCAGAGACCAGCAGGGCTGAGGCGTCCGTGAACAGGAACAAGTTGCAGTCACAAGCTGACGACATGTCATTTGCATAAATTAGGAACAGTAACGGTCCTAGTATGCTTCCTTGTGGAACACCACAGCTCACTGGGAGGGGGGGGGGGGGGACAGAGTACCGTTCACCTCCACCATCTGTTCTCTCCCCTCCAGGTAGGATTGCATCCAGCTCACTGATAGACTATCAAAACCAATTGCTTTTAGCTTGTCAATCAGAATGGAGTGATTGACAGTGTTGAAGGCCTGTTGTAGGTCCAGCATGACCATGCCGCAGTATTTGCCCGCGTCCACGTCTTGTTTGATGTGGTCGTTCAAATAGAGAAGGCATTTGTCAGTGGAGTGGGATGTTCTGAAGCCAGATTGGAATTCGTAAATTAGATTGTTTTCCGCGAGGTACTTTTCGACCTGTTCGTATACTATTTGTTCCATGACTTTCGAGATGGAGGTAAGAATAGAAACAGGGCGGTAGTTGCCTGGGTCCAATTTGCTGCCCTTTTTGTGAGATAAAGCCACGCTCGCATTGCCGATGAGACAGATGGACTTTGAATTGGAATAGATACAAAAATAATCATCCTCCCACTTGGAGTGAAAATTATATATTTTGGGCTTTTTTGCTTCTGCCATAATTGTGGTCTTATGTGTGTGCGGACTGTCACTCCTGTTGACACGGACAACGTCAGCGAACTAGTACACTGCCCACCAGCCACGCCCCGACACATGGGGTCACGCCGGCCAATCACAAAGCTTTGATGCGTTCAAGTGCATTATTCTGGCACAGGAAGATTATCTTATAGATGACATTAACGATAAAACTGAATATTGTTGTTCTATTTTTAGACACATCTTCCCGGTCGATCGCGATCGACTGGTTGGGCACCCCTGCCCTATACGATCATTTCCTGAAATGACTACGCCATAGCCCCGCCTCTCCCCACCTCTCCTGCTCACCCCCGCGTCATTGCTGATGCGTTTCGCCAACAACAACAATGGTGGATCACAGGGTTGCGTTCGTGCTCCAGACGCTAGTGACCATGATACAGAAGTTAGTGCAAAGATCTACAGCTCCTCTACCACAACCATCAGCAACAAGTGGTTTGTTTGTTTGTGCCTTATGCCCATGCTCGGGGGGTCTTATTTGCTGCTTTTGGTGTATTTTGTTGCGGACGTACAGCGCCACTTACAGGCCCAACATATGTACTACAGCGTCTCCAGCCTTTTCGAGCATTTTTGTGTTGACGGACACGTTTCTTGAGCCGATTCCGTGTGGACGGAAGAGTTTTTTTTAAAGGGGACCTATCATGCAAAATGCACCTTTGTACGTATTTTATACATGAATATGTGTCCCCGGTGTTCCAGGGAACTCACCAAGTGTCAGAAAACACAACCCTCTCTATTTTCCTCCTTCGCCAAATCTCTAAAAAAAGGGGCTGCAACGGATCTGAAAAAAACGGATCCAGATTTCAACACTTTTCTACGTCACAGAGAAGTCCTCGGCTTATTGGTCAACTCTCCACCTATCAGGGGAATGAGCCACGGCCACGTGCATTGCCAAACCTCTCATTCGCATATAGGCTATCGGCAGGCTGAATCAACCCACATCTGTGTTTTTGCCTGCTCTTGCCAGGATGTCTAAGATAGTTAAACGTTGTGCTGTTGTTGGCTGCAAGACTCGGGACAGGGGACTGCATGCAATGCCATCAGTGGAAAAATAAATGAATCTGTGGCTAGACTTCATTTACAAGGTACATGTGCCAGAAGACCACGGCAGATTTCTGTTTGTGTGTTCCAAACATTTTCCGACGGACATGTTTATGAACTTGTCTCAAGTCCAACACGGATATGCCTCCAAAGTAATGCTAAACCCGGGATCAATACCAACCATCCGGGACCAGGCCAGTGAGGACACATCCAATTTTGAAGCTGTAAGTTTTTATTTAGCGCTGTTTTTCCTGATAAAGCTATCTTTAGCTTGTAGCATGTAGCATGTAGCTTCGCCGTATCAATTTCGCCTCAAACCCAAATAGTAATCGGTTAGGTGTTTATATATTTTTGTAGCATTTTATTTTGTACGCTCCGCAGTCTTTGCTTTGTCTTTTATTTGAAGTATCAGGCATTTGCTAACATGTTCAGACATACTGCTGTAATGGCGATCTGTGTGAAGGCTGTAAAGCCACGCCCTAGGCGATAACACAAGTATTTATTCTCCTATTTGTTAGTATTTTGTATCCTCTAAAATCATATTGAGTAAGTTATAACAACAAACGTAATCTTCTGTAGGCAAGTGCCGTTTTTTCCAGCGTTATATGTAAAAGCTTTTGTGATTGTAGTCTGTAAGAACGATCAGATATCATCGATCTGTAAGCTACGCTACGCTAATGAGACATGCCGTTTTTTCCAGCGTTATATGTAAAAGCTTTTGTGATTGTAGTCGGTAAGAACGATCAGATATCATCGATCTGTAAGCTAAGCTACGCTACACTAAGCTAATGAGACATGCCGTTTTTCCCAGCGTTATATTTAAAAGCTTTTGTGATTGTAGTCTGTAAGAACGATCAGATATCATCGATCTGTAAGCTAAGCTACGCTACGCTACGCTAATGAGACATGCCGTTTTTTGCAGCGTTATATGTAAAAGCTTTTGTGTGTTTACTTGTTTGCGCACATGAATATAAATGGGGGTGTGTTAGGATACAACACTGTGTATGTATGCGAGGGGACACACACACCACGAGTAAAACTGAGCTAAAGCCCCGTTGGTCTGTTGTTGTTGACAAGGCCTTACCTCTAGCAACAGGCTAATTAGTGGCTAGCACTCATTACAGTCAGTCTACTGAGCTCAGCCCCTCTCCAACACATCATCTGTATTGAGTCAGAAACACAGCATGCACGTTACGGTTCAAAACTAACTCAGATTGGAAAAGGCTAAGCAAAGAGCTTTGCTAAATAGAGAGTTTTGGCCCCATCTTTTGGGATTTCAGACTATATTTATCCAAACAGTATTTTCTCATCCTGAATACTAAGTTGAGATGATTTTGTTCTAACTATGTGTTCTTCTTTACAGGCCAGCACCTCACATACTTACTAATTAGTGACAATTTGTACATCCTTTGCTATTATTTACATTTTTTTTTATCATGGCGGAAATGAAAGACTGTACCTGGCAGCCCTGCACTACAATGAAAACGCTGAGCAAACGTACAAGCCACTACATCCACTGGAAACCCTCTGTATAAACTGCAGTTCCCAAAGGCCAGGAAGGGAGAATGCAGAGCAAAACCAGTAAAGACTGACCCCACATTCCGTAAGTGTTTAAAATATTTATTATACAACTATTTACAAATATAAAATTAGAAAGAAGTTTCAGTTTTTTACATGCATATACTAATCTAAACCACATTTTTTGTTGTGCTTTTTTTACCATTGCACAGCCCTACGTGGCCAACTTGATGGACCTCATCTTCGACCAAGTCTTTGTGGACCCTGCAGCATTATGAGCGACCTGACAGGGAGGAGGTCATCGCCGGGTATGCTACACGGTTCAATTTGGCTGCTGTCTGAACCCAACATCGACATTTCACGGATCAGGAAACTCCCTGAGGACAACGCAGGCCAGAATCACCACTCTGATCCTGCGTCCAAGGAAGCCCCAGCACCAGCTCACAAAGCTTCTGTAAAAATATTTAGTGTCATTTATACAAAATACAAGTACGCTATATTTAGTTTTTTTTTATGGGTTTTTTTAACCGTTGATTTTGACAATAAAGTTCCGAGTTGATATCAAAATGTGTCGTGATTATTCATGTTTGGATGGGTAAAGAATATTCTGATTTCAAAAGCATAAGGTTGTGTGTGTGGACCTTTTTGTCGTACACATGGGTGTGTTATGCCATTGCTGTGTAGTATATAATATAATAGTACATGTACAATGACAGAATGAAAGATTGCATAAAGCCATATACACCAGTATTTATTTCCATGAACAATATTAGCATTCGTTTTACAATTTCAGTCAAAACAAACAAACCACTCACGGCTCTATTTGCCTCAACTGTAGTCCACCATGTTCAGCTCTGTAAATATTCAACGCATTCTGCAGGGAGAACATATTTAGGCACACAGGCTCCAATCCAGGATGGTCCACCATACAGGTTACAGAGTCCTCAAGTTCCTGCATCCGTCTTGACACCTAGTGTGATAAACATATATTGAATGACATGTGAAAAATTTATTTAAACAGACAACTTAGTAAAGCTGTCAAAAATGTTACCTGTGGTATCTCCATGCAGCACACATTCTCCGTTCAGAAGGCATCGTGGCGCAATTTGCACAAAGAAGTCAATAACTGAGCTTTTAAAACACATGAAACTACACACATTGCTGACAACTGAGGTGTTGTTGGAGTTATACTTTTTATCATCCTAAGTTATTCAACTTTCCAACGGTTGTTGCACGATGTTGGAAGAAAAGGACTGTAAAGTATTAATAAACGCAATGAGGCCATTGTATATATGCTGAAAATATGAATGTCTCCCTTTATAAATATATATATATATATCGCTGTTTTTGCGTTACAAACTGTACACATTGCATTCTTGCTAATTAGCCAAAATATGAACGGAATAAGGAGCAAGCATCGTAACAGAGTAAAATAAATAGGGACAACAGCTTGTCAGCTAACCATTCAGAAACGTCCTGCTGCAACCGAGATTTTTGCACCTCCACCAAAACCTCCGCTGCTTCAGGGTCAGTTTCTGGATCAAATTGATAATATGCTTGAACACATGCATTGCTCTGAGATGACATGTTTATTCGACACTCGTAATCACAGTAAGCATGGTAACGTGACTCTCGCCGGCTCATGCCTGCTCTTCTGCAGGGGGGCGTGGTCAGCTGCTGCTCAGAATTTTCAAAGACGGGCTTGGAATAGAGCGAAAATGAGCGAAACGAGGCATGTCTAAAAAATTATCTGTTTGGTATTTTGAAAAATAAAATGTATAAATATACCTTATATAGGTATGGTCATACACTATATCATTTAAATATAGCATGATAGGTCTCCTTTAAATCGACTTTGGTTCGAAATCGTTTTCGTCTCCGTGTGGACGGGGCCTAAGTAGGTGATTGATCAAGATACACAAGGCTGATAAACAAGGTCTCTTAAGCAGTGTTAAAATCCAATTAATCATGGCTACCTGGTTCCACATAATATGTGGACATATTATGACATATTATGTCTAAGGCACATTACAATATTTGCCAAGGTGATCTCACTGGCTATAAATAGCATTGCACTCTTAAGGATATTTCCTGTGCCATGTCCTTTGACAGTATAAACTAGAAGTGTGTTCTCTTTGATATCACCAATAGGTTTCTGGAGAATTGTTTTGTCCTTTATGCGGGTTGCTCTGGCCGGTACCATCAACAATTTAAAAAATGGGCTAAGCAGAAAGCTAACGATGAGCGACTTTAATTCAACATTGTATTTTGATGCGCGGCTGGGCGCGTTTGTGTCGTCCTACGTGCACGCATCTCTTGTGCCCTTTGACTTTCAGCTAAACACCTTCCACCATCAAGGACTAGAGACCGTAGATGTTGTTTAATCGCTTTAATGTTGAAGAAAGGGTGAAACTAGGAAATAAACACAACACAAGAAGTACATAAATATGCGGAAGAATATTTACACACATTATACAACATACATTGAATTAACACCAAAGAACATACACACACAAGGCTGTAGCACAACATGATGGCTGTAGCTAAGGGTAGTTCTACAGAGGGGTTTATAACCAGGACTGCACATAACTGGGGCACAAAAAAAGAGCACCGGGTCATTTGAAAAAAGGTGCATTTGCGTACCAACATTGAGAGAGGGAGAGGGAGAGAGAGAAGAGAGAGAAGGGAGAAGAGAAAAGAGAGGAGAGAGAGAGAAAGATATTTGCGAGTTGCATATGAACCTATGATATGAACTCAGAGCCGGCCCGTAGCACTGGCGTTATAGATGTTCGCCTAGGGCGCCAGATCTGGGGAGTCGGTGCGCTGGCAGCTCTGGGAGGGAAAAAAACATTTTTGACCGTTGGTGCTCATCCTAATTTTCGGCCTTGATGTAACAACATTCATAATTAAGTAAATGTAACACCCTTTTCACCCCGGTTACACGTTTCATTTGCCCTGTACGATGGGCGCTGTAAGTGATGAAAATGGGGGGTCTTGACTTTATTTGCCAGACACACGGCACTGAACACACATGCAGAGGTGAACACAGAACACACATGCAGAGGTGAACACAGAACACACATGCAGAGGTGAACACAAGACAACATTAGCACGACCAGTAATCCTACAAGCTGTCATCACTACCCTCCTGACTGTTCTTCTCACTGTCTTCCTCTCTGTCAGACATGGTAGCTGATGATGTAGGCCTACTACTTTCTCTCTGGTTGAGTCTGCGATTAGCTGCTTGCATCCACAAGTCAACAGCTGGGTTTGGGTCGAAAGTCTCTGTCATCTTAGACAAGTGGATGTAATCAAATAAGTATGTGAACATAACCAATAACCTACCATAGCCAATAACAAATTAATGTAACTTGTTTTATTTGTGTTGTTCATTCATATCTTATTTTACCTTAACATTTATTTATTTCTGCATTTTTTTTTCATAATCTCTCCAGTTTTAAAGGATATTTTTGGTTACTGTCCTATAGTATGCATTGGAATGATTTGAAACCTGTTTATCCCAATAATTATAAAGGAGTGCCTTGGAAATATGTGTTTACATAAATTGTGACCAAACTGTTTGAACTTAGACTAAAGTGAACTATCTAAACACTCAGTACTATAAGAACTATAGCTCAGTCCTTTACCTCACTGAGCTATAGTTATCAGTCTCTCAGTCTGACTGGAGAGGACTCTCCCTCCACATTATTGTAGAAACATCTTCTTCTTATATCCGTTAGAGCAGCTAGCACCAGATGCTAATAACAACAGCGCCGGTACCGGTGCACCCTCCCTCTCTCCCTCGCTCACTCGCACTTTGGCTGTGAGCTGCGTGCGCCAGATAAGCCAACATCCCCTCAAAAGTTACGATTGATTTCATTTTAAGGATGAGCACCAAGCAACATCTCCAGGTGCTCCTTTAAGAACCAGGGCAAAAAAGTTATGTGCACACCTATTTATAACACACATTAACTATCATCCCAAAAAGAATCTCTGTAAACATTATTAATTGCTTCACGTATTAACTGGAAATGAAAGAACACTGTTTATCAATTTTGCATACCAATAATGCGACCAAAGGCATGACACGTCAAGGATTAAAGCGGATTGTGGTCACCAAAAACATGTGGCTGTCCTGTTCACATGTAGCTTCCTCACTAGGTCACATGGTACATATTTTACACATTTAAACTACTGCCAGCAGGGGAGACAAATCCACAGACAACAATGTCCTGATGAGGACAAACAGCGGTAGTTATAGAATGTCCCCTCGATTCAAATGTCGAAAAATTTGCTAAAGATACCATAACTGTTATTTTTACCAAACTTTAAACATGTCAATTTCCGATTGACTCGCCCTTGGAGACAGTCTCATGCCTCCATTCAAGGAACTTTAGTTAGTGTTAAATAAGATAACCATTAACATTTGTTTTCACATGAACGTGGTCTGGGGAAAGTCTAGTGTTTTTTTTAACAGATCCATCTACGCCAATCTCTTCGCTACATAGACCTTCTGACTATCTATACTATATTTTTACTTCAGGAGCATTTGTTCTGAGCATCTATTATCGCTGCAGCGTTAAGTGACAGGCAATAAGCAAAATTATGCATAATACATGTTTTTAACAATGCCATTTGGTGAGAATAGGCTGTATTATCAGGCATCTTAATGCCAGGACTCAATGGCGCACTTGCCAACTGAAAGACCTACAGAAATCTATGGGAAGTATTCTTAATGCTTATATATGGCTTTTTCAAATGATGTACAGTTCCTTTTATACAAAGCAGTGTCTTAATCAGATTTGATATGGTGATGGTACAAAATCTGGGCTCTTACTGATAAAAAAGATTGCCAGATGGATCCATAACAACAGCACCTGAGATTTGATCTCCTACCTGGCAGTTCCACAAAGTCTCTGAAAAAGGATCTGTCTGCTTTACCAGTTGTTCTTTTCACCTGGTCTGGTATCACACATGAAGAGGAGGAGGCCTGCCAACACTTTGAAGGTGAGTACAAAATTGATGAATGAAATGGAGGAAGATCCAATGAAAGAGGTGCAATAATGTTTCCCACTTAGAAAGTGGCAGATAACATTTATTCAAGAGGGAAATGATGGCTTTTGGCCCTGACTAGCACTGATTGTTGAGCGGTTTGCTGCTCTTGATTGACCTTGTGGCCTTTGATGTAACACAAGGACACACACATCTTAATCACACTGTTATGCCCACACATACACATGTACTGTCCGCCTCACACCTACAGAGTCCATCTCATCCCCATTGTAAAACTCACTAAAGAGCAGCACACTTCACATAGAACCTTTAATCATGCCAAGTAAGGCACCCTCACACTGAGCCAAGGTGAGAACAAGATCCGTTTTAAAACTGACAACATCAGAGAATACTGTCCCCTCTCAAGGCAACCTATTCCACCTGCAAATGAGGGAATAAGAGAATTAAAAGAGATTAAGGAATGACAAGCGCTCTCTGAAAGGGGAATGAGTCGCTCGTGGCCTTTTTTGTGGAGAGAGCTGTGCAGCGAAACCATCCTGTCAGCCTCTGATAAGGAAGGAGAGATGCAGGGGGACAGAGACAAAGAGAGGAAGAAGAGGAATGTAATGAAAGGAGAGGAGGTAGATGTGAGGAAGACGAGGGGGAGGGAGGGAGCAAGAGGCCGGATTGGGAGCCAAGCTGTCTTTGAGCACGTACAAATATTCTGAGGAGAAGCTGAAACTGTCACCACTGGAATGGACTTCTAACTAGTGTTTGATTAACCTTTCTCTCCTTGATCCACAGGACTTGGTATAATCTCTGATGCCCTCTCGCTTCACCTCCACACACACTCACACACACATATACCCGGAGAGAACACATGTGCAATTTCCCCTCCAGGTATGAAAAAAAATGGTCTAACCTTTCAGCATCTTTTCTCAGCTTATTAATATGCCACATCGCTAAAAGGCAAGAAGGGAAAATGTCTCATTTAAATTTGGAGCGGCTATGAGATGGATGTGGGTTTCCATTAAAGGTACCTCTCTCTTTTCATTAAATGCACACTCGCACTCACATGTACACACATTGGCAGTGTTCCACGCAGCATAGCATGACTCAATGATTAAAAGGATGGGGGTGAATCTCAATCTGTGCACGTTCTTACCCAACGTGGCATTTCAACTCCTTGCTCCTCTCTAATCTTGTGTCTATCACACGCCTTTAAGTAGCTAGTTTGATAGCATATGTTCTTTTTGGCTGAAGAGCAGTTTTTGGAGACCGATAAAGATTTTGAACTTTTTCAAATGTATTAACTTCACTTTGCTTTAACTTTTTTTTACCTGAGCTAACCAGAAAATCACCTGTTTAACTGCAATTTCTTGATCGTTGGTCACATACAGTAGCTTGCACATTAATGATGAAGTACATTTTTTTAAACCCACTACTTTATTATTGGAACCACATTTTGACTTTGTAAGCACAGCATTCCAAAAACTAGAACAAATATTAGCAAGGCTATTAACAGGCATGGCCCTTGAATCAAACTACATGCTTTGATAAAGATGAAAACAGAACTATCACCAATTAAAAAAATATCTGAGGATGAAAAGTCCACAAATATTTTTTTGAGTCGCTTTGAAAGGGACATTTTACCTTAATGTTGTCCCTTTTTTAACCTGCTTTTTCCTTCTCTCTTCAGTTTAAACTTTGCACATTTCAGCTGAAAATTAATAGAGATTTTTGGGAAATGTATCACTGCATTAGAGTTGGTTAATGTACCAAGGTTTTTGTTACCCTTTAACTAATCGCAGTAAAATTGCAAAAAGGCTCAATAGGCGGACAGTTATTACTTATGTCAATTTGAGAAACTGTGATTGAGCTACAGGATAAGGATAAAACAAACACCAAAGAAAAGGAAAAGAGGTTTTACCCTGATAACTTGGAAGTTTTATTATTACCTCAACTCACCTCATCTCTTTAAAAATCTGCTATTCCCTTCTTTAGTTTGTCCACAGAAGAGGCAATTGTGATGTAGTTTTGTCCGTGACAATCTAGTATGTCACTGCTTTGCTAATCCACTGTGAATGTCAAAGTGCTAAACCCAAAATCCAATGACCACAGTCGAGAATATGTGAAGCATTTTTACATTCTTCCAGAATGTTCTTTGTGTCCTAATTAACTTGAGAGAAGAGTGTCTTTTAGATACGTCTTTAAAGGAATCAGCTCATCACAATTCATCTCTTTCTACTGACCTGTTTTGTCCTGAACCCTCTTGTAAACAGATTTTCTTGTCATTTACTTGATTCCCTAATGTAAGATAATTAATTATCTATAACAAGGCATTTCCAAAGTGCAGCCTGTGACAGGACATCTCAGACCTGAACATAGCTTTCTTTTTAGATCCCTAGTCATACTGTGTTACAGCTTACAGTCTGTCTGGTTTTTGTTACCTGCGCCTATGCTTCTAAGGTTCACCAATAGCCTTAGTGCCGGTGAGTGCACTGCATTAGTGCTCCTTTGACTAAAAGCTGCATTAAAACCATTGACCATGACATCCTTGTTTACACTCAAATCCATTGGGTTGTCAATTTTGGAACAGTTTTATGTTGCAGGGAAAACTTTTTGGACCCCCATTATGGCTCTGTTGTATATGGTTTGCTACAAGGTTAAGTTATGGGGCCACTTTTTTTTTTAACTTTTTGTCACTGTCAATGCCTTTATTTTCTGTGCTATGAGCTATAGCCAGTATCATTTTATTTGAATCTGTACTGTCCTGTTTTTCACTCTCACCCTGTTGCTGTTTTAAAGTCCTGAATTTCCCCACAGGGATAAATCCATTTCCACTATTTACTTTTATTTGTAGGTTAAAGGTGGGGTAGGTAAGTTTGAGAAACCGGCTCGAGATAAACTTTTTGTTATATTCCATGGAATGCTCTTAACATCCCGATAGCAATGAATTTCTTAAGTGCTTTGACAAAAAATCCATTAAAAAAAAACTGGATGGCCTACCGGCCTGTCAGCCTACCATCTGTGCACAAACTTATCTCGTGCCCTCATTGGTAATGTGCGCGTTCATTTTTCCGGCTGTGTATTTTCAAATTCTAGCGCACTCAAGCTGGTTTCTCCAAAATTACCTACCCCACCTTTAATATCTTTACAGATTTCTGTCGTGCCAGCTCACCTATTATGCTATATTTGAACAATATATTATAGGGCCATATAATAATAATAATAATACATGAGACTTGTATAGCGCTTTTCTAGAAACTCAAAGATGCTTAAAGTCTCTTTAGTGTTTTGCTCAAAAATACCAAACAGATCACCCATTCTAGCATGCCCCCTCTATTTCAGCCCTGTTACTAAAGTGCTGATTCTAGGTTAGTAGTTTCGAATGTAACCCAAGCTGCGGCTGACCACGCCCCCTTCGGAGCGTCCACATGCAAGCAGTGAGCGCTGAGAAGAGAAGAGTGTCTGCTCTGCCAACTCATCTAAATGCTGCCGTGGTTAACCTGTTAAATGCCATATTATGTTCCAAACCACATGAGTATTTCTGAAACAGTTTGGCACTCAAATGCTTTTTCTCGCGCGGGTTTACCACAATGTGAGTACCTTTTTATATCCTGCTTTTTTACAGATACTCTCTCGAGTACAGGTTAGCTCTGAGTATTAGCGATGCTTGCTAATGTAAACAAAGACCATATAACGTCCAAAACACGTCGCGCATTGTTTCTGATAGAGATGTTTCTGAGCAAGCCCACATTTCCGATATTACGTCATATCGGATGCAAATCTGGATCAGCTCCGTTGTACCCCCGTTTTTAGAGATTTGGGTACGGAGGAAAAGAGAGAGTTGTAATATGAAGAGGTCAATAGTCTTGGAAAGGATGATGGGCAGGCTGACGGAATTCTTTGCTGGTGGATGTTCGGCAGAGGATGAATTAAAGCATTTAAACAAAAACACTTAATTTTGCGTTACGTAAAATGCTGACTGAAATCCTTTAGTAACTCTTTATATGACTTCTAAATTACAACTTAAAGTAACAAAATACTGTAACTCATGCTGTGTAACCCCAACACTGGCAATAGTCAGTTACAAGCCGACGTCTTACAGTGACCTGTTTCCCGCCTATTCAACCACCTAACCTTTTGAATCTTAAATTTGTTCCGTTCCATAAACATTGCAATCCTAGAGGCATTTCAACTAGAAATGAGAGAAAACCGTAAAACAATTGTGATCCTATTCCTAAATTAGGAAATGTGCAAAAAGTTACCTTAAAGATAAACTACAAGACAAATTGGAGAGCAACAACACATTCTACACTGTTGAATGTTTTTGTTTCTACCTGTCTGACTTAATACTTTATGACTTCACAAGTACGTTGTGCAAAAACAGCAGCTATGTGTCTGTGCTCTTGACTTTCTGTGAGCCACTACACAAGCTGAGATCCCTCTTCAGAGCCCTTTAGGTTTTCCCACAATCCACACTTAACAACACCTTATGTGACCAGATTTGCTGAGAGGACCAGTTGAGCCTGGATTTCATTGCCTTATCATAGGCTGATAGAAACAGTTAATGCATATTCTTATTATAACACAATTATACAAGTATTTTTGCAGTGTTATATCATTTAGTAAATTGTTTTATATTCACACTTCTAATAACATTTGGTGCTTGTGTTTTATCCTACAATAAATCATAATGATTTGGGGATTTAAGAAGGGATTGTAAGGTCATTAAATACACAAGTGATTAACATACTTTAGCAACTACTGAATTCCAGAAGAAAATCCTTAAAAGAAAAGCAGAATTATATCTCAAATAAATATTCATTCATGATTAATTTATTATTGGAAACTCGTTTCGAAAATGTTAAATTGTATGTTTTTAAGAAAAAAGTCATATTTTGTGAGTTCAGCTGACCTGCTGTGCCAATAATTAAGTAGAAAGAATGAAATACTAAATTACATATTTCTCTCCAGTAAACCTATTAGAAATGGTTCATATGCAACTATGTAGCTATTTTCTAACTGTCTACATTGGCCTCTCATAAACCCATGTGCAAATCAGAAGCAATTTGGGAATAAGTGCTAAGGACACTGACATATGGTTGGGAGACGACAGTGAGGGCAAAACAGTATTTAGTCAGCCACCAATTGTGCAAGTTCTTCCACTTAAAAAGATGAGAGAGGCCTGTAATTTTCATCCTAGGTATACTTCAACTATGAGAGACAGAATTAGAAAAATAAAATCCAGAAAATCACATTGTCTGATTTTTAAAGAATTTATTTGCAAATTATGGTGGAAAATAAATATGTGGTCAATAACAAAAGTTCATCTCAATACTTTGTTATATAGCCTTTGTTGGCAATGACAGAGGTCAAACGTTTTCTGTAAGTCTTCACAAGGTTTTCACACACTGTTGCTGGTATTTTGGCCCATTCCTCCATGCAGATCTCCTCTAGAGCAGTGATGTTTTGGGGCTGTCGCTGGGCAACACGGACTTTCAACTCCCTCCAAAGATTTTATATGGGGTTGAGACTGGCTAGGCCACTCCAGGACCTTGAAATGCTTCTTACGAAGCCACTCCTTCGTTGCCCGGGCAGTATGTTTGGGATCATTGTCATGCTGAAAGACCCAGCCACGTTTCATCTTCAATGCCCTTGCTGAGGAGGTTGTCACTCAAAATCTCACGATACATGGCCCCATTCATTGTTTCCTTTACACGGATCAGTCGTCCTGGTCCCTTTGCAGAAAAACAGCCCCAAAGCATGATGTTTCCACCCCCATGTTTCACAGTAGGTATGGTGTTCTTTGGATGCAACTCAGCATTCTTTCTCCTCCAAACATGTCGAGTTGAGTTTTTACCAAAAAGTTCTATTTTGGTTTCATCTGACCATATGACATTCTCACAATCCTCTTCTGGATCATCTAAATGCTCTCTAGCAAACTTCAGACGGGCCTGGACATGTACTGGCTTAAGCAGGGGGACACGTCTGGCACTGCAGGATTTGAGTCCCTGGCGGCGTAGTGTGTTACTGATGGTAGCCTTTGTTACTTTGGTCCCAGCTCTCTGAAGGTCATTGACTAGGTCCCCCCGTGTGGTTCTGGGATTTCAGGTCTACAATTTTGTTTCTGGTGTCCTTTGACAGCTCTTTGGTCTTGGCCATAGTGGAGATTGGAGTGTGACTGTTTGAGGTTGTGGACAGGTGTCTTTTATACTGATAACGAGTTCAAACAAGTGCCAATAATACAGTTAACGAGTGGAGGACAGAGGAGGCTCTTAAAGAAGAAGTTACAGGTCTGTGAGAGCCAGAAATCTTGTTTGTTTGTAGGTGACCAAATACTTATTTTACCGAGGAATGTACCAATTAATTCATTACAAATCCTACAATGTGATTTCCTGGATTCTTTCCCCCCATTCTGTCTCTCATAGTTGAAGTGTACCTAGGATGAAAATTACAGGCCTCTCTCATCTTTTTAAGTGGGAGAACTTGCACAATTGGTGGCTGACTAAATACTTTTTTTCCCCACTGTACCTCTTTAGCCAATCCTACAGGAAATCATGCATCCATTTAAATGAAAATGAGATCGACATCATCAGTTCTTCACTACCATTATAATACTTAAGTTGATAAAACTGTCTTCAGACGTGAAATTGGCAGAGTTCTAAACATGTGGTCAATGTCAATTAGTGTAATCTGATTTTGGGACAGCCCTTTTGGTTACAATTGACATTTGTTTCAGGTAACTTAAATAAGATACAACTCCTAATGTAAGTAATTGCGTAAGTTACATTTGCCACGTAAATCAAATAGCTTAAATACGTTACTCAAATTTAAATAAATCAAATTGGTGGTTTCTTACGAAACTCGAACAGAGGTCCCCAAGAGGTGAGTTTAGTGTTAGCCCTTTTTTACCTAAATAATATGCATCGCGGTAGGTAGGTATGTCACATAATCCAAGTATTTTACATACGTTTACGAAAGTACGTTAAAATAAGTCAAAGCTCTTGGACCCCTAGTTGTAAGTTTGGTCGAAGTATTTTTCTGAATAAGCTATCTAAGATACATCACATTAGTTAAGTATGTTACGTACCTTATGTAAATCAAGTACCTAACATAAATTACGTAAATTAAATTATGTACATAACTACGTTTCCTGGTTAAACAAGACTCAAACAGTGGCCCCCTTGTTGTTAGTGTTTGAACAATCCTCCCCCACCACTCTTTAAATTACTTAATTTAACGTGATCCTAATTTGTTCTTCTCATAATTACTATGGCCACTAGAGGTCGTCGCCAAGTTCCCCAGTAATCAATTTGGAGGGAGAGCAGGGCCCTAAAACATAAAGGCTATGATCCTGATTACAACTGATAACAACCATTCAATCGGCTGATAAAATTCAAATCGTAACAATACAGTACATAACCGTGACAAAAAGCTTTACCGATATAGTTGCTATATTTCTGGTGAAAACGGGGTATTTTCACCTCTAAAATCCTTCATATGCACCTACCTGAGCAAGTTAGTCCCTTATATAACAGCTTCTGACAGCCCATGTCCACACACAGGTCCAAAACGTCTACAACTGTGATGAGGGGTCACAGATAGACATGGCGTCTTCTTCAGAATACCGTAGAGTTGAACATCGTTACTAACGGCACATTATGACCACAAATTCACTCTCACAGTAACACACACAGACTTGTCAGCGTTGACACAGCAGTCTGAATACCAGCTGTCATCACTTTTCTTGTCTCGCTGTCTCTTTTACGCCGCCCCCCGCACCCTGTCACTCTTTGTATTCCTTTCATACACCCCCACCCATATGCCTTATATGTGCCGCTTTCTCTCACCTCTTAGAGTGTGAGGCAGGCTCTGACATCCTTTTTGTGTGTCTTTAGTTGACATCGCCAACATCCAAGTTTTGTAAATGGCACAGCTTCATCAACAAGGTCTGCCCTGTCAGCTAGAAAAAAGTTATCGACAAGCTGATTTTCAACTTCCACCGCTCCAACTGAGAATTAGGTAGAACTGTGATAACTGTGATTGTATTAAAGAGGCCCTCTCTTTCCCGTAGTGTGCAGGGTTTTGTGAATGTTAATGGTCTGCAAAGGCTAAAATCCTAAAGTTACCTCAAGACGGAGTTTCTCTCCCACACACTCCCCCCTGCATGAAACACCTCCATTGGACTCCTTTTCCTTTTCCGTAATATTGAGATCACTATAACACTAGCGCTTCTATTGGCTAGCGCTCCAACACATTGTACTTTATATGCTAAGGAGCGGGAATTTTTAACGAGACCACTGTAGCTGTCAGCTGCATAAAGAGCTACAATGTAATATTTAATTGTGCAACATCAATGTATGCCACTAAACGTGTGTGTTGTTGCCACTGAGAGGCTTGGGTATAAGTGTCTGACAAAATTATAGAAAAAAACACACAGATAAATGAAATGAGTTGATTAACCTTTTGCTTAATCCGGTGTGTTTGTTATGTTGTTCATCCAGCTAAGTATCGATCGAAAAATTATTCAATCTGAAATCCTGGGAGAAATGTGGACAGTGAACAGTCAGGAGTGCCAGAAAGAGTTTGTTTTGTTGAAGCGTAGTGTTATCCAAAATATTGTTAATGACGTGGCCTTATATTGAGCTGATTAAGACGCGTGGATGAGGCCGAACCCTCTTGCAAGAGTTTGACTTTTCTGTGCGAGACTTGGTTAGGCAAAAAAATCTACCGGATCAAAGAAAAAGTAGAGAAAATACATTTTATTTATGTGTATGGTCCTTTCCGTAATGTTGTCAGACATCCCAACAATCTGAGCTTTATAAGGTAAAAAACAAACACTTTCGTTGGATGTAGATTAACAGTATGGAATTGCCATACAATAAGCTACATGAAGACAACAGAAAAGTCCTTGGCCCTGTTAAGCAGATAAAACTCACAATTTATTTGTCATAAAGACTGGAAAGGCAGATACCATAACATCCCCTGCCTGACTGCTCAAACGCAATGAGGTGTAATAGTGTATTTTACCTTTTCAGGAGTTGGATACAATGAACATCTTCATTAACTGCACTGGAGACATGCATGTATTGATAGCAAGAAAAAAAGTTTACTGCTCAGAAGATGTTGCATAATTTATGATCCCTGAACTGAAATCACACAGTTATAAACCACAGAGCCCCTTGTCTTCAATATTTAACCACCAGTTAAAAGAAATTAAGGTCATTCTAAACCTCAACTTCAGTTCTGTAATTCATAGTGACACATCCGCTTTATGCTGTTTTTTCAACTTATTAAATATTACTGGAGCCGTTATTGCGTAGGTTGATGGAGAGATACGAGTATGTGTTTCAACTCTAGGCTAGAGCAGCAGTGCTCTGTTTGCTTGTTTTTGTTAAAAACGTCTTGTTTGATGTTGATTCAAAATTCTAAATGTATTCAGCAGCATTTCTAAAAAGGTCAAGTAAAACAGAAAATGAAAACAGAATTTGTAATTAATTTACTGGCTCCCAATCAACTAAAGGATCTCTTAATTATTCAAGCTGTATACACTTATTAATACATATTAAAGATCTTTAAGAATATGGAGACCGAGGGGAGCCTGGGAGCCCCAGTCAGAGCTGGTTGATGTCGCCATGAGGAACGTTTGGGGCTCTCTGCTGGAACTGCTACCTCCGCGACCCGACCACGGATAAGCGGGAGAAGATGGATGGATGAATGGATCTTTAAGAATATATGAAATAGCTGTAAATGCTTGTTGAGGCTAAATCAAATAAAGTGTAAGTTGTTCTGCTTTAACAGGTTAATCAAAACTAACCACAAAGTGAAGGAGGTGTCATCAAAGACATTTAGTTCCATGTCCATAATTCTAATCGGACAACACAAATGGGGAAAACCTGCATTTGAGCACTATTTAAATGTAGGTGGTATAAGGGTATGTAAGTATCCTTTGAATACAATATAATTTACAAAGTGCAAACAGGTCTCAAGCCAAAAGCATATACCAATTTTGCCCAGTCCACACACTAAGGCTGGTTCATATGCCTGTAATAGAGTGAAACATAAACATGGGGATAACACACACACTTTAGGAGAGTCTGTTCTTATGAGAGGTTAGGCTCCTTAAAGAGGACATATTATGCAAAATGTCATGTTCATATTTGTATTTTGTGCCTCTACTGTGACATGCTTTAATGTTCAAAAAGTACTTTATTTTTCTCACACTGCCTGTGCACCTCTTTTCACCCTCTGTCTGAAACCAGAGCCCAGTCTTCTCTGATTGGTTAGCTGGCAGACTTTGTTGTGATTGGTCAACCGCATAGAGAAGTCCTGCCCCTAAGCCTATCACTAACAATGTGTTGGAGCGCTAGCCAATAGAAGTGCAAGTGTTACATAGTGATGTCACTATTTCACGTAAGTAAACAAAGGAGTCCAATCAAGGCCTTTCAGGCAGGGTGTGAATGTGTGGGAGAGAAACTTTTGCAGACCATGAATATGCACATAAATCGACAATACAGGAACAGGGAAACCCCAAAAAGTGTAATATGGCCTCTTGTTGACGAGTACAGAGTACATTTATGTATTTTAATCAACATCAACTTCCCACCACAGCATTTAGCATCGGGCTATTACGTGCCACACTTGGATCAGTGAGAAAGATAAATTAAATTAGAATAAAGTGACACCACAGTTGTAGAGACATTTATAATTAAGGGTTTTATTTTTTTTTGTTCAGTAATTTGCACAAAAAATCTGATCTGTAGGATTTTTTTTCTTATCTCATAATTACAAAAAAACTGTTGGTCTGAGACACGAACCTCCCGGTTAAAAGCTGAGTCCCTTATGTGTATGTCTCCTGGTGCTTGTTATTAAGAATAATTGTTTAACACCCACCAATTCCAATATAAAAAATGTGCGGGAGGTGAAAAAAGCTGGAAACTTTCAAGTGGAGAGGCTAGTGAAACACTGTTTTAGTTTGGTGTTGCAGTAAATTAGTCTTTGGAGTCATAGTCATTGAAGCGTTCTGTGTGGGTTTCATCACAGTTTAAAACAAGCAAACTCTGTGGGAATCTATTCATCTGTTTATTTCATCGTGTGTGGTTAGAATTAAAGGTCATGCTTTTCCGGTTATTACCCGTCGTGTGTTATGTAGCTTTTTCTGCATGTAAACGGTCTGCAGAGTCAAAAACCCTCAAAGTACACCCTGTAGAGAGTAACACTCTAACACAGAAAAGACCTGTCTGTGCTGCCCCAGAACGCCTCGTTGGACATTTGCCTTTTCCTTTTTTATTCTTCCTGAGTATATTGACGTGACCATACCCAGGTCCAAATGGACCAATCCGTGGAGCTCCTCACACACACACACACACGCACGCACGCACGCACGCACGCACGCACGCACGCACGCACGCACACACACACACACACACGCACACACACACACACACACACACACACACACACACACACACACACCTTTCCTCATCATTTGTTTTTCTCTAGGGATGGGCTCTGGTTTCAGACAGAGGGTGAACATAGGAGCTGCAGCACAGGCAGTATGATAAACATCAAGACCTGAACAAATGTGCATTATGTCCTCTTTAAATAATAACAGCGCCACCTTCCTTTAGCACAAACCAGCCGGGACTAGTTATGTTCTGCAGTATTGATTGGACAAACATCGTTTGGGGAACTAATTTAGCTAACTGTCAGTTGCATGGATTGCATGCAAACGGAACTCAAATAAACAAACTGAATAGGGAGGTGAGCAAAAGAGAGTTTGTGAGCCAGTAAATGAATAAGACTGAGAAAGTAATCCGGTAAATGAGTGAGTGAGCAGGCGGCAGACTAATCAAGTGAGTGAATGAGTAGGTAAGTGACTATGCATCTGACTGATTAAGTCACCAAGCACTTAAGCCAAGAAAGCAGCCGAGGCATTTTATATGTTAATGTGTGCGAGAGGAAAAGTTAGGGGAGAAGAATGTGGTGTGAAAAGAAATGAGAGAGCAAGCAGCGGTGACAAAAGGTGGAAGCTGGGCGGGAGCGAGGGGTGTAGGTATCGGGGGGTGGATGAAGGTGGGGGAGCAGAGAAAAAAGGGAAAGTCATTGGAATGTGTAGGAGGGACGGAGAGAGGGAGCGAGGGTGGCTGTGGAAGGTGGTGGTAATCAGAGGGCAGTGATGGGTGGTCAAGGTGTGCGTATATGTGAGTGTGTGCGAGCCCCACTGTGGTCAGAGCTCTGTGACAGGCCGACACCCAGTTCCCCTGCCCTCAGAGTGTGTCGGTCTCACTGTGCACAGCTGTGTGTGGAAGTCGTATTTTAAGGTGGCTGAATGGATTTTCAGACACTTTTTCTTCTCTGCTGCTGAATCGCTGGTGCCTCTACCCGTGGAGTTCATGTACCCTGCAACTCCAGAGGTATAAAGTTTTCATTGAAACTAACTTCCTGGTTTTAAACAGGATATTTCACTCTTCTAATAACAGCCAATAAATACAGCAACACAACACAATATCTTTTACCCTTCACATTTTCTAAATGTACTGACCCCACGCACTATGAATCATGATGAATGGTTGCACACTGTCGGCTGGATGTTCTCATATTTATGAAATTAAAAATTTTTATGTATCTCATTATGCTTCTATTTTTGGATGACCACAGAGATTTCTCAAGCATTTAAGAATTATGAGCGGAACACAACGCTGTTTGTTGCCATAGAGACAAACATGTTTTGCCACTCTTAGCTACAGTAGCTAACGTACTATGGGGCTATTGAAGAAAACAAGGCTGAATACATTACATTTGGTCTCAGGCAGTTGAACAGTTGCCACAAGTTATCACGTGGCTAATATTTAATCTTTTGTCACGTAGATCAAAGGTTCAAAACCAGTGGTTATTGGTATGATGATGATGATGATGATGATGAAGCCTTCTGTGGGCAACGAACAATATTTAATATGTTCCCGTGTAGCCAGTGAATATATGAATAACGGGTCCATTCAAGACTTCCTCATTCAAGCACTGGTCAAGTCCTAATATCAACTTCACACCCAAGAAGGGAGATGGGAGAAGATACGCGTCTTCTAAAACCAAACATCTACCTTTTTATGCAGATAAAACATTCTTTATAAAACTGTGAATACAAAGTTAAAAAATGTGTCAGATGTTGGCAACATGGACTGTTTATAACTTCTTGCAACCAAGGCTGAAACCGTGATGGTCAATAGTTTTTGGACTACAAGGGGTAAACCACATTGCTCACAAAATCTTATCCTGTTGCCTTCAAATTCCCTAATCAGGTATCCATTTATAAAGATTATGAAGAAATACTGCCCCCAATATTGGCAGACTAATCAAATGAAGGTAGCCACTTCCACACTACTAATGTAAACCTATAGCTGCCTGCCTGGCTCCATTCAAGTACAGTATAGGGCTTTGTTTTTCATGGAGAGCTACACTGGCCTCATCCCTACTGCTAGTGGGATAAAGTCCCTTGTTTTACTTTCTCAATTTACAGATTTTTCATTATTTACAATATTCTGCTAAAAAGTTTTTTTACTCTGCAAGAAAAAGGACTGTGAGATATCAGAAGAGATTTTTAGCTCGAATCCCCAGGAAATACGAGAATATGAGAACAGTTTAATCTGTTTATGTTTGTTTTAAGACAGATCAATTTATTTTCTGTGGAGCAAAGGGAAATAAATGCTGTTGGATTAAACACTATCGACTGGGACAAGAATCAATTGGCAGTGCTGTGAAAAAGTGACTCTGCATACAGGTCACTGACGAAGAGAAGTGGATTTTAATATTTAAGCATTGAGAACTTTATCGGGTGCATATTTTTGTCTTGTTTACCCTAGAAAAATAAAATGCGAATTCATCATCTATATGTATGCATACGTGAGTCTGTGTGTGGGAGGGTGTACATGTATTTACTGTAGCAACTCTCTCTTAAGTACTTGTTAAAGTCCCCTGAGAAAGGCTGTGTGGGGATTAGCCATACTTTAAAAGATTTAAATCAGCCATTTTGCATGTTTTAGAGATCATTTAGCAATGCATTTACATGCTGTCTACTAACCTCCGTCTACTCAACTTACACTTTTATATTGAACAGTAACAGAATACTAGTAGGTTGTAGTTTTATTTCCACCTAGGAATATGATAGGAATACAGTTAAAGCATTGATTGATGTGATTCATCCAGATTGGTGTGTTGAAGTACTGGCAGGACGTTCAGATATCCTAAAACTGAAATCATTAAACCATTAGCTGCTTTAGCCCTTATATGTTGTCAGTATCCTGGGGGATACAGTCATTTCACAGGCTCTGTAAAATGAGTCTAATAACAGTGTAATTATGGTGTAATATAAGTCTAATCACAGTGTTATATAGGTGAAATAACAGTGTAACATGGGTTTAACATGGTTGTAATACGGGTGTATCATGGGTCAAATAGGGTTGCATTAATGTGTACTGTGTGTGTATTAGTGTAAAATGTGTATATTGGTGTTACATGGGTGTAATATGGTTGTAATAGTGCAACATGGGTACAGTTAGGGTTAAATACAAGTGAAATAATGGTGTGATGTGGGTTTAAAACATTTGTGTAATAGGAGGTTATTAATGTGTGTAATTACAGTGTAATATGGGTGCAATGTAGCAGTACATAAAAGTGTCCAAAACATTCATATAATGATTTAAGGGTTAAGGAAACGTAATGTCAATTGGAGCCTAACATTGTATTCCGGTTTATGTATTTATTTTTACTCGGTTATTAAAAAGTCATCATTTCTCTAAACATTAAAAACTGCAGAATGGTTACCCAAAGCTCTCTTTGTATCCGTGTTTTTTTTCTCGTGGCTCCATGACGGCTCACCGTCTTCTGACTGGCTAAGCTTTGAGATCACCTTTCTGTGATCATTGTACTCACTACTATGTGTGGGCGAGTGAGGGAGGGATGTAGACAAAGAGAAAACAGAGAGAACGCTCTCTTGTCTGAGTTTCGTTTCCCTGCTTCCTCTTTGCCACCGCTCTGCTTTGATTTCTCCCCGTCTCTCGTCTTCTTCCACCTTTTTTCTTCGATCAAAATCTCACACAAACAACATCACGGCAGCACATACTGCGTGCACACAAACTGGCATCCCAGTAGGATGGTACCCGAACCAGTATGAGCCAAGTCACAGATCACGGGTAAACCCTGCGGTTGATCTATGCCCCTGTGTGAATTCGTGTGTGTGTGTACACTCATGTGGTGCTTGCTGAACTTTATGGTTCAAATAATGACTGTAAGCACACACACAAACACTTCTCCCACACTTAGACATGGTAAGTATCATCCAGCTCCCTTGTTGACATTTGCTATTAGTTTAAATGCCAACATAAACATGTCTATTCCTTTTTATAGACACTCTCCAACACACACACACACACACACACACACACACACACACACACACACACACACACACACACACACACACACACACACACACACACACACACACACACACACACACACACACAGGGAAAACCTGCTACTTTACATGCAAATCTTACCTTGGCTCAGCTTGTGATTAAATTCCCTGTCTCAGAGGAGAGCAGATGCTATTGTTTCCGCCCTTTGGCTGCCATGAGCGGAATGAGACTTGAGATCCCCTTTCTGGCTCAAGCGCCACACAGTTGCACCACATCTATGAGGCCCGACATGCAACGGAATGAAACTACGGAGTAATATATGGTTGCCATTACACCGAGGCCCACCAGCTTAACCTCTCTCATAGATCTCCCAGCAGAATCTCCTCTGTGTAGTATTCCGAGTTAAAGCCTGTTTGTGGGCGCCGGCTCCTACATTCCAGCCTTATTCATATATGTATAAGCATGTGGAAGTTATATGTCCTGTGTTATGAGTGCAACAATGACTGTTTCCTCCCCCAACATCATGAATGTTAGTGCCAAAGCCGGCCAATGGGTGGCACTGCAGCTCTTTGTTTGTCTGCTTTGTGAGGAGCTATCGGTAGTGCTGAAAGTAAAAATGTTGCAAAGGGAGAAGAGATGGATGGGATTGAGGGAATGTAAACAAGACAAACAGATGATAGGTAAAGAAGGTAGGATTTAAAGGAAGTTAATGTTGAAAATAAAAGGAAAACATGGTGGAAGTGGGGGCAAGGGAAAGGGCATATTGAATGGTGATTACAATACAAAGGCAATGTATATATAAAGGGAGACATGTAAGGGAATTGCAAAGGTAAGACAAGTTGTGAATGAAGAAGAGCAATACATCAGACAACATGGAGAGAAGAAAGTAAGAGGTAGGCATGTCAAGTGAGAAAAAACGAGGAGGTATTATGCCATGCTTGCCACTTCAATGAGAAGAAGGTTAAACAGGAACCAAGTGCACCCTGTGGGCATTGAGCAAGGTAGTTGGATGTGGAGGAATGGTGGGCACTGAAGGAGGATGACCAAACGGAAGGGAAAAGATTATAAAAGACCTTAAAGTGCCAATGATGAAGACATTTCAAACAATAAAGGGATGCATGACTCAAACATGAGAAAGACCTTCTGCCCACATGCTGTAAAAGCTATACAAGTAGGTCTCTATATGTTTGTGTGTGTGTGCTCCTCAATATGCTCACTTGGTGTGTGTGTCCTGCTTTCCTTTGTGTCTGTCACAGTGACAACAGTGTTTATGTGGTGCATGAGATGGGAGAGCAGTGGAACAGAAGTAGACAGATGGGGCTAAGAGGGGTGGAAGACATTAAGTGTGTCGTGTCCGTCTGTGTGAGAGTGTATGTGTGCCGATGATCTGTGTGTGTGTTATAGCTGATGATTTCTGATGCGGTGGCAGCAGCAGCGGTACAGTATGCATGACACAGATAGCAGGATTTATGCTCTCCACAAGACTACAGATGGTGACAGTGGAAGTCTCCGCTTCACTCCATTCCCCCTGTATGACTCTTGTTCTCCACCCGCCCCATCCAGCCCCCACCACTTCTCTCGCTCACCAACCGTATCCTCAGGGCCTGCTGTGTATATTTGCTTTGCTTTGTCATGCTCACTGACAATGATCCAGTAATGGGATTGTCAAAGTCAAAAGTATATCATGTCTGTCTCTATAGACTCTTCTGGAGTGGAATTGGTTAGTGGAACAGTGTGTCAGGTTCCTTTGGGGTTCAGAACATAACTTTCCTTACACATAGATATGATTTTAAAGCTGATTATGTGTCTTTACATGATCAGACACAATGGAGCCAATAGACAGCAAAGATAATGTACACCACACCAAACGGAAGTTTAATACTTCATTGGGTAGATAATGATAATACCCACATTCACATGAACAGCAGTAAACTAGCTCTGTGCTGATGTTGCTATGTGGTCCTATGGAGAGAGTGGTGCCGCCAGACTAGGAGTTAGAGCTTCCCTTTGATCTTGAACCATTAACATTTTTGTTTACCGCTTTGCTTAAACTTGGACTTTGATTATGGCCAATCGCTTGACCCGCAACAGTACGAAGAGGCGCAAGCTAGGAGGGGAGGTAACCATAGAAGAAAACTAACTAGCTGTTTTTACTGAGAGACTCTGCACCCAACCATGAGGTGAGTAAAGAGCAAATTGATGGCAGCTTAAAGGCTGACCAATAGTATTGACGTATTTAAAAAAAATGATGATACATTAAGATTCATAATGTCGCATAGCTGGTACACGCATGTCTTGCTTCCCTCCACAATCTAGTAAAGTACAACTTGTAATGGTCAACAAGTCACATGTTGCAGACCTTGAAAAAGAACATTTCTGATACAATAACCCATCTGGGTATGATCTGGAAGTATAACACCTTCAGTGGTGATTTTGACATCCTATCATGTGGTGTTGGTCTCTATAGTGTAGCAGTGGCAAACATATTTTCTTACCATGCTTAGTTGAGTATTGATGGTTTGAACCTTGTGTCTTTCCCTTTAAAGTTCAAGCTCTAGGAGGATCTGTAGGAGGAACAAAAACACCTTGTTACAGTATATGTATATACATGTATGTTTAACCTTTGTGGTTCATGCTTTTTTGTCTGAGCAAATGACCTTTAGACGCTGCTGCTTTCTTCCAGTACTACTGTACATCTGTTACAGCTTTACAGCTGAAACTAAACTCATCTGGGTAATGGAAAATATTTTCATAAAACTTGGTGGAAGGGTGTAGTCTGGGAACCTATACAATGATTAGAGCACATCCGAATAACATGGTGGATTTACTAACTGTTTTGCACTTTCATTAGCATTGCTATGACCCTTGGCCTTAGTGGAGGTATGTGCTCTTTATTTAGTATTTGTTCCACTACCTGGTATTTGTTAGTCAATGTATTGTCTTTTAACTCTATATTTCTTTGCCGTTTTCTCTACCAACTATTTAAAAAACGTTTTGTCTCTTTACCGGCTTAAAGCTTCACTATGTTATCCAGCTAGTCTCTAACCAGTTAACTGCTCTTGGGAGATGCTAAGCATGTACTAGATTTGAGAGCTTTGTGTCCGAAAACAGCTGCCATTGTTTAGCATCACTTTCTTCCTTTGCGTCCAAAAACTACGCAATGAGAGTGTTATAGAAGAAGCCAAACACTGGGATGATACTCTCTATTATCTCATATTCTCTGTATCCCCCTTTAACTTCACCACAATGTTTTCAAAGGTTGAATTAAACCCTCGCTTTAGAGGCGTTCTGTCTCTTCAAAGTCTCAACGCTATGTAATGTCCTGATGACACAAGCCTTTCTTGAGTCTATGCTCAAATGAATTGATGGTTTCTGACTAGGTAGTACAAACAATCAGGGATGACAGTCATTTGACACTGATGCCCAACAACCATTCCTCCCTGAGTGTTTCCCGATTAACCGGACAGAAACGAACAGACTTCCTGTCAGTTAATGTTAGTGCCACTCTTGGTGGTTGAGCCTTGTACGTTCAGCTACAGTATGTGTAACTGCCCTGCATTTTCGGTTTCAAAAGTTACATTACACATGATGTGTCCAAGAAAATAACTAGTACTCTTTTTTGAAGCCAGCACCTGTAAGTCCAAGACAGACTCACAGGTCATTTACAAAAGATTAGATTTATAGCACCTGATTGTTGAATCACTTGCAACCGCTATCTGCCCTGTATCAAAGCCTTTTTTTGCATGTCCTGTCTTTCCTCAAAGGTTATGGTGAAGATACATTTCATTTGTGTTTTCCCATCCTAGTCTGTCAGTGCTGTTCAAACACACACCTTGATTTGAAGCGTGACAGCCCCAATAAATGCACTCAGTTACACCAACTCTCTAAAGACACTAATAAATTCCCCTTAACTGTGTGGCTATTAGGGCTTATCTTAGTGAATTGGAGTTCTTTTCCAAAGAGGCTCATTTGCATAGAATGAGGCAATTTGTGCATTAAATGCATGCATTCTACTTAAATTAGATACTTTGCAAACAGCACAGGACCCTTTGGGAGTCCTTTCAGCAATTTACATTTATGTCTTATTTCTTCAGGCTAAGCAGCCGCTAAATCCTTCCAACACACACACACACACACACACACACACACACACACACACACACACACACACACACACACACACACACACACACACACACACACACACACACACACACACACACACACACACACACACACACACACACACACACACACACACACACACACACACACACACACACACACACACACACACACACAGAGAGATCAATGCCTCCCCCAGGTAGGCCGGGTCTCAGTCATTCTGCCACACTGTGTGCGGGAGTTAAAAAGGCAGACCAGTGGCATACTGAGTCAAATGTTATGCGCATCTCAATGCTCCTTGCATGTTTGCCGTATTTGAAAATCACTAACTTGGAGTGAGACTAGATATGTTCTCTTATCCTGCAAAGATCTTAAGGCAGGATTCAGCGCTGTGCTTTGGAAATGAAAATAGAACAAAGGGTTAGACAAGAGGGGGCTGTGAAACGCAAGAGATCATTTCACCTTGGAGCTTGCCTTCGTGAATGTGTTCTGTCTTAAATGCTATTTTCAAGGATCGATAATGAATACTTGATGTTGGGTCATTTTTTTGCCTTGACAAACTGGGCTCAGCTGCCGTAATAAATCCCATGGTGTACCAAATTCCAC
The DNA here is from genome assembly GCF_902827115.2 of Pseudochaenichthys georgianus. Lineage (NCBI taxonomy): Eukaryota > Metazoa > Chordata > Actinopteri > Perciformes > Channichthyidae > Pseudochaenichthys > Pseudochaenichthys georgianus. Next base: position 13,110,488 of record NC_047503.1, on the reverse strand, counting down.
CCTCTGCTTGACCGCCTGCTGCGGTAACTGTATGGTAGTGCACACAGCCGTGTTATTAGAGACATATAACATAGCATTACAAGTTGAATCACAACAAACACTGCCATTGTTTGCCTGTGAGTGTGTGGCTGTTTGGGCATTAAGTCACAAATGTGTCCGTATTAGTGCATTGAAAGAGAAAATACAAACTGATAAGTTAGACAAATCAGGAGGTTGGGGTTAGGTTGATTCTCCAGAAAGAAGGATTAGTTAACTAGATGTATTTAAACAACATTCAGGGGAAATCCTCTCCTTCTATTCCAAGAACAGGGCTCACAGAAAAGCACAAGATTAACTCAAGAATGTTGCTGTTACCATGGCAAGCGCCACTATGAACGTCTTAAATTCCATATTAACTTGATTTTAGCAAGACTAGAGTTACGGCCCCTACACACGGCGCAGGGTTTCCGCTAGGATTTTTTCTCGTCGGTCAAATGTCCGGGCAGAATTTATTTTACCGGACTAATTTGAAACTTACCGGTCATATTTCAATAATAATAATAGTTGTGTAGCAGAGTTTCCGTTAGCAGGTAATTACCGGACTATGAGCAGATATGCTTCAGTTTAAAACTCAGTTCACGGGCTCATTTTTATATTGCTTCAGTTTATAATCGTAACAGATCGAAAAATTCAGATTCATTTTTCAATAAATGATTCCACAAACAACAAACAACATAATTATTACATTCAAACAAACTACTTGTAGTAGATAACGTACATTATTCAGAAGTTTACATCAACTTTGAATAATAACACGGGAGAAACGGATCCTCTCCCTCCCTCTCTCTCTCCTGACAGCAGGTCAGTTTCTCATGCAGCGCCTGCAGCTCGCTAAACAGAGGGCGGGGCTTCAGGTGATCCTGCAGAGCTGCGTGTCTCGGTCAGACTCAGCAGCTGATCTGATCTCTCTCTCGCTCCGGTTACACTTCACTCGCGTTTATGTCCATATCGATCAGATCCAGCTCTCCTGATCGGCCTTTATAGAGAGCACCGATCAAACTATTAAGAGTGAATATCGGCCGATAATGACCGGCGGCCGATCGATCGGAGCCTCCCTAATTATTACCAGACATTTTGACCGTCAGGTTTTGAATTTACCGGTTTTTTATAAATTTTACCAGCTAAAAACCGGTAATTACCGGCTAACGGAAACCCTGACACGGCGGCGTGCGTTGTCGCTTCAACGCTTCTGCCCATTCACTTTAGATGGGGTGACGTCACGATTCGCCGAACTGCATTGTGGGAGCAAAGCGTAGCTTCTCTCGCGGTGCTCGCTGCAAAAGTAGAGCAATGTTCTACTTTTGACGCCTAGACGGAGGCGTCAGCCAATCAAATCATATGCCAGTACAAGCTCTAGCCAATCAAACCGCGTGCTTGTGTGTCTGGGGCGGGAGATTCATGTGATTGGTTGTTGGTCGAGTTTCAGCCCCCCCGCCGGCAAGCGACAACGCACGCCGCCGTGTGTAGGGGCCGTTAGACTAGCTCATTTCTATTATAGCAAATAGATTGAATCTATTTTGATAGTTTGGGTTTCGATGTAAGTTGATTGTTATAGTCCTAAAACTGACACAACTGAGCGCATACATAATGAGGCTAATTCAGAGCTGCAATGACACATTTTCTATAATTAACTCTAGATCAAATGTGAGTATTGTTAAGAGGGTGATGAAGCTAGGTAGAATTATTACCCAGCTCTGCTGCTCCCTCCTGCTCTATGGAGCGTTTTAGCACCTTTTAGCTTTTTGTTTTGGTTCTCTCACTGCTCTCATCAATGAAGTCATAGCCATAGCTGTAAAATCAATGACACTCCCGCTGCATAATTAAAGAAGAAACATATTTAGCGTCAAGCTGGTAAATACAAGGGAGCATTTAGCGAAGCCCGATATTTCCCTGAGGAGGTGGAGACCAAAAACAGAGCTAAAAGAAGATTTTTTTTTTTTACTTTAGTTAGGTAATCAAAAAAGGGCCATATAAACTTGTTTCTGGAAGTTAAACCTGAATTAACTTTTTGTATTATCAGAATTTGACAAATCAATTCTATAGGGGTGTTCCACCTCCCTTGTATGTGCTTGTTTTCGTACACACAGGTACACATCATTTGTCTTGATTGAGTTTTTTGTTGTTGTTACGTCTTCTGTTAAGGGTAAAGGACCTACACCCATCACTGCACACGGTACTGATGGTTATGCAGGTCCTGAGGTGTTATCTTACTGTTCTTTTCAGCAGAGCTCGGAGCATTTATCAATCTCAGTTTCACTTCACACCCACACACTATTTCACACTGTCTTTTTTCCTGCTAATACTGTGTGCAAGCCAGTGTCTATTCATGCCTACTATGTGACAATATTGTTTTATTACCAGGAGGGCGAAGCGCCTAATTTCCCTCAAAGAAGGTCATATCCTGCCTGGTGAGAAACAGGAAACAAAGGCCACGCTCGTCAGGAGGAGACCTGGATCCCACTGCTGCAAATCACGAATGTCACGCCTTCTAAGTAGAGCTGGTCCCCTTTCTCTGTCGAGCACTCATGAGTACACATGGTTGGATGCATAATGCAAAACAATTCCAGATCTAACTCACTGCCGTGCTGTTTTTCACTTCGCTGTGACAGATAAACGCGAGTTGTGGTTTTGTGTGTCTGTGGATGCAGCGCCCACGGCACCTGTCAATCAGCCCTGTCGTTTCTGAATGAGCTTCACTGGGAGATGAGGGCCTATTTGATTTGATCGCTGAGGGGGAGCATACGGCCTTATCACTGTATCACACTCACAGAGGGGAAGAGAAAGTTGCTATTCCTGCAGTATGTCAGATCCTCTTGAATGCACACACACCGGCAGCATGCATAAAGACCAACAAAGACCCAGGCAGACAAAACGGCAAAACATGTGCAGGAACAGTTCCGGATCTATTCTATTGCAGCAATGCTCCAGTGCGTTTAAATGAACACTCTCCATCCTTATCACTTAGGCAGAGAGAAAGAGAGATCACCCAGTAGAAGAAGGTAGCTACGAGCTGAGGAAAGTTGAGCATGCGAGCGGGGGGTAAGGGGAGAATAAGGGGGTAAGGAATGGAGGAGGAGGTGAGGGGAAGAGTGACAGAGTTAATGTGTGGTCAGAGGGCTCGGGGCTCGTCCCCTGCAGAACACAAAGTGCAGACGGAGTGTGGGGTAGCTTGGCCTGCTAACCTTGGAGTGCTAGTAATTGGCACTTAGCATTAAACGGCCCGTCTCCCTCTGGCATGATAAGACTCACGGAGTAAAAAAAAGGGATTCAGCTTTGAGGGACTTAAAATAATTAATCACGCACTGCAAATCTTAACTGCGGAGAAATGCAACACAAACATACAAATCAGTATACAGGGGCAGTTTATAATGGATCCTTATTTATAGATACAGTCAGGGCCGGCCCTAGACTTTTGGGGGCCCTAAGCGAGCTTTGGCTTGGGGGCCCTCCTCACTCTAGCGCGTTCTCACTACACACACCACGGAACCAACTTTTGTCTTATGATGTTAGCATAAGCACACATATTGTATAAATAAGCATGTAAACACCATGGACCTAACATCCTCTCGGGGGGTCCTCACCTCCTCTAAGGGGGTCCTCCGGGAAGATTTTTGTTTAAATATTGAAGTTAAAAGCATCAATCTGGTGCACTTTGAGAGCAACATTAAGAGATCTATGGATACATCTCTCAACACCCATATGAAACAGAACTGTAAACAGATTTTTCTTTATGGATATTTTACAAATCACTCCCCTTTTAAACTGTATTCTTGTTTTGTCATAAAATGATTGTAAATTGTAAACAACATTTTATTATATATTGCATGATGGTAAGAAAGTCATTGAGCAATCATGTGGTATAATCTTGTGATCTCAAAATTCATAATAATTCATCATAGTTATCTTTTGATTATTCTTATTATGTTTTTTACAATAATATAGCATCCCTAGAGTTACATATTCAAGCACCAGCTAAATGTGTTAACATTTGTAGAAAAGGAGTTGAAGGTTAGTACACAGCTTGATGTCTTACTGCCCTGGCGTTGCCTCTTTTCATATTTTTTCAAAAATATTATTTTTCTTCATTTTGAGCCTGACGAAGCTTGAATACACTGTGTGCAGAATAAGAGCCACCTTCAAAGGGCTGTTCATCATCCATGTACCACTCGGGGTCCAGATTCTGCCTGCTATGATTCACTGGTCTGGGCAGTAATATTTACTGTTATTTTTGGGAAGGGCGGGTATGTGTTACCAGTATTTGTGACAGATGATATCAAAGACTGTCTGCATTCCTGTATCTTCAATTGAAAAGCAACTTAGAGATCTACAGAAATAACTAATGCTAATACATTGTATACATATCATTGTTTTAACGCTGTGTTAATGTTTTCTACCAATTGGGGGCAGATGTGAACAAAGCACTGTCTTATTATCATCTTATTAAGTTTTGATTGTCACCTTGTTTTGCAATTGCACGACAACAAATATTCATCGCAAAATCTGATGAAATACATTGGTTTGAATGGAAACAGATTCAAACAAGTGCAATAATCAGCCACTGTCCGGAAAAAAAAATGCGAATTCTTGCATTAACAAAAAAATATCTAGATGCTAGACAGTTCCAAATGTTTGGAAATAAACCAGAAAAACACAGATACGTTATTGTTATGTAATAGATGTCAAGGGATCACCTGTCATTCTTGAAACAGTATGGTTAGTCTTGAAAAAAGTACTTACAGCTAAGATAACTCCTTAAAAAGAGACCATGTTGCTCAAACCTGTGTCTCTGACAGTAATTCAACTTAATTTGTTTGTTAACCAATACATTGTAATATTTGGTAACCATCTATAAGTGAAGTAGTTGAACAATCTTAAAAAGCACTCAATAATTTAACACAAACAGCTCTTGCATATGCATTATTCCCAACAAATAGTTGAACTACATTATTTGGCTAGCGAGAAGATGGTACGATTAGCAGTGCTGTTATGCTAGCACTTGCGGGGCAAAAATAGTAATTATTGGGTGCTTTTTGCCTTCATGACCAACTGACCAATTCAGATTTGAAATGGAAGCACTTTAATTAAGTCAGTGATTACTCCAACCCTCACTTATTTTTCACGACTACGTTCAAGCATTTGATTAAACCGTGTGTAAAATACTGATCCTGATTTTGTGTAAAAACAGCAACATATAATTTAATTAGTTTCTTTTTTCTTTTGAAAAGTATAACAAAACGCCTCACCATGATGAAAATAAACTAAACTAACCTAACGTTTCATTACGAAGGTGTTAAAGAAACAACACAATTGCATGCACTTGTAATTATGTCTGAACGAATATGTGAACCCGTCTTGGGTTCACATATTCGTGAACCTTAAATGAAAACCATTAAAAAACAAAAGTTTTTTTTTTTAATTAAAAATAATTAGACTGCATATCTTAGCATAACCCCAGTCAAATGAAAAACATAACCTGATACGTTGAAAGTAACTTCTCAACATTTTCACAATTAACACTTTCATATTTATCTATATTACAATGACATGAAGGAAATGGAGGATTAGAGCCGCACAGATAGTTCACTTGAACTAAATATTTACATTTGCATGTATAATTCTCTTGGTGTGTTGGGCGTCTCGCTGATTACTCCTCCGCAGGACTCCCCCGCCTCTCCATCGCAGGATCGGAGCGATTATTTGGACCGCAGCATCGGGCAGAAGAATAATCTGATCCATGGTGTGGCCGCTGCAGTTTGCCGTGTAATGTCCCTGACCACAGTGGTTTACATCAACAGGCAGGGCGGAGTCCACCCTGCCGCCTTGTTGAGCACAGCAGAGAACCTGTGGTTGTGGGCCTCAGAGAATGTGTTATCTCTGAAGGCCCTCCACATCCCGGGGCTGGAGAACAGGGGGGCCGACCTAATGTCAGGAGACGGGCCCCTGCCAGACGAATGGATGCTTCACCCGGAGGTGGTGAAGCAGATCTGGATCTTCATTGCTGCGTCTCATTCTCCCCCTCCTGGAGAGGGTGAGACGAGAACGGTTGTCAGTCATCCTGGTAGCCCCAGGTCGTCGCCGTGGTATGCAGAAATGACCAGTGCTTGAATTGGGCCGGTACTCAAGGTATCAGTGTACCGGCACCTCATGACGCATCTAGGTACGCATCAGGGTTTCCGTTAGCCGGTAATTACCGGTTTTTACCTGGTAAAATTGAATAAAAACCGGTAAATTCAAAACCTGCCGGTCAAAATGTCCGATGCTCCGATCGATTGGCCGTCGATCATTATCGGCCGATATTCACTCTTAATAGTTTGATCTGTGCTCTCTATAAAGGCCGATCAGGACTCAGGAGAGCTGGATCTGATCGATATGGACATAAACGGCGAGTGAAGTGTAACCGGACACGCGAGAGAGATCAGATCAGCTGCTGCATAATCACCTGAAGCCCCGCCCACTGTTTAGCGCTGCATGAGAAACTGACGGGCTGTCAGGAGAGAGAGGGAGAGAGAGAGGAAAAGAGAGGATCCGTTTCTCCCGTATTGTTATTCAAAGTTAATGTAAACTTTTGAATAACGTACTTCATCTATTGCAAGTAGTTTATTTGAATGTAATAATTATGTTGTTTGTTGTTTGTGGAGTCATTTATTGAAAATGAATCTACATTTTTCGATCTGTTATGATTATAAACTGAAGCAATATAAAAATGAGCCCCATTAACTGTGTTTTAAACATCAGCATATCCGCTCACAGTCCGGTAATTACCTGCTAACAGAAACTCTGCTACACAATTCTTATTATTGAAACATGACCGGTAAGTTTCAAATTTGTCCGGTAAAATAAATTCTGTTCGGACATTTGACCGGCGAGAAAAAATCCTAGCGGAAACCCTGGTACGCATATGTGTTGTGTTTATGCTTAGTTGCAACTCCCACCCAGTAGGTGGCTCTGTAGACTGCGATAGACCAGAGCAGGCAGAGAAGGAAAGCAGTAAAGACATAACGTTAGCTACCTGTGTCCTCCCTGCCAGCTCCATTGATTCCCTCTCTTCTTTCCTGCTGAAAGATGCATGAGTGTACTCAGGGACGAGGAGTAATTTAACCAACCGCCAGTAGGAATCAGGCTTTAGCCATATCCGCTGCCTTTCATACTTTTTTTAAGTACAGTGAGCCTTTATAAAATATACAGTAAAGAGACAAACCCACTAGTATTATAGGATATACTATATGACCTGATGCAGGCACATGTATACTGTAGGCTACGTCATGAGAGCCCCGGACACCTCCCTGATTAGTCGTGGAAAAACATGCAATTTCTGAACGTTACAGTAAATATTCTGTTTAAAAAAACAACTTTTCCTTGTCTGTTAAAGTTTTTTAGGGTTTCTTTTTAATTACTGAATCAAAGATATGAGGATAAGGATAGAGGGAGTCGTATGTTGTACAGATTGTAAAGACCTTTGAGCCAAATTCTTGTTTTTGAGCTGTATAAATAAAATTGACTTGAAACAATTGCTGATTTAGAGTAGCCTACTGGCACCTTTTTTATTCCAATTCAAGCACTAGAAATGACACAGATGATGGTGGGCCAGCCCTGGACGGTTCCTCAGTTCTGGGGGGCGTTGTCTCAGGAAGCAGGTGCAACAGTGGCATTACCCACTCTGGGTCAACCTCTCCAGGCTTGGCTCCTGAGAGGGACAGGCTGATATGGGGTGGACTGTCTGACAAGGTTGTTCAGACTATCCAGGCAGCAAGAGCAGGATCCACCACAGCCTGTTACAGGATGAAGTGGTTGGGATTCCAGCAGTGGTGTGAAGAAAGGAGTCTAGAGCCTCTATCCTACATTGGGCTCTATTATGTCCTATTTACAGATACTGGTGGACAGGGGGCTTGCTCATTCCACAGTTAAATGAAGTTGAAAATACTGTTTTTAAATAAATACATGAAGAAATGTTTTTATTTTAATCAGAGGTTAGCCTTTCAATTAAGTTGTGTTCAGAATGACCCTGACATTATCACCATGTATTATATTAAGCTATTTACCGTAGGGAAAGTTAAAATCATCGTTGTAATTCAAAATATGTATTATTTCTTGATTTTTGAACCCTCATTAAAATTATATTAAAGATTTGCAAAATCTTTCAAAGACACCTCTTAAAAATGGCCCCAACTATATCTGTGTCACATTTGAAATCATGTTAACTTCTCACCCATCAAAGTGCAGAGAAAGAAGGACAAACACCAAATGGTGCAGTCAAGAAATACATTGTATTGCAGGTAAAAAGCCATTTGGTGCTTTTCATTCATCAAAGTAAAATGCTTCAGTGAATTTACCAAAGAAAACGAAAAAAAACACCTGACCATAGATTCATGCATAGGCGTAGGAAGCATTCTGAATGTGGGGGGGACATTTATAACGGGGGGTGCTCCTCCCCCACGAAAAAAAAATGGATTTCCTGTATTCTGGTGCATTTTAACAGGTGGTTTGATACTTTTATGTGGCCTTACTAGCATGAGGGAAATGATGGATACATTTTGTAATTTCATCCAGTAATAAAGAAAGGAAACATATTTGATTATTAATTCTGAGCTGTCTTTAATAAAAAAAACACTCGTTATTTATTTAAACTCAAGCATCTCTTGCATACAGTTGCAATTTCTGTTGAATGCATTTATTTAATGTTATCAAATGATCAATCAGATTAGACCAGAGGTTCCCAAATTCTTTCAGCCCGAGACCCAAAAGAGACATTTGGTGTCTCCCCAGGACCCAAACTTACAAAAAAACATTACAAATTGCCATAACATCAACATTTAAAACCTACTGATAAAGAACACAACAAAACATGAATTTTAAATGTATATGAAATGTATTTTATTGTAAAAAGAACATTACAAAACTCTCATAAAAACAGGTACGCGACCCATTTTGACCCTAACTTTGGGAAAGACTGCTCTGACTAAATGAAGGCCCCAAAAACATGCCTTCTTGTATCATTTGCAGAAATAAAGAGCTGGCAAATCTCTTCTATGTCAACTTGATCAAGTTTGTCTTGGTGGATGTGGCAGACACCCACATTGTTCAAACGACGTTGACTCATGGAGGAGCGGAGCCATGTCTTAAGCCTTCTTAAGGCACTAAAACTTCGTTCTGCTTCGGCTGAGGAGCATGGCACTACAAGAAGAAGTCTAACCAAAGACTCTACGTGGATAAAGAGAGCACGCACTTCTGGCAGCATAGCTTTGAGAGTGTTTACTGCGTCAGTGATGGTGCTGGATGGATATTGAAGCTTAAACATTGCCAGCTGCACCTCCAGTGAATTGCGATTCAGTTCTGGGTAAAGACTGACAACCTCTTCAACCTTTCCAGAGACTAGCACCCTTTCCAACTTGTTAAGAGTATCAAAGCTGCTCTGGTCAAAGCGCTTGGTCAACTGTACATCAACAGCATCTAGCACTTTTAAGAATTCGATTCTATAGTGCTCTTCAGTTGATGCTGGTGTGAAAGCTGCTGCATTTCCTGTGTAGCGCAGAGGAGGTCTCCGGATGTGAGGCATATGGATGGTCTCAATGCCCATTTCACTGATCATGGCACAGGCCCTTGCATAAATCTGATGGAAGCTTTCATCAGACCTCTTCATTCAAACGGCCCGTTCACACTACAGCGTCGACAGCTTCAATCTGCCCATTCACTTTGAATGGGGTGACGTCACGTTGCCTCGCTTTTTCGCCGAACTGAATTGTGGGCAGCATAGCGGTCCGTCTAGCCAGCCAATCAAATCCCGTTTCGGAAAATCTGACAGCTCAAGCCGTAGCCAATCAAACCGCGTCTAAGCTGGGAGAGATATCCCGCTGTTCATTTCTATATTTCAAAAAAAGTTGGAGGAGAAACTAACTATCGCCGTAGAGAATCACCCGGTTTTGTATGACCAGACCCTCTTCACCTACCGGGATACAAACCGGAGGAACCAGGCATGGAGGGAGGTGGCAGAGACAGTGGGTGAAACTGGTAGGTTTTCGCCTGTTTGGGGAGTTTATATATATATTGCTCCCATAAAATCCCCGGGGGTTTTTGCTTTGTATGTCGGGGGCGGGAGATTCATGTGATTGGTTGTTGGTCGCGTTGCTTGAATAAAATCCCCAAGCTACAGACACGCCCAGCTCCAAGCTTTTTTTTTAAGCTGTAGTGTGTAGTGTTTTTTTCACGCAATCAACTGCAGCCAGCATCCCTGTGACGCTTCCAGTTTTGCTCTGAAGGGAGCGGTTTAGGCACTCTAGTTCTTTAAGGGCTTCAGAGTCAAGAAGAAGGCAGAGCAAAGTGTGCCCCTTCTGAAAGCGTTCCAGGAGTCCTCTTGCGGTTGTGCAGGTGTCAGAGGAGCCATATGCAGCCATTTCCTCCAGACTGAGCAATACCTTTTCATACTGTCCTACAACTGCCTGAATGGCCACTAGCCTCACAAGCCATCGTGTAGGGCAGAGGGGCTTTAGAGTTATGAAACTCCCTGCTTCATATTGGGTAATCTCTTTAAATATAGTCTTATATTTTCCAGACTGGTGGTAGAGAGTGCCAAGTTTGTGGACCAAATGCAGTGCATCAGACACAACAGAGGATGAGCTACAGGCTGTCTGAGTCACAAGGTTGACACAGTGAGGACCACAATGGACATACAAAGCAAGAGGTTGCTTCTCTCTGAGAAGTGCTTGAACTCCTTTGCTTTCGCCGGACATGTTTGCAGCTCCATCGTAGGTCTGCCCTCGAAGACAGGACAAGGGCAAGTTCAACCGCAGGAGAACATCAGTTGCCACCTTAGCCAAATTCTTCCCTGTCGTTGAAGACACCTCATATAGACCTACAAAGTCTTCATGAGGGATAAGGTCATGATCCACATAACGGATACACATGGCCTCTTGTTCAACTCCCGAAACATCCTGAGTTCCATCAATAATAATGGAGTACTGAAGTGCGGGCAACCCCTGTACTGTATTTGTAATCCTCCTAACAACGGAGTTGGCTATGATATTCAAAACCTCATTTTGAATTACAGCACTTGTGTAATTGTTTGAGGGCTTACTCAGCCATCTCTTCAGCACATCATCATCCCCTGATCTGAGTCGTAGAAGCTGCCATAGGTTGCCTTCATCACTGTCATGGCCACGCAGAGCTAGACCCTGACGAGCAAGCAAATGAATTGACTGAACTACTTTGAGCAGACATGTTCTCGCCTCTCTTTGCTGCTGTTCCTTGGCTGTGGACAGCTGAGTTACAACACTTTCTTGTTGGTATGTGTGTGTTGTGATTGCAACTTTGTGTGCTTGACTCAGTTGGTGGGTTGAACATTTCTCAATTGCTTTTCTCCAGTTTCGAAAACCAGTGGACACAAAGGCTTGATCCATATTTTTTGCAAGTGTGCTACTCTGTCTTTTGGAGGCTTCCATGCAATAATAGCAGAATACGCCATTCTCCCTAGGAGAATAATGAAGCCTCGGAAAGTCCCTGAACCACTTCTCCTGAAATCTTAGCGTCTTATTTGGAAGTTGCTGGGGTGGAATGACTCTTGGGTCAGGATGATTTGGCTTGTGTTAGAAATTAAAATCAATGTTTTGAGAGCATAGTGCACCTTAAACACAGTCAGTTTAATTGCTGTTTTATACTGAAAGAACTTGTTAAGCTTTTATTCTGAAAATCCTTCATCTCCGGTTAGCAGGAGGCTAATATACCATTTACTATAGAGGTGAATTTAGCAGCGATATGATATGATGTTGCACAGCGAAACCTACTAATTTCAACACTACAACTATAGACGTCGAGATATTATTATTGTTGGATAAGGTACAGTTTATTTGATTACGTTATTGTTTACAGATGTGGTTAGCATGTGACAACATTCAGACCAACCGGAAACCAAACTGCTGTGAAGTATTTCCTGTATTTTTAGGAGTATTGATTACAGCGTTTAGAATGTGTTTAAATGAAAAGTCATGAAAGAGTTAAGAAAGAGAAAATGCGTGTTTAGATATATATTGAATGTACAATGTTTTTATACTCTGATATGCGTAGCAACGGATATTGAAATGTGGCGAGTCGGCCTGCAGGGAGGAGCCAGCAGAATATATATATAAAACAGCACGACCTGAGGGGACGGGCTCTCTTCTTCACTGCCAGAGCCAGAGACACAGCTGTTTTTTCTGTCGGACAACATCCTGTTTGTGAACATAACCGTGCCATTATTTTTAATTAAAGTACCAATTTGAAACAATTTCAGAGACTCCATTTAGTCTCCTTTTAAGCTTCTCACCCGGGACACGAGAATAACCGACACCGATAACATTTGGTTGGACCCCGACGTGATTTCGTTGGACCGGGGGAGACTACACAGCCGGCTGTTGACCGGAGCCGCTGGCAACCCGTTCGACACACAAAGAGCTCAAACAAATAGGTAAGAAGAGCCTGTTACATCAAATTCTTCATAGTTTATGCAGTACAACATAGGTTTGTGTTTGACGGAGGCCAGCGGATCCTGAAAATAGCTGTGCATTTAATGATAAAACAACCAAAATTGATAAATATAAGCATCCTAAACCTCGTGGCGCTGCTCTGTCGCAAGCAGGGTGAGTTCAAACTTTCTTTTGTTCTTCTATTTAACCCTGCATGTTACTAATTTGTGTGTTAGTATTTTAACTATAAATGTGTGTGGTCATTGTACTTTGGATAGGTGTCTTGTTGCGTTTTCATGTAGGTGTCTCTTGTTACGTTAGTAGTTAGTTAGCCTATGACGTAAGGATATATATGTCCATTTAACGATTATTGTTAAGATCTATGAGACATAGCGAGTTGGTTACGGGCCAAGTAATTGAAAACCTGCACGGCATAGCGAGTCAACTTAGGGTTGAGTAACTAAAGACAGTGCTAGTCGAAAACAGTTGAGAACCACTGTTTTAAAAAAGTCCTTTTTTGAGGAAAAGGCTTGATTTAAGGTGTAAGCCTTTATCAGTGGTCATAACTGTTCTATTTTCAACCAAGATATTGCGGGTGGAATACAGTATTTGGGGTTACAACAGCATTACGTTAAATTGACGACGGTTATTTAATAGTCGCTGATTGGTTTCCATAATACATCCACCTAGCGTGTCTAAATGGCAGCAGTTGACTGTAGTGGACTATAAAGTCAAATATTACGCAGATAAGTTTATGGCTTAAGCGTAAAGGGTTCCTAACTTTAAGTGATGATATCAATAAGATAAAGCCCATTTGTTCATAGTAAACTAGATAAAAATGTTATTTTAAACTGCAGTGTTGTTTTGTGTTGAATTTTCTTGACAAGATTGCCCCGCCATTATTTAAACCACCGGGTGAGAGACACGAGGTGTGTTATCAAATCCCTTTGTTCTTCGGGTTAAAGGTTGGAAAATCAGTTGCCATCTTGTTTTGCCCTCATGCTGAAAATAAGCCACACGGCAGTCGCCATTTCGTGAAATGCTAATTGAAAGTACTCTGTTTGTTTTTACACACACAGTCACACTCACATGAGGCGAGGCACTCCATATTGAGAAGGACAAATCATATCTCTTGGATAAACTATACAGGTTATCTTACCGTGGGAATTTTGGTATTTGTAGGAGTCTGGTTTTGGAAGTATTCTTGTTTGCAAGGGCATATTGGCGGTTGATTTGAGATATTCTTGTTTGCAAATGTGTTTTGGCGGTTGATTTGAGATATTCTTGTTTGCAAATGTGTTTTGGCGGTTATGTGCTGTGCTGTTTAACCATATTCTAATTTTCTTCCCATTTTTTTAAGGAAAATAAGCTATTTGTTAAAAAGAGGTCAGTTTTGCAACAGCGATCCCTAGTGGATTGAGCTGGAAATTACAACAGCGCACTCTGCTGGGAATACAGAATTATTCTTGATTTTAAGTGTTATGAATGAACACATGCGCAAATCGCCAGGATAGAATTACAGTGGTTTCTAATTATACGAAATTTTACATAATAGACTTTCAAACTACACTGTAGAATATTCAAATACAAATTGATTGACTGTACACAAGATTTAGATTTTCATATCTCAAACTCAAAACGATACACTGTACAATTTTTGTTTAAAAATTCCAGATTTAAAAATGTGCATAGATTTAATCTTTTAATTTACTTTATTAATATTAAAAAAAAAAAAAAATAATAATAATCTTTCAAAAAAAAAAAAAAAAATACTACAACCCAGATTTAAAGTTAAGTTCGGATGACATAGGGTATTATCAAGAACGAAGGTGCTAGTCAGGGAATTAGAGTTTAAATCTTTGATAACTTCATAATATTCATTCCAATAGTTAGAGAGCATGTCACCGAAAGAAACTAAGTTGAGAACAAAAGCAGAGCCAGGCTCAACTGCAGATATCAAGGAAAGGGTAAAAATCAGATCAGATGCTACAACAGTTCCAAAACTTAGACAGAAGACATGGAACCAGACTGAGAAACTGTGGGAACAGTGGCAAATAAGAGGACTGTTTCCAGCAGATGATCAGCCTGGACCAACGAAAGCCCATAGGAAAGCTGTAATAGACCATGAGAATGGAGAATATCTGCGAGAGCAACAAGCATGGACCAAAGCCGGACAACCCTCTTGGTATGGATCTGCACAGAATGCTATGACCAAAGCGGAGATAAGAAAAACACAAGTTACAGTTCTGATGCTTCATTTAAAGTATACTGTTAGTGAGACGGCAAACATGCACGTCATTCAAAGAACAAATCCGCTAGAGAAGGAACACACAACGGAAAAAATTGAAGAAGTTACACCAATCCAAACTCCAAAGCTCTATCCAGACCTGACTCAGAAACCTCCTCCTTACATGACAGAACCAGAACTCTTCTCTCAAACCTCGATACAAGCCCCAACTTTTAATATTGCAGGAGGAATATTGAATTTGGACGAAGTCCCCACAGAGAGAAGTGTCAAAGAATTGGACTTTGAAGTAAGAATGCTAAACAGTAAATCTGACCAGCTGCGGGAGAGTTTCGAACACGGCATGCAAGAATTGAAGGACATGGCTAGAGATCACAATGTTCAGCAAAACATACTACGAACACCCATGTCATTCCAGCCCAACAAGAAACCTCCCATTGCTGAGGCATTACAAACCACAGGTTCAGACACGCCGATTTTCTCTCTACTACCATCAACAGCAGAAAACCAGGCACAGGAAAAGTTCAGAGAGCAACAGGAACACAAACAAGCTACAGAAAAAAAACAAAAGGAGGAGGCGTATAATGACATGATGACAAAAAGGACAGAAGATGATTATCAGATGCAAAGACGACAAAAAGAGGAAAGATACCAGGAGATGATGGAAGCAAGACAAAACGAACATAGACAGGACAAAGAAAGGGAAGAAAGAAAACGACAAACGACAAATAATTGGGGACAACCACAAAGACCACGCCGAACAAACTACTCTCCTGACAATACCGAAGGACAGGGAGATGAAGAAGACAACGGGACACCAGTGGACACTTCCCATACCATGAACAATCAAATCAGCAACGCAATTTGGCATCTCCTCCTGAGAATAGAAGTAGTGATGAAAACGAGCAACATTCCCCTGGGACATGTCCCAAAACCAGAAGAACCAAGACAACTCGAAGAACCAAGACTGGTGCATACACCACCATGCCATTGATAGCGGTTGGAAGAGGACTTGAATACCAACCATGGACTCACAGGGACATGGAATCATTAGTGGCAAAACTACCTCCACTCACCCAAGGAGGTCAGAAGTGGGTGAATGACCTGGAGAAATACACGGGCCAAGACCACCTGTGCTTGGGAGACATGAGGGCACTGCTTGGAAGGATAGAAGGAAGACTAGAGGCAAGAGCAGTAGATTCCGAGGCCAAATGCACGAACTCTCCAGATGATATGTCCTTCAACAAAATCAGGACGAACTATTGGGCTGCCATTCGTCACATTTACCCAACAACACGCAGTTTACATGCCCTTAGCAGCTTGAAAAAAGAACCTGGGGAAGACATGCATGCTTTCCTCAAGAGATGTGAAGGAGTGTGGGAGGACTGCACTGGAGAACGACATGACGCCTCACCGGCTGTCATAATGCTGTGGAAGAACGCAGTCATAAAAGCCCTTCCCAAATCAGTGCAGGCACGCCTGGGAGATGTGGTGGGATTGGAAGCTAAACTCCCAGAGGAATGGAGACTAAATCTCATTCACCACGACACCAAATACCAGGAAACACAGGTGGAAGACGATGATGAAACGAAGAAACTGGCGAAAAGACTTTTGAGGATGCAGGTAGCTGAGAGAGATACCGAAGCCACTATGAACAAGAAATTGACAAAGCAGATGCTAGCTGTAACAGAACAGGCCATACTAACAGAGAAAGTAGGGCAGGTGCCTCAAACAGTTCAAACTCAGGTGGTGCCAGAAAATCAGATTCAGAACCAACAAAGAAGTAGAGGAGGTTTCCGAGGAAGAGGCAAAGGAAGAGGAAGAGGTGTCCGGTTTGAGGGATGCTACATATGCAATCAGCTGGGCCATTGGGCCAAA
The DNA here is from genome assembly GCF_902827115.2 of Pseudochaenichthys georgianus. NCBI lineage: Eukaryota > Metazoa > Chordata > Actinopteri > Perciformes > Channichthyidae > Pseudochaenichthys > Pseudochaenichthys georgianus. The sequence continues at coordinate 13,093,895 of NC_047503.1, read as the reverse complement.
GATTGTCCAAATCAACAAGCGCAAAACCCACCACAAGCCTTACAAAACAATCCTATACAATTTCAACAGCCTCAGACGCAACAGTATTATCCCCAAGTACAGCAACCGCCTGTGTATACCCCTGTCCAACTACAGCCACAAACACCCATGTACATGCCTACACAGTATCAGCAAACGGGAGGACCCGGTGGAGGCAGAGGATTCCAGGGACAACCAGGAGGAGGAGGGGTGCCAAACATGAACCAAATGCCTCTGACAGCTTGGAGTGGTCCATATGTATGAGGAGGCCCAGAGGATCCAATCACAGGTGACGCAATTCCAGCCCAAGATGAACCAATGGTCACCTGTGAGATTGAGGGAGAGAAGGTGGAAATGATGGTGGACACAGGAGCCACAGCTTCCTGTTTGAGAAGATTGAAAGGAAAACCACCACCTCTCTCAAATCACACCCTCAAAACAGTTGGATACTCGGGAAAAATTGATGTACAGAAATATACAGTACCATTGGTCACGAAAATTGGGAAGCAACTCCTGCAACATCCTTTCCTCTATGCCCCAAACTGTCCCATAAATCTGATGGGAAGAGACCTGCTCGTAAAAACAGGAGCGAGAATTCTATGCACACCAGATGGCCTGATTATCCAATTTCCAGGCCAGATACCACTTTACCAGACGTACGACGGACAACAGAGAATCATGATGATGGCAGCAAATCCAGAAAACGACGAAGAAAATGACACGACCACGGTGTACTGGAGCCGCCTGATCACCACTGAAATCGATACTCCACAAGTCCAAAGAACTTACATGGCCTGGAAGCCATGGATAAATACATTGGGACCCTATGGGCCCCTGCAAGATCCCCTACATTGTACGTACAATTATCTAAGGCGACCAGATGAAGAATATCAAGACGCTTGGATGGAAGATAAAGAGGGGAAGACGGAAGATTTGACTGTAGCAGATATCTACGTCGGACCACAGGGTGTAGCAGCGGCGGTAAAACTCACAACAGAACAAAAACAATGGTACAATTTATCTGAAGAAGCTGTTCCTCATGTCACACTCGCCATGAGCATAGGAGCTGAGTCCAGATCATTGGGTCCAATGATAAAAACTGCATTGAACACAGAATGGTTGGCAACAGAATCACCTTTTCTGTGGCGATCAACAGACCAGACGATGTGGAGGATTGGAAACAATAGCCAGGAACAAGGGCTATTGGAGAAGCAAGAATTGGACAGAGATCATGGACGAGAACACACAAACCATCCAGACACAGAAGAAATGCTGATGCAGGTGCCTACACATCTTTGGACCACTGGAGACTATGATGTTGGATTAGTGAATCATGAAGTCTCAGTGGAGCTGGTGGAAAATTACAAACCATGTTGGCGCCCGCAATACAAATTGAAGCAAGAACAAATAGATGGGATAGGAAACACCATTCAAGGATTGTTGCAAGCTGGAGTAATCAGACACACCGGCTCAAATTGGAATACTCCCATCTTGCCAGTACCGAAAGCTGGAAACAAGGGATGGAGAATGGTCCATGATCTAAGAGAAGTCAATAATGTCACTAAAACTGCCAACATTCCAGTTCCCGATCCACATCTAGCATTACAAAATCTTAATCCAGGTCACAAATATTTCACAGTGATAGATCTAGCTAATGCATTCTTTTGCTTACCATTAGATCCAAAGGTCCAGGATATATTTGCTTTCACCTACCAAAGACAGCGATACACTTACAATCGGATGCCACAGGGTTACAAAGATAGTCCAGGATTATTTAACCGTGCTCTGAAACAAGACCTCAGTGCATTGCGACTACCGGAGGGAGTGACTCTGATACAGTATGTTGATGATTTACTTCTAGCCGGGCCAGATGCAGCGACATGTCTGGCTGTGACACAACAATTGCTAATCCTACTGGCCAATGTGGGCTACAAAGTGAAGAAAGAAAAAACACAGATCGCAAGGAGAACAGTTACATTCCTGGGAAGGATGATTTCCTCGAACAGTCTAACTATGACACCAGCACAACAGTCTTCCATCCTCTCCCAACCAAAGCCCAAAACAGTGCAACAAATGCTTGCGTTCCTGGGCCTGACAGGTTACAGCAGGACGTACATACCAGACTATGTGGAGTTGACACAACCACTGAGACACATAATTGCAGAAGCAGGAAACAGAAATCTTAAGGCCACTCTCGAGTGGACAACGTTGGCCGAAGAAGCTTTCACGAAGACGAAGCAAGCCCTGAGTCAAGCGGCACACCTTTCCACTCCTGATTATGACAATGATTTTTGCCTTGATGTTTCTGAATCAGGTGGAATAGTCAATGGGGTCCTGTTTCAGAAAAAAGGGGGAGTGAGACAGGTACTGATGTACCATAGCTCAAAGTTAGACAATATAGAACTAGGGCAGACAGGATGTGCAAGACACCTAGCTGCACTAGCAAAAGTCATTGAAAAAACTGCACATGTGGTAATGTGCCACCCATTGAAAGTCAACACAGCCCATGGAGTAGTGGCATTTATAAATTCACAGGCATTCACATTTTCCCCAATCAGGAAAATCAAGATTCAGACCAGTCTGTTGAAACCACATATAACATACCAAAGTGGTTTAACAAACATGTCTACAGGACTGAGCACTGAAGAGCTCACACCCCATGACTGTCAGTTCGTCTCTCAAAAGGATCTCAAGATAAGATCTGATTTGGAAACGGATCCTCTGGACCAACCAGACTTCACTCTCTACAGTGACGGCTGTTGTTACAAGGGAGATGACGGGAATGTGGCCTCCTATGCAGTAGTCCGGCAGGAGGGAGAAAATATAGAGACATTAGAAGCAGAAATCATCTCCCAACCTGCTTCGGCCCAACTGGCAGAAGTAGTGGCACTCACCAAAGCCTTGGAGCATGCAGAGGGACAAAGAGTAAACATCTATACAGATTCAGCGTATGCCTATGGAGCAGTGCATATAGACGGACCACAGTGGATCAGAAGAGGGTTCCTAACATCTGCTAAGACACCAGTAAAGCATGCCGAAGCGCTAAAACTCCTGCTAACATCTTTACTGTTGCCAGCACAAGTGGCAGTAATGAAATGCAAAGGACATCAAATATTGAACAATGCAATATCCAGAGGGAACGATGCAGCAGACAAGGCAGCAAAGAAAGCAGGAGGGTACAGCAAACAAATGATATGTACAAAGGCCAATACTCAAGAGGAGTTAACCACCGAACACATCAAAGACATGCAGAAATATGCTGGAGTGTATGAACAGAATCAATGGAGTCAGAAGGGAGCAAAGGAAGTAGATGGCCTGTGGAGAGCCCATGACGGCCGTTTAGTCGCACCTGCAAAGTTATGCTACCTGCTAATAGAACAATCACATGGTCCCACTCATGTAGGCAAAGCAAGAACAACAAAAGACATTGAACAACAATGGTGCCATCCTTACATGAAGGACATGGTTGAAAACTTCGTAAACGACTGTGACACGTGCAATGCGTTCAATGTAAAAAAGCCATACAAGTGCCCAATGGGGAGATATCCAGTCCCAGAAGCCCCATTCAAAGACATTTGTATTGATTATACAGACATGGGAGCAGATAATGTGGTCAGAGGGTTTAGATATATGTTAGTAATGATTGATCGTTATACGAGATGGATTGAAGCCATCCCCTGTAAGAAAGAAGATGCAAAGACAGTCATTAAATGGCTCAAAACAGAACTCGTACCCCGTTATGGAGTGCCAAGGATGATAAGATCAGACAATGGCTCACATTTTACAAGCAAACACTTGGAGGAAGTGGAGTTATATTTTGGTATAATTCATAAGTTTGGGTCGATATACCACCCACAATCTCAGGGCATAGTAGAAAGAGCAAATCGAACATTAAAAGGGAAAATTGCAAAAGTCATTTTTGGCACAAACATGAAATGGGTAGACGCTTTGCCTCTGGCACTCATGTCAATGAGATCTTCTGAGAGTGCTAAAACACATCTTTCACCCCATGAGTTGTTAACTGGTCGACCCATGCCTGGGCCTCCTAGAGAAGGAGGGACAGGCCCAGTTTTAGACATCAGACAAATAGAAGTGGATGAATATGTCAGGGCTCTGAGTAATATTATCCAAGTCTTGTCTACACAGGTTCAGAGAACTGCAGAGACACCAGACGAGACACCAGAAGAGACTCCTGTACGACCGGGTGATTGGGTGAGGTTGAAAGTTCACAAAAGAAAGTGGGCTGAACCCAGGTGGACGGGTCCGTGGGAGGTTGTTGAAAGAACCTCACACGCTCTCCGGATAAAAGGTAAAAAAGGAGCAAATTGGCACCACCTGACACATTGTCGCCCTACACCGGCACCTTCCAGAAAGTTTTCGGAAGTTAGGACTGATTTGACAGAGCTGGAACAAAACGAAGAATACAAATCAAATCAAGAGACATTAAGATAGAAACAGCTCAAAAGACAAATTGTCTTTAGGTTTTGTAGATTGAATACTAAAACAGAATACCCATTCTGGTTTTAAATCTGAAACCGATTTATATTCTATCAGTCCAATCTTTTTGTTTTATTATTTTTATATTTTATCAGTCCAATCTTTTTGTTTTATTATTTTTATATTCTATCAGTCCAATATTTTTGTTCTATTATTTTTGTTCTATTATTTTTACATACTTTATTTTTGCACTCATTTCTTTTAAACTCTGAAACTGATATAACCATGGGTAACATTGAAGAAGTCAGAACAATTAAGGGGCCCCCTAGGGATAAGAATTGTAATAACATTGTTAGCGGTGTTCATCACAATTGGCATTTTCCTGGTTGGGTGGGGGGTACAGCATCGCGAAGAACCCGAATCCATTCGGACACTCGTAGAAAATGCCAATATCACTAACGAAACGTCAGTTGTGTTTAAAAAACTTCCATTTATCCCCAGAGCCAAAAGATCAGCGGAGAAACAGAAGGAGGGGTTAGAAATACTCATCCCCAGAGGTGAAGCGGTTACGGTCAGTCTTGATGTGTGTGATGTGGTTGTATGTGGAGAACTGCAAGACGAAACGGGCCATGACGTTTATGGGTACATTCATGCTTGGGGACGGCCAGATGATAACTCATGGTGTCCCGGTTCAGAGAAGGTATATTGGAGTGCAAGGGCAGAAGGTAATAACAATCCCCCTGGTTTGGCGTTTAGGTCTCAGCTATCTTTTTCCAAAGGTCGCCATAGTGGAGATATGAGCAAACACAATCCAATAATAATTGCTTTTAAAAGCGCACTCACTCCCCATTTCAAGAAAAAGGGAGACGTCACTGCATTCCATTTACTGATGGGGATAGAAGTTCCGGGAAAAGACCCAATGGGATCAATTTTAGTGAAGATAATTGACCCACCAGCTGATGTAATCCCTGATCTCGCCCCAAAATATACTGAATCACTCTTTCAACCAGAACCAGAAATATCCCCTGCTAAATCTGTAAACAATCCACTGGTCACCTATCTGAGTACTACCTCTATACAGAAAGTCATAGCAGTAGAAACAGGATACGAGGACACAAATTCCTGGTTAGACTGGGTCGTTTATTCTGTTAAGCAGAGCAAGATGGCGGACTGTCTGGCTTGTGCGGCTGCCCGACCAAGTTTGGGAACAGTGCCATTTCCATTTAACGCCCACAATAACCCAAGAGGACAGCTCTGTATGTACAAACTCTATGGACACAAATTCCCAGCAGATTGTGTCGACATTGCACAAAAGTATCCAGTGGTAAAAATGAATGACATTCCACCTGACTTCACGTCTTACGAGGGACTGTATGACTGCATCACAAGGGACCACCTAAAAGGTACAGAAGTAGGAACTCTTAAGTGGTGCAATTCCACAACGACTTTAATGAATCAGGATTTTCTCCCAGGTATAGCTATGCCCATTAGACAGTATCCCAGAACAGATGTGTGGTGGTATTGTGGCACTAAAACCCTGTTTTCAGTTTTGCCACAGGATTGGACAGGGACCTGTGCTCTGGTACAGCTAGTGATGCCGTTTTATGCAGTACCAATGACGGCCGAGCAACTGATAAACATGGCAGTCCAGCCCAAAGCAACCAGAGCCAAAAGGTCAGTTTTTCCAGGGAGTTTTGATTCCACTGTGTACATAGACAGCATAGGGGTGCCCAGGGGAGTTCCAGATGAGTTTAAAGCTAGAAACCAAATCTTAGCAGGGTTGGAATCCATTTTCCTTTGGCCTACGATAAATAAGAATGTGGACGGGATTAACTATATCTACTACAATCAGCAGAGGTTCATAAATCACTCCAGGGATGCGATAAAGGGACTAAGTGAGCAACTGGACAAGACCAGCCAGATGTCTTTGCAGAACAGAGTGGCCCTAGATATGTTGTTGGCAGAAAAAGGGGGTGTATGCAAAATGTTCGGAACATTATGTTGTACTTTCATCCCAAACAACACCTCACCTGATGGATCAGTAACCAAGGCTCTGAAGGGACTCACGACACTGAGCATAGAGTTGGCAGACAACAGTGGGATAGAGAAGAACCCCCTGGGTTTTTTTTTAGATGGTTGGCTGGGGAAGTACAAGGATTTCCTACTGAGTGGACTGATGTCTGTGTCAGCTGTGATCGTGATATTGGCACTGTGTTGTTGTTGTTTCTCAACCTGCATCCGCGCTTTTGCAAACCGACTGATTAATGGGGCCCTCAACCAGGAATATGCTAGGGGTCAATATCACATGGGGGAACAGTTTCCAATGCTAGCAGAACAGGATGAACCACCCCCGTATACAGATGTTGATGTAAATGATGAGTTAGTTTGAATGATGTTAAAAAATATGGATGTTCAGAGATGAGATTGTTCAATGAAATGTCCAGCCCATGTCATTCTTTAAATGACATGTGAAGAAGTGAGCAAAATAAAATGCTAAAATGGAGTGAATCCATTTCAATTTTACAATATACTATTCCAAGATAGTGTACTTTTATTTCTTATTATTACAATATACTATTCCAAGATAGTGTACTTTTATTTTTTATTATTACCCCATACTATTCCAAGATAGTGTGTTGTTTATTTTTTATTATTACCACTATACTATTCCAAGATAGTGTATTTTTCATTATTATACCATACTATTCGGAGAGGGTGTATTTTTATTTTTTATTATTACATTAAACGGGTACAAGATATTTTATTTTATTCTTTATTAGCCATACTGTTCTAGAATAATGGATCACATGTTGTATGGATCATTGATATTCTAAAATGAGTCGTTTCTTTTCACTTTGTAAAAACAAGTGCCTTAACACTGAGCGTGGGATGAGAACGGTTTCTGTGAAAGGAGGGAGGAAGAAATGTTCTGATCCCAAGCTATTGCTGCTATTTTGAAGAATGCTGCTATTTTGAAGAACCATATTGAATGTTAACATTAGAAGTTAAGCACAAGGGAAAACTTTTATGGTTGAACAGTCAAAGTATTTTTGTATTTTTCTAAGGGTGATATTAAAACCATTTCATTTTATTGTATGTTTTTATATGAGTTATGTACTATGCAGAGTTCAGATGAAGAACTCATTTATTTCAGTATTATACACACCTTTTAGGTGTGTAAGGAGGGACTGTTAGAAATTAAAATCAATGTTTTGAGAGCATAGTGCACCTTAAACACAGTCAGTTTAATTGCTGTTTTATACTGAAAGAACTTGTTAAGCTTTTATTCTGAAAATCCTTCATCTCCGGTTAGCAGGAGGCTAATATACCATTTACTATAGAGGTGAATTTAGCAGCGATATGATATGATGTTGCACAGCGAAACCTACTAATTTCAACACTACAACTATAGACGTCGAGATATTATTATTGTTGGATAAGGTACAGTTTATTTGATTACGTTATTGTTTACAGATGTGGTTAGCATGTGACAACATTCAGACCAACCGGAAACCAAACTGCTGTGAAGTATTTCCTGTATTTTTAGGAGTATTGATTACAGCGTTTAGAATGTGTTTAAATGAAAAGTCATGAAAGAGTTAAGAAAGAGAAAATGCGTGTTTAGATATATATTGAATGTACAATGTTTTTATACTCCGATATGCGTAGCAACGGATATTGAAATGTGGCGAGTCGGCCTGCAGGGAGGAGCCAGCAGAATATATATATAAAACAGCACGACCTGAGGGGACGGGCTCTCTTCTTCACTGCCAGAGCCAGAGACACAGCTGTTTTTTCTGTCGGACAACATCCTGTTTGTGAACATAACCGTGCCATTATTTTTAATTAAAGTACCAATTTGAAACAATTTCAGAGACTCCATTTAGTCTCCTTTTAAGCTTCTCACCCGGGACACGAGAATAACCGACACCGATAACACTTGCTATATATCTCAGCCTGGCTCTCACTCTCGTCCCTCTCAAACTGGCTCTCACTCTCCTGGCTCTCACTCTCGTCCCTCTCAAACTGGCTCTCACTCTCCTCCCCGTCTAATCTTTGCCTTCTCTTCCTACAAACAAAAGTGAAAAATTGAATAGGCAATACATTTTTTATACTGCCAAAAACGTAATATTAAGGATGCCCTGTGTAAGATTTTCGTCATTTCTAAAACATAATATTTGCATTGTGTAACATATGTTGACGCCGGGCTGTGTTTCAAAGCACTACACTCTCTGCCATTGTGTGTAAATAAATTACAATGATTTGAGGGTGCATTGTGGATTTACAGTTTGAAAGTGAGCATAGCCTAGGACGTATGAAGTCGGATCAGTCTCAATATTAATAAATGCACACAAGGATTCACAAATGTATTTCGGGATTTATATATAAATGACTCTCTCCACACAAATATTTTTCAATGCACACAAAAATATTTATTGTTGTATATAAATGTAAAAAAATTCACAGATAAAAAAGTTTCACAAATATAGGCATATTTCTGAGATATCAATATTTCTTGTTTTAAGTAATGTAAAAGAAAACCACATTATAATTTCCATTGTTTCCTGTTAAAAAAATATGCATTTGTCATTTCCGTCAGGGAAGTCTCAAAAAACAAAACACAAATGAAGAGGTTCACAGGAAAAGCAGTTTAAATGCCCATTTTTGTACATTTATATACAACAATAAATATTTGTGAGTGCATTGAGAGATATTGTTGTGGAGAGTCGTTTATATATAAATCGCATAAATATATATAAAATAAATATATATAAAATAAATATATATATAAATATATATATATATAAATCGTGAATCCTTCTGTGAGCATTTATTAATATTGAGACTGATCTGACTCCATACAGATGTTAAGTTCACCTAGGAATGGTATCATTGACTTAAATGTTGAAATAAATGTTGCTCTTCTGTCTATATTGGTCATATGATGCCCCTTGACTGAAATGTTTCCTGTTCAATATCCCCACAGATTTCCTTAAAATTCTGGGATGAGAGTCCACATCACAATTTACTCTAAACTGTCATTTCCCTTTCATCACTCACCTCAGCAATGGACCTCTCTCCACCGTCCCTGTGTTCTGCCTCTGCCTCACGTTCAAGCGCCTAGATGTCAAGAGAGGTGGTGAAGTGATCATTATTTATTGAGCAGTATACTCTTTCAGTCTTTCACATTGAATCATAACATTACATTTAGCTGACGCTTTTATCCAAAGCAACTTACAATAAGTGCGTTCGACCAACAAAATACAAACTTGAAGAAAACAGAATCATATAAGTACATCAGGTTTCATAGAGCAAAAACATTTCAAGTGCTACTCAACTGGCTTTAGAGTTTGTGGACAAGGAGAAGAGGAGGGGCCCAAGAACAGAGCCCTGAGGGACCCCTGTAGTTAATTGACAAGGGTCGGACTCCGACCCTCTCCAAGTAACCCTGTCGGTGCGGTTTTGATGTATGAGGTGAAGAGGGAAAGTGCAGAGCCTGAAACTCCAAGTTCTTGGAGAGTGCGAAGGAGGATCTGATGATTCACCGTGTCGAATGCAGCAGACAGGTCCAAAAGGATGATGACAGAGGAGAGGGAGGCTGCTTTAGCAGTGTGCAGTTCCTCAGTGACAGCAAGGAGAGCAGTTTCTGTGGAGTGACCTGCCTTGAAACCAGACTGGTGCGGATCCAGAAGGTTGTTCTGATGGAGATAACAGGAGAGTTGTTTAAAGACAGCGTGTTCAAGTGTTTTAGACAGGAACGGGAGGAGAGAGACAGGCCTGTAGTTTATAACATCAGACGGGTTGAGAGTGGGTTTCTTTAGGAGAGGGTTTATTCTTGCCTCCTTGAGACTGTTTGGAAAGTGACCAGAAGTTAGAGAAGTGTTGATGAAATGGGTGAGAATTGGTAGAATATCAGGAGCGATAGTCTGAAGGAGGTTTGAAGGGATAGGGTCCAGAGGACAGGTGGTAGGGTGGGCAGAGGTAATGAGGGTAAGAACCTCACTTGGAGAGAGAGGGGAAAAGGAGGTCAGTGTGTGGGTGAAAGGAGGGTCTGGTGACCCAGTGGTGAGTAAAGGTGAGTCAGAAAAAGAAGAGCGAATATCATCAACCTTTTTTTCAAAGTGGTTAACAAAGTCGCTTGACAGAAGGGAGGAGGGGGAAGGGGCTTTGGGGGGGTCCAGGAGGGAGGAGAAGATGGAAAATAGTTTTTTGGGATTGGAATAGGGAGATTGGATCTTATCTTGAAAGAAAGTGCTTTTTGCCTGAGAGATCGAAGCAGAGAAAGAGGAGAGGAGAGCCTGATAGATTAGGAGGTCGTCATGGTGTTTGGATTTCCACCGTTTCCACTCTGCTGCCCGAAGGACGGTTCTATTAGCACGCAGTGCGTCATTTAGCCAGGGAGCAGGAGGGGACTGACAAGCCTGCCGAGATGTGAGAGGACAGAGAGAGGACAGAGAGAGTCCAGAGAGGATGAGAGAGTAGAGAGGAGAGTTTCTGAGACCACCGATGAGGCAAAGGTAGAGGGGGAGAGGGAACGAAGGTTACGGCGGACAGGTGCAGGATGACAAGTCATACTGAATGAAAATACAACTGACTCTAAAGTAAGTCCCCGTCTGTAACATTGGACATTTTGAAGACTCAAAGCCCCAAGCAGTAGGTAGAATATTAGCTAGTCTATGTAATGCGCACAGAAAATAAACAGTTAACTGAATACTGGGATGGAAATTGCATATACTGTAAGCACTCAGTAAAACATAAACACACACACAAAGCTTCTGAATGATAAGAAGTAAAATTAAAATATAATGCACATTACCATTTTGAGAGAGAGTACCGAAGTTAAAGAACTCAGAAAATAATCTCTTATCGAACTGAGGCTCCAGTAAAACACACTGACTGCGACTCTACATGGACATCATGGTGTTTATATGAGCACAGAGAGATCGGGTTATTCATGTTCCCTGTTTACATGGTAAATAGTAACCTGGCATTTCGATGCCTTTTCTCATCTAAACTATTCAGTATTTGTATCTCTCCATCATGACATAAAGACAAAACTCCTCTCAAGAAGTGAGACGCTTTTGCCGCCATCACTGTTAACTGATTAACTGCTACCAGCTCATTACTTACTTTCCTCTTCTTCGAATTTTTTTTTCTTATATCCATGTTGTCTGGGGGAGAAAACATATCAAACCAAGAGATCGTCAGCTTTGATGTTCGCTGTATTAACAATATCCTGAACACTCGGTGTGTGTGCCTTACCTCCGCTACCGGCATCGCTTCATACAACCATACTTGCCAACTCTCCCGATTTTTGCGGGAGACTCCCGATTGTATTGCCCTCTCCCGGTTTCCTCCCGGGGTCATATTTCTCCCGCATTTCTCCCGATTTCTGACAAAATCAGATTTACTCAGGACTGTTTCCACTTGGACTTTAATACAGCTACACCATTGTTTGGTTTCCATGGTAGCACGTCTCTTTAGTAGCGTGCGCAACTGAAAGTCTGAGAGGGTGAGGAAGATATAGTCACCGTAAACTGAACAAGAATCGAAACAAGAATCGACAACTCTACCCTCTGCTCACTCCTGTCCTGTAAAATACAGGTCCAGCCCACACATATGCTCCATCAAAGATGGTGCTACAGGCCGCAAGGCAGTGCACTTACACCTACAATAAGCATGTTAATGTTAATCTAATACAGCTCCGGCGATCCACTAGCTGCGTCAGTCAGAATGAATGAATGAATGGGCGTTTCTTTGACTATTTATAGGCAAATATGGGCGTTATGTGAAGCCCGCAAATGCTGCACCGCATTTCGAGTCGGTTGTGATTTATTAAATTACATTACATTGCATTTAGCTGACGCATTTATCCAAAGCGACTTACAATAAGTACATTCAACCAGGAAGACACAACCTTGAAGAAAACAGAATCATATAAGTACATCAGGTTTCATAGAACCAAGTATTTCAAGTGCTACTCAACTGGTTATAGATAAGCCAGTCCTTTATTAGTATATAAGTACTCTGTTAGCAGTTCTTTGTTAGTAATTCTATCACTCGAGGTGGAGACGAAAGAGATGAGTTTTCAGTCTGCGCCGGAAGGTGTGTAAGCTTTCTGCCGTCCTGATGTCAATGGGGAGCTCATTCCACCATTTTGGAGCCAGGATAGCAAACCCACGTGTTTTTGCTGATGGGAACTTGGGTCCCCCTCGCAGCGAGTCGTTTGGCTGATGCAGAGCGTAGTGCACGCGCTGGGGTGTACGGTTTAACCATGTCCTGGATGTAGGAAGGGCCAGATCCATTTGCAGCATGGTACGCAAGTACCAGTGTCTTGAAGTGAATTATAGCAGTTACCGGAAGCCAATGAAGGGAGCGGAGGAGCGGCGTGGTGTGGGAAAATTTAGGAAGGTTGAAGACCAGACGAGCCGCTGCATTCTGGATGAGCTGCAGAGGTTGGATGGCACATGCAGTTAGACCAGCCAGGAGGGAGTTGCAGTTGTCTAGGCGTGAGGTGACGAAAGCCTGGACCAGAAGCTGCGTTGCTTTCTGGGTCAGCTGGGGACGTATCTTCCTGATGTTGTAAAGCGTGTATCTGCAGCAACGGGTTGTAGCAGCGATGTTTGCAGTGAAGGACAGGTTGTTATCTAGGATCACACCCAGATTCCTTGCAGTCTGGGTCGGGGAAACAACAGAGGTGCCGATGTTGATAGTCAGGTCAAGAGTGGGACAATCTTTTCCCGGAAGGAAAAGCAGTTCAGTTTTGTCAAGGTTGAGCTTGAGATGATGATCAGACATCCACTGAGAGATGTCAGCTAAACAAGCAGAGATGCGTGCGACAACCTGGGTCTCTGAGCGGGGAAAGGACATCATTAATTGGGTGTCGTCAGCGTAGCAGTGGTATGAAAAACCATGCGGGCTAATGACAGATCCGAGCGAGTTTGTGTACAGGGAGAAGAGGAGGGGACCAAGAACAGAGCCCTGAGGGACCCCTGTAGTTAATTGACAATGGTCGGACTCGGACCCTCTCCAAGTTACCCTGTAGGTACGGTCTTTGAGGTATGAGGTGAGGAGGGAAAGTGCAGAGCCTGAAGGTGCTTTTTGCCTGAGAGATCGAAGCAGAGAAAGAGGAGAGGAGAGCCTGATAGATTAGGAGGTCGTCATGGTGTTTGGATTTCCACCGTTTCCGCTCTGCTGCCCGAAGGACGGTTCTATTAGCACGCAGTGCGTCATTTAGCCAGGGAGCAGGAGGGGACTGACAAGCCTGCCGAGATGTGATAGGACAGAGAGAGGACAGAGAGAGTCCAGAGAGGATGAGAGAGTAGAGAGGAGAGTTTCTGAGACCACCGATGAGGCAAAGGTAGAGGGGGAGAGGGAACGAAGGTTACGGCGGACAGGTGCAGGATGACAAGTCATACTGAATGAAAATACAACTGACTCTAAAGTAAGTCCCCGTCTGTTGATAGTCAGGTCAAGAGTGGGACAATCTTTTCCCGGAAGGAAAAGCAGTTCAGTTTTGTCAAGGTTGAGCTTGAGATGATGATCAGACATCCACTGATGTGGCTTTCACACCAGCGCTTTTCAGTTTCTAGCTCCGAGCGGGAGCTTTTCTGGTTCAGCTCCGGTTTCCCTTTTCAGCTCCCGCTCTGTGCACACCGCCCACTGGCGCCCCAGAGCTGCCCTTGCTGCGTCATGACGTCACCGTTTACATCGCTGATTTGCCACCCAACGGCAGCCATTACAGCAGCTCACAACAACAACAACAACAACTGCGTCGGGTCGATGATCGTGTTGCTTTTAATCACACGAAGCCAGAATAAATTGAATAACGACTTCTCCAACCTTATACTTTTCTCCAGAGTGCCGTGGTTCATTGTTTATTAATGTGTTTCTGCAGCATTTACCGACCGCTGCAGTATTGGTTGCTCTTCCACAGGAGTTTATTCTCCCGTTAGCTCCCGGTTAGCTCGCACTGCAGCGGCCGCTCTAAAGTATTCACTGTCCGACTCACACAAGCAGCTGATGCATATCCCCAGTTCCCCTTAGCCTAAGTGAATGTGTGTCAGTCTGAATTGACACTGTTTGGTATCACAACGCTGTTATGAAAGTTTCTCTGGTATAAAACGGGTGATGTTAGCATAGCAACCGAAGCTAAACTGACTACTTGCATCCGATAGCTGCAATAATACAAAACAACACGTCTGCCTCTCTCCACAATGATCGATAACAGTGAACGGATGGTCAAAGTAAGGCACAAATAAACAGAATCACACGAAGCCTGGTTAGTGTTGCCTGACTTTATAAAGTGTGTTTATAGGCACTACTGCTTGTAGGCAGGCATAACAGTCGACCCATGGGAGGTGGGTTTAGTTTCCTGCACGCCTCGACGTAAGAGAGACGTAAGCGACGTCACCTCTTAGCTCCAAAGCTCTTGCCTCTGGACCGACATTTTTTTGGAGCTGGAAATGAAGCGGATTCCGGAGCTAAGAGCCGGCGCAGCTCCGGTGTGAACTGGAAAACCCGGCGCTTTTCAGGCTCTAGCTCCGAGCCGGAGCTGAAAAGGCGCTGGTGTGAAAGGGGCATGAGAGATGTCAGCTAAACAAGCAGAGATGCGTGCGACGACCTGGGTCTCTGAGCGGGGAAAGGACATAATTAATTGGGTGTCGTCAGCGTAGCAGTGGTATGAAAAACCATGCGGGCTAATGACAGATCCGAGCGAGTTTGTGTACAGGGAGAAGAGGAGGGGACCAAGAACAGAGCCCTGAGGGACCCCTGTAGTTAATTGACAATGGTCGGACTCGGACCCTCTCCAAGTTACCCTGTAGGTACGGTCTTTGAGGTATGAGGTGAGGAGGGAAAGTGCAGAGCCTGAAACTCCAAGTTCTTGGAGAGTGTGACGGAGGATCTGATGGTTCACCGTGTCGAATGCAGCAGACAGGTCCAACAGGATGATGACAGAGGAGAGGGAGGCTGCTTTAGCAGTGTGCAGTTCCTCAGTGACAGCAATAAGGGCAGTTTCTGTGGAGTGACCTGCCTTGAAACCAGACTGGTGTGGATCCAGAAGGTTGTTCTGATGGAGATAACAGGAGAGTGGTTTAAAGACAGCGCGTTCAAGTGTTTAGACAGGAACGGGAGGAGAGAGACAGGCCTGTAGTTTATAACATCAGACGGGTTGAGAGTGGGTTTCTTTAGGAGAGGGTTTACTCTTGCCTCCTTGAGACTGTTTGGAAAGTGACCAGAAGTTAGAGAAGTGTTGATGAAATGGGTGAGAAACGGTAGAATATCAGGAGCGATAGTCTAAAGGAGGTTTGAAGGGATAGGGTCCAGAGAACAGGTGGTAGGGCGGGCAGAGGTAATGAGGGTAAGAACCTCACTTGGCGAGAGAGGGGAAAAGGAGGTCTGGTGACCCATCGGTGAGTAAAGGTGAGTCAGAAAAAGAAGAGCGAATATCATCAACCTTTTTTTCAAAGTGGTTAACAAAGTCGCTTGACAGAAGTGAGGAGGGGGGAGGGGCTTTGGGAGGGTCCAAGAGTGTGGAGAAGATGGAAAATAGTTTTTTTTAGGATTGGAATAGGAAGATTGGATCTTATCTTGAAAGAAAGTGCTTTTTGCATGAGAGATCGAAGCAGAGAAAGAGGAGAGGAGAGCCTGATAGATTAGGAGGTCGTCGCAGTGTGGATTTCCACCGTTTCCGCTCTGCTGCCCTAAGGACGGTTCTATTAGCATGCAGTGCGTCATTTAGCCAGGGAGCAGGAGGGGACTGACGAGCCTGCCGAAATGTGAGAGGACAGAGAGAGTGAGAGAGTAGAGAGGAGAGTTTATGCAGCAGAGTTTGGAGGCAGGAGTTGGAACGAGTCAGAGGAAGAGAGTACTGAGAGCACCGATGAGGCAAAGGTAGAGGGGGAGAGGGAACGGTTACGGCGGACAGGTGCAGGATGAGAAGAGATTAGTTTGTTATGTTTGGAAAGGGGTAGAGAGAATGAAATGAAGAAGTGATCGGATGTGTGGAGCGGGTTTACAGAGAGGTTAGAAGTATCGCAGTTCCTTGAGAATATGAGATCAAGGACATTGCCAGCTTTATGAGTTGGTGGGGATGGAGACTGTGAGAAAGCAAAGGCGGTTAAAAGAGATGTTAGTTCAGATATCTTCCCCGTCTGGAGGTTGAATTCTCCGAGAAGTACAGCGGGAGGGCCAGATTCAGGGATGTGTGATAGGAGATTATCCAATTCCTCCAAGAAGTCCCCCAAGGCGCCTGGTGGACGGTAGAGAAAAACAATGGTTCATTGTATAGGATGGGTTACTGTGACGGCATGGAATTCAAAGGTGGAAGGAGTGCAGTTAGGTAGCTTGAAGAGGGAAAAGCTCCATTTGGGAGAGAGCAGGAGACCAGTGCCACCTCCTCTGCCAGTGGGTCTGGGTGTATGGGAGAATGAATATGCTGTGGAGAGCGCTGCTGGGGTGGATGTGTTGAATGGAGTAATCCAGGTCTCAGTGAGAGCAAGGAAATCCAGGGTCTGCAGGGAGGCGTAGCCAGTGATGAAGTCAGCCTTAGGAACAGCTGACTGGCAGTTCCACAGGCCGCCTGCAACTAGATATTGGATGTCAGTGGGATAGACGAGAGCAGGCCGGTTATAGCGATTAGGAGATACACGGGGCCAGTGATAATTGCGAGAAGACACATGAACAGGAATGGAGAAAATACACATGATTATAGCATCAGGGGCTAGAAAGCTAAAGGAAAGAAAAATAAGACACCAGCAATACTTAGCTCAATCAGAGTAGGATTTGCCTCCTCTTTGACTCCCGCAGGACTCCAATGTCTTTGTCTGTCTGACGCTGAAGCTGACGCTCAAGGAAAGAGCTACCTAAATGGACGCCTGATTGCTGAGTTCACACAGCTGTGGTGCCACGCCCCTCTAATTAGTTAACTCTCTACAGCTGATGGGTGACAGCTGAGAGGCCCTGCCTATTTTAATGCACGCTTGATTGCCTACTGAGCCCTGTGTAATAGGTTCACGTGATCAGATCTGAGATTTAAATTCTCTCAAAAGCGCCGTTTTAGCTACAATAACTACAGAACAATTATACTGAGTAGAATAAATGAAATAGAGAAGTCTAATTAAACAAGAATATTACTTACAGTGGTTGCTGCGTCAATAGGTATTGTCGCCACCCGGTCAAGATACACACTGACTTCTTCAGTTTTTGAATCCGCTATTTGAATGCTTTTTTAGCTGGAAGATGACCACTTCACGCTGTTGTACACTTCACGCAATCAGCTGAGAGGCCCTGCCTATTTTAATGCACGCTTGATTGCCTACTGAGCCCTGTGTAACAGGTTCACGTGATCAGATCTGAGATTTAAATTCTCTCAAAAGCGCCGTTTTAGTAGAGTAGAATAAATGAAATAGAGAAGTCTAATTAAACAAGAATATTACTTACAGCGGTTGCCGCGTCAATAGGTATTGTCGCCACCCGGTCAAGATGCACACTGGTGGCAATGGGAAGGCAGGGACAGGCGTAGGAAGTGCCGTACGCACTTTTCTCGCCGGTACGCAATGTTTGAATCGGAAAATGTCGGAAAATGTCTGTACCTATTTTTTGGATTTCTACTACGTAAGCAACCTTCTCACGTGAATCCTACGCACGGCGTTATAAATGAGGCCCCTGAGCTGTGCTGTCCAACTATGGCAACACTCCTTGAACATTCGCGCGCTATGGGAGAATCTGCCTTGGTACAAAGTAGCAGTGAAAACATGGTACGGAGTTTAATTGATTTGGGCATTCTCTCAATAAGCAAGTGGAATGGATTTGATAGTGAAGCACTGACACAGCGCTCTACAAAGTGTGGCGAGTGGATAGACCGATTCACGAACTTTCCACATGGTAAAAGTGGGGGGTCTAAACTAATCATTTCAAAAAGTGGGGGGAACTTGTCCCACCCTGATATAATGGCTGTGACGCCCGTGGATTCATGTCTACTGCCCAGGTAGCTGTGCTTCATCCCATCATAATTATATTTTCCTCCAGGATTACGGCTGTGATCTAGTAAAAAGCCTGTGCCTGCCTTTCCTGGGTCTTTTCTGCTGCACCTCACATCAGAGTGGACTTTGTTCCATCATAATGAAACCCTAATGATGCTATTGTAGCAACATGTGGTTGTTTAATAGGGCTGTGTGGGAGATGTGTTGAACATTTTCCCATGTTCTGTCCATGGCTGGTGTTAAAGCACATTCAGAAAGGACAGCAACTTTCTACCTTTACAAAAAACACTGCATCGTGTACACCAGCTATCTTTTCTTGTCTTATTTTATTTTTGGATCTAAGTATTGTTTTTTTGTCCCCATGCACCAAGCCTGCATCTTAGCACCCAGTGTTATCATAGCAAGTTATTTGTTATGGTCATTTTTTCTATGTAAATATGGTATGCTCTGGGGAAGATCCTTAACCTTTGCACTGGTTAAATAGTAATTGACATACGATCAGAACACATGCACACAGAAGTCCCCTGAGTTTTTTGTCTTACGTTTGGCTTCTCTTGTCTTGCTGGGATCTAATTATACTCTTGGGAGACAGTTCTTTAACAGTAGCTAGCTACTCTTAGTTTGTATTAATGCTGCTCTTAAGCGGAAAATCACTCTTCTACACATTATATATTTAACATTTATTATTTTGTGTGTTCAAAAGACAAGCTCGAAGAAGAAAGAAAAAAACCTCCTTTTACCGTTAAATTAATTAAGAGCATTAAAAACTTAAAATATTTGTCTAGGACGTAATATTCACAACTTTACCCAAGTCACCCAGGATATATTAAGTATTTCTGATTCTGATGCGTATTGACAACATACACAAATAAAGAAACTAAGAAAATTACGAAATTCTTAGTTGTTGGTAACAGAACTTCAGCGTATCACCTTATTGAAGATTATGTGTGTGCTATACTCTGATTGGTTAATAGAAAAAATGTACCCTGTCCAGGTAAGACCGGTCCATACCATAACTTAGCTATGCCATAAATGCCCTATGTTGTAAATAGGACAATACTTTACTAAATGAAAATTATGATTTACGAAAGACTTGAAATTAGCATTTGAGATAAAACTTATTAGGAACATCTTAAATAAGGTAATAAATCATGTTAGAAGTAGGGTCATTTTTTCGTAGACTTCTAGACAATCGGACTCCCTTCGCAACCATTAAAGTCGGTCAACTACAAGAGAGAATGCAGGTTTAAGGCTCTTTCCTATTGGCTTCACTTCCTATATTTATAAGGAGGTCATATGTTGATGGCTTTGGCTGAACATTGCTCACAATTTACAACAAACGGGTTTGATGTAATGAAAATCTTATATTACATTTGAAAGATCCTGCCCTATAGCAAAAATCTGCATTATGTTCTTGGATTTATTGACATGTTTTAGTCTATAACTACAGTTGGTGAATTTGAAATCCAAGGACTCAACGGGGAAGTCTCCAAAATGTTAATATTTACTCATGTCAAAATGTCATCTGTTGGGCCGAATTCACAGTTTCTACAACAACCGCTATGTCACACCAAGGCCCTCTGTTTGTTAAATCCCACCCTCTCAGTGACTGCCCCCCCTGTCTGCATTATCAAGCCCGCAGATCATTACCATGTGTGCCATATTACAGTCCTGCCAAACCCCAATTAAGGTAGGATTACCTATGCATAGCCAGTTTTATCCTCATTGTGGTAGTGGGGGTCCATTCCATAAGCAGCTCACAGTTAATTTGGGCTTAAATCTAACATGTACCTGTGTTTGTTTTCCGCCATTGGCGCTCAATTTGCATATTTAAGTGCTAAAGAAAATCCCATTTATGACCAATGGAAACTTTGTGTTACTTAGACAGCAATTCACTTAAAACTTTCCTCCCTTTTGCAGGCTCAGTGCGGGCATTTCATTGATTCCCATTAATTGCAGGTGCTGCTGGAAGTGCATGAAATTAGCACTCGGCACAAACGCTGTCCTCATCAGGAAATATATCTCCGTATGATAGACAGTGAAGGCTGAATTAGGATTTTTAAGAAGATGAAGAGCTCATGTGCGAAAACTCATTAAAAATAGTTAACAAGTGACATTGCTTTATTAAACATGTGCTTACAGTGTGCACGCGCAAAGACACACATTCACCCGGCGCCACTCCAGGGACTTAATTATTGCCACGTATAAGCAGAGGGAAAGCTTTCTTATATTATTAACATAGTTTCATTTTCCTTTTAATATCCAAGGAGATCTTATTAAAGATAAAAAAAAACTCCTTTTGCTTTTGAGGAGATTTAAATAAAAATATCTTGCCTTTGACATGTTGTAAGGATGAGGCCGGCAGGTATAAGCCTTTGAAGAAAATAGATTTTAACAAGACTTGCCTTACCTTTCACCTTGACCTCCTATTCTTGTTTGTTTTGCCTTTTTCTTTATATACTCAACATTTATATTAAACGTGGTCTTGTTTATGCTTTCACAACAAATGCAGCCAGAGTTGTGAAGACATCCTTTAAACTCCCTCAGCCTCAAGAAGGAACTACGTTGACAGGCGCCTCACAACAGGGTGATGTTTAAAAGACAGCTGCATACAGAATTAAATCCCATACATCCTGATACATATCTGAATCCTTTGATTTCATATTCCACACGTTTTCTGCCCTGCATTTCATTACAATGTCTCACTTTCCAGGCAACATGAAACGGCTACACAAAACCCTGCAGGAAACACTATGTTATGCATTACTTATGTGTGAATTGTTCATGAAATGACATCTCTTGTCATGTACGCCGTGTCATTTACATCACATAGCATGCTAAATGATATTGAGCCTTTGTAGTCGCAACATTACATTATATGTTTAATGTGTCTAAAATATACCTCTTTGTACATTTAATTAGCTTATTTTACTATTAGATGTTGTCAGTTTATATGTATATATGTATGTGAGGCAATAGAAAGAATGTAGGACAGTGATTCCCAAATGCTGGGACCATTGTCAAAGCAGTACAGTATGTGAAATCACAACATGAAAGTTCTTCCTTTTTTAGGCCCTAATAAAACAGTATACGGTATAAGAAATAAGTGGTCAACGTGGTGTCCTGTGATGACGGGTTAACTCCCAAACATCATGATAACTTGTAACAGATTTTTGATTCCTTAACTCTTTGTAATCTGCTCAAAATTTTAACTCGTAAAATATTTTGGTTTATGACCAAATATGTGCAAAACTAATCACATTCCCATCCGCCTCAGCTATACTTTGTGTTGAGCAATAATCAGCAACTGTGGAATGCTAACACACTAAGCTAAAACGGCGAACATATTGAACATTCTAAAAACTAAAAATATCACCATAGACAGCCCAAATTCCAAAAAAGACATTATTCTTCCTGAGCCTTTTCTGATCAAATATAAATATTCCACTAATATTCACATTCACATACAGGCAATACAAAATATGAACCTCTTTTATTCCTACAACCACCTTCGTTATCCAATTATGTGTACTGTTTAAAAATAAGTGTGTTGTGGACTTTTCTTTTGGGCATGCTAGATGGTTTAAAACACACAAGAAACCTGTCTAGCGAACTGCAGTCAAAAACCAATTCAGGCGCATATTCTGAATGTGCAGTAAATAGGTCCAAAGACTGCTCCTATAACTAGAATATCAGCATATCTCACGTGGGAAAGGCTAGATGTGGATTAAGGCCTAATTCTATAACACATAGGTGTGAGCAAGCTCTCTGATTGGTCAATAGGCGTGTTTGATTCCACGATCAAACAACGGTCAAATAGAACGTGCCTTTTCACAACAAGTCAGTATCCCTCCGCGTCTGAGAAAAACGGTATACCGTTGGGCCTAAAAGCAAACTGCCTGCAGTTTGCTTTTCGAACTGGAACAAGAAAGCAGCGGAGAAGTAGTGGTTTCCATAGCGACACATAGCCGTTACACTGTTACATTGTCTCTCGTTGGAAAATCGTTAGCTACAAAATGTCAGATTTTATAGTTAATTTTGATTTGTTGGGGGGCCTCAGTATTGATGAATGGTTGGACATGGACACAGACCACAAAACCAACGAAAGATGTGCGGCTGTTTCAACTGACTGGCTGAGTGCGTTGGAAAAAAGTCGCAACGAAAAGAGTACATTGGCGTCAACTACCTGGGCTGTCAAATGTCTCAAAGCGTTCTTAAAAACCCAGGAGAAAACAGTGTCCAAACCGGAGCTAAACAGCTTACTTCGCCAGTTTTATGGAAGTGTTAGAAACACTAAGGGCCAGCAGTACGCTATTAGTACCTATGTCGGTTTGAGAGCTGGGATCAACCGCTTCGTTAATGACCCTCCGTACAGCCGGGTATGGCGTTTGATGAAAGACAATGAGTTTACCACCTCAGATAACGTGTTCTCCGGACTCATCAAGTCACTCAGAAGGGCTGGGCAGGACAAAACTGAACACCATAACGCTATCACCAACGAGGACCTCGAAATCCTAAGGAAGTCCCGGGCCATGGACCCAAACACACCACGGGGCCTCCTCAACAAGGTAATAATAATAATAGCATAATAATAGCTACTTTATTGATCCGCAAGGAAATTTTTTTACAGTAGACATTTCCTACATTACATTACAGGTGTGGTTCGATACCCAACTGCATTTCGGAAGAAGGGGAAAGGAGGGCCTGAGGAAACTCACTCCACAATCTTTCGTTATTAAACGAGATTCTGCAGGTGAGTTGATCAAACACGCGTTCGCCGGACTCATCAAGTCACTCAGAGGGGCTGGGCAATGAAAAAGTTGTTATCATTAAGCCTACAACCTTTTATTATTATCAGGCTATTATTATTATTATTATTATTATTATTATTATTATTGTTGTTGTTCTTATTATATTGTTCTTATTATTATTATTTCATCATTGTTATTATCTTTGTTGTTGCTTCATAAGGTCAAACTTGCCTAACATTCGTTTTTTTTTTTTATTATCCCTAAGGCACCAAATATGTGACGATGGCATTTAACGAGGAAACAAAAAATCATAAATGCCACAACGACAGGGAGTGCCAGAACAGGAGAGGGGCAATGTTTGAGGAGCCGGGCAATGCCCTTTGCCCAGTAGCTTCGTTCGAGGCCTACCTATCAACACTGCCCGAATCAGCAAAGGCTTTCTACCACCATCCAAGGAAGTCGGTGAAGCCTGGGGATGCGGTGTGGTATAGCATGGAGCCCTTGGGGGTGAACAGCCTGGGGTCCATGATGACCCGCATTAGTGAAGAGGCTGGCACTGCTACGCGTTACACAAACTATTGCGTCAGAAGCACCTGCATACAGCGGCTGGCGGAGGCAGGGTTGGAGGCCAGAGAAATCATGTCCGTTAGCGGGCATAACAATGAGTCATCGCTTCGCAGCTACTGGGCTCCATCTCTGGACAACAGAAAGATGTGGAGCAACGCGCTTTTTTGCCGGTCCGGGACACGCCATGAAACGGCCACTGGAGGAAAGCTCTTCCGATAACCTACCCGTGAACACCACAGCACCACCTGCAAACAAGTCTGGCATGGAGTTCATGGAGAGCTGTTTCAAAAATTGCACTTTTAATGGCAGCATGAACATCCAACTTCAGTGAAGAAGCTTAACATTTTAAAGAAAAGGTTTAAAAAAGGTATAAACAACAACATGTATAGCCTCAATGTCCTGAAATAGCTGAATAATGTAAGAGTTGAATGGTTTCTGTAGCAGAAAGTAGGCTGAAGGAGTTAGATATTAAATGTAAGTAGTAGTGAATTAATGTTATCAAACACCTGTGTGTGTAAGCCCAGAGATCAAAGGTTCTATGGAGATGTGCTGTGAAAGGAGAGTCTTTCCATTGTTTTGAATGAGAGACAAACCTCTTACATTTCTAACTATAGTTTAAAAACGGTAGCTGATATTGGTACAATTTCAACGCGTGCAGCATCTCAGGACCATGATATATATATATATTATATATTATATATTTACACCATAACGGTGCACAGCTGATAGACAGGGACTTGTAGTTTTTAAAGATATTACTGATTTTCTTTGAATATAAGAACGTAAATACTGAGTTGAGAGAATAGTCAGGGGTTTTGGGTGATGGGAGACACAACTATGGAATCAGAATTTCAATTGATTACTATTAAATGATGGATATACCTTTCTGTCTGTGATGTTTTGCAAATCAGATATTAATGTGTAGAACTACAATATGTGAAATAATTAGTGCTGTCAAAATTATTGCGTTAACGGCGGTAATTAATTTTTTGAATTAATTGCGTTAAAATATTTAACGCATTTAACGCATGTGCAGAATGGCCCGCCCCATACCTGCCATCAGCAGCAGCGCCAGGGTATGGCTGGGGTAGGCTACACCCATACCAAGAAATGGCTTAGCCCCACCATGAAAAATGATGTTAAAGTAAGCAAAATAAAGTCTGCCAACTCTCGCGGAGTAAATTGCACAGACAGCAGTTAGTAAGATGGATTTCAGTAGCCACGGTTTTGAAAACTTTTGTCACGTAGTGATCGTCTTCTCAATAGAACATCTTTGATAACGGCGTGGTGTTGTTGCAGGAAGTCCCGACGGAGAATACTTTTGCTGTAGTACAGGGGTGCACATAACTGGTACGCAGGTTATGTGCTTAATCTGAAATGCGTACCGTCACTTGTGTCAGGGGCGCCGTAAGGGGGTGAACAGTTAGGACGATTCTAAGGGCCCGTGACTGACGGGGCCCCCAGAATGTTTAGAACATTAAGAAAAAAAATGTAAGTAACTTTTCATCAATCCTCAATAATTAACATTAATAGAACGTTATATTGATAAAGTACACACTAAACTTACGATTCATTTAACTTATTTTCTTCCAAAAGTTAATTACCCAAAGCCTCTGTACACCCCCTTCTATTTACATGTAATGGTTTGGTCCTACCTCCAAACGCTGTGCGGCACTGGCACTTGCAGAGAGTGAAAGCATGTGAGGAGGGATGCTAGTACTTAGCCTACGTACTTGTGTTGTACCGTGGTTGTACCATGTCTCAACGACTCAAAAAGTCAGGCTCTAAGAAAAAAAGAGAAAGGAGAGAAAGACAAGAGAGAGGGACTAAAGGGCGACAGCATATCACCCAGTTTTTCACAAGAAAAGGTGTGGTCAATGAGTGGTGGAAATTAGTCTGTTAGCTAATGTTTTTTTTGTACTAAGCTGACATTAAGTAGGCTACTGTAGCGCCAGGAAAAGGGAGTCGGAGGCGGTGTATTCAGAACGGAGTTCCACTCTTTATTATCCATTAATTATAGAGAGGTCAACACATCGTCTGCTCTGCTTAACGAGCTAGCAGGAATGGGCGCTAACTCTCCAGGTGTTCCCACTAAAGGGTCCGTGTGGCAACACAATAAGAGAGGTGAATTATGTCCAATAACGTGTCACCACACAAGCCCCCCCAGAATTCACGTGTAAACAAAATCCGTATGGCGGGGAGGAACAATCCGCCTGCCCCCACGAGACCTGCGCACCGGAGTCGGTACAGCGACCTCCGCCCATGCGGCCCCTGACAGAGGAGGGACCGGAACAACAGGTCCACACTCCCTGACAGGAATCAAAGCCGGGGGTTGGCCCCGTCTCGGCGGCCGAGCCAGCACCACCGGACGGTCCACGTCCAAGTGAGCAGCCTTCACCCGGTCAACCGAGACGTGCTCAGCCTTACCGCCCATGTCGACTACCAGGTGTTTTTCACCGTGTTCCAAAACCCGGAAAGGTCCGTCGTAAGGGGGCTGCAGGGGGCCTCTGTGTGCGTCGTGACGGATGAAGATGTGCCCAGCTGAGCGTAGCTCCGCGGGAACTTGAGACCCTGGCGCACCGTGCTGAGTAGTCGGGACTGGAGCGAAAGCCTCCGCCGCGTCACGCAGAAAAACTCGCTGGGCCGTGGCAGACCAGGGAGCTGATGCATTTGGGAGGAAATCCCCCGGAACTCTCAGCGGCTGACCGTAGACCATCTCCGCTGTAGAACACTGCAGATCTTCCTTGGGTGCGGTCCTCAGGCCCAGCATCACCCAGGGCAGCTTGTCGACCCAGTTACCGTCCGTAAGGCCGGCCTTGAGGGACGCCTTCATGGAGCGATGAAAGCGCTCGCAGAGGCCGTTAGCCTGAGGGTGGTAAGCGGTAGTCCTGTGCAGCTTGATCCCCAAACCGCTTGCCACAGCGTTCCAGAGCTCGGACGTGAACTGAGAGCCCCTGTCTGAGGAAATGTCTGACGGGGTGCCAAAACGACAAACCCACGTTGCAATGAAGGCCCGGGCAACGTCTGCGGCTGATGTCGAAACGAGCGGAACTGCCTCCGGCCAACGGGTCGTTCTGTCCACCATGGTGAGGAGGTAGGAAAACCCCTGAGAGGAAGGCAACGGACCAACCAGGTCAATGTTGACATGATCAAACCTCCTCTCAGGCACCAGGAAACGCTCCAACGGGGCCTTCGTGTGGCGGTGCACCTTAGCGCGTTGACAAGCCACGCACTCCCTGCAAGTCCTCACATCCTTTTTCAGCCCATGCCAGACGAACTTCGCGGCCACCAAGCGCACCGAAGGTTTAACGTCGGGGTGTGATAGGCCGTGCACCGCTTCGAACACAGAGCGCCTCCAGCTGGCAGGGACGACAGGCCGCGCCAGGCCCGTGGAAACGTCACACAGGAGGGTAATGCCCGCGTCGCCGAACACTACGTCCTCCAAGCGCAGCCCCGCGCCCTCCACCTTCAGAGCCTGGACGCCGGGATCTGTGACCTGGTCCGCCGCCATGCGAGTATAGTCCAGGCCCAACTGGACGGCACCGATGACGACTCTGGAGAGGCAATCAGCAACCAGGTTCGACTTGCCAGCCACGTGCTTAATGTCCGTAGTGAACTCTGATATGTAGGAAAGCTGCCGCTGCTGACGTGCCGACCAAGGCTCCGCCACCTTTGACATGGCGAAGGTGAGCGGCTTGTGGTCGACAAACGCCGTAAATTCACGGCCTTCCAGCATGAAACGGAAGTGCCGCACGGCCAAATAAAGTCCAAGGAGCTCTCGGTCAAAGGCGCTGTACCTGCGTTCTCTGGGCGTCAGCTGGCGGCTGAAAAAGGCGAGCGGCTGCCAAGCGCCCTCCACCCACTGCTCGTGCACTGCGCCGACCACGTAGTCCGACGCGTCCGTGGTGATGGAAATGGGAGCCGTAGATGATGGGTGTGCCAGCAAAGCCGCCTGAGCCAACGCGGTCTTGACCTCAGCAAAAGCGACGTCCGCCTCTGCTGTCCAGTCGATCGCCTGGACGGGGGTCTTGCCTTTCAACGCTTCATACAGCGGCCGCATGATGTGTGCGGCCCGGGCGATGAAACGGTGGTAGAAGGTCACCATCCCCAGAAACTCACGGAGCGACCGGGCTGTGAGCGGGCGAGGAAAAGCCGCAACAGCCTCCACCTTCGCTGGCAGAGGTGTCGCACGGCCCTTGGTGACGCGGTGCCCCAGGAAATCAATGTCAGACACCCCGAACTGGCACTTTGCCGGATTGATGATTAATCCGTGTTCGTTGAGCCGTGTGAAAAGGGCTCGGAGGTGGGACAGGTGCTCCTGCACTGAAGCGCTGGCGACGAGTATGTCGTCGAGGTAGACAAACACAAACGGCAGGTCCCGCAGTACCGAATCCATCAGGCGCTGGAACGTCTGAGCGGCATTCTTGAGTCCAAAAGGCATCCGCAGGAACTCAAAAAGTCCAAAAGGTGTTATCACTGCCGTCTTGGGAATGTCCAGGGGGTGCATGGGCACCTGGTGGTATCCACGCACCAGGTCCACCTTGGAAAACACCCCTGTACCGGCCAGATGCGCCGAAAAGTCCTGAATGTGCGGCACTGGATAGCGGTCAGGCGTAGTGGCGTCGTTGAGTCGGCGGTAATCCCCGCACGGGCGGAACCCGCCGTTCGGTTTGGGGACGACGTGCAGGGGGGAAGCCCAAGGACTGTCAGAGCGGCGGACAATGCCCAGGCGCTCCATGGTTGCAAACTCCGCCCTCGCCATAGCCAGCTTAGAAGGGTTCAACCGCCGGGCCCTGGCGTAGACAGGAGGCCCCTCGGTAGTGACGTGGTGCTCCACGCCATGCTTAGTGGTAAGCGCAGAGAAGGTGGGCAGCGACAGGTCTGGAAACTCGGCCAACAGTCTGAGAAACGTGTCTGCCCCTGACAGCGAGCCCGACAGCCCGTCGTACGCTGCGCTGCCAAGTATGCACACGAGGGAAGAAAACGTCAAGGCATCAATCAAACGCCTATTCTTAACGTCCACTAAGAGTCCATGAGCACACAAAAAATCCGCTCCGAGGAGGGGAAAAGAAACGCTGTCCTCCGATGCACAAACACATAGGCCTCACGCCGTACGTGCGAATGGGACCGCCGTTAGCCGTCGTCAATCGCGGTCCGTGCCCTCCCCGGGTGACGTCTTCACTCGACGCGGGAACTACGCTCCGTTGAGCGCCCGTGTCACACAGAAACAGGCTCCCCGAAACGCTGTCGCTGACGAAGAGGAGCCTGCACATGCCGCCGACGCTCAGGGCCACTACCGAGCGCCGGCCCCTCCGTTTCCCGGGGGTTTGTAGCTGCACGGAGCGATGCATCTCTTCGCCCTTGTCCCGAAACGTGCGTGGTAAGAGCACTCTCCGGTGTCTCCACGCCGGCTCGCCACAGCCGTGTCCGGCCCCCGCCATGCTGTCTTGACTGCAGATGGGCTGCTGCGCGTCGCGGCTAACGTCTCTGCACCGGGCTGTTGTGTAGCCAGGAAAAAACGATCCGCTTCCTCAGCCAAGGCACGCGGCTCCGTGACAGGCGTGTTGGCCAGCGCCGTCTGGACCCGGGGAGGCAAGTGACGCAGGAAAATCTCCGTGAATAAAATCCGGGGATCTTCCCCCCCTAGCAGATTTAGCATTTTCTCCATTAGCTGAGATGGCTTGCCGTCTCCCAGGCCTTGAATGTCAAGTAACTGGCGGGCCCTCTCCTTAGCAGATAAGCTAAATGTCTTAAGGAGAAGGGCCTTAATCGCCTCATATTTGCCATGATGTGGGGGGGCTGCGATGAATCCCACCAACCTGGACGACGTAGAGCTGCCCAGCGCTGCTACCACATGGTAGTATTTCAGGTCCCCGTCACGGACCTGTCGGCAGGCGAAGTGCGCCTCCACATGTGTTGCCAGAATTCCGGCAGCTTTACGAACACATCGCGTTCAGCCATGCTCGTTAATTTTCCGGAAACTTTCTCGGAAACGTCAGGGTCACCAGTGTAGCGCCAGGAAAAGGGAGTCGGAGGCGGTGTATTCAGAACGGAGTTCCACTCTTTATTATCCATTAATTATAGAGAGGTCAACACATCGTCTGCTCTGCTTAACGAGCTAGCAGGAATGGGGGCTAACTCTCCAGGTGTTCCCACTAAAGGGTCCGTGTGGCAACACAATAAGAGAGGTGAATTATGTCCAATAACGTGTCACCACACTACTGTTAATATCTTTACAGACAATTCAGAGGTTTTTCATTTCACTGCTCTTTTAGCTGACATTTAAAGGTGGGGTATGTAATTCACTTCAGAAACACTTATATTCCATGGAATGCACTTAACATCCCGATAGCAATGAATACATTAAATGCTTTGACAATAAATACATACAAAAATGTCATCTGTGGAAGCCGTGGCGCTGTAAAAAGTACGACCAAAAATAATTGGATGGCCTACCTTCCTGTCAGCCTTCCAACTGTGCACAAATCTCGTGCCCTCATTGGTCATGTGCGCGTTTGTGTGTGTTGGAGGAGGGGCTCTGTAAGGAAGTCTGAAGGAAGGGGCAGATTTCTTTTGGTTGTGTACTTTCAAATTCTAGCGCACTTGAGCTGGTTTCTCCATTCTTACCTACCCCACCTTTAATAAATGCAGGCACATTTTTAGCGCCTATTCATACTAAATCAGTTGTCCCTCCCCCTGATGCCAGGACCAACAGATCCATCTCTAGGCTCAGCAGCCCTGTCCCCCCATAAGGCTGAACCTGAACCTGAACCAGCTTTTCTCCCAACTGAAGGAGGTGAGCAGCATTGTGTTGATTGACATGCCACTTAACATATTTGAAGGGAGACTGGAATACAAAAAAAATATATATATATCAAAACAAAAAGCTAACATCTCATTTTAATTATACATTTCAAACACAGTATTTTCCCACATAGCCAATGATCTACATAAAACAAAAAACTGCTTTTAGTCTATTTGGATGATGGACAGTTTGAAGCGTTGAGTGATCAGTCTGTATTAGGTAAACAAAATGTTAATCACCAACATTTTGGTTATGATATTAATACTAATGTTATTATATCAAAGCAGGGGTGGGGAACCTCCGGCCCCCGGGCCGTATACGGACCGCTAGACTATTTAGTACGGCCCTCGAGGTAATTTATAAACAAAGTGGCCTGTGCCTGGTGGTGGGGCCCAATGTGATATATTTTCATGGGGCCCAAAATCCCTGGCGGCGCCCCTGCTTGTGTCACAAAGCGCATTTGCGTACCGACGTACTTGTGAAGCTTTTCCAGAAGGCGGTTCGATCACCGGACGACAGAGTCGGTCTCCGTGTGCACATACAGGGCTGCTGTTAACGTCGGTCTGTACAACGGAATTGTGCCAAAACTACGCCAACCGGCTGCGGAGGGAGACTCTCCCCTTCACTGGAGAACTGCGCTAAAACAGTTGATCACAACGTTCACACTCTGTGGTCACGAAGTACTCCACAAGCCGCCGTGTGTGTGTGTGCGTGTGTTGGATCGGATCGTTGGAGCTATGTGCAACTCAAGGCATATGCTGCTTGAACGGGAGCTGCCTGGACGCTGCAATCATGTTGTGCGCACTATCCGTGCTGAGTGCTGACTTTTCGTACAATGCCCCACTGTCTGGCTGCCTGCATAAAGTCAAGTGCTCGGCACAGTTGTGGCGAAATGTCGCTCCTCTGTTTTCATTTAAACAGCTCCTTATATCCGTTAGCGCAGCTAGCTAGCACCAGATGCTAACAACAACAATGCACGTAAGGTCTCTCTCTCGCTCGCTCGTGTCACACATACACACACCCTCCCGATCCTCCCGATGGCCAGTCGGTGCCTGCCGGTGAGTGTGGAAGCGTGGTCTGCCACAAGCGGGCAGCAGGAGCGGGGCTGTCAGCATCAGCTTGTAGATGGTATTTTAAACTCGATGCGCTCTGAAACTACGGGGCGGCCGAGGAAAAAAATACACATGCGTTAATCGCGTTAAAATAATTAGTGGCGTTAATTTTTTTTTGCGTTAACGCGTTATTAACGCGTTAACTTGACAGCCCTAGTTAAAACATGAGTAAAACTACACATCTTCAGATGTTATACATACATAAGTGTCCTACACTAATAATACAAATAAATCCATCATAAACTAAACTGGAAATTATACTGGAAAGTATAATTTATTGTGTTAACACTGTAAACTTGACCGTTTTTTAACCCGCACCGCCTAGTGGTTAAAGCACGTTATTGAATTATTTTGTTGAATATGTTATATTTGATGAAACAATTTAAATATTAAGAGTAGCCTACATACAAAATAGGGGGAAAGTAGAAGGTCAATGATAGAAATATAGAATATAAAATATCAAGAAGATACTGTAGTGATCACTACATTAAAACAGTTGAGTGCAGGACGTCCAAAGATATTAACAGGAGGATGTGCAAAACAGAAAAACTAATAAGGCTTTATTTAAACATTAAATAATACTTTAAGGCGAGACACCCCAGGTGAATAGGGTAATTTTTTTAACTTAAAAAGGTATCAGCTTTACATTTCTCCAGTTAATTACATACAATAAGGCAATTGTCTTTTGTATTAAAAGTTTTCTGAAATATTATGTTTACATATGCAAATTATCCATTATCTCATTAAATATGCACATATTTTAACATATTTCAGGAATCGAAATCTGAACTTTGGATAAAGCCAGATTCAAAATTATTGTTTCATTTTGTAATCATATTAGTATCTAAGGCTTTTACCGAAGGGATATTGGATATTTCTTTGTATCACTCCATAAATCAGAAAATACTGTCAACAGCCCTAAAATATCCATTTCCGCCATGTTTTTAGGTGTACAATGTTGTATAATTCAGGCTATGAATTATATATGAACAAACCCTTCAGTAAAAGCCTTCATAATATTGATAGGAATATAACTGGAAGGTTTGGTGTCTCTACGTGCTACTGAAGTTGAAATTTCGAACTCAGAATAGGAGAAAAAACTCATTTTGAGAAAACGACCTTTAAAGATTGCTGTGAGGCGCTAGCTAAACCCTCCTGTTCTTTGGATGACAGCTTGCGCATCGACGCACTCCGTGAAGGTATTTCATGTTCGGGGTCATTTGTTTTTTGTATAACCTTGCTTCGTGCAAGTGACAATTGTTGTCGTCTTCTCTGTGAACGTTTTTTTCGCCGTTCTTTTGCCATTTTGAGATTTCAATTTCTAGCGGAAAGCTAACCAGGAAGTGTTTTAGCACACCACGTGACGCATCTGAACGAATCACGTTGTCAGAAATTGACACCAGCCAATGAGATTTCGTTTCTTGGTTTAAGACCCCTTTGTGCTTTCACGATTGGTTGCTGATACAAAGGAAATGACCATATTTGGATCCGATGAGATTGTGCAGGAGAGACGGAGCTTTCCAACAATATCTCTGTTGACATGGTGCACCAAAGCGGTCGCGGTACTTTATGTTACGTTAGAATGCTAACTTTTGGTGAATTTAGGAGAAATCTACAGACGCAAATAGACAAACTATAGTAAAATAAACACTTAAATGTGTATTTTGTACGTTTTCCTTCCAAAAGCCTGAAAGAAAACATGTTATAGAATCAAAATGGCACAAAATCTAAAAATTGACCAGTAGGAGAGTAGTCGGCGGGGCCTCCAACGGCACAGGACTAAGAGTTGGCAGGACCCCCGGCAGGAGAGGAGTCGGTGGGGCCTCCAACGGCACAGGACAAAGGGTTGGCAGGACCCCCGGCAGGAGAGTAGTCGGTGGGGCCTCCAACGGCACAGGACAAAGGGTTGGCAGGACCCCCGGCAGGAGAGTAGTCGGCGGGACCTCCAACGAGACAGGACAAGGAGCTGGCAGGACCCCCGGCAGGAGAGTAGACGGCGGGACCCCCAACGGGACAGGACAAAGGGTTGGCAGGACCCCCGGCAGGAGAGTAGTCGGCGGGGCCCCCAACGGGACAGGACTAAGGGTTGGCAGGACCCCCGGCAGGAGAGCAGTCTGCGGGACCTCCAACGGCACAGGACATGGGGATGGCAGGACCCCCGGCAGAAGAGTAGTCTGCGGGACCTCCAACAGCACTTCAGTAGGGACTTGAGATGGGACTAGAGAAGGGACTAGGAAAGTGACCTGAGGAGGGACTAGGGAAGGGACTACAGAGGGGACTAGAGGAGGGACCAGAGGAGGAACTAGAGAACAAAACTCGAGAGGGGAACTAGAGAGGGGACTCGAGGAGGGACTAAAGGAGGGAACTCGAGAGGGGACTAGAGGAGAGACTAGAGGAGGGACTAGAGGAGGGAACTTGAGAGGGGACTCGAGAGGGGACCTAGAGAGGGGACTAAAGGAGGGACTAGAGGAGGGAACTCGAGAGTAGACTGGAGAGGGGTCTCGAGAAGTGACTAGAGGTGGGACTAGAGATGGGACTAGGGAATTGACTAGAGGCGGGACTAGAGATGGAACTTGAGAGGTGACTCGAGAGGGGACTGGAGAGGGGACTCGAGAGGGAACTGGAGATGGGACTAGAGAAGGGACTTGGGAAGGGACTTGGGAAGGGACTAGAGGAGAGACTAGAGGAGGGGCTCGGGAAGGGACCAGAGGAGGGACTAGAGAGGGGACTAGAGAGGTGACTAAAGGGGGAACTGGAGAAGGGACTAGGGAAGTGACTAGAGGAGGGACTTGAGAAAGGAATTGAGTAGGGACTATGGCAGCTGGGACCAGGACTGGGGCCGGAACCATGGCTGCTGGGGCCAGAACTGGGGCTGTAACCATGGTTGCTAAGGCCGGAACCAGGGCCGGAACCATGGCTGTAAAGTCCGGTTCCGGAGCAGGGACCATGGCTGCTGGGACCGGCACTGGAGCCGGAACACGGATCCATGGCTGTGTGGGGTGGTACTGGAGCACGGTACCATGGCTATGTGGGATGGTACTGGGGCACGGAACCATGACTGCTGGGGGCTGAACTGGTTCTGGAACCCTGGCCCTTTGGGCTCGTGCTGCCAACCTGGCCTTGCGACCCCTTCCTTTAGGAGCCGTTTGGAGGCTCCGTGGACCTCCAAAGGCCAGACGAGTACCAGCGAATGGCTCCTGGACAGTAGCAAACACTGGGTGAGAAGCAGGGGCTGACGCCAGACGGACCACACCAATGCGTGTGGTATCAAAACAGGAGTTGGGAGACCTGGGTCTGTCAGGATCGGGAAAACAAATTGTGAGGTAATCCAAAAGCCTGGCAGGTAAGAATTTCACCAAACCTTGATTCCTCAGTGTAAGGTGGACTGCTTCTGCCAGAGCAGCATCTCGCTGCTGAACCCTGACCGCTCCTATCCATTGATAAGAGCAGGTAGCCAAAGAAAAAGTAAAATCCAATAATTCCTGCTCAAAAGGATCTGCTGGGCCCATATTTGATGGTCGGTTCGTAATGTTACGGTGTATGTTGGAAGCAGGACCCAAATGCAGATATAAACTGAAAAAACTCCTTTATTTCAAGGCTAGGGCTAGGGATATAAACAAAGACAAAACAGAACACTCACCGACGAACTAGTCATGACACAAGACAACCCGACAAAGAGAGACAGAAAACCCAGAACTTAAATACACCCAGGACTAATCACCAGGGTTCATACACTTTTTCACCAATGATTTTCAATGACTTTTCCATGACTTCTCAATTACCTTTACCTCATTTTCCATGACCAAAAAAAAATTCCCACTGAAAATGGTTTATTTTAACATGGAACAGGAAAATAAGGTCTGCATATGAAACATGTTGTGCCTATCTAAAACAAATCAAATAGTAGGCTTACTAGCTTCTACACGCTAAAGCAACTGTAGTCAGGGAGGCTGGTATGAAAAAGGCAGCAAGGACCCGACCCCTGACCCCTTGAAAGCAGCAGTGTCAATAATAACAGAAACGCCAAAGAGTCACATCTAATAGAAATATATAAAAGCATTTATTTTAATTGTGTAGCAGTCAGTTTATAATTCTGGCAGCACTGTTGAGCATTTTGAAAATGTATTGTCATGCCTGTGCAAGGCTTAGTCTTTCTATCTTTATAGCCACTGGTGTAAAGTAACTAAGTTCATAAACTCAACAAGTACTATACGTGGGTACAATGTTGAGATACTTGTACTTTATTTAAGTATTTCAATGTTTTGCTACTTTGTACTTCTACTCCTCTACAGTTCAGAGGTACATGGTGTACTTCTACTCCTCTACAGTTCAGAGGTAAATGGTGTACTTCTACTCCACTACAGTTCAGAGGTACATGGTGTACTTCTACTCCTCTACAGTTCAGAGGTACATGGTGTACTTCTACTCCTCTACAGTTCAGAGGTACATGGTGTACTTCTACTCCTCTACAGTTCAGAGGTACATGGTGTACTTCTACTCCTCTACAGTTCAGAGGTACATGGTGTACTTCTACTCCTCTACAGTTCAGAGGTACATGGTGTACTTCTACTCCACTACAGTTCAGAGGTACATGGTGTACTTTTCCTCCACTACATGTATTTAATACCTTTAGTTACTCTACAGATCTGGATGAATGATGTGAAATATAACCAAGTGTTAAATCAGACTTTAGTTCCACCTGGAGTAAATCCACCAGCTACCCTGCAGTATACAAAGTCATTCAAACTAGCTGCACCTTTACCAGCTTTGAGAACACTTTCATGATTAATCATTATAAAACATATCATATATATTATTTTGAAATGGACCAATCTGCACAACGACTACTTTTACTGTCGCTACTTTACTTTCACTATATTTTGATGATAATACTTTTCTACTTTTACTTGAGTAACATTTTGAATGCAGGACTTTTACTGTAACAGAGTATTCCTACACTCTGGTACTTCTACTTTTACTCAAGTACAAGATCTGAGTACTTCTACTTTTACTACATGATCAGAGTACTTCTACTTTTACTCAAGTACAATACCTGAGTACTTCTACTTTTACTCAAGTACAAGACCTGAGTACTTCTACTTTTACTCAAGTACAACATCTGAGTACCATACTTTTATTAAGTACAACATCTGAGTACCATACTTTTATTAAGTACAACATCTGAGTACCATACTTTTATTAAGTACAAGATCTGAGTACTTCCACTTCTACTAAAGTACAAGATCTGAGTACTTCTACTAAAGTACAAGATCTGAGTACTTCTACTCGAGTACAAGATCTGAGTACTTCTACTTATCTGAGTACTTCTACTTTAACTCAAGTACAAGACCTGAGTACTTCTACTTTTACTCAAGTACAAGATCTGAGTACTTCTACTTTTACTCTAGCACAATATCTATACTTGTACCACCTCCGTTTATAGCCTATGAAAAAAACTATTAGAAAACGAAGGCTAAAGCTAACGTTAGCAGATAGTGACAATGTATGTATGCTAGCTAGCTAGCTAGCTCAACGATTCCTTAATGATATTGTGACAGAAAAACATTTCAGTTCACATCACGCTCTGCCGCTCTGCTCTGAACACCTGAACGGCCTGTTCTAACAGCTGTTCACCAGCGGTGCAGTCTGTGCCACAGTGACTCCGCACAGTTAACGAACGCACCGTAGATAATGTAGCTGACCGTCATACCGGAACAGCAGAGTTCAACCGACAGGCAGGAAGACTCGAGCACACAGCTCGCGCTTCATATATTAAAAAATAACACCATGCGCGTCATGATGGCACATAACAGCTCGCGACCGCAGATTATTTTGGCGATTAGATAAAAATGTAAATTATATTTGACGCAACTTTAGTTACATTTCCATGACTTTTCCAAAACTTTGGGATAAACATCGTTTTCCATAACTTTTCCAGGGCCTGGAATTTGCATTTTGAATTTCCATGACTTTTCCAGGTTTTCAATGACCGTACGAACCCTGAATCACATAAACACGAGACAGGTGAGGAGGGAGGAGAAAACACATAGGTACCAGGTGAACACAATTGGGTAATCAGAGAGGGAAACCGACAGAAAGCAAACAGGCAGGAAACGGGGGTGAACACTTTACAAAATAAAATAGGAGACGTGCCATAGAACATGTTGCAAGCGCTTTGAGAGTCTTTGATAAAGCACTATAATAAATATAAGGATTATTATTATTATTATTATAGAACATGTTGCGAAACACAATTAGCCAGCATGTGTAGTTCTGGGCGGTCGGGGGTGGGGCTGGACCCATTCGAGTCCAGTTTTGGAAAGTCTGCCGTGGTTTCATTCCATTTCAAAGAGCTACTTGACACTCGGCGTAACCTTGTCGCACTGCCACTCCAACATCCAATCGCAGGGCTTGAGGACTAATCACGGGGTTTGTCAAGCAAAGCGGATGTTGTAGTCCCAAACGATAGCTGAGGATTATGGGTAGTGTATTGTCTTCGGCCATCCTAAACTCCCAAAAAACAAAAGCATTGTAAACAATTTAAACCAATCCATATTGTGTAATTAACAAGGACAAGCTGATGGTTTTTAGTGGATGAGTATGGCAGATATCACTGTCAAATCATTTGACGGTGAGGGGAATACTTCCGGTTTTATTATGAAAACCCTCGAGACCGGAAATACTGTTTTCACCCCGTGAGGGTTGACGCCAACTTTACATGGATGCTGCCGTCAATAGAAATGAATAGGGGAAAGACATAGTATATACACGTTCTCCTGGCGAGACTTCAAATAATCTTCGTAATATCTAATATCTATCAAACTATATCCTACACATCCACTAGACCTGGATTCTAAAATTACAATATGCACTTCTCGCTACAAATCTAATCAAAAAGCATTTTAATGGCCAAACTATTCTACAATTTAGGATTATCCAGAGAGGGGTATTTGTGAATATACGACCCTCCGGAGCGTTTGCAATCAACGGGAGCATCAGCCCCTATGCCGCAAATTGTTGTTTCTTACACGACCACTAGAGGTGCTAAACTTTAAAACGTAGGTTTTAAACATAGGTTTAGGACATAGGTCGTAATAAGCTGCTGAACAATCAACTTATTTTGTCATTTTTGGGAGGAGGACAGGCTGCTTGGGATGTGTGTGGCGTTTCTTCCACCTTGAGGATCTGTCTGTTTGAGTGAAGGGAATTTAGACTAGAACTGTAGGCAGGAGCGAGAGAGAGGAAGAGATATGACACAATCCAAACTTAGATTGGTTGCTGTGTGATATCTTGTTTCTCAGCCCTACAGACTCAATCAATAGCTGCCAGAAAGGGAGAAGAAGGCACACACACACACACACACACACACACACACACACACACACACGCACACGCACACGCACACGCACACGCACACGCACACAGACCTGTCAGTGTAGAGGAAATGTTCAAGCTAATGAGAAAAGCTTTAAGACATCTTTCTACCTGTCCACTTCAGGGACACGTGGACACATTGCCTATTCTTTCTCTGAGTGAAAAATAATTCTTCAACCAATAAAATCGTTCAGATACAAACCAGATTCAACAACTTGCACAATATCTCTGTGATTGAAGAGAAACAATAAGAATAATTCTAAGTACGGATGATTCATTTTACGTTGGCAAAAATAACATCCAGGTGATTTTTCAAATTAAATGAAATGAAATTCAAAACCTTTTATTACCTTATTTATCCAGGTGAAATCCCATTGAGATCATTTATCTCTTTTTCAAGGGAGACCTGCAGCAGTAGGTTCCACAATTAGTGTCAGTAGGTGAGGTGGGGTTAGCAAAAAGGCCATAATGCATGCCATGTGTCAACCTGCCATCTACCCCAGTGGTAAAGTGATTGTAGCTGACGTTTAGCTGTAGATTATGATGAATCATAGAAATAATTATTCTTCCAAAAAAAATGTTTCCCCATAAAAAAAGAAACATCTGTAAAACTGTTGACACTTGCACACAAGGCTAAGGTAACATATCAAGTTGTGTTTTTTCTTTCAACGTGCGTAGCATCCAAATGTAAAACAAATGTATGGGTTGAATTGAACATGTAAGTATCACAGAAGTTAGACAACTGGTTAAGTGTATGTGTGTCCAGTCTTCAGCCTTCTTTGGTAAATTGCTAATGGAGTATGCCGAGGTGGCGCCAAACATGTCCATTCCTGGAAATGAAAAGGAGACATTAGCTAGAAAGCATTGTCATTGAAAGTCTGCTCTTTATGTGTAATGTTGTCGGTGACTGACAGCCAACAGTACAATTATCAAACAAGGGTTAATGTAACTGGAGTTGACTGCTATATGCACAATAGTAGGAGAAATCCGCCATGAAAACAAAACAAACCAGAATGGCACTCAGAAAATGCAGATCAATGTCAGTTTTTCCTTGTACGATGTGAGGGTCTAAGGACAGAGGGTGACGTATTGTCATACTGATATTCTGTACAAACTGTGAAGTCCACTGAGACAAATGTAACATTTGTGATATTGGGCTATATAAATAAACGTTGATTGATTGATTGAAGGCCAATGGTGCAGTCAGGCGTTCCTCGGATGGTACCATTTCCCAAATCAGAAACTTATTTTTTTAAATACCATTCAAACAACAATGCAAAAACAACATGGTTGTGTTTAATTTACATTAGAGTGTTTAAACAGCATTTTGACAGCTGTTTCCAAATCGTTTTTTCGACTTGAGTTGGCCCTTATGTGAATTTTCACAGTTGGGAACTAATTTGGCCAATTATTTCCCCATTGATGCAGCCATCAATGTCCTATCTCCCAATGTTAATAAAAGGTGAAACATAATTTGTGTGTCCACCCCGTGATTGGCTCCAAAATGTCATGGGTTCTTCCTTGTCCCATGCTACACCCTTGCAAAAAGTTTCATGAGTATTGTTCCACTACTATTTCTAAAATTCTACCGACAGACGCACAAACATACCGAGCCAAAAACAATTTGTATTCCTTGGCGAAGGTAAAAAAGCACAGGATGTGTTAATTTTGAAGCAAATCTTTGCTGTAGCAGGAAAAAAGAGAATCATGCAGTTTCATTCCAGTTTTCTTTTAAAACCCTTATATGCTCTGTGAATTAAGATGACAGAGGAACACAACAATATTGTCCTTTCACACTGGATCTAACATATCTGCAACCTGGGGGGTGGGGGGGCAGAATAGATAGATGTGGTCAGCATAGATGGAAATGTCTGGCTGCCCGGCAAACTAATCAGTGGGGTGAGGCAAATAGACAGGCTAGTCAAAATACAGACAGATGGTCCTCACAAGGCACATGTATGCTGTTCAGGACCTACAGCTGGAGAGTGTTGCTGTCCTGTATCTGATGAAGGTTGAGGTGAATGGTGCGCCGTGATGCTGTCTGGTCCAGAGAATATTCTGCCAGTGCGTGAAGACAGCAGCAGGGAGCTGCGCCTGCCTCACCGCAGGAGAGATAAATAGACATTAGTACTGACGACCCAATTACCTGCAGCTGCGACTGCAGCAGCATGCCAGCTACAGCTGCATGCCAGCCCAGACAGATGCACCACACCCGCCCCCGCCACTTCCCCCAGGCAGACTCCCACAGGTGCTCCCCCACTTGTGAGGCTGATCCAGCAGCGGAAAGTTGTCAATTAAAAAAATAATGATATATATATATATATATATATATAAGGTCATATTCTTTAGAAAAGACAGTGTATTTGTTTTATATTTAGTGTAGTGGACATTTTTATTATATCCTTATATGCTTAAACCAAATGCTTCTCAAACCATTGTACAACACCTATATAATTTCCTGAGATGTGCTGTTTTCTTCTCATACTCTACTTTGGGTTTATTTCCAAGCGCTTCAAGGCCACAGAGCTGATTTGGCTCCTGGGATGAGACTCACACAAAGTCACACAAGAACTTCCCTACTCTGGGAACCGTTATGCTATCTACCGCTCAAGGACAGGTGTCTAATAACAATATGTGACTGTGTGAAGACAGATTTCTGAACTTCCCACTCTTTCTTGTAAGCTTTGCTACCATATTGTACTGCGCACACTCACGCAGACTATCCTATACTCTGAATGACCTGTGTCTATTTTTATTTTATCTTATGTATTTGAAGCTTCAAATAAATAACCAGAAAGACAACTCTGTCTGATTCACCATTTAATTGTTTTGATCACTTTGACTTGTACTCTCCGCAGTGTTGGGTCTCAGATTTCCATAACAGTAGCTTGATAAAATTATGAAACATACTCTGCCAAAATAAACAATACATGTAGAAATATAAAAACTTATAAAAACTATCATTGTATATATTATCATGTCTTTGTCAAAAAATACTGATAATAAATATACCTACAATCCTCAATCCTAATTTTTTCACTTTGACTTTTCTGCAAAATATGTGAGTGCATTTTTACTTTTTTATATGCGCCTTAATTCGGATTTGTGATCGTAACAGACTACACTTTATATATTGATTTCACTGTCACAACCAACCCTTTTGTATGAATGAGCTTGTCAACGTTCAGTCTGACAGCTGTAGCGCAAGAAGGATGGTCCGCGTGTGGAGATAAAATAATAACACTCTCCTGTGGTAATATTCAGTGTCCACTCGGCCAATTGGCTGAAACTAATTACATATTCGGGCTTTGTTATGGTAGTTGTCGTCTGACAGACAGTGAAAAGTAAAACAATTTCAACTTCAACAGTTTGGAGCGGCAGAATAACAATTAGGGAGTGCTCTGAATAAAGACGCAGGGTGCAACTATTCTTTTCGAGGTGGCCACATGCAAAAGCTTACGCAACATCGAAAACAATAGAAGAAGGACTCCTGCGCTCACGAAAAGCTCCTATGTAAAAAGAAGCCCTAAAAAACAGTAACAGCCGAATATTTGTAAAAAACAAGTCCCCAATGTTTCCTACATCTTTAAGTGTCAGCTTTAAGAAAATCTACCCAGTTCTCTCTCATGTGTTGTGAATATATGAAAGCACTGATTGCCAGACCACTTTTTAAAGCTGACAGATGTTAGTACTTGGCAATCGACCAAAGCAAGTTTTTGCCATGCAATTAAGTGTAGCTGTATTTACTGCAACATTTCCTTCAAGATGCAGAGACAGCGGTGTGGGTCAAAGTGCCATCACAAGGCTAATTTTTCAAACCCTTTATTTCCTCATTAAAAATGTACAAAAGAGCAAGAGTGAAACGGGAGATGGACTCGAGGGCAGAACATGGGTTACAGGTTTGTAAAACACAAAGCCTGGTACAGTTACATACATAAATTGGTTTGAATCTTACTTAAAGGACAGAAACAACTTTGTTTTTATAGGTAAATACACATCTGAGTTGACAAATATGACATGTGGGGTACCTCAATGCTCCATCTTGGGGCCTCTTCTCTTTAACATCTACATGCTACCACTGGCTCAGATAATGAAGAACAACAAAATAAGTTACCATAGCTATGCGGATGACACACAAATGTACGTAACAATTTCACCAGGAGACTATGCTCCAATTTAAACACTGAGTAAGTGCATTGAACAAATCAATGACTGGATGTGTCAGAACTTTCTCCAATTAAACAAAGATAAAACGGAGGTAATGGTTTTTGGAGCCAAGGCAGAACGTATAAAAGTTAGCGCTGAGCTTCAGTCTGCAATGTTCAAAACAACAGATAAAGCCAGAAATCTAGGTGTAGTCATGGACTCTGACCTGAGTTTCAACAGTCACATTAAAACAGTTACTAAATCAGCCTACTATCACCTAAAGAATATATCTAGGATTAAAAGACTAATGTCACAGCAGGATTTGGAAAAAACTTGTCCATGCTTTTATCTTCAGTAGACTCGACTAATGAAGCTTAGCGCAAGTTCAATAAGGAAGACCTAACACGAGTCACTTACACGTCACTCGATGGCTCCCTTCCCCCCTCATTAAATATGAGGGCGTCACCCTTCAGCAGCCAATAGCTGCACATGCTAAATTCCTTAAATGCCTGCTCTTCCTCCCTGTCAGTTGTCATTTGCAGATGACCGCAAACAATAGCAATACCACAAATACTCCTCCTCGTGAGAAAAAAAGAAAAGAAAAAAAAAGCACTAGAAAAACTAGCTCAAGACGTCCAACTCAGATCACGAACCTGGTATGGAATTATTCGATCCCGGTTCGGCTCCCCACAGCGGCCTATCACCAGAGGCAGACTTCCTCATCGCCCGGCTCCTGCAGCAGGACATCCCCACAGCTCCAGGCCTCACTCTATCGCAGCTCCGAGAGCTCTCGGATCAGGTCTCCAGCACAGCTCCCCAGTCCGGGGTAGCAGCTCCAGTCAGCTCCCCAGAGAGCAGGGCGAGAACGCTGCCGCAGCCGCGGAGGCTCGCCAGTCCGGGAGCGTCACTAACACACCCCTCATGGAGAGTAGCGTGACCGGCTCCCTGCAATCCCCGGCTAGCTCCATGATAGCTATCGATGCTCGCCTCCAGGCCCTGGAAGACTCGTCACAGGAGCTTCGACTTCCGTGGCACTCAGGTCAGGTACTAGTGTTAACGAAAATGTTTGAACTCACCCACACATGGTCGGGTTGTAACGGAATAGATGTAACGGCGTTACGTAATCAGAAATACAAAAAATCATGTATATTCAGCGGGCGTTACATTTGAAAAACGAGTAATCTGAGTCAGTTACTTTCGTAAACCTGAAGTGAATACTTATTGGAACTATTGGTTGAGAAGTTTCCTCACAAAATGTAATATTCATTACCAGCAGAACCGTGTGCACACTGCACAGCGTGCAGCGTGTCCGTGAGGCCCCGCCCCCGCACGCAGATGAGAGAGAGAGAGAGAGAGTTCTCTTTCAAAATATATTGAAAGGTAGAAATGGAGATGGTTAGATAAAACGTGGAAGATAACGTTTATGTAGCATTTATTTATTGTCGAAATTATGACATTTATAACGGGATCAAATCAAAGTGAATGGCCTGCGAATGTATAGGGCAAGTGACTGAAAAAAGAAAAAAGAAGTTATTTACATCGTTTCAGATAATAAATAATAATGATAATTCATTATATTTAGGGGCGCCTTTCAAAGCACCCAAGGACACCTTACAATGCATAACATATTCCAAGGAAAGGTTTTAAGACTGTACAAGAATGCAGTATGGGCAGTGGTGTAGTGGGC
Organism: Pseudochaenichthys georgianus; assembly: GCF_902827115.2. NCBI lineage: Eukaryota > Metazoa > Chordata > Actinopteri > Perciformes > Channichthyidae > Pseudochaenichthys > Pseudochaenichthys georgianus. The sequence goes on along the minus strand of NC_047503.1, from coordinate 13,049,013 downwards.
GTTGGACGCGGGGGTACGCCGTACCCCCACTTATTTGGAGCATGATCTTTTTTGTAATAGTCTAATAAATATAAAATCATTGCCAGTCTTATCAGTTGCAAGTGTGTATTTGTTGTAATAATGACAAAAACATAATACATTTCACAGTAATTAATAAAAAATAATAAAAACGATTTCCTTAAAGAATTATGATTAGTCATCAGGCTCGTGACCCCGCGGCGAGCTGGGGGTGTGTCAGTGACACACCCACGGCCAGTTTACCGCCCGCCGATTTTGCGGCAGCTCTTTCCCTCAAGAACGCTAACGAAAAAGCTCTATAATGGCAGGCAAACATTTTTTACTTGACTTCTTTTCTAAAAAGAATATAATTCACAAGAAGAAAGAGTCTAGCAGCACCGAAGCTACAAGTGAAGCTGCTACTAGTACTACAGTACATCATCAGAAGAGCCGCCTAAAGACGTTAGCTGCGCTAGCAACGTTCCCCTGGCTAGCTCAAGCTCACCTTTCCCAGAGGTATGGACGGAGGAGATGTGGCGGAGGAAACAAGAGACATACCCGTGGATAGACTGCAAAGCTGGGAAACTGGGCTGCAAAGTTTGTTCATCCATCCGTGTGTGTGTGTGTGTGTGTGTGTGTGTAAAAAAAAAAAAAAGCAGCGCTGTCTGCTTATTTGCAATGTAGGCTAGGCCTAATCAGAAAGAATAATTTCCAGTCCAGATTCAATGTTTGCATTAGTAGGCTATATATTTTTCGTTTTGTTTATTTAATAAGTTAATTTCAGGACAACTTTGGGAAGTTTGTTTGTTTGTTATGAGTTTTAAATAGATTTTGAAAGTGGAGATAGAGAGAGAGAAAAGCAGCGCTGTCTGCTTAGTTGCAATACTGTAGTTTATGCAATTTAGGCCTATACATTGTTTATGTAACGTATGTGCCAGTGTGTCCATGGTTTTGAGTCTGTGTGTGTCTGTTGAGCACAGCGCCGTCTGCTTTTTGCAGTACAGTAAGTAAAGTAGGACTAAGCATACCGGTAGTTTCTGTGGACCTGTCTTCCCGTTTTGTGAGTGCACTGCGCGCGTGCGCACTTATTTGGGATGACCTAATTTAAAATGGCGTCCCCCCAGTAAAAAAATCTCCACTACACCACTGAGTATGGGTGAGTTTTACGTGTGGTGCAGATGAGAGCTGTCCAGAATGACACTAAGATGTCTTGTTGTGCTCTTGATAAAACAGTAACATACGTGTCTCCCGTTCACCAAAACATACCCATCTGTCATGAAAAAGAAAGTATTCTGAAGAAGAAGAAGAAGAAGAAGAAGAAGAAGAAGAAAGGAACCCGGAAGTATTCTAAAAGTAATCTGCCAAAAATCTGGCCCACCCTATATTTTTACAGGCCCACCCTAAAGTACATGTCTGCCTACGCTACTGTTTTTTTTTTTTTGATAGCAACGTGACCAACAACCAATCACATGAATCTCTTGCCCCCGAGATGCAAAGCAATAGCAATGTTAAAACGAAGTAAACTGAAAAAAAAAAAAAAAAACTCCAACAGGTGAAAACCTACCAGTTTCACCCACTGTCTCTGCCCACTGTCTCTGCCCCCTCCCTCCATGCCTCGCTCCTCTGGTTTGTATCCCGGTAGATGAACAGAGACCGATCTTTCAGCACCGGGTGATTCACTACCGCTATAATGATTTTTCCCTCCATTCTTTGGAATATGAGGTAATGACCTGCGTAGTCTCTCCCAGCATACACGCGGTTTGACTGGCTAGCGCTCGTACTGGCAGATTTGCATAAACGGGATTTCATTGGCTGACGCTTCTGCCGAGGCGCCAACAAAATTGAACATTGCTCAACTTTTGAAGCCAGCAACGCTCCACGTCGCTTCCCAAAATACAGTCCTGCTAAAAGTGACGTCACCCTATTCAAAATGAATAGGCAGAAGCGTTGGAAGCTTTAACGCGCGCCACCGTGTGGACGGGCCGTCACAGTAGCTAAAAAAAAATAAATAATAATAATAATTGGAATATCACCCCTCCACTCCCATTATCATCCCTCGGCTAGCAGCTGCGCTATCTACTCACCCAGATTCCGTGTTCGTTGACTATCTCGTCAGGGCTCTCCCAAGGCTTCAGGGTAGGGGTCCTCCCATCTCCCACAGTGTCTTTCGTAGCAAGAAACTTACAGTCAGCCGCTAAAGAACCCAACATAGTTTCCCAGCTCATCGACAAAGAACTTCTCAAAGGATATATAATCTGCTCTTTTAGCTCCTCCCCCTCCTCAGTGTTCCGTTCAAATCCCATCGGAATAAGCCACACGTAAATAAAAGGCTGATTTTCGATTTGTCCACTCCCCGCTCCGGCCATTCAGCAGCGTCAATAGCATCATCCCTCCAGATCAGTTCTCCCTTCACCATGCCTCAGTGGATAATGCAATATAGATGATCAAGTTCACAAGGCACGGAGCTCGGCTCTCCAAAGCGGACATTACCGATGCCTTCAACATCATCCCCATTCATCCGTCTCAGTGGAATTCGTTAGGGAGTTCAAACTCTATTTTCGCAGAAGCAGCCCCTGCATCTTCAATTCCTTCTCGGAAGCGCTCTGCTGGATCCTGCTGAATCCCGCTGAACATCGTCAGAATCCCCTCCGTCCTTCACCTACTGGACGACTCTTCCCCATAGACCCGCCACAGGACAGCTCAGGGATCTCACTGGCCAAGCTTAAACACTGCTTCAGGAGTTAGGTGTCCCTCTCTCCAAAGAGAAAATGTTAGGTCCCGACACACGCTTAGAGTTCTTAGGCATCATCCTCGACTCCATAGACATGAAGGCGTCTCTCCCCTCCGACAAATTGCAGCGCATCCGGGGCATCACCAAGTCATACTGCGAGCAACATGTTATCACAAAACAACAGTGGCTCTCCCTTCTCAGACACCTCAACTTCGCCATGCATGTCATCCCCCAGGGGCGCTCGTTCATCTCCCGCCTCCTGGACGCAGCATCAGCGGTCGACAAACTCCATGACTGCGTTTTCTTAGACGAAGGCTGCCGCTCAGACCTACGTTTCTGGTCCCTCCTGCTCGCCCACTGGAACGGAGTTACTTTCTTTTACGATGACCTCGTGCGTTCCTCTGACTCAATGAGGTTCTTCACGGATGCCGCCCCATCCGTGGATTTTGGGGGTTTCTTCCAGGGAGAGTGGTTCGCAGGGTCATGGCCCCCGTCAATTTCTACCTCAAGCAAGTTCTCATTAAATCCGGCCTATCACCTATATCATACCCGGGACATTCCTTCAGGATAGGTGCAGCCACCTCTGCTGCTAATCAAGGTCTCTCTACCTCATCCCTACAACAACTAGGACGGTGGTCCTCCTCCGCCTTCACAACCTACATTCGCCCAGACATCAGCGCCGTACCGGCTTCCCAAATATCTCTCAGACCCTAACTATGGTATCTATGCATATAACTGGTGGTGGCTCATTAACACATTCACAAGTATACATGTCTCACTAAGGTACCTGATATTCAAACTGCATTCCTGTCCTAATTCCGCGGGCCCCGCCCACAGGGAATAATGTCTCGTCTCACGCTGCAACTACATGTAACGGGCTTCATCTCCGGCACACAGGTATTTCATTCCCAGGCCTTGCTCAAACGTATCAGTGTAAAATGTATTTCCTGCAGTCAGGCGTGGACTCGGGCCACCGTACACCCCCGTGTCGGTTACAAAGGAAAGAGAAAAAAGTAAGAAAAAAAAAATATATATATATATATATATATATATATATATATATATAGCCTGCGAAGTCAGGCGTGGCGGAAGGCCACCGTTACAAAACGAAACCGCTCGCTCCTCGGCGTAGTCAAGCCCTGCTGGCCAGGCATGCGACCCGCAGGTCGTTTTCAGGTAAGACCGGCACTGATTTCGGCAGTCAGAGTCTCAGCATGACCCGTAAGCTCCGGCAGTGATTCCGGCACTATGTCGCTCATATACGTGTTAATCTATTATCTTTCCTTCCCAGATCACCAGTCACCCCACAAGGTAAGCAACTCAGTTCATCTCAGTATTTCATACTTCACTGGTTTTGGGGATTTCATCGGAGCGGTGCTTTCCCTCCTGAATGATTATCCTGCAAACCGGGGCCTAATCGCCAAACACCATTACATTCTCCTGTTGTATTATCATGGCAATCATTTCATTCATATGACGTGTAAACAATAAATATGTAATTCTTACATCACGTCTCTCCGGTTTGAACTGCAATGGTGTCTTCACAGGTCTCACTAAAAAATCTATTAGAAAGCTGCAGTTGATTCAGAATGCTGCTGCTCGAGTCCTCACTAACACTGAGAAAGTGGATCACATCACTCCTGTTCTGAAGTCTTTACACTGGCTTCCTGTGTGTCAAAGAATAGATTTCAAAATACTGCTGCTGGTTTATAAAGCACTGAATGGTTTAGGCCCAAAATACATTTCTGACCTCCTGCTAAACTATGAACCATCCAGATCTCTCAGGTCTTCAGGGACTGGTCAGCTTTCTGTCCCCAGAGTCAGAACTAAACATGGTAAAGCAGCGTTCAGTTATTATGCTCCAAATATCTGGAACAAACTCCCAGATACCTGCAGGTCCGCTGCAACTCTGACTACTTTTAAATCCATGCTGAAGACTTTTCTTTTTGTCGCTGCTTTTAATTGAACTATTCATATCTTGGACTGCACTGTAACTTTTATCCATGTATTTTTTCTTTTAATGTTTATTTTATTAGCTTTTCTTTTTAATGACTGATTTTAAATGCCATTTTCTTAATGTCTTTCATTTTTTGTAAAGCACTTTGAATTGCCTTGTGTTGAAAAGTGCTATATAAATAAACTTGCCTTTGCACAACCGCAACGCCATATCATATAGATCCAATACAAACAACATATGGATCCAAATTGCAAGTCAGTACCCCGACATCTTTACTAGGTTACTAATTATATTATTGTACAATAATATTAGTGAGATTTTCATCCGTGCCTAGGACTTAAAAACTTCACAGATCCCTGAAGATATTGGTACACATGTTATTAAGTCTGGGATAAATAATTATCAACAAAATACGAAAAACAGGGATGATTTTTAAGACAAAACAGGTGGGCGGTTCCCTATGCAAACATTGAGTATCACAGTGTTTGTTTTCTGCACTCTGATGACTTTTACATAATGAAAATAACAACATAGCAAGAGTGCTACATTGTGCAAGCATAGAATACTTTTAATTCTCAGAAAAGAATAATGAATCCATCTGACATTGACCTGCCAGAGATGCGTTGGATAAACTAATATTCATCGTTTTTCATTAATTTAACAATTTGTTTAACCTTGCCCCTTAGAAATCCCTCAATTATAGAAATGCAATTGCCCCTTCTTTTCAAAGTTTCTACAAGAAACAGGATTTTTTTCCTTTAAAGGACTTCTGAAATTGTTATCATTATTCCTTTTTTCTTAGCGCTCTCCATTTCTCTTGATGTCTCTCACTCACTGAGGGGGAGGAGGTGTGAGTCTGAGAAGAAACACACACTGTCCGTGCCAGAAACAGGTTGTGATAATGCAAGGTAAAAATTGTGTGAAAATGTGTCATGAATCAGGAGAAATGTTGGATAATTGTATAACCCAAGGAGGAACATCTCTTGGGTATTAGGGTTTATCAGCTAAAGAGGACAGAAAGAGTTAGTGAAGAGCAGAAAAGAGAGAACGAGTGAATATAGGAGTTGTCCGATGGGTAGAAAAATGACTTTAATGTATGATAATGTCCAATGCTTGTGTAAATAACCCACCGTTAGCTAACACAGTACACACCATATAAAAAAACGCCTGTTTGGAATCCTGATTCCAAAATTGTGAAATGAGCTCCCGCTTGACATCTTTTGGCGCCAATTTAAAGGCAACCTGCTTCGCAGTGCCTTGGCCATTATAAAAATAAAAATGTATTTAGACCATTTCCAACTAATGCTCTGGTTTGTTGCTAAATGAAATGTAATATGATGTAATGTAATCATATCAAATTGAAAAGGTGATGGAAATAATGATGCAAAGATAACTGCTGCTACCAAACCAGCTTGATTTCACGCTAGCTTTTTAGAAGTCAATAGCCCATTCATGTTGCCTTGATAATTTAACTCGTTAGATTTGAGTTAATGAACCATTAATGTGACCAAAATGAGGGGGAAGCTCTTGGGAATGGGATTTAATACTTTTTTTTTTTAAGTACAGTGTTTGTTTTAGAAGTTTAATTAACAAATAAAAAGTAGCTGATTTACAGAAATGTCTTTCTAAATGTAAGTCTATGGGATGAGGTCTCAGAAGTTATTCCATGGTTTGGAAAGTGTATTCTTAAAAAGAGGCCCCATTATGCTTTTGGGGTTTTTCCCTTTCCTGTAGTGTGTCACACAGGTCTTTGTGCATGTAAATGGTCTGCAACGGCTAACATCCCAAAGCCGCCTCAAAAGGGAGTTTCTCTCCCATAGAAACACCTCGATTGGACTCCTTTGTTTACTTCCGTTAGACGTTCCGTGACATCGCTATATAACACTTGGGCATCTATTGGAAAGGAGGTGTTGCAGCACAGTCAATATGAGAAACAGCAAAGCAGTAATATTTAGTGTGTTATTTGATTGAGGTAAGTTGGTTAAGCACCTAAAGAAACACAGGGAGGAAGTGAAGGAGGCACATTCTGGCCTTCAGGGACTCTAAAGGATGCACGGCACACTTTGAAAGAATGCTGCCAATGAATGGAGATGGAGCTTTTTCCACCCTTGTCACAAATGCACTTACACACCACGATCTATACATAGCAGCGCGAGATAACTCCCAAGGTTCAGAGGCAGAAACAACGACACTGAATAATGTGCATTGTGTGAAAATCATCCTTCACAGTTTCACAGCTCTCTCTTTGACCTCGCTCTGTCTTTTCAGTCAAACGCATACACACTCACGTACAGGTTGTCACCTCGGGCGTACAGTTGTTACAGGTTTATTGGCCCATAGTTAACATTCACCTTGCAAACAAACATACATATGAGGCCGACAGGTGCAAACATGCTACAACAGCCCAAAACATTTCAATTAGGGGAAACACGCTACAGTTCCAAAAACCGTGCGAATAAAGAAACACAAATGTGCCAAAACACATGCAAATTAAGAAACATCTTCACCAACTTCACAACACATGCGCAGCATTTAGAAAACATTCACTAACGAGACGAAAGATTTGCATCCTTTAGTAAAAGCACTGCATAAATATATCAATGCAAGAAGCTCAAAACACAACGGAGACAATGGCACACTGTAAAGTGATGCACACAGCTGGGACATTGACCATTGATCATAGTTGGCCAACTGTCACTGGAAGAGTACCTGAAATATACATTGTATTGGCTTGAAGCAGCAGTGAGTTTCGAAGTGTTTTATGCCGTTGTAGCGCATTTGCACCTGTGGGCCATACATATGCAACTCTAACTTTAGAAAAATAAGCAAGTCTTCCTCTGAATAGAGTATCCTTCATGTTCTGTCTGTAGCAGTGGTTGCATTAGACTTTTTCATTGTCCGTCATTTTGACGGACAGGATCGTAACATTTCCGTCATAATCCATTATTACCCGTAATTTTATTTGATAAAAGTGTTTTAATGATGAGATGAGACATATTTAATATTTATGTTTGGGTTAGTTACTGAGCAGCAAATGTTAATTCATTCATTTTTTTTTAATGATTCATACAGAACTGTTAAGGGCATGGAGAAAAAGAAAGATGAACAGAGACACCGACCGTGTGGTCACTTTTCATGTTAACACGAACATGAATGATTTATTTTTTCCTGCACTGACAGCACACCAGAGGGGGGCAGAGCAGAGGCCGCTAAAAACACCGCGACCATTGTGCCTAAACAGGCAAATATGAACAATGCCATCGTTTTAAATGAGACAATTACAATCAGAATATGAACAAAACATTTACAAGAACAACTCAATTGACCTGCTGTAGCCAAGCCTGAACGCTGATTTCTGCATCGTCGTGCACCCTCGGACAAATCCGTTACTCATCTTTTCTACAGATGTCGCAGAACATTTTGCCATCTTCCCTCCTCAGCCATATTAAACTCTTGCTCCCACTGAACCCGGTACTCCTGCTTGAACTCCTTGCCACTTGCTTGCCCCTCTGCCACTGGCTGAACGTTGTCAGTATTAGTCTTACTGTCTTGTCCTTCATCCTCCACCGCATCAATCCCTCTTTTTTCACCTCGTTTATCCACACCATCACAATTACTGGGCTTATTAAAAAAGCTTCGGACGATCAGCTGCCGTGACATTTTGCGATTGCTAAAGCCGGTTAAACAACGAGGTAATCAACGGTCAAAAACTAGACTAGACAATAGCTACTTAATATACACATACTCGCCACCAACTGGACAGGGGTGTGAATGACTAAATAATAGTTACAGACTACAGTAGAGTACAGTAGATCGCCCTCAGTCGACCTGGCCACTAAGGATGTAATATAATGTGGTCCGCTGGTGGACATTTTGGCGCTGTTCCGAGTTGTGTTCTAATCTGTCAAAATGACGGACTGCTTTCAGATTTTTCCGTCAGTTATAAAAAATCTGTCATTGACGGAAAATATTCGGTTAACGCGACCTCTGGTCTGTAGTATTCTCTCTCAGCAGGCTAACTAATTGTAACAGAACATATTTGTATAGTAACTCTTCTAACCCTGGCTGAAGTTGAATAGTCCATTTAGCTTAGGAACCTTCCTAACGGAGTGAAATGACCCGGAAGTCCCTCAGTGGCAGCCATGATAAGTGCCATTCGAATTCTCTAGATGAAAGGAAAGGAGATTTCAAACTTCCTTTATAACCTCCTTTAGCTTAGGAACCACTGGACCTCCCTTGACGAAAGGAGAGGAGAAAATGCTGCCCCACAATGCCTTGCGGCCGCAGCATTTGCCATCACTCAACAGTTCACGGAAACAACCGATTATGACCGAGAAATGATATCATGAAAGTTACGGTGCTTATTAAGCATTTTAAAACGTATGTGGTAAGTTGCCAAAGTGCTTTGTTTTGAACGTTCATCAGTATTATAATCAAAAAGAGAAATGTGAACGTTAGTTTTTACTGAAATTATCAAATAAAGTCAGCATTTCACAGTCTTTACTGAGCTGTGTGGAGTTTGTTCAACTTTTAAAAAATGTTTGAATGGTGATATACACAGTGATAGATGTTAAGGACTAACGTTTATAATAAATACATTTGTATTGATTTTAAGATATTTTAATACAATCATACGTATTGGGATCATTTGTATTAATGTGGACCGGAGGGAGAGGGTGACGAGCATAAGTTTCACTTTCCTTTTTTATTTCAATTCCAACTTTGGTCATGAAGAATATGTTTCTCTGTTGTCCACGTTCATAAAGCAAAGCAGCAGCATCAGAGCACGGTGCAGAGTCTCTAGATGAGTTTACAGTAGTCCCTCCTTCTTATTAAACATCCATGTTGTAGTCCGCTGTATAGAAAACTGTAGTTTCCATAGTTTCCCCAGCAGCAGACGCACATTCATGACGTCCGCTGGCGTATAAACACGTCGGATAGTGAAAGTGCAGTCGGATTCTCTAAAGTACCGCAGTCTCTTCTCCTAAGTCCTTTTGAATTCTCCTATCCACTATCCCTTAACCCTGTGACATTTCACTCAGAGGTCAAGGGATAGACGATAGGGTTAGACGATAGGAGCTGATTTTTGGATTATTCGACCGCAACCCCTGTCTCTCGAAAACACTCAATGAAATATTGTATTTAACTTTCTCTCAAGGCCTATAAACTTGCAATTACTCTCACCCTCGCCCTTTCTTCTGTATTCCTCCCTCAATTCCATCAATTGGGCAACTCTTGCTACATGTTGTTCATTTTCCTGACTCTATCTTCATCAAACTTGACAACTTAATAAATCTCCCCGGCTTGCCTTTGCCTCTCTACAATCAATATGCTTTAGCTTTCTGTTATCTAATATTTAAAACATCACATTAAATCGACTCGTATGTGGGACTGGTTTGATCATTTGTAAATGTGTCACAGATTTTGCTGCGAGTAGTTCATGTTCCACATTTAAAAAAGGCACTTTTATCAATATAAGCTCATCAAAACGCATGTTTTTCCTCTCCCTTTCAATTCAACAGTTTACAGGAACCTTGGGTTTTATTCAAGAGCAGATGAGGGAGTGCCTTTAATATTTCTGAAAGCAAACCGTTCTCTTCTTGATTTCTTTATCCTTGAGGAAGACATGTTTCATTTTATTTTTTTTGTTACTTCCACCTCTCCTCCTCCTCCTCCTCCTCCGCCATGGGCTCATTCTAAAAGGTCATGTGCATTCTGATACTATACTCTCCTCTCCTTAATGTAGCCAAACCTTTCTCTTCTCTCAAGGTAAAATTCATTCTAAATTGTGAAGTAGCTACAGCCTGTGTCTTTCATTCAGTAGGCTTAGATGAAAGTGCTGAAATCTTATTTATTATTACGGTTTATTTTGGGCTTTTATTGTCATGTTACCCATTCGGATCTGCTGCATTAATTCCATGCACTCTGACACAAGTCTGTATTTGTATAACTGGCCCAAACATTTATTTGAGGAAAGCTATCAGGAAGTGAGCCGCCTAACCCCCAGTTTCCACCGGGTCCGTCTGCGCCGCGGCGGTCATACAGATCGCGGCCACTCTAGTCAATGGGCTGGCAGATACTGTCTAAAATGCTGTGGTGATGAAACTCAAGGATTATTAGATCAAGCATTATTTCTGAAATAGTATGGCTTTCTCTCTTGCTGGTTATACCACAAGGTGAGTTCCTTTTTATTTCCTGCTTCTTCACACACATGCTCTCTCCATAAAATTAGCTGTCTTCACCAGTGAATTTGTCTTGTGTTACCTTCCACCAAAGGTCGATTATTAATTAATTTGGCTTGGAACTACTTTTTGGGAACATATTCCTTGAGCTTCCATTTTATGAGCTCAATATGCATATGTGTACGTCTGTCAGGAGGAAGCAGGGGGATGCAAAGGAGGAAGAAGAAATAAAGGATAACATCTGGCATCTCACATCTGCCCCAGGCCTGCTCACCATGGGGAATCATTAGAGAACACACACACAAGTCATTGACAGAGTCATTCACAAGATATAAGATGGTAAAGTGGATAGATTTCTGGATGACATATTTCACACACAAATATCAGTATCACGCGGGCCCCCTCAGAGTGATGTGTCGTGTTGCAAATTTCCATGCAGCCACGAGCTAAGATCACTATCGACTAAGCTGGCTTTGATGTACAAGGGATCATTCCCCGTGCCTCTGTCTCTGCTTTGTCTCACAGTAATCTGGATGACTACCATTCCAGGAGTGTGTTTGTGTTAGCGTTTTCTGTTTCTCTCTCTGTGTGTTTGTGCAAATGTGTTTTTACTTTGAGCAGAGATAGTGATTGTGGCTCATTTGTGGAGTCATTGCCTGGTAGGGAAATGAAGCCGGAGTTGGGCGACATCAAAGGCTCAACACAGAACACGCAGTGGCTGGAAGAGCTGTTTCATCACTGCTTATCATTGTTTTAGATAATTGCTTCATCATGGGGGGATGATGTGTGTTTAGTTTGCCGTATGGACTGACACTGATGTATAACGCTGATAAATGGCTTTGGGTTTCTCAGCTCGTCTTTATCAGACAATCAGCTGTAGACACACAGTCCTTTAGCGACCGTCAACAGAACTTTTAGCACGTTAGCAGCAGCCTCACCGGATGAATACAGATGAGTCAGCGCCAGATAAGTCCATCTTCACTAAATTCATACACAGCAATTATGCAAAGGCACACAGACAAAAAGAGTCTTATACCGAAGGCCACAACACTTAATATAAACATAAATATAAACATATTACTAGCTCTATTAACCTATGATACACTGCATTATTTTCTCGAGGTATTTTAATTGTACACACCTCCTAACACAGGGGCACACACCCGTATTAGGGAAGCACATTGAAATTCAAAGACAATTAAAGCTCAGCAATTTGACCTAAGAAATAACAAACAATGTAAAGCTGATCCACTAACATAGAGCATGAAGAACAGACTCTGAATGAGAAAAGTGTACGCAGTTAGGAAAGACCACAATGGTCAGTCATTTAAATTCTCTTAAATGAAAAAGTTTGTTCAGACTGAGGTAGCATTGCAAAAAATACGACACTTACCTGATTGTACAACGTCGCCCAATTAGGCATTTAAAAGATTGGATTCCATGTCGTATTCATTAACACTTTTATGAAAAACAAGAGATTCAAGTCATTTATACATCACTCAAGTTGGCAGATATAACACTGGCCTTCTCTGTTTCAAGTATTGACTTAAAAACACTACTTTTTAAAGCACTGAATGGTATAGAGCAGTGGTTCCCAAACTTTTTGTGCCCAAGGCACACCAAAGGACAAGTAAAAATCTCAAGGCACACCTATTGTGCAAAATAGCCCTTATAACACGTGTTATCACTCATATCATGTAAAATATCTGTATTATGTGCATAATTATTTACTAATGCCAAATAAAATGTGACAAAGACAACTATATTACTCATGAAATATTTATTAACGAAATATTTCAGAAATTAATTTGAAACGTTATCAAATTAGGCTTCATCAAAGCAGCAACACACTCATTTAAACCAGACAGGTCACAACATTAAACATGAGACAAAGGAAATTCAGCACAGAGAACTGTCAATGCAAGGAAGCTGCATTGTCCATGGTCCTGAACTACAAATTATAAATGTAACATTTCAGCAGAGATGGGGTCGTTACTAAAAAAAAAGTAATATATTACTTTAAAAAAAAGTAATATATTACACTACTTCGTTACTCTCTACATAAAGTAACTTGTTACTTTACTCGTTACTTTACTCGCAGGGCCGGCCCGCCCCTTCCTGCAGGCAGATCACGCAGACTGCTAAAGTTTCAAATGTTCTCTTTAGTTCAGTTTCCATTGTCGCATAAGACTGATCCAGATCCTGAATGTTTTCCTATCTGACCATGGCTGTTCTCTGTCTCCTACTATCTGTATATTTTGCGCAGTCTATCTCTGCTCACGCTATTGCGTCGGCGTGTTCTCCTGCGTGTTGGCCATGTGTTGCACTGGAACCAGACACCGCAAAGACTTCAGCCGAGCACGTACAATAACTCTCCTTACCAGCAGGCGGCAGGAGTGTGTATTCGTCATTCAAAACAGGCAACAACCGGAAGACAGAGAAGAAGAACAGACTGTGATATAAACAAACAACAAATGGCGTGTGCGGTAGCTCCACCTTAGCATGTGTTCTTTGCAGGTGCTTGTTGAGGTTTGACGTGGTGTTTACAGCAGTGGATAACAGCTTCTGGCCTGGACACAGTTTGCACCTCACCGTCACATTCCTGTCTATTCTTCGGATGAACTCAAAATAATGGGCATACCTCCACCCCTCGAGAGTTATCGCTGACTCAGCCATGTTTATGCAGCACTGCACGCGGAGATGTGGACGCGCAAGTCGCGCAGATTATGTACATATAAACCTACAAAGTACTGATATAGTAAATTAAAAAATAATTATTTTTGTGTAGTTGTATATTGCAATAATAACGTATGGTTGTCACAAAATCCCACGGCACACCCGGACTTGCCTCACGGCACACCAGTGTGCCACGGCACACTGTTTGGGAACCACTGGTATAGAGACATAATACTTTTCTGGTCTGTTGCTCCTTTATGAACCATCCAAACTTCTCGATCGTCTAGTGCACGTTAGAGAGTCAAATCTTAAAGTGGCCTTCACATGACCGGCAGTGAAATGGCTCTGCGCTGGCTGTGCCGTTGTTTCTTACAGTAAAAGAACCCCCAATGTTGCGCAGAAAGTTTAAATTATTTCAAATTTGACCCTGATCTTTTGGCGTGCAACCTATCAGATAACAGCTGTATGAAGTGACACAGGCTAGCAGGGGAGGTAACCATATCAATGAAACTAATTAGCTGTTTTATCAGCAAAGCTCTGCCCTCTACCTCGTGGTGAGGAAAGAGCATTATGGGTATCATGTGCAGTGTTCCATCACACTGCATTTGATACCAGAAAGAGTTGGCGACATGTAACAATCCATATTCAGTCTGATACATCGGGTTTGCCAGGTTTTTAATACTGAAGTAGCCTGGTTCCAGGCCGTGGCATCTTTATAATCAAACACATTGATTGCAAATTTAAAGAGTTGACTATTCTTTTACAGCATTAGTCCCGCCCCAATTCACTGATTGGCTCATTTCTAGCCCCCTGCTCTTTAGATTTTTTAAATCATGAAACCTCTTCTTCGCTCCCTGCTGCCAGACTAATAAAGGAATTCTGAATCTGATGTCCCAAGGCCAGATGAATCCCTGAACTTGATGAGGTTCATTCAGCAACATGGACCCAGGCAGACACTAGCTCTTCTGTAATTTGAATATACTATTTAATCTGTTTTCTTTTATTTGAGCTCTTAAAGCTGTTTGTTGTCTATTTTACTTCTATTTAATGCTTTTATATCCTATTATGCCTTTTTAAATTGTCTTTCTGTATTGCCTTTTGTATCTTTTATAAGCTGTCTATAAGCCTTAATGTCTTTTGTTAAGTGCTTTGAATTGCAATGTTCTTCAAAAATGTCTATTAAAATACATTTCTTCTGTTCATACCATTCATCTTTAATCATTTGGCATTAATGCTAAACCGTTTATGTTGATATGCAATTGAATCTACATTAATTCTGTAAGTCAGATCCTGTGTGGTTGTGTTGGAAAACAGAGAATTGCTTTCTTCCTTGTGGTGGTTCAGCCTCCTGTGTGATTGATGGTTGCCTTTCATAGATGTCTCACCAGTCACTACTGCTATTCTGTCATCTTTAGATGACACTGAAGTGGATCTCTGCCCCCGTCCTGTGGCACTGATGTCTCTTTTGTGCGCTGCAATCCGTTTTTTTTGTCATCCTTTTTAGGCCGAGCCATGTTTCCTTCACCTTCTACATGTGTCTTATGATGGGAGTGTTTTTCTCCCATAGTTTGGAAAGGGAAACTTTGATTCTGTCGTACGTCAACCTTATAGGTTTTCAGTAAAGGCCTACAATTCTTAAAAATAAATGGCTGTGCTTGGTTTTAGTAAAAGGATATACTGTATGTGCCAAAGATTATTGTCACATATACATGGAATATATTATAAACAAATAATAATCTTGAAATAAAAAATATTTGTAACAGTAGTTGCAGCACTTTCATACATTTGTGGCAGGAAAAAATTGAATATGCAGTTAGATAAGCGTTGCAACTGTTTATACTGTGAATTAACAACCTAAAAAACCATTCGATTAGTTATTTAATATGTGATTTATCAATTCATGTGCAATGTGTACATTATTTTTCTAAAGGGCAATGTTGTTGATTTAGAACAAGTTGGTGTACATCTAATGGTTAAAAAGTGCAGTCATGAGTGTTGAAATGTCTTGTTCTGCCTCTCTGCTGCAGTCACATTGTAAATCACACATTGTCTTCTTCACCTTTCATTAAGGCAGTCACCGAAAAAAGCACAGGTGTAATTCACAACTTAATGAGTATATCAAGCAAAAACAAAGGGCAATCATGTAGAAACACCAGGGCCATTACTTTGAAACACAGACATTTAGTTTTTGCATTATTCTGTAATACCATGCAACACTTTTTTCAGTTCCTTCAACCCAGTGGGAACACTATATGAGGTTGTTTAAGAATATGTTTTAATACTTTATTGCAATACCATTTGATCAGCGAAACAATTGTTGTTGTTGGTGTACCTGTGCAAATCTATTATAGTGTTGTTATTGTGCATCATGTCTAATTTATTTCCACTAATAGCATCTTCGAAAAATAAAAGGGGTCTTGCACGGAGCAATTATGATGAGAGCGCAGCGTATCGCATTTTATGTTTATTCCATGCAAAGGCATACGAGCGGTCTATTTGAGTATTCTCCGATGTACAACTGAGACCCTGCAGGAAGACAAACTTCAAAAAGCCTGCAGTGGCAGAAAATGTCAGTGTATTCTCATATTCTTTTAGAAAAACAATAAACATCGCGGTGGCGCGACACCGACTCACTCAGCTTGGGTGAGGCAAGGACCTTTGAAGGAGAGCGGCGAGGACGCGAAAGAGACAGCTTCTGAAAATAAAGATTTCTCCAGAGAGGCAGGGTGTTTTTGTGTGTTTGTAGGATTTTTGATGACAACAATTATTTTTGACTCTGTGTGTAAGTGTGTATACGTTTGCATTATTCAGCTGCTATTCCTTCAGATGTTACACCTCCATGACACAGTAACCTTCTTAGTGTTTGTGTGGTATAAAAACAGCATATTGCTCATTTTACTTCCATTTATTTATGTAAGCAGGTGTAGTATAACCCCTATTTTGGTTTACATAATAGATAAAGACAAGAGTTTACTTGAGTTCAACAGTGTGTATAGTCATAGTATCACTTCAAGGACAGACTGAGTAACAAAATGCCCTGAGGCTCTTGCACTCAATCTGATCCACCTGTTCAAAGATGCACTCACCATAAACAACTCCTTGCTGTATTGCGAGGGTTTGCATTAAAGAAAGTTAGACTCGCACACTCAAATTCCAAGCGTAAGACATTTAGACGTTTTTGAAAAGAGATTATGGTTGACGTGCAGTGAGCAGTTATTATTGAAGACACTATTTTATTTCATCCAACAGATGTCTTCTAATTCAAATAGATAAGCATATACAAACAGGGATTACACAACAACAGGAATGGTGGACAGTCCATCAGGAGTATTCCCAGTAAAAAATAAATAAACTTGCTCTGGCTTTGATGTCTTGTTTTTTTTTTTGCAAAAACAAAAACAATAATCCATTGTTTCTGTTTTAAAGGACACACAACTTTGAAATCAACATTCTTGTGACAATGTGGAACTTTTCTGGCCGATTCAGGTCTTTCAAAAGCGTGACCTCCAAATTAGAATGTTAGTTTCTTAAGAACTCTAATCGACATTATATTCTAATATTCTTAAAATGTAAGGTTCATTTGTATTATGTGACGTTACTGTCTGTGCCTTTTTGTGTTGGATGTAAACAAATATATATCAGGCAGCATGTGTGTGTAAACTTGACCAGGTAAATATGAATGGATCCAAGATCTGAGACTTAATCAGACAGTCAGCATTCATGGCAAGTCAGCTGACAAACAGCGTGTTTTGCTGATGAATCAGTACATCTAAAAAACGTTACTACCCAAATATGCACATCTATTGTTCTGACACTAGTGTTGTGTTATCGCCTTTTTGCAAACATTATGTTTGGATGTTAAGCTTATTGAGTGTATGAAAAAGTGCCAGAAGTTGATTAGCTTGTTAGCATAAAGACGTCAACAGGGTTTCCCACACATAGTCTTTACTTGGGCGGGCCAAAAATGATGACAAAATAAACAACTGTGTTTTATTTCCAACATAATACCTCAAATCATCAACATATTGATGATGATGATTTGGATGGATAGTCGCTTAACATATAAAAAATATGGTGCTATTTAGGGGCATTGATCAGTGGTTGGATCCCAAGCCCTCTGTAGGCAAAACCCCAAAGTGGTCCCCTAGTCATGTAGTCTACATGTATATTATTGAAGTGTACAGTATTTAAGTCAGTTTGGTTTAAAGCATCAGTTAAAGGACAAGTGAAGTACTGCAATACAATAAGGTCTGCAATACAATAAGGTCAAAAAAGGATGTGTGAGATCCTGAAAAATGTATGAATGGGCGCTAAGAACGCCAATACCTCTATTTTTCACACAGCAAATTATAGAGAACTTGTATTCAGGATATAGTAACATTGAAGTTTTCCCTATCAGGTAATACAATTTCCCCGGCATAGAGTAAAGGTGGTGAAGTAAACAACTTTGTCTATGTTTTCCATGCACCTCACTCTGACCATCTGAAGTATCTCCTAGGACAGATCTACCTCTCCGAGGGCTTTGATGACAGTGGTCCGTCAAGTGTTTTGAGGTCTGCATGACACGCCATCAAAGCAGGTCTGTTCTATAGCACTGGCTGCCACCGCTGTGTTGCTCTTGCATGTCCTTGACAGCGTGCATGTGTCAAAACAGAGGCAGACACCCTTAAAGATAAGCGTGAACATCTCTCTGCGTATGGAGGGAAAATGTTGGCCCAACTGTAAGAGAGCGTGAGGCACAGGCAGAGAGATTGAGTGAAGATGAATAAAGGATTGGTGACATTTATAACCTGAATGATGGCACATCATACGCATCTCTTCTGTCACAAGCTGGAGGACAGATGGAGTGAAATAGACTGGGGATAAAGAAAATTGTTTTTTCGAGTGAATGGGCATGATCGAACAACAAAGCCGGTTACAGAGGGAGAACATGAGCCTTTCAACACGAGTGTCTCTTTAATGTAGTGAGAACCATATTGTACGGTCTCAGGTGGGCTAACCTGCCCTTCAGTGCTTCCCTGCATCCCTTTTTCCTCACAACCTCCCACACCTTGGATCTGCTTTTCATAATCTCCCCAAGCAGGGATGTGTTGCTGGCATCTGAAAAAGAACGAGCATGCTGGCCGAGAGGACATTTATTTCTCGGTGTACTACCTTTCTGATAGTCAGTCTTTGTAACCATAGCAACAGGTGGCTGACTAAGAACCCCTGCTTTTGTAACAGGTTGCAATGGCTTGGCCAAGGATATGGCAGGATACGTTCATTTCCACAGAGGATGTGCAATGGGTTTATCCTGCAAGACTTTGAAACTATACTGAAGCTGGGAACACTCTGTAGAACAAAGTCAGCTTTTAATGCTCAAGAGATGTAATTTACATATCATAACCTTGAATGTAAATAAGTCCCTGGTTAATGTACGAAACGCCTTTTAAGTGAAGTTTAATTAAAATTGATTCAACATGGATATCAATCTCAACAAATGCAATGAACAGATCCGCCCATCTGTCCTATGTTCCTCCACACTTCACACCTATCAAACTACGGAAAAACAAATGAGTTTCCACTGAACATAAACTGCTGTTTTGAACAGGTCCTTGTAGTGTTAGCATCATATATTCCACAAAGACACACATCTATATACATAAGCATTGAAAAAGTAGCGGCTGTTAAAGGGTGAAAACAACAGTATTCAACGTTTTCATGGGTGCTGGTTTGGAGTCAACAGAAAGTAACTTATTGATGGAAGTTTTCTAGTTTAAAGGGGACCTATCATGCAAAATGTACTTTTATACATAAATATATGTATGTGTCCCCGGTGTGTCATGGAACTCACGCAGCGTCAGAAAATAAAACCCTCTCTCTTTTCCTCCGTACCCAAATCTCTAAAAACGGGGCTACAACGGCGCTGATCCAGATTTGCCGCCGATATGACGTCAAATTGGCGGAGGACCCACAGCACTATCAGAAACGTTGCTATCAGAAACAATGCCGACTGTTTTGGACGTAATATGGTCGGTGTTGACATTAGCATCGCTAACACTCAGAGCTAACCTGTACTGCACAGAACATGTGTGTGAAGAAGCAGGAAATAAAAAGGAACTCACCTTGTGGTATAACCGGCAAGAAAGAAAGCCTTTGAGCTCCATACTGTTTCGGAAATAATCCTTGATCTAATAATCCTTGCGTTTCATCACCGCAGCATTTTAGACAGTATCTGCCAGGTCCCGCCGCATGAGCCGGCATAGGCTCCGCCCCCTCTTGTTATTTTTGTTCAGTTAAAAAAAAAAAGAATTGATTCCATTAACCTAATTGATCCCCCTAAGGGTTAATCGAAACAAATGCTGCCAGAAGCTCAAAACACACAGACATATTCCCATCAGCCTCAGTTTTCTAATGTTAGCATGCCTACAATGCCAAACTAAGAAGATAAACTAGAAAACACTAGCATTTTATTATTAGCATATCTACCAATGAATCTTTGTCAACAAATGTATATTCAAATAATTCAAGTCCTTGGTCGTAGTTCCAAGTAAGCTAAAATGACATCCTGCACCTCTTCCTGCTTTCTTACAGTGCAGACGCTTTTCTGCTTGCTCTTGCCTCTGCTTACTTTTTTATGCTGATTTTCCTATTTTTCTTTTCTGAAAACTTCCAGCAGCACTTCGAACATTAACTTATCACTGGGACAGTTATTCTTTGTAAATAGATGGAGGGTTTCAGCCATATTTCAATAGTTTTACGACGACCTCAGTCTTATAGTAGCGTGGCCTAGCAACAAATAAAGCCTGATAATGCATGCTATTTAGCTTATGCTAGTTAGCAGCAAAATGCCTCCGTTCTCCACAGATGACTTCCACAAACTTCTACAGAAGATGGCCGTGTTGGAAATGAAAATGCAACGGTTGGAAGTTAACGTGGAAGTGAATGAACTACGTTGGAATGACACCACTTTACCAGTGTTGCAAAATAATGGACAAAGGCATGCTAACTCACAGCTAATTAGCAGCTACAAGGATTCCAAGGAACAGAAGGGCTGTGTACCGGGTAATAAATCTACAAGTGGTAGTCCTCCCTGGAACTCTCTGGGAGTAAATCATTTCCATGGGATTTGGCAGGACGAATAACAGAGCCCAGCGCTCTGAAATCTGTGATGCGACCGGCTGACCTGCATTGTTAACACCCAGGAAGAGCGCCTCTTCAACCCCTATTCATACTAGGAAACAGCTGTGGACAGCTGCTAAAGGGAGAACAACAAACAATCCTCCTAAACCACCAAGTGTGCCAATCCAGAACAGATAGTCCTACGCTCCGCTGACCGAGAACCGGAGATCTCTTTCTGATGACCTGGATAACCTGTCCTCTTCACACAGCAGGGTAAGGACCAATAGCTACTCCAAAAGTAAAAGGCTAGAGGGAAAGCTAACGACTGGGCCTGAAACTCTGATTGTGGGTGACTCTGCTCTAAGAGATGTAAAAAGTCTGTGCAGCAAGAACACCACCAAAGTACTCTGTTTTCCCAAGGATATGGTCTCTGACTTGGCTGAGAAGATCCTGCATATTGGGGCTGAACATCCGAGTGTGAAAAATGTGGTACTGCACATTGGAACAAATGGTGTTGTGAAACAACAGTCAGAAGTGCTGAAAGAAGACTTTAAATGTTTGTTGGAAACGGTCAGCTCTCTAAATGTGGAGGTTTACATCAGTGGCCCTCTGCCGCCAATCAGAAGAGGAGTGGAGATATTCAGCAGATTGTTTGCACTGAATACCTGGCTTTCAACTGCCTGTACTGACCATTGTCAATTTTATTGACAATTTTAACTTTTTCTGGGACTGCAGACATCTTTTTAAGGCAGATGGAGTTTGCCTGAATAAGTCAGGAATGAAATTGTTTATCTATAACATATTCAACTGCCTGCGTCAGCGATCTGTTACCTCTGCCAAGGACAAGCAACAAGAGGAATCAAAACAAGAGAAAGACACAAAACATTGCGCAGAAAACCTTGAAGAAGTGTCACTGCACCCGCCTAAGGAATGTCTTGATTATGGGAGACCTATGACACAAATGGAGGAGTCTCCACCGCCCCTCACCCCCCCTATCACCTTTGAGGATACTCTTCCTTCACCCCCCCAGCTCTCTCTACGCTCCGTTCACCCTTTCACCCTCTCCCATCCTCCTGGAGTTTGACCACATGAAGGAGATACAGAGGGCTGGCACCAAGTCTTTCCTGGAGATCAATGACCGCATGAAGGCGATACGCAGGGTTCAATATCACAAATGTTACATTTGTCTCAGTGGACTTCACAGTTTGTACAGAATATCAGTATGACAATATGACACCCTCTGTCCTTAGACCCTCACATCGTACAAGGAAAAACTTCCGAAGAAAACCCACAGTTTAAAGGGGAAAATGGGAGAAACCTCAGGGAGAGCATCAGAGGAGGGATCCCTCTCCCAGGACGGACAGACGTGCAATAGATGCCATGTGTAATTGAAAAGATAATACATTTACAACATAGTCTATAATAAGAAGATGAATCCACGAGGATATCCATCCAGGACTTATGATCTAGCACCACAGCAACAGGCACAGCCACGACTCAAGCTCCAGGGCTTGCGATCCAGGATTCAGGACCACAGCAACAGGATCATCCACGACTCAGGATCCCGCCGTAGATAGACACCAAAAAGAAAATGTGGGGAAGCTGGGTTATTCGGAACATGAGAGTACACAGGTACAGACAGAGAGAAGGAATAACTAACTAAGCCTATAGCAGCAAAACTAGGGGCTGAATCTAATCAGCCCTAACTATAAGGTTTATCAAAAAGGAAGGTCTTAAGCGCACTCTTAAAAACGGATAGGGTGTCTGACGCCCAAACACAAACTGGAAGCTGATTCCACAAAGGTGGAGCTTGATAAGAAAAGGCTCTGGCTCCCATTGTACTTTTAGAGACTAAGAACAACCAACAACTCTGCATTCTTGGAACGCAATGCCCTAGTAGGACAGTAGGGTATCGTATTGTCATACTGATATTCTGTACACACTGTGAAGACCACTGAGACAAATGTAACATTTGTGATATTGGGCTATATAAATAAACATTGATTGATTGCATGATTGATTGATAGGGTATAATGAGTTATTTAAGGTAAGATGGCGCCTGCCCATTTGTGTTCTATAGGGAGCCAGTGTAAGGCAGCCAGAACAGGAGTAATGTGGTCCCTTTTCCTAACTCTGGTTAGTACTAGGGATGGGAATTTGAAAGCAAATGTATATTCGAATATTCGACGCCCCAAACAACGGTTAACCGGTTAACCGAAATGTACATATTCTATAAAAAAAAAATTAAGTAAAAAAAAAAAAAGTTTCTGAATTTTTTTTACCCAATTTTCTTTCAAGAATATTTGGAAATACATACATGTTCAAATAAGTGTAGAAACCAAGTTGAATTTGTCAAATGTATTGAACTGGTGATCACAGTTTGACAGCTATAGGCCTACAGCTTTCATGTGCGGAGGTGATTCACAATCAGCCCAGCTGTAGAGAAGACCCTCTCAGCTGGAACGGAGGTTGCGGGTATAGCAAGGTATATAGCATGTATATATAAATGTAACTCTTCTTAGAGTGTAAATAATTATCGGACTATGACTGGTAAAATATGTTGAATACCGGCAAAACTAAATCTCTCCAGTCAAAATGTCTAGTACTTTGCCGCCACACACGGTTGCCTAGCAGCGCTTATTGTTGTTTAAGCTGGCCATGTGTCGCGAGTGTTGACAGGGGGCGGGGGAGCACGCTCATGAACTGTTAGCGCCGGAACCTTGCAACGTCTGCGGAGCGCATTTGCGCCACATTTGGGCATAAGATGAGGTTTGAGTCTGCGTGATCTGCGTGTAGGGAGGGGCAGCAGCCATATCATTGGCTAGAACTAACTAGATCTGATGGATTTGGACATAAACGCGAGTGAAGTATAACCGGACGCGAGAGAGAGAGATCAGCACCTGCCCCGCTGTGAGGGACCGGTGAGCGGAGCAAAACACACCTTTAGACGTCACCTAACACATTTAGCTATGGGACTGTTGTATATATATACATTGAATTATTCAATTTGATAATCAACTTACACTCCCAAAAAAAATAAAAAGATTTTATAAAAATATTCATAACTCATATTCGAATACATGAATAATTATTCGAATACCTGAATCATTTCGAATATTCGAATATTCGATTAATCGTTCCCATCCCTAGTTAGTACACGTGCTGCAGCATTTTGAATCAGCTGAGGTTGGCAGCATATCCTTTACCCCCGACCCTCAACGACGCCCACCACAATCACCGAAGCAGAGAAACGCACCATCTCCCCCGATGAGATGCCTGATGACTGCACCGAAATTCACTCACAAAACCTTATTATTTATCTTTGCTGCACATTCAACCCATCGTTTCACATCGTGAGGTGACACAGAATTGAAGGGTACCCTCATTATCACTCAATTATACAAACTCGCCGAGATAATAACAAGAACAGACATCAAAACATATGGCGCTAGGTAGGTAAAACCGCTAACATGGCTCACCTCAGTGTTGTAGTCAAGTCATCAATTCACGAGTCCGAGTCACCACTCTTCGAGTCAGAGTCCAAGTCCGAGTCACCAAGGGAGAGTCGTAGTCGAGTCCGAGTTCGAGTTATCATTATGTGTTCGAGTCCGAGTCCAAGTCCGAGTCACCCAAGAAGAGTCCAAGTCATGTCCGAGTCACAAGTCTTCATGTATTAATCTTCGTGGATATATGTGTTGAAATGTAGCTGCTCCTCTACATTGCTTTTATCCTGTCATGTTATACTAATCTGTCTATTGAACTGCTGTGAAGCCAGTTTGGCTAGAATTCTTGTAATAAGTGCTATACAAATATAAAGCGTATTACTAATATTAATTGTCAAGATCTGTCTTTATTGTATTTTGTCTTGTCTTTTTCTGTCTTTTGTTTCATGTTTTATTTTGAAAGGTCTTCACCTCCTGTCTTGCCTGTTTCTGTCTGTGTTGTGTCTCGTCTAGATCTGTTTTTGGTTTTCTGTCTGCGTTGTGTTTTGTCTTTAGATCTGTCTGTGGTTCCCTGTCGTTAGTTTCCCTGGTGTGTCGTATTACCCGATTGTGTGCACCTGGTGTCCCTGTGTTTTCTCCTCCCTCCTCACCTGTGTCTTGTTTGTATAATTAGTCTTGTGTGTATTTAAGTTCTGGTTTTTCTGTCTGTCTTTGTTGGTTCGTCTTGTGTTTTGACTTGGTCTTCGGTGAGTGTTCTGTTCTGTCTTTGTTTCTAGTATAGCCTTGAAATAAAGGAGATATTTTTGACACTTTGATTTGCATTTGGGTCCTGCTTCCTGCACACACCGTAACATTACGAACCGACCTGAGATATGGGCCCAGCAGATCCGTTTGAGGAGGAACTATTGGATTTTACCTTTTCTTTGTCTGTCTGCGTTCATCGATGGATAGGAGCGGTCAGGGTTCAGCAGCGAGAGGCTGCTATGGCTGAGGCACACCAGATGGCTATGGAGAAGCCAGGTTTAGTGAAGTTCTTACCTGGCTGGATTTTGGACTTCCTCTCGGTGTGTGATTCCCGGCCTGCTAGCCCCAGGCATGCTAGCACCCTGACTCCCAACCTGGCGCCGTACGCCTCGGTGTGTTCCGTCTGGAGTCGGCCTCTGCTTCTTCCCAAGTTCCTGCTCCTGTCCAGGAGCCATTCTCTGGAACTCGTCTGGCTTTTGGAGGTCCACGGAGCCTCCAAAAGGCTCTTAAGAGAAGGAGTTGCAGGTCCAGGCTAGCAGCCTTAGCCCCGGAGGCCATGCTTTGGGCTCCAGTACAGGCCCCAGCAGCCATTGTTCCACCCCCAGTTCTGGCCCCAGCAGCCATGGTTCCGGCCCCTGTTCTGGCCCCAGCAGCCATGGTTCCAGACCCAGTTCTGGCCCCAGCAGCCATGGTTCCAGCCCCAGTTCTGGCCCCAGCTGCTCCATCTCCCCATCTCCTGAAGCCCGCAACCTGAGTGTGATCCTCGACTCCACCCTTTCCTACCATTCCCATGTCAAATCAGTGACCAAATCGGCTTTCTACCACCTGCGGAACATTGCCAGACTCCGACCGTCACTCTCGGAGTCGGTTGCCGAGACCCTGGTGCATGCATTTGTCACCACCCGCTTGGACTACTGCAATGGTGTCCTGTTCGGGGTTCCCAACAAAATCCTGGACAGGCTCCAGTATGTCCAAAACTGTGCAGCTCGGGTCCTCACACACACAAAGCCGTGGCAGCACATCACTCCCACCCTCATCCACCTCCACTGGTTGCCGGTCAAGTTCCGCATAACTTATAAAGTCCTCCTCCTGACCTACAAGTCCCTCCATGCCCTTGCCCCCCAGTACTTATCGGACATCCTCCACCCACATGCCCCACCCCGGAACCTGCGGTCTTCAGACTCTGGCCTGCTCACCACCCCCCCGCACCAAACTGAGAACCTTCGGGGACAGAGCCTTCAGTGTGGCAGCCCCCACCCTCTGGAACGCTCTCCCTGCGGAGATTCGCAACATCCCCACACTGGACGCCTTCAAAAGGGCCCTCAAGTCCCATCTGTTCATCAAGGCTTTCGGCCCTTAAATCGATCTGTTGTTTTGTCTGTCTGACCTTTGTTTTGTTTTGTTTGTGCTTGCCCTATTCCTGTAAAGCGACCTTGGGTCCCTTGAAAGGCGCTATATAAATCTCAGTTATTATTATTATTATTATTATGGTTCCAGCCCCAGTTCTGGCCCTAGCAGCCTTGGTTCCAGACCCAGTTCTGGCCCCAGCAGCCAATTGTCCCGGACCCAGTTCTGGCCCCAGCAGCCATGGTCCCGGTCCCAGTTCTGGCCCCAGCAGCTATGGTTCCGGCCCCAGTGCTGGCCCCAGCAGCCATGGTTTCGGCCCCAGTTCTGGCCCCGGCAGCTATGGTTCCGGCCCCAGTTCCGGCTCCGGCAGCTATGGTTCCGGCCCCAGTTCCGGCCTCAGCAGCCATGGTTCCGGCTTCAATTCCGGCTCCAAAACTGGCCCACACATCCATGATCCATGCTTCAGCTCCGGACCTTACAGCCATGTTTCTGGCTCCAGAACTGGATCTTACAGCCATGTTTCCGGCTCCAAAACCGGCCCATGCAGCCATAATTCCGGCTCAAGTACCGGGCCCAGCAGCCATGGTTCCGGCCCCAGTTTCAGCCATGGTTCCGGCTCACATACCGGCCCCAGCAGTCATGGTCCCGACTCCGGCTCCTCGTTACCTGTTGACTCATCGGCCGACGCCAGATCCCCGAGTCCTGTCGGCATTCCGGCCGACTCCAGCACCTCGTCTCCTGCTGGCTCTCCAGCCAACACCAGCTCCCTGAGTCCTGTCGGTGTACCGGCCGACTCCAGCACCTCGTATCTTGTTGGCTCTCCAGCCAACGCCAGCTCCCCGTGTCCTCTCGGCGTACCAGCCGACTCCAGCACCTCGTATCTTGTTGGCTCTCCAGCCAACGCCAGCTCCCCGTGTCCTGTCGGCGTACTGGCCGACTCCAGCACCTAGTCTCTTGTTGAACCTCCAGCCAACGCCAGCTCCCCGTGTACTGTTGGCGTACCGACCGACACAAGTTCCCTCTCAAGTCTCCTCTCGAGTCTCCTCTCGAGTCTCCTCTCGAATCTCCTCTCGAGTCTCCTCTCGAAAGGGTCCTGCCAACCCTTTGTCCTGTCCCGTTGGGGGTCCCGCCAACTACTCTCCTGCCGAGGGTCCTGCCAACCCTATGTCCTGTCCCGTTGGGGGTCCCGCCGACTACTCTCCTGCCGGGGGTCCTGCCAACCCTTTGTCCTGTCCCGTTGGGGGTCCCGCCGACTACTCTCCTGCCGGGGGTCCTGCCAACCGTATGTCCTGTGCCGTTGGAGGCCCCGCCGACTACTCTCCTGCCGGGGGTCCTGCCAACCCTGTGTCCTGTCCCATTGGAGGCCCCGCCGACTACTCTTCTGCCGGAGGTCCTGCTAATCCCTTGTCCTGTTCCGTTGGAGGTCCCGCCGACTACTCTTCTATCGGGGGTTCTGCCAACTCTATGTCCCGTGCCTTTGGAGGTTCCGCTAGGGATCCTGCCAGCTCTATGTCCATTCCAGTTGGAGGCCCCGCCATCACCTGTCCTACCGGGGGTACTGCCAACCCCTTGTCCAGTTCCGTAGGAGGCCCCGCCATCATCTGTCTCGCCGGGGGTGCTGCCAACTCCTGGTCCTCTTCCGTGGGGGATCCTGCCGAAGCCTGTCCCACCGGCTCCGGGTTCCTGTTCGGCCGACACCGGGTCCTGCCCGGCCTCCGGAGCTGTTTGACCTTCGCCCCACCGTGAACTCTGCTTTATCCCAGGGCCGTCCGCCCGAGTCCCCCTTTTCGAACTCTGCCTTGCCCCCGGGCCGTCCGCCCGAGTCCCCCTTTTTGAACTCTGCCTTCCGCCCGAGACCCCTTCCTTGAACTCTGCCTTGCCCCCGGGCCGTCCACCCGAGACCCCTTCCTTGAACTCTGCCTTGCCCCCGGGCCGTCCGCCCGAGTTCCCCTTTTTGAACTCTGCCTTGCCCCCGGGCCGTCCGCCCGAGACCCCATCCTTGATCTCTGCCTTGCCCCCCGGGCCGTCCGCCCGAGACCCCCTTCCGGGTCCTCCGCTGTCAGCCCAAGCCCGTCCTCCAGACCCCCTCCATCCACCCTATTGGCCTTAGTTTTGTATCAATCTTGATACAGGGTACTTATCATATGTTGTACTTTGGATTCCTAAAGCTTTTAGTCTACCTTACCATCATCCAAGGGTAGTTTTCACTATAAGTAAAAAATCTTTTTTGGACGGACACTATAATTTACAGTTTTTTTATCTGAATTTTCTTTAAAATAAAAAAACATCTATATTGATTCCGACTTTTCTACATCCAACTCACATGTTTATCATTACTTTGAGAAAAAAGATGATTACTTTAACCCTTTTAGAAGGGAATATATGGTCATTTGTTCTGGGAATGTGATTGTCGAGCCTGAGACCTGAAAAACAGGCTCAGGGCTAAACTGGTTAAAACAATACAACAATAATACAACAATAATAAAACAACATTCAAGACATAATTCCTGACATCATTATCAACATCACCAATATCATCAACAATTTCCATCATCAACAATCTCATCCACTTTCAATATCAATCTCAGCCAATGATGAATGCACAAGACACCCACCAGTACAAAGCATGAGATCAAATTAAATTAGGGTTCACAGCTCACAAGGGTACATGGTCATTAATAGATGGCCTTTCAATCTCATCTTGAAAGAGGCTCTGGACTCTATTTCAGCAAGGTAGTTTGGCAATGAGTTCCATTCCTTTATAGCTCTATAAGTTACTGAAGATTTCAGAAGATTTGTCCTGGGTTTAGGTGCCAGTAGATGGCCTGATGTAGCTTGTCTAGTCTTATGGTCATGCATCATAAAAATACAGTGGTATTTTGCTAAAATTGGAAATGTTTTATAAAAGTGATAACACGAGATTGCAGACATTTCTTAACCGGAAGCCATGATAGGTTTCTTTGCATAACTCCAATATGAATGCGCTTCGAACAGTGGAGAGCTAGTCTGGCAGCCTTGTTTTGAGCTATTTGTAATTTCTGTATATGTGTTTTTGCTGCTGATGACCATATGACCGGACACTACTCAATATGTGACAAAACCAGAGACAGAATGACTGATAAGACTGTGTGTGTACAAAACGCAGCAAACTAACCGATATGTGCTGGGTCCAGTCTCAAGGACGTATGGCACTCAATTATTTCCAGGACAAGCCGGGGCCCTGCCTGCCAGTAGCTTTGCCGATATCTGTGTTGATAGGTAATCAATAAGCTTAGAAACAGGAAGCGCTCAAACGTTTGTGTGAGTTTATCAAATTTCTATCCACCAGGGCCTGCAATGAATTTGCCTCCTTCTTCACTGACAACATTTCAGAAAATTAGATAAGCAGTCAGTGCCTCTGTATCAGGTACAGCACATGTTTTGTCCCTGTGTCCACTTAAAATCAATTCAAACACCATGACACAATTCCATCAGATTAATGATAAAAACCTAGAGGACATTATTCAACTTCTGAAATCCTCCTCCTGCTGCCTTGATATTATTCCAACAGCATTTTTCAAAGATGTTTTTCATTGCATGGCCTCAGATCTACTTCACATAGTAAACAAGTCTCTTTACTTTGCTCCTGTGGGTATTGTCCACAGTACATGTATAATACCAATGTATACTTGTAAAAGCGCCTCGATGACCTCGAGGCGTGAAGATGGACGGTGTGGCGCAGTGCGCTGTGCAATGATCATCAGATCAAGGGGTGAAACCCGCCGCTGCTGCGTCTGTAAAGCCGGTGTGTCCTTGGGCAAGACACTTCACCTGAACTTGCTCCTGTGGGTATTGTCCACAGTGACCATTGCATGTATAAAACATATGTGTGTAATGTGTATCTGTAAAGCGCTTTGAGCACTGGAAAAAGCGCTATAATAAATGCAAGGAATTATTATTATTATTATTTACTCGGGTGTTTTTCCACAGGCCCTGAAAACTGCAGTCATTAAACCGCTCTTAAAAAAGAATAATCTAGATGCTTCAGTAATGAACAACTACAGGCCCATAACAAACCTGCCATTTCTAGATAAAATCATTGAAAAAGTTGTTTTTCAACAGTTGAGTAATTTCTTGGTTTTAAATAACTGTTTCAATGTGTTCCAGTCAGACTTTCGTCCAAACCACAGCACTGAGACTGCTCTTGTAAAGGTCTTCAATGACCTCCACTTAAACACAGACGGTGGCAGAACTTCAGTGTTAGTATTATTAGATGAGACACTGTTGACCACAACATATTACTAGACAGACTGGAAAACTGGGTGGGACTTTCTACATTGGTTTGAATCCTAATGTCCTAAAAGGACAGAAACAACTTTGTTTTTATAGGTAAATACATATCTGAGTTGACAAATATGACATGTGGGGTTCCTCAAGGCTCCATCTTGGGGCCTCTTCTCTTTAACATCTATGTCAAACTCAATTTCATCGCGGGCCACATCAGCATTACAGTTGAACTCAAAGGGCCGGTTGTAACTTTAAGACGATATAAATATACATATAATATATATAAAATAATGTATTATATTACATCATTGCCTCTGAATTGGATTATTATCGGATAAGGTAATAACTTCATAATTAACTACGTCTGAAAGCAGACGTCTAGGGCAAATAATTGCAAGTCTCTTCAGTGCGCATGTCACAACATGAGATGCATTGTGGGACATGTATGTATGGATGTGTCAGAACTTTCTCCAATTAAACAAAGATAAAACTGAGGTAATGGTTTTTGGAGCCAAGGCAGAACATATAAAAGTTAGCGCTGAGCTTCAGTCTGCAATGTTCAAAACAACAGATGAAGCCAGAAATCTAGGTGTAGTCTTGGACTCTGACCTGAGTTTCAACAGTCACATTAAAACAGTTACTAAATCAGCCTACTATCACCTAAAGAACATATCTAGGATTAAAAGAATAATGTCACAGCAGGATTTGTAAAAACTTGTCCATGCTTTTATCTTCAGTAGACTCGACTACTGTAATGGTGTCTTTACAGATCTCACTAAAAAATCCATTAGAAAGCTGCAGCTAATTTCTGCACATGCCACTGAGAAAGTGGTTCACATCACTCCTGTTCTGGGGCCTCATTTATAACGCTGTGCGTAGGATTCACGTGGGAAGGTTGCTTACGTAGTAGAAATCCAAAAAATAGGTACAGACATTTTCCGATTCACAAAACATTGCGTACCGGCGAGGAAAGTGCATACGGCACTTCCTACCTCGGTTTCCCTTTATAAATCACAATCGACTGGAAATGCGGTGCAGCTTTTGCGGGCTTCACGTAACGCCCATATTTGCCTATAAATAGTCAAAGAAACGCCCATTCATTCAATACAACTTATGTGTTGGGTTATATTAGCTGTACAATTTACCACATATGGTGTTCTTAGTTTCCATACCTCCTGTGTTTTATGAGCGACTTATCAAGTCTTAGCAAACGGCATAAAACATGATTAAACATGATAGTATATAAAACCATGCTCGCATCTACAACCTATAGAAATGCAAAACAGTGTCAGTTTAGAGGTAATTCTGTCCTTCTGCTTACCGCATCATTTGAGAAAACATTTCATAACATTAACACAACATATTCAAGGTTGTTTTAAATAATATATCCATATTTATTTATTTCTCCAAGTTATTTTTTTGTGTGCGCTGAGGAGTCGCAAACAGGCGTTTGTTTAATCATTTTAAGATTGGCTTTAATCAATGTTTGAAAATGAATTATTCATATATGATAAATGAGAGGTAACATTTTATTTGGTATTATTTCCACATATTTCTCTCCATTCTTCCTTCTGCCAACGGTGTCGCAGTTTCTCGTCTCTCCCGTTTTTGTGCTTAGTGCGTACGCATGGGTTAGAGTTTGCGTGGAGGACCGCACATTTTCCCGTCAAGTTCATATTTTATAAATCGCAAACAATTTTTGGAGCGTATATCCCTTTATAAATGAGGCCCCTGAAGTCTTTACACTGGCTTCCTGTATGTCAAATAATTGATTTCAAAATACTGCTGCTGGTTTATAAAGCATTGAATGGTTTAGGCCCAAAATACATTTCTGACCTCCTGCTAAATTGGAACTATCCAGAACTCTTAGGCTGAAGTCGAATAGTCCATTTAGCTTAGGAACCTTCCTAAAGGAGTGAAATGACCCGGAAGTCCCTCAGTGGCAGCCATGATAAGTGCCGTTCGAATTCTCTAGAATGATGAGAATGATAGGAAAGGAGGTTTCAAACTTCCTTTATAACCTCCTTTAGCTTAGGAACCACTGGACCTCCCTAACCGACAGGAGAAGCGAAAATGCTGCCCCACAATGCCTTGCAGCCGCAGCATTTGCCGTCACTCAACAGTCGGCCGTTCACGGAAACAACCGATTATGACCGAGAAATTATATCATGAAAGTTACGGTGCTTATTAGGCATTTTAAAACATAGGTGGTAAGTTGCCAAAGTGCTTTGTTTTGAACGTTCATCAGTATTATAATCAAAAAGAGAAATATGAACGTTAGTTTTCACTGAAATTATCAAATAAAGTCAACATTTCAGTCTTTACTGAGCTGTGTGGGGTTTGTTCAACTTTTAAAAGATGTTTGAATGGTGATATACACAGTGATAGATGGTAAGGACTAACGTTTATAATAAATACATTTGTATTGATTTTAAGATCTTTAGTTCATACAATCATACGTAGGCCTATTGGGATCATTGGTATTAATGTGGACCGGAGGGAGAGGGTGACGAGCAGAAGTTTCACTTTCCTTTTGTATTTCAATTCCAACTTTGGTCCTGAAGAATATGTTTCTCTGTTGTCCACGTTCATAAAGCAAAGCAGCAGCATCAGAGCACGGTGCAGAGTCTCTAGATGAGTTCACAGTAGTCCCTCGTTCTTATTAAACATCCATGTTGTAGTCCGCTGTATAGAAAACTGTGGTTTCCATGGTTTCCCCACAGCAGCAGACGCACACAATGACGTCCGCTGGCGCATCATAAACACGTCGGATAGTGAAAGTGCATTCGGATTTTCTAAAGTACCACAGTCTCTTCTCCTAAGTCCTTTTGAATTCTCCTATCCACTATCCCTTAACCCCGTGACGTTTCACTCAGAGGTCAAGGAATAGACGATAGGGTTAGAACTTAGGAGCTGATTTTTAAACTATCCGACTGCAGCCTTAGGTCTTCAGGGACTGGTCAGCTTTCTGTCCCCAGAGTCAGAACTAAACATGCAAAGCAGCGTTCATTTATTATTATTTTTATGCTCCGAATATCTGGAACAAACTCCCAGAAACCTGCAGGTCCGCTGCAACTCTTACTACTTTTAAATCCAGTCTGAAGACTTTTCTTTTTGCCGCTGCTTTTAATTGATATATTCATATTTTAATCTGCACTGTAACTTTTATTATCTTTTCTTTTTATCTTTGCTTTTAAATGTCATTTTATATCATTACTTTTAAATGAGTGTTTCTAGATTCTAGATTTTACAATATGTTTCTTAATGCCCTTAATTTTTGTAAAGCACTTTGAATTGCCTTGTGTTGAAAGGTGCTATATAAATAAACTTGCCTTGCCTTGCACAAGCCACACATTTCTGAACAGTCAAGTTGCAATCAATAGTGACCTCAATATCTTTTTCTTGGACCTATCAACTGTTGACAAAAACTACAATTTACACTACACCATACAATTGACACAGTTTATGACATTTCTCTGAATGGTTGCCAATGTAATCAAATAGAGAAATGGTACCAAAAGTGAGAGGGGTCGAACCATCAAGCGGAAATAAAGAATAAGTGTTGTTACTTGCCTCTTTGGCAATCATACATTTTACAGATGCTTAGACAATGCTACACATTGCTCACCATGTATTTTCTTCTTACATTACATCAGTGGTTCTCAAACTTTTTCTGTACCTTTGGAGACAAAAAAGTCGGGCCCCCCCAACACAAATAGTCAGGCTCAGTGGCGGCGCCAGAGTTTTATTTTGGGGGTGCTGTGGGGTAGCTTAACATTTCATAGAGGGTGCTCAAACATATAGGGTTTCCCATTAATGTACCGGGCGCTACAGTGGAATGTTCTACTGCAACAATCCCCACGCATATACACAGTGTTCCCGTGACTGTTACAATGAAGGCTCGATAATCAGCTCACGGCATATAGGTGTAAGCAGGGGTAAAGTGCTATTTGTATAGGTGGTGTGTGGACCTCACATAGGGGGGTCCGGGGGCAAGCTCCCCCGGGAAGATTTCTAAATATTGAAGTTAAAAGCATCACTCTGGTTCACTTTGACAGCAAAATGAAGAGATCTATGGTGTGATGCCCCTGTGGGTCCATCAGTAGAGAGGGTGTGGCTGTTCTGTCTGTGCTGCATTGGCTGCATTGATTGCACTGATTGCAGTAACTCAGGGCACCTGGGTCTGGTGCTCTGCAGCTATTTTAAAGCCTCTCTGCTCCTGTCTGTTCTCTCGCTTGTTTCCTGCAGGCACCCGGCTCTGATGAGTATGAACCACAGTTGACTTGAACAGTGTTGTGCAAATAAACACCCTTTACCTACCCTTTGACATGTTGTGTCTCCTTTTTGTTGTGGCCTTTTGAGCCAGGTCACAACATATGGATACATCTCTCAACATCCATTTGAAACAGAACTGTAAACAGATTTACTATTTCTTTATGGATATTTTACAAATCACTCACTTTTAAACTTTATTATTTTTTTAATGTCATATAGTATTTCATACCTGTTTTTAATTTATTCTCTTTTTTTATAACTATAATGATCATATAAATGTGTGCATCGGAAATAATTGTTTACATTAATGGTGACCAAAACGTTTGAGACCCACTGAGATAACACTGAGAGAGTCCTTTAGCTCACTGAGTCTCTCAGTCTGACAGGAGAGGACTCTCCTCCACTTTGTTGTTGAAAAAACTCCTTATATCCGTTAGCGTAGCTCGCAAGCACCAGAAGCTAACATCAACGATCTCCGGTACCGGTGCGCTCTCGCGCACACACACAAAATGGCTCGTTCCACACACACACAGAGCCGAGCTTTAATGAAACACAGAGACTCAGACGTACTTGTACTGCATCATATTATTTTCGAATCAATCATTTTTCAAAATATGATTTTTTTTTTTTTTTAAAACAGTTTTCAACATTTTTCCTCCTGGTCTCTCGTGCCCCCCTGTCATGCCTCTGCGCCCCCCACTTTGAGAACCACTGCATTACATAAACCTTATGTCACAAAAATGAACATCTCAGATGAGTATCTGAATGCATGGAAATGGATGAAAGAAAATAGGTTGCTTTTGTAAAATGAAAATGACCTAATGACACAAGTATCATAGATCCATACAAAGCGATGCGTATGCCCTTACTTAATTAAATGTATAAAAGACTAATGTAACTGCATTCCAATCGAGGGACTGTTAAGTATGCACTTATAAACGGAATACATCAAGGCTCAACAATGTCTCTTTCATTTCAATGGCTTCTTCAAAAGCATCTGTGTAAAACATAGTTTATTGGATTGATTTCAGATAAAATTGGTGTACATTTCCAACGTATTATGGAGCAATAGCTCAAAATTCATACACTAATTTGGGATGTTTGTAACCAGGAAGAAAATGTCTACATATTCATATACACATAAGAAAATAAAACTGTGAATGAATTATGTCGATACATGTGGAACAAAAACATATTTTGTGAGCTAGATAGGAATTTGTTTAACGGATTTAGCAATAATGACCCATTTTGATCCTTTTTAAAAAAGGGTAATAGCTTGTATATTGGACAGGTTATTACTGAATTATGATTTTAGAAGTAATTGTTGTAAATACTTTATATTTGTATCCTCTGCTAGAGGGGTCTCTGTCATTTATGTTTAAAGGTCCCATGTCATGGCCATTTCTACTGATTATAATTCCATTGTTGAGGTATACTAGAATAGATTTACATTGTTCAATGTTCCAAACTCACATTGGTTTCTCATACAGCATCTGTGTATAGTATGTGTATTCAATCTGTCCTACATGGCTTGTTGGTGCTTCTGCCCCCCCACCCCACCAATGGGTCCATTTGGGCACGACACCATACTCAGGAAGAAAAACAACACGCAGCTATTCATAACAAATAGCCGAAGCGCCACAGTGGATAGATAAAACAACTGACATGACGGAGGTGTTTTTAAGACCTCTACTGTGTGTGCTATAGGTTTTTGTGCATGTAAATAGTCTGCAAAGGATAAAACCCCAAAGTTGCAGAGGGAGTTTTTTATGCCACGACCGCCCCCCGCCTGAAACCCCTAGATTGAACTCCTTTATTATCTTCAGTAAAATAATGACATCACTATGTAACAATCAGGCTTCTATTTGCTTGCTCCCCAAGACATTGTAAGTGATAGGTTAAGGGGCAGGACCAATGAGAACAGAGTTTGCCAACTGACCAATCACTGGGCTCTGGTTTCAGACAGAGGGCAAAAAGAGGAGCAGTCCAGGCAGCATGAGAAAAATAAGACCTTTTTGAACATTTAAGCATGTAGACATGTGAAAGTAGCAGCACAACAACTAAGAACTGAAGGTTTGTCACAACAATAACTGAAATGTACTGGCAAGGTTTGAACTAAGTGATATCATGCTCTCAATCCTCTAGAACTCTGACAAATAATTCTCCATCAGCAATTAAAAACAATCATATTGAATCAATTTAAAAAGTCCTCAAGGTTCTCTCTGAATACGTCTTATGATAATTGTCATAACACAAAGAAAAAAGAGGAGAACACTGGTGAAGGCCAAACAAACTTCACAGTGGATCCGAGAAGCAGAAAGTTTCAAAACAAAGTGTGTTCTCATTGCTATAAAGTGGTCTACGCTGGGACCCACAGCTGGATCCATAAACGCTCGCTGGCAAACACTCAGCAGGAAGATATTCACCCACACCCACATCCACTGAGATGTGTCCTGAACGCATGAAGAGGGGTCCTTTCTGCTGAGTAACAGGGGAGGTGGCGGCCCACCCGACTGCCTCATTGATTTATCCAACAGCCTGCTCCTGTTTAAAGCCCAGCTGTCTCTGTCAACACATGTAGTATGTTACCACACACACACACACACACACACACACACACACACACACACACACACACACACACACACACACACACACACACACACACACACACACACACACACACACACACACACACACACACACACACACACACACACACACACACACACACACACACACACACACACACACACACACACACACACAGCCATTTGCTGATATTCTGCCAACTGCTGCTTCTGCCACTCCACCACATCGCTGCTGAGCTTGGCGCCAGAGGTGCAGCGAGCGCGTGCGTGCATGTGTGTGTGTGTGTGTGTGTGTGTGTTGGTGGGGACAGAGGGATGAATCTGGAGCCTACTGTATATGCTGTTAATATCTGCCGGGCATCGTCTCTACCTCACGCTGACTCGGTTTATTGTGGGCTGCACAAACACACGCGGGTTCTGCTGACCCATCATCTCTTGATGGTCGTGTTGATGGCGACAATCTGAGGTGAAGCTGACCATTTACATACGCCAATATTTCACTGCTGGGAGATATCACTCTCTGGCAATTAGTCCTGCATGAAGGTCTTTATTACACTGCCTGAGTATAGTATACAATCAAAAGTGTGCAATACTTTCTGATCATGTGCAATTGTGTACAGTTATTTTAATATTTAACCTTTCTTTCCTGTCTCATGTACCTGTCATGCAAGTAGTGAATCATTTTGACTTGCACATTTATATAATTTTGACTCACGATCAGTTTAGCATCATTATCCTCAATGAAAAACATATTTAAAATGATCATGGTTTGATTGTTTTAAGAAGATATGTAACAAACAATCTATGCAGCACCAAAATATTCTGAATAATATTAGCACATATACATTAAGCGTCTTTGGGTTCAAGAAAAGCACTATAGAAATAACATGTATTATTATTATTATATAAAGCATAATAAAAATATTGCGCCTCCTGCAATTTCAATATAGCCCTAGCCCATATTGCGTTTTCAATAAAATGTTGTACAGTTATGTCTGGATGCCAATTTAGACACTTTATATTTTATGTTTTTCAAAATGCTTCTTACTATTTAAAACATCTACTTAATGCTTGTATACTTATTTGATCGTATTAATGTGTGCTTACCTCCAAATGTATTATGTTTACCTATTATATTAGCCCTTTCTATTGCACTGTACCCTCTGCTGTAACAAAGTAAATTCCCATGGTGTGACAAATAAAGGATTTCTGATAATGATTAAGCTACCAAGTGCTTTCATTTCTAGAGATGTTTATGAAGGCCTGAGTAGCAACCTGCTTGCCTCCACCTACAGGGAATAAGCAATCAACAGATATTATGAAATATTATCATGTTAAATATGGAGGCCTGTGGCAACCGTTACCTACAGGAACATATCCCTGTTCCATATTTAGATGCCAGGTTAGTCCTAATCGTGTTATGAAGGTACGAGATCGCCAAGGTTGCTCAATTATACATTCTCCCTTGCCTTTCATTCGTTCTGCCACCTCTTTTTCTCTTTCTTCACCTCTACCCCGTCACACAGATTATGCTCCCTCTCTCTATATCCTCAGCGGAGATGCAGGAATCACACACTAAGCTTTGAACATGAAAGGCAAGGCAGAAAAACAACAACAAGTACAACAGATCACCGCGTGTGTCTGAGTGTGTTTTTCCGCGCGCGAGCGAATCTTCCCCCTCTACATGCGCACGTTTGTATATTAAAGATGTCATTTGGATGTGTTGTTGGGATGGCTTTCATGCTTTGCTTTTTGCATTTACCTGTGTCTTCCCGCATGTCGCTGAAGATATGAAAGCTTTGATGTGTGTTCGTGTCGGAAAACACTTTTTAGCATGTTCACAGACAGACATTTGCTAGTGTATTTGCAGGCTTGTACAGCAGTTGTGTTGTTGTCAAGTCATTACAAACTTTGGTTAAGCTTGGCGTGAGTCGATACAATACACTTTTTAAAAACAGGCCTCAGTCATATCCCTTAAAAAAAGTTCTCATCCAGAAGTTCAAAGCAAGTCCAAAGAGTTTGAGTAAAAGTGAAAACATTATAAAGCTCAGTACTTGTGTAATGTATTCTGCTCAGGGACCTTGCCTAACCGAAGATAAAGCGCTGTGTGAATATGATTTTAGGGTAGGCTCGAGGTACAATGCTCACAATATAATTTTGACAGTTTTGGCGCACAAAGGAGCAACCCAGCGAGAAGTTAGACAAAATAAAGCTTGCCATCAAATGACACTCAGTGGGCTGTCAGTTGAAATGAGCCGCTGGATGAAAGAGAAAGGCAGATAAAGAATGCCTATCACACAGCGAGTGCAGGTAAAACACTATTCCTTTTGCATACAGACACAGATTTGAGAAAAACCACCAGTGTGAGACTAAACTTGTGTGTTTAGTCATAAATAGGCGAGCTGAATAAACCACACCGCCGGAGCTGACATACTCGGTTTGAACTCGTCCATTCAATAGCCTGCCAGTGGAGAATGGAAAAGCATTATCCGTCCGGGTAGCTGTGTTTGTGTTGCCAAATTGTAACCGTATTTGGGTTTATGTTATATGTCTGCCCTGCTATTGACCCCCATTTGAAATGAACACAATTATGTCCGAGGAGCTGCTCAATTCTGTAGCCTTTTTTTGGCGTGGACAGATTCTTTGTAAGTAATACTGACAGTTGAAGTGAAAAATCGAACAACCACTGGTTTCAGCAAGCCCTGGTTAGTGATATATTGTCAACCCTTTTCTCTCTCATTCTGCCTCCCCCTCTCTCCCCATAGAAATATTTGCTCTCTCACATCCACTCAGAAATGACTCCCGCTCTTCTGTAAAGCAGGATAAAAACCTGCTCTTGTGTGACTCGGCGGCAGGAAAAGAGAGTAAATGAGCAGAGTACAAGGAGAAATATGGATTTATTGGTATCGGGGCGCGGCCCTGCTGTCATCCCAGGATACATTGTTGTCATCAAGTGCAATGTATGGCGGTGTTCAGACGGGCCCGGTTTTAGTTTTACATGTAGCATCAATCACAAGGGATTGTCGTTTGGCTTTTAACACGCACACAAAACGCACACATGACCGGTCGTACACACAAACGCTGCTTTTAGAATGAAAGCCAAGGCTAAAATATGGCCACTGCAAACAACCATCCATCAGGCATACATAACAAAGCTGATATGTATTAAGAATCCTGCAATATCTGCAATCCCCCTGAGTACATGGACAATCAGTAATCACTGCGACACCGCTCCCTCTATGTCTGCAGCTGGGCTACACAAGGAAATCTGTCTGACTGCTGTTCTGAGCCAATTGGGGCCACTTTGGATTGTTAGGGCGGGTCTAATCCAGCTGGTTTATTGTGCAACTTTGATTGGTTAATAAACACATTATGTAGTTCTTACTCTGGTCCATTTTTGGTTTAGGCTTACCCCCAGTTTCCACCGGGTCCTTCTGCGTCGCGTTACGGCTGCGCCGCGGCGTTCGCAAATATCGCGGCCACTCTAGTCAATGGGTGCTATTCCACCACACGCGGCGCGTTACGGCCCGTCCACACAGCGGCGTGCGTTGACGCTTCCCCATTCACTTTGAATGGGGTGACGTCACTTTTAGCCGAAATGCATCGTGGGAAGCGACGTGCAGCGTACTCGGCAGAGGCGTCAGCCAATCGAATCATATGCCAGTACAAGCTCTAGCCAATCAAACCGCTGCTTGTGTGTCAGGGGCGGGAGATTCATGTGATTGGTTGTTGGTCGAGTTTCAGACACGCCCGCCGGCAAGCGTCAGCGCACGCCGCTGTGTGGACGGGCCGTTACGGCTCAGAAGCGTCCCAGAAGCGTCTCGGCGCTGGGCTCCTCTAAAATTAAGATGAATCCTATTTTTGACGCGACGCAGCCGTAAGGTAATATCGGGCAGGCAGGAAGTGGAACGTTCAGAGCATATATATATATATATATACACACAAACACAAACTAATTTTGCAGACCCTATCCCTCCATAGTCTTTCAAGTAGGAGGAGAAATGCCAGCGTTCTCCTCCGGTTTACAGGCACTGTGTACATTATATATATATATAGAATAATTATGATGATGAATGCATTGTTTACCACTAAAATACAGCAACAATTCTTTGATTCATGTCGTTTATAACTGGAATATTATTATTATTATTATTATTATTATTAACTTTGTCTGTACAAAAGTAGCCTGTTCAGGAAATATGCCCAAATCAACAAAAACTGCGAGCCTGCAGGCAAGACGCTCCGCTTCTGAAATGCTTCTGAAACGCACCCGGTGGGTTATGACGCTAGAGGAGCTCGGACCAAAACCTTTATCTACATGAAATACAAACCTCAAGAAACATACATCAGCATTATGCAAATACAGACAGACAAGCAATTGACTATAAGCAGACAGTTTAGGCCTTGAAATTTGATAATTGATGAGATGAGGTGGATGGCATCGAAAACCTTTTTTCTTCATTCACAAGACATGCGGAAAAATGGCTAAGCATGGCATTGTATTTTCATGGAGAGAGTGTTCCTCTGTGGAAGCGCTAGCCTCGGCGTCAAGCACCACTCAAAATTGTCACAGAGCTTCAAAGATAATAATAATAATAATGATTTCAATGTTGACCTTGTTTGCAGTGCAACCAATCAGATGACATTTGTATTTATGGCTGAAGCTAGCAGGGGATGTACACATGGAAACACATCTGACTGTTTTAACTGCAAGGCTCCGTGCCCAACCTCGCGTTGAGCAAAGAGTAAATGGCCTATCATGTGAATGCAGCTTTAGGAGGTTGATAATCAGGAGCAGTGCAAAAAAAAGTCAATTAGACAACAAAAAGTTAGCTGGAACAGAGGGCTAATATTAAACACAGACATCTTAATAAAATTAAATATAAAAAGTACAAGAGACCTCGCCAAACATCAGAAAGCTGGAGCCTCACAACACACCAATTATTAGCTGTTAGCTCCTTAGCCTCACCAAACTGGATCACACCACCTGCCCAGGTAAGCACAGTGGAAGCTAAGGTGAGCAAGCAGCCACGTCAAAACAGAATAATGAACATACAATTAATACAATATCTCTAAATTACATCTCAATCTATCTATGGGCACATTTTCACACCAATGAGAACACAAAATATAATATAATGTCATTAACCACAGACCTATCTTACCTATCTTCCTTCATGTTAACAGTGCCCCGCCCCTCCCTGCTGAGAAGACATGATTAGGCACACCTGTTTGCACTTCACCTGCTTGAGTTGCAGCTGATCTAAACCAATATCCCAGGAAGGACAACCAAAATCCTATGAGCTCATTTTATAAAAACAACACGTGAGATGAATATAGAGGGCAAAGGAAGGAACGGTCCCTAATAAGATGTTGTGTTTTTTATGTTATTAGGGAACATTCCTTAATGTAAAGCTACTTTATGAAACTATTTTTTTGTAGTGATTTTTTTTATTTAGTTGTTGTATCTGTACCTTTTTTATCTTAATTTAGTTTTTTTAGTTACATTTTTTATTTTGTTGGATTCTAAAATATATACTGTATATATATATATATATATATTAATATGTATACTGTATATATGTACAGTGTATATATATATATATATATATATATTTATATTATTAAAACAAATAACACAAATATTTATATACATTTTTTTCTTTTTATACTACCATATTGTCAAATCCTTGTCATTGGTTGACTTGAACGAATTTGGAGGGATCATGTGTGTGTGACAAAAATACATTTTAAAGTAGGCTACATCAATATTAGAGGAGAAAATGACATTCTGTTTGTGTGCGAGAGAAGGCAAGTCATGCAATTTAAAGTGGGGTTGAACCCATTGGTTGACATAAGCCAAATATACAGTTTGACACAAGCCTTTCTCAGGTGGAGAGCCCGTACATGAACTGCTTTGTCATCACCCCAGGGATTTCAGAAAACTAAATGAGATGTCCAGCTCCAGCTTTAGTGGTTTACAAGACCCAGATAGGCAGGTTCTGACTCCAAGCAAACAGTGATCAGTTCCCCATTACTGGCTAAGGGCTTAACAGTGATATTTGGCTCAAATAAAAAAATCCAGATCTTAGAATATTTTAATAACTGCCAAAAACCGGCAAGCTCATCAAGAGCTATCAATTATATTGCATGGCATACTGAGTTAATGAACACCCTTGGACCAATAATATTGCATATTTTCCAGTCTTGCCCAAGATTAAAGGAAATGTATTCATAGCTTGGACAGAAAGAACACCACCTATTCATCATTCAGATTGTTGATCATCCAAAGCA
Organism: Pseudochaenichthys georgianus; assembly: GCF_902827115.2. Classification (NCBI taxonomy): domain Eukaryota; kingdom Metazoa; phylum Chordata; class Actinopteri; order Perciformes; family Channichthyidae; genus Pseudochaenichthys; species Pseudochaenichthys georgianus. The sequence continues at coordinate 13,005,409 of NC_047503.1, read as the reverse complement.
GTGTTTTTTTTTTCAACTGCTATATTCCTCCCTTTGGATTGGAATAAATATTACTATAAAATAGAAAATAATGAATTTGATAAAGTGAGAGAACTAAGTAAAAGCGCTGATCAACAACCAACATCATCCCAAGGTAAAGCAATTATTTAGCAATTAATAGTTTCATTAAAATGTCAAACCAGCTGTCGCAAAAAAAGTTGTCTCCCACTCCCACACTCTTTTGTTTGTATGCATAGTATCAGTAACACATTTATACAAATGTTTTAAACCAAGCTATGTTTCATACCAAGGACACAAATATAAAATACAGGTTCCATTAGGACATAAAGTCCAGAAAGGTTTTAGAGGTATTCATTCATTCATTGGAAACTGAGCCCCAACAATGCGGTACACATGACTCAACTTTCAAAAATGTTGTTGTCTTTTTGTAATAAAGAATTGATTGTTCGCACAACGAAATCCAAGAATGCTTTTAATAAAATAAAAAGTCAGGTCTACCAGAATAGTTTTCCAGTTGAGTGATTTTCACTTGGTGAAAATCATAGGCCAATATAAAAAACAGCCCAATCTCCTGGAGCACGTATGGAGATTGCTGGCGCCAAGCTCAACCCGAAAAAAAGGAGAACCGGTCAGTTCAGTTTATAGCAATTAAGCTTTTTCCATTAATACAATGATATGGTACTGAAGCCATGAAGGCAAGTGAAGAAAATCAGTTCTTATGATCCATTTTCTCAGTCTGATCTGTTTTTCCTGTGTTTATGAATGAACGATAATTCAAACTTACTATGTTCTTATAACTTGGCAATAAGGTATGGACAAAAAAGTTTGGCATGCATTTTTTCCTTTTTTTATTTGTGAAAAGTGTGTGTTGTTGTAATACACATTTGGGCCACAACAGTACACCACTACTCCATATTGAAACGGAATAAAAGTATTCATTTTTTTTGGGACACTCACAGACTGTATACTCGAGGAGCAAATTGGGATATCACCCATTGGTTTGTGAAAGTACAAGCATATTTTGTTTTTAGACGTCTCCATATTGTTTTTGGAACTAAACGAGTTAGAAGAGAATGGAGCCAAGTAAAGACACATTCTGATCAGGACATTTTTAGGTGAATGAAATGTTAAGATTTATTTTCATGAACATGAATTTATTATTATTTTACTGTGAATGGGAGAAAAAAAATGAACATAGTGCTGTACTGAAGAAGACTTGAAGAAGACATTGAAACTCATGAAGAGATTGAAACTTATTGAACTCATTTTGTTGTTTACTTAGATCACAGATAGCAATATCCTGTGTGCTGATATTTACTTTCCTACTTCATTTTCTCTGTTGTAATGTGTAGTGGACATTTTTATTATATCCTTATATGCTTAAACCAAATGCTTCTCATTTCCTGAGATGTGCTTTCTTTCATCCATCTACTCTACTTTGGGTTTATTCCCAGGCGCTTCAAGGCCACAGAGCTGCTTTGGCTACTGGGAGACTCACACACAGTCTCACAAGAACTTCCCTACTCTGAGAACCGTTATGCTATCTACAACTCAAGGACAGAAGATGTCTAATAACAATGTGACCGTGTGAAGACAGATTTCTAACGTTCCCACTCCTTTCCTATATAAGCTTTACTACCACATTGTATGGCGCACACTCACGCAGACTATTCTATGCTCTGTGAGACCTGTGTCTATTTTTAGCTGTATCTTATGTTATTTGAAGCTTCAAATAAATAACTAGAAAGACAGCTCTGTTTGATTCACCATTTATTTGTTTTGATCACTTTGACTTGTACTCTCCACAGTGTTGGGTCCTAGATTTCTATAACTAATAACTAATGATCATTAGTTAAAGTATGTGGCACATGAAGTGTTGTGTCTGGTTATCGTCTTCGTTATCATCATCATGATTATCAGCATTTGAATGCTTCTTTTCCAGACGTTAGCTCTTAAACTGTATGTAATACCAAATAATGCCTTTTTACACTAAATAGGAAGGCGCCAATATCCGTGTTCCTAAACCTGCATAATTTGTAATGGCCAAAAAAGAATCAAAATTGTATAGAAGTCTAAGATAAAATAACACTACATTATAATGTGATTAGACTATCATTGCCATTAACTGTAGGCAGATTAGTATACAATCACCATAATCCCCCAACGGCCTGCCCTCCATGCATTCCATAGACTGCCAAAGCCACAGAGCATGAGATATTCCCAGAAAAAAATACACTTCTTCTTAGCCATATGCTGTTAATACCGTCACTCTAAAAACAGCTCAATAAGCAATCTGTATCTGTCTCCGCTTGGCCCGTGGTTCTGATGTGCTCCGCTCGGGGTCTGTTTGGTTATGCAGTGATTGCCTCCTTCCCTGCCCTCCTCACTCGCTGCCTTCCGAGCCTCGCAGCTTCGGCGTACACAAAACTGCATTTCTGAGTCTCCCCAGACAGTAGACCAATCTATGTGCTCATATTCATCTTAGCTGGATCTGATCTGTTCTCTGTCTAATGCACTGGCCTTTCCCCGGAGGTTAGGTGAGGCCCCCATCATATTCCTCCCACTCTTCCACTCTGTCTCTCTCCTTCTCGCTCTCAGAGAAAATGAAAGATTTAATCCAGTGAAGACGGTGCAGACACTCAAACAAATATGGCGGTCGATATTCGTGCAGGTATACTGTACGTGCGTGTGCGGCTCCCGCAGGCTCCGAGTGACTCGTGGCTGCTGCTTGGGATTGATTGACAGGGAGATGGGGAGGTCCCACTCATTGTCAGCGGGGGAATGCTTGAAAGATTCAGACAGGGGGATTGGTCTCCATCAAATCCCTTTTTAAAAATGGATGATTCGTCTAATGACTCAAGAGGCCAACTGCCCCACCCTAACCCCTCCATCAGAAAATAGATGTTTATGTTCAATATCCTTTGCTTCCCCCCCCCCCTCTCCAACCCTACTCACCCCCCCCCACCCCAGCCTCATTCAATTCTGAAATTGGTTTGTGATGTGGTTGGTATAATAAGCTATGATCGATCTCCTGTGTGTGTGTGTGTGTGTGTGTGTGTGTGTGTGTGTGTGTGTGTGTGTGTGTGTGTGTGTGTGTGTGTGTGTGTGTGTGTGTGTGTGTGTGTGTGTGTGTGTGTGTGTGTGTGTGTGTGTGTGTGGCTATAAGGCCTATGTCTGGGGGCTGTCCATATAATATCTGCTAAGCACTCCATCTTAGCTACAAGACAAGGAGATAAAACAATAAATGTAACCTGATACTCTCGCCGCTGTGATAATTGAAGGCTTCATGGTCTAACGGATTTGCAAACTACAGCAGTGATAGGGCATTTAAGTTATCAGCAGGTTTTGGTGTTTGTTTTTCCATATTCAGAGCATACTCCAAAAGACAAATGCCTTTAGCTTCAAACTACTATGCTGAATGTTTTCACCTTCCTTTGGGCTTTTTTTGAATGTTTGAGCACATCTTTGTTTATTCAAGCAGTGTTGCATTCAAAGTTTGTGACATTGGATTGGTTCTGCAAGAATGTGCAGCGTGTAATGCTGTATATCCCCAAACCTCATAATCAACAAGGTACAGCTTGCTTCTTTGCTGTATTAAAGCCTCAAAACTCCTGGCAGTCAATTAGGGGCCGTTGTGTGTGTCAACGAAGCGAGGAGAGTTTGCTTGCTGATATTATGGCTAATTAGCTCAACTCAGCTCCCCCAAGACGGAGAGGGAGACACCGAGGCATTGTTGTAGTTTCACTGGCGTTCCAGGCGGAATCTCTCCAAGTCGTCGCTGCATAATCCCCTCCTCAACATTCCTTCAACTGAATAAGTGAAGATTGTTTGTTCTGGTGAGAATTTGATGTCTTTTTGGAGACAGAGGCAAGCTGAGATGATTGGAATTCAATAGTTTCACTGCGTACTTCATGTGTTCCGGGATTTGTAAGAGGCAGCAAATACAGAAGACCAGAATTTAGCATTGAACTACCTCAGGCTATTAAGGAGTATATTGAAAGGTCCGTCAGTTGCCAAGTCAACTTCATAAACCCAGTGTGTTAAGGTATTCTGTTTACAGTCGGATATCTACAGGAAAGTCATTTGTTAGACATTACGTCAATGAGAAACCTTGTTTCAAAATGAACACAGCTAAATGGCTTGAACAAATATGATTTATTGCTTGTGTGTTACCTGCTCTGTAAAATTGCTCACTTCGATCACAAATCACATTCTGAGTTGTAAACACTGTTTCTTCACGGGTTCCAATGATATCTTTACCAATTTCCAAATATTATGCAGCATATGTCACATAACATGATGACTTAATGTTCACAAGGTATCTTTACCGCCAACTCATTTTTAAACTAGCTAGCATAGGCAACAACAATTCAGAAGAACATTGGTGAGTGTTTGTTCGTTTTTTGTGTATTTTGCAAGGAAACACACTGCCTGTGATAGACCTCTGCTGTTTCTCAAATGTGCTGCTCATCATCGTACCTTTAAAGCTGCAACGCTGTATTTATCATATCAATTTGACGATAATATTATAATATATATATATTTGATGAATTAGACCAAAACCCACTGTCCCGGAATCTGCCAGGAGGGGGACATCAAGTTGTCAATCCGTCTTTACTAGCTTCAAAAATTTATTAATTCAGATTCAGCCCCTAGTTTTGCTGATATAGGCTTAGTTTGTCGGGGGACATCTTACTTCTTCCTTCTCTCTGTCTGTACCTGTGTACTCTCATGTTCCGATTAACCCAGCTTCCCCACATTTCTTTCTTTTTGGTGTCTATATACGCCGGGATCCGTAGTCATGGATGATCCTGCGGTCCTGTGTCCTGGATCGCGAGCGCTGGATCTTGAGTCGTGGCTGTGGTCCTGGATCATCGGTCCTGGATGGATATCCTCGTGGATTCATCTTCCTATTATACACACATGCATTTCCAAATATTTGGACTACCTATGTTGCAAATGTATTATCTTTTCAATATACACACGGCATCTATTGCACGTCTGTCCGTCCTGGGAGAGGGATCCCTCCTCTGTTGCTCTCCCTGAGGTTTCTCCCATTTTTCCCTTTAAACTGGGTTTTCTTCGGAAGTTTTTCCTTGTACGATGTGAGGGTCTAAGGACAGAGGGTGTCGTATTGTCATACTGATATTCTGTACAAACTGTGAAGACCACTGAGACAAATGTAACATTTGTGATATTGGGCTATATAAATAAACATTGATTGATTAATTGTCTGAACATAGCATAAAAGTGTCATATTTGGAAAGCCAAGATTTCGTAATTTTTTTTACCAAAACCCCAAAATGACCATAACACAAGTTTTTGGCATAAATGTGCTGACTGATTTTGAAAAGGTCACGTATGCACTTGACCTGTCTTATAGTTGTTGATTTTATACATGTATGCGTTAATGTGCAGCAAGTACAGAGGAAGTGATTGCTGTTGCATCGCTGTGGTGTGATGAAAGGAAATATCTGCTATCTCTTTTTAGTTTAGTTTAGATTAGTTTCCCGGGTCGCCGAGGGTGCTGGCGTTGTTTGTTCGCCGCTCCTCCGCCCCAAATATTGTTCTTTAGTCCAGATCAGAACCTCTCCTGTCTGGCTCTCTACTTTTGAAACGTCAGTCATCGGCAAAAATAGCAGCATCTCTATATCGAATCGACACAGATCTTTGTGTTGTCATCTCCTACCTGCTGGCTCTTTCCTGCTCACCGGTCCCTAGCCCGCTAGCTAGCTAGCATTATCGGACCTAGCAGGCTGCTACCTAGATGCTCCTCGGCTCCCTGAAGTCTGCTGAGCTAACATTTCTGTCTCCACCCCAACTCCACCCTAACTCCGCGGCTTGTGTGGGTCTTCCCATCCCGCTGCGATCAGCCGGCTTCCCCGCTGACATCGTCTCTCCCTGCCGCCTACAGCCGGTGGCTATCAAGCTAGCTAACCAGCTAGTAGGCTGGTCACCCGGCTCCCACTCTGCACCAGGCTGTCAGCCCCTCCTACGATTCTCCTCTGGAAACCACTGGAATTATTCTCCTGATATGCTGTGGATTATAATTCTCATTTTATCTGGACTCACACCGCTCCTTCTTCCACGGTCATCCGGCTCCTGGTCTATGCTGCCCGGGTCCCCAGCATTAGCTAACTCCGTGCTAGCGCCACTTCACCGGATCATGCCGCCGCTCTACTCCCTGTCAGATCTCCACTCCTTTAATAACCGCCTGCCTCCGGACTGCATGGACATCCTCGCAGATAATGAAATACTCCGCAAACGCCGTCCTCCACACAGAGGCTCTGGCCGTAAGTTTTTATTTCATTCCACGTCTCCACACTCCATCCCGTCCATTCGGTCCTGTCACACGCCCACACTACCCCATCACAACAAACAACACGTGAATCTGACCAATCTCCTTCCACTCCCCCGGTCCACACAACCCCCCCCCAATGCAACATCACCTCAGAGCAGCCCTGCTCAACACACGCTCCATCCACAATAAAAGCCACTATTTTTCTTTAAATCAAATCACCCCAGCAGGATTCACATACATTGACAAACCTCGCCCACAAGGGCGGGGTGGTGGTATAGCTGCCATTACCAGAAAGGAAATAAAAGCTACCATAATCCCCATCCCTGATCTTTAAACTCTGGTCCCACTCCCCTGGTCACAGCCATCATCTACCGTCCCCCGAAGCCAAACCCCTCCTTTCTCTCCGACCTCTCTGACATTCTCACTCAGCTTTCTGCCATATCCCCATCTGTTCTCCTCTTAGGTGATTTTAACATTCATGTTGACGACCCGACTTGCAAATATGCCTCTGAATTTAAGGAAACCCTTCACTGCTGCAACTTCTCTCAACACATCAACTTCCCAACACACAGCCGTGGTCACATCGTGGACTTGGTCTGCTCCACTGGTCTCACCATCAATCATCTGTCCAGCCTCAATCTCCACATCTCTGATCACCTGGCCATCATCATGGACATCAACATCCCCATCCCCGACCAAAAGCAAAAACGCAGAATAACCTACAGAAATCTCAAATCCATCTCACCTTCAGCAATTACTGCCTCCATTACCTGTAAGATGTCTGTCTCCCCCCCCCCACTTTCTGAAAACCCATCTGAACTTGTGGACTATTATAACAGCACCCTCTCTTTCTGTCTCAATGAACTGGCCCCCACAAAAACAAAAAATGTCTCTTGCATACACTCCGCCCCCTGGTATACCCCCGAACTCCGCCAAATGAAATCAAGGAAACGTCAACTTGAACACCAACACAAGAAAACCACACTAACAGTCTTCAAATCTACAAAGACTATCTCCAGCAGTACAGTAACGCACTCAAAGCAGCCTGGTCTAATTATTACTCACAACATTCAGTCTGGCTCCAGCAACCCCAAGCGTCTGTTCTCCACCATCAGCAAACTTCTCAAACCCTGTGACAACGCCACCTCATCCTTCACCACCGAACAGTGCAACTCCTTCCTCTCATTTTTCCAAACCAAAATCAGCAACATTTACAGCAATGACCCTCATCAGCACCCCCCACCTCCCCTCCTGGCTCCCCCCCCTTCACCTCACAGCCCCTGTCCCACTTCTCCCCTGTGACCCCCATGCAACTGTCCGACTTCATGACTGGAATTAACTCCACCTGCACACTTGACCCAATGCCCTCCAAATTTGTTAAAGAGAGCCTCCCTGCCATCTCCCAACTCATCGCCACCATCATTAACTCCTCCCTCAGATCTGGATCAGTTCCCCCCTCTCTCAAACTAGCTGCTGTCACACCCATTCTCAAAAGACCTGGACTCACACCTGACATCATGTCCAACTTCCGGCCCATCTCAAATCTCCCCTTTCTGTCAAAAATACTTGAACGTGTTGTTGCCTCACAACTTAAAGCCCACCTCAGCTCCAATGATCTCTTTGAGCCATTTCAATCCGGTTTCCGATCAAAACACAGCACCAAAACAGCTCTTCTCAAAATCACAAACGACCTCCTCCTCTCCTCTGACTCCGGCAACCTTAACATCCTCATCCTCCTCGACCTCACCGCAGCATTCGACACCATCAACCACGCCATCCTGCTGTCCCTCCTCGAATCATCACTCAACATCACCGACACTGCACTCTCCTGGCTGAAATCCTACCTCACCGACAGACATCAGTTTATCAACATCAACAACTGCACCTCCTCCACTGCTCCTCTGTCCCAAGGTGTCCCCCGGGGTTCGGTGCTTGGCCCCCTCCTCTTCATCCTCTACATGCTCCCCGTTGGCAAAATAATTCGTCGTCACAACCTTCAATTTCACTGCTACGCCGATGACATCCAACTTTATATCTCAACAAAAACCATCACCCCCACAACACACTCCACTCTCACCAACTGTCTCTCAGAAATAAAAGCATGCAAAGTTTTGTCCACAATGAATCTAGCAGGAACCCAGCACCTTTCCTCGAGACCATAACCCACCCAATCCACCAGGAATTGCTTGCCTCGACCCCTATTGCGGACCTCCAGCAACTTGCGGACCTTGTACGTTAGGCCACCTTCAAAGAACTGGGGTGGTGGAGGGGGCTTGGAGGCGGGAATAAGTGTGCTCTCATAAACTGGCTTTATCTTGCTGACGTGGAATGTAGGATGTACCCCCATGGATCTGGGAAGTCTTAGGCGCACAGACACAGGATTGATGACTTTCGACACCGGAAAAGGCCCCACAAACCTTGGAGCCAACTTCTTGGAAGCCACCTGAAGTGGTAGGTCCTTGGTGGAAAGCCACACCTTGTGACCCGGTTTGTAGAGGGGAGCGGCCCTGCGGTGGACGTCTGCTACAGCCTTCATCCGAGTCGAACTTCTAAGAAGAGATTGGCGAGCTCCAGCCCAAACTCGGCGACAGCGTCTAATCAAGGCATGAGCCGATGGTACCGTAACTTCCCCTTCGTTGGTTGAGAACAGCAGAGGTTGATAACCATTGGCACAATGGAAAGGAGAGAGACCTGTGGCCGCCGTGGGAAGAGTATTGTGAGCAAACTCAATCCAAGTGAGGTGGTCGCTCCAGTTGGTCTGGTTCTGGAAAACGAGACAGCGTAGTGTAGTCTCCAGTTCAGTGGCGTGCACAGACATTTATAGGGGCAGGTGCTCAAGAGAAAAAAAAGGGCACCTTCTGAGTCGTTGTGGCGGTCGCGCCGAAATTGTGCGCTCCGAAATTGTGCGCTCCGAAATTGTGCGCTCCGAAATTGTGTGCAAACATTTGGATTTTCTTTTCTTTTCGGTTACCTTATTTCGGTTTTAGGGTTAGGTTAATGTTATTTAATTCTTATTTTTGCCTGATTTTACTGATTTATTATCAAAAAATTTATTATTTTAACATTTATTTGTATTATTCTAAATGACTTAGGGGGGGTCCAATCTGAAGCTAGGGGGGGACGAAACCCCCCCCCCCCCGGGATTGACGCCCCTGGTGGAACCGCCAGCTGCCTTAGTAGTGTGAGATTTATTAAAGGCACATCTTGTATGTCGTAATTGCATATATACTTATTTCAATAACCATATCCTGTCTGATGCAGATGCCTATCTAAAACAAATCAAATAGTAGGCTTACTAACTTCTACACGCTAAAGCAACTGTAGTCAGGGATGCAAACTCATCAGGTATGAAAAAGGTGACAAGGATCCGAGCCCCCCGACCCCACGGAATATCGGCTTTAAAATTAGGAATTTTAGCAGTCAGAACAACCAAAGCAGCAGGTAATAATAACAGAAACGCCAAAGAGTTACATCTAATAGAAATATATAAAAGCATTTATTTTAATTGTGTAGCAGTCAGTTTATCATTTTGGCAGCACTGTTGAGCATTTTGAAAATGTATTTTCATGCCTCTTAGTAGTTTTATAATACTTTTCTACTTTCACTTGAGGAACATTTTGAATGCAGGACTTTTACTGTAACAGAGTATTCCTACACTCTGGTACTTCTACTTTTACTCAAGTACAAGATCTGAGTACTTCTACTTTTACTCAAGTACAAGATCTGAGTACTTATACTTTTACTCAAGTACAAGATCTGAGTACTTATACTTTTACTCAAGTACAATATCTGAGTACTTCTACTAAAGTACAAGATCTGAGTACTTCTACTTTTACTCTAGTACAATCTCTATACTTATACCACCTCTGTTTATAGCCTATGAAAAAAACTATTAGAAAACGAAGGCTAAAGCTAACGTTAGCAGATAGTGACAATGATATTGCGACAGAAAAACTTTTCAGCTCACATCAGCTCTGCCGCTCTGCTCTGAACACCTGAACGGCCTGTTGTATATATTAGAAGCTTTTAATCCAGAATTGATCGATGTTACCATGAGCCACATACAGTACACTGTAAAAAAAAAAAAAAAAAACGAACTTTCAAAAGGGCACATTGCTGGACAGAGGGCAAAACGGGCAGGTGCTCAAGCACTACCTATAGAGTCTATGTGTGCACGTCTCTGCTCCAGTTCCTGATTCAGGCGCTCTGACTGTCCATTCGATTGAGGGTGGTAACCTGAAGACAAGCTGACAGTAGCGCCTATGAGTCTGCAAAATTCCTTCCAGAAGGCTGAATTGAATTGTGGACCCCTGTCGGAAACAATGTCATTTGGGAATCCGTGGATCCTGAATATATGGGTCATCATGACCTCTGCAGTACCCTTGGCAGAGGGGATCTTGGTTAGCGGAATGAAATGAACCATCTTGGAGAACCGGTCCACCACTGTCAGGACCGTAGTTTTGCCTCTGGACGAGGGGAGACCTGTCACAAAGTCCATATATATGTGTGACCAGGGACGTTGAGGAATCGGCAGCGGTTTGAGCAAACCCATCTTGACCTGGGACGAGGTTTTATTGCAAGCACACACCGGACAAGCCGCTACGTACTCCTGCACATCCTTCTTCATGGCTGGCCACCAGAAACGCTGCTTAATCCTGCACATAGTCCTTTTAACTCCAGGGTGGCACGAGAGCACACCCAGTGTGGGCCCAGTGGATGACCTTGGAGTGGAGAGACACAGGAACAAAGAGCAGGTGGTTTAGACACTTGCTAGGTGCTGGGTTCAATATATTAGCCTGTTTAAGGTCCAACTCTATTTGCCAGGAAAAGGCTCCGACCATACGGTTTAACAGAAGGATGGTCTTGGGCTCTACAGAAAAAGGTTCTGGTTCGAAAAGGCGAGACAAGGCATCAGGCTTTTGATTCTGAGATCCGGGGCGGAAAGAGAGAGTGAAATTGAACCTACTGAAAAATAGAGTCCACCTGGCCTGCCGAGAGTTGAGGCGTTTAGCCTTTCTAATATACTCCAGGTTCTTATGGTCTGTCCAGACTAAGAACGGCTGTTCTGCCCCCTCCAACCAGTGTCTCCATTCCTCAAGAGCAGCTTTTACAGCTAACAGTTCCTTATTCCCCACATCATAGTTCTTCTCTGCCGTCGTCAACTTACACGACAGGAAGGCACATGGGTGTATCCTGTTGTCCTCCAAGGATTTTTGGGACAAAACGCCTCCAATTCCCTCATTGGAAGCATCGACCTCGATCACAAACTGGCGCTGGGGATCCGGAATGGTGAGAATGGGAGCTGTGGTGAACTTCTCCCTGAGGAGCTGGAAAGCGACGTCAGCCTGGGAAGTCCACTTGAAGGGAACTTTAGGAGAAGTTAGAACATGCAGAGGAGCAGCTACAGAACTGAAGTTTCTTATAAACTTTCTGTAGAAGTTTGCAAACCCTAAGAACTGCTGCACCTTCTTCCTGGAGTCTGGTGTTGGCCACTTGGAAACTGCACTGACTTTAGTAGGTTCCATCTGAATCTGGTTTGGTGAGATTATATATCCTAGAAAGGCCACCTTTTCTACGTGGAACTCACACTTCTCTGCCTTGACATACAATTGATTTTCGAGTAGTTTCTGCAGAACCTGACGGACATGGTGAACATGGGACTGAGAGTCTGGTGAGAAAATCAAAATGTCATCAAGGTACACAAACACAGAAACATTCAAAAATTCCTGCAAAACCTCATTCACAAAACCCTGAAACACAGCCGGTGCATTACACAGTCCAAAAGGCATCACAAGGTATTCATAGTGACCGCTCTGAGTGTTAAATCCTGTTTTCCACTCATCCCCTTCCCTTATTCTAACCAAGTGATATGCATTTCTTAAGTCCAGCTTGGTAAAAATCTTGGCAGTCTGAAGTAGCTCGAAAGCAGAGGACATGAGTGGCAGAGGATAGCGGTTTTTCACCGTAATGTCATTAAGAGGGCTGTAGTCTATGCAAGGTCTCAGAGAACCGTCCTTCTTTCCTACAAAAACCCCGCTCCAGCTGGGGAAGATGAAGGACGGATAATCCCTGATTTAAGAGACGAGGAAATGTAAGGCAAGGCAAGTTTATTTATATAGCACTTTTCAGCACCAGGCAATTCAAGTTGCTTTACAAAAATGAAAGACATTCAGACAAAGGCATTTAAAAACAGTAAAAGATAATAAAAGAAACATTAAAAGAAAAACAAAAAATGAAAGACATTAAGAAAATGGCATTTAAAATCAGTCATTAAAAAGAAAATGTATGAATAGTTCAATTATTTCGGTTCTTGATTTTTAATTTATTCACAGAACCTCCCTTTGGAAATCCGAACATTTCCGTCCCGATTGTTAATTTAGACTGATTGTTTTCACCATCTTATGCTCGCATGACATCCACAATCGGACCCTCAGGAGGGTGTACTAGCCCCCTACTCTGCTTTGCATTCCATAACAAAGTCTTTAAGTGTTACCTGAACACCCCGTGTTACCAAAACACTAATTTTCACCCGTCGGTGATGTGATACTTGTTCCTCAGTACAAATCACCCAAAAACTGATCGTAAACCCTGGCTACGATGGATATCCCAAATATCCTACTTTCGAGCAGTCCCTCTCATAAATGTCATGGAGTTTCAGACGGTTTTCACCATGTTTTGCTCGCATGACATCCACAATTGGACCCTCAGGAGGGTGTACTAGCCCCCTACTCTGCTTTGCGTTCCATAACAGAGTCTTTAAGTGTTACCTGAACACCCCGTGTTACCAAAACACTATTTTTCACCCGTCGGTGCTGTGATACTTGTTCCTCAGTACAACTCACCTAAAAACTGATCGTAAACCCTGGCTACGATGGATATCCCAAATATCCTACTTTCGAGCAGTCCCTCTCATAAATGTCATGGAGAAATTAATTAAGTTTAAATTTAAAACATTAAAAGAAAAAAATACATGGATAAAAGTTACAGTGCAGTCTAAGATATGAATAGTTCAATTAAAAGCAGCAACAAAAAGAAAAGTCTTCAGCCTGGATTTAAAAGTAGTCAGAGTTGCAGCGGACCTGCAGGTTTCTGGGAGTTTGTTCCAGATATTTGGAGCATAATAACTGAACGCTGCTTTACCATGTTTAGTTCTGACTCTGGGGACAGAAAGCTGACCAGTCCCTGAAGACCTGAGAGATCTGGATGGTTCATAGTTTAGCAGGAGGTCAGAAATGTAATTTGAGCCTAAACCATTCAGTGCTTTATAAACCAGCAGCAGTATTTTGAAATCTATTCTTTGACACACAGATAGCCAGTGTAAAGACTTCAGAACAGGAGTGATATGATCCACTTTCTTAGTGTTAGTGAGGACTCGAGCAGCGGCGTTCTGAATCAGCTGCAGCTTCCTAATAGATTTTTTAGTGAGACCTGTGAAGACACCATTGCAGTAGTCGAGTCTACAGAAGATAAAAGCATGGACAAGTTTTTCCAAATCCTGCTGTGACATTAGTCTTTTAATCCTAGATATATTCTTTAGGTGATAGTAGGCTGATTTAGTAACTGTTTTAATGTGACTGTTGAAATACAGGTCAGAGTCCATGACTACACCTAGATTTCTGGCTTTATCTGTTGGTTTGAACATTGCAGACAGAAGCTCAGCGCTCACTTTTATACGTTCTGACTTTGCTCCAAAAACCATTACCTCAGTTTTATCTTTGTTTAATTGGAGAAAGTTCTGACACATCTAGTCATTGATTTGTTCAATGCACTTACTCAGTGTTTGAATTGGAGCATAGTCTCCTGATGAAATTGTTACGTATATTTGTGTGTCATCTGCATAGCTATGGTAACTTATTTTGTTGTTTTTCATTATCTGAGCCAGTGGTAGCATGTAGATGTTAAAGAGAAGAGGCCCCAAGATGGAGCATTGAGGAACCCCACATGTCATATTTGTCAACTCAGATGTGTATGTACCTATAGAAACAAAGTTGTTTCTGTCCTTTAAGTAGGATTCAAACCAATTTAGAACTGTTTCCGAAAGTCCCACCCATTTCTCCAGTCGGTCTAGTAATATGTTGTGGTCAACAGTGTCAAACGCAGCACTGAGATCTAATAATACTAACACTGAAGTTCTGCCACTGTCTGTGTTTAAGTGGATGTCATTAAAGACCTTTATAAGAGCAGTCTCAGTGCTGTGGTTTGGACGAAAGCCTGACTGGAACACATCGAAACAGTTATTTAAATGCAAGAAATTACTCAACTGTTGAAAAACCACTTTTTCAATGATCTCCAGCAGGAGGAGGATTTCAGAAGTTGTATAATGTCCTCTAGGTTTTTATCATTAATCTGATGGAATTGTGTCATGGTGCTTGAATTGTTATTAGGTGGACACAGAGACAACACATTTGCTGTTCCTGATGCAGAGGCACTGACTGCTTGTCTGATTTTCTGAATTTTGTCAGTGAAAAAGGAGGCAAAATCATTGCACGCCCTGGTGGATAGAAATTCAGAGGCTACTGACACTGGGGGGTTAGTTAGTCTGTCGACGGTAGCAAACAAGGCACGTGCGTTGTTTTTGTTTTTGGTAATGATGTCAGAGAAGAACGATTGTCGTGCGTTTTTCAATTCCAAATTATAAAGGCCAAGTCTCTCTTTATAGATTTCAAAGTGAACCTGGAGATTTGTTTTTCGCCACCTGCGTTCAGCTTTTCGACATTCTCTTTTTTCTGTTTTCACGGTCATGGCCTTTCTCCATGGAGATATTTTCTTCCCAGTCACTTCCTTTACCTTAGTTGGAGCAATGGCATCTATAACATTTTAAATTTTTGAATTAAAATGATCTACTAGCTCATCTACTGAGATGTTAGCAGGGGCAAGTGTGGAAGAAAAATTCTGAGTAAACATTTCCCTAGTATTTTCAGTTAAATATCGCTTTGTGGTTATCTCTTTTTGAACATTTTTGTGAACAGAAATAGAGCTCTCAAAGAAAACACAGGAATGGTCAGAGAGTGCAACATCAGTCACCACAACCTTAGAGATATTCAGACCCTTTGAGATAATTAAGTCCAGAGTGTGCCCCTTATTGTGCGTGGGCTCCGTCACACGCTGAGTCAGTCCATAGCTATCAAGAACACAAAACAGTTATTTTGCCCCTCTGTCCTGGGGGTTGTCAACATGGATGTTAAAATCACCAACAATGACTAGACGGTCAAAGTCAATACACACTATAGACAGCAGTTCAGTAAAGTCATCAAAAAAGCTTGCACAGTATGTGGGTGGTCTATAGATATTTAGGAACAGAGCTCGAGAGGAGCATTTCAGCTGAAGGGCCACATATTCAAAATAATCAAAGTTTCCATACAATGTCTTCCTGCATTGAAGGGAATCATTGAACAGAATAGCAACTCCACCCCCTTTCTTATGCATTCTTTCCTGACTCATAAAACTAAAGTTGGGAGGGGTTGATTCGATAAGAACAGCTGCACTGTTATTTAGTTCAATCCAAGTTTCTGTTAAAAACATAAAATCGAGATTGTGCTCAGTGATAAAATCATTGATTAAAAATGTCTTTCCTGCCAAAGACCTGACATTTAATAAAGCTAGTTTAAGTCTGTTAAACACACTATCAGTCATGTTTTTTGTAACAAGCTGTGGCTGACATGGAATCACTGCCAAATTAGATAAACTCACACAAACGTTTGAGCGCCTCCTGTATCTAAGATGATTCACCGCTCTTAATCTATTACCTATCAACACAGATATCGGCAAAGCTACAGGCAGGCAGGGCCCCGGCATGTCCTGGAAAGAGTTGAGAGTGCCATACGCCCTTGAGCTTGGACCCAGCAGATATCAGTTTGCAGCGTTTTGTACACACACATCCCTATCAGGCTTTGAAGGGGAGGGAGGACCCACCACCCTGCTCCTCTCATCATAGGAGGGCAGGGTGAGGGCTACACTGTAGAAAGGGGGGTTTGGAAATCTGCTTCCATCTTCCTTGTATTGTTTTGGTTTGGATGATTGTGGTAGGCATGGTGATGAAGCCGGGGGAGATGGTGCGCATCTCTGCTTCGGTGATTTTGGTGGGCGTCGTTGAGGGGCAGGGGTAAAGGACATGCTGCCAACCCTGCGTGTCGCCTTCATGCGGTCATCGAACTCCAGGGGGGTGGCCGAGGGTGAAAGGGTGAGCGGAGAGTAGAGAGAGCTGGGGGATGAATGAAAAGTATCCTCAAAGGCGTTGACAGGGAGGGTGACGGGCAGTGGAGACTCCTCCATTTGTGTCATAGGTCTCCCATAATCAGAACATTCCTCAGGCGGGTGCAGTGATACTTCTTCAGGGTTTTCTGCGCGATGTGTTGTGTCTTTCTCCTGTTTTGATTCCTCTTGCCGCTTGTCCTTGGCAGAGGGAACAGATTGACGATGCAGGCAGTTGAATATGTTAGAAATAGTGCTGTCAAAATTATCGCGTTAACGGCGGTAATTAATTTTTTGAATTAATTGCGTTAAAATATTTAACGCATTTAACGCATGTGCAGAATGGCCCGCCCCATACGTGCCACCAGTAGCAGCGCCAGGGTATGGCTGGGGTAGGATACACCCATACCAAGAAATGGCTTTGCCCCACCATGAAAAATGATGTTAAAGTAAGCAAAATAAAGTCTGCCAACTCGCGCGGAGTAAATTGCACAGACAGCAGTTAGTAAGATTGATTTCAGTAGCCACGGTTTTGAAAACTTTTGTCACGTAGTGATCGTCTTCTCAATAGAACATCTTTGATAACGGCGTGGTGTTGTTGCAGGAAGTCCCGACGGAGAATACTTTTGCTGTAGTACAGGGCAGAGCCATATAATAGTAATAATATGGCTCTGGTACAGGGGTGCACATAACTGGTACGCAGGTTATGTGCGTAATCTGAAATGCGTACCGTCACTTGTTTCACAAAGCGCATTTGCGTACCGACGTACTTGTGAAGCTTTTCCAGATGGCGGTTAGATCACCGGACGACAGAGTCGGTCTCCGTGTGCACATACAGGGCTGCTGTTAACGTCGGTCTGTACAACGGAACTGTGCCAAAACTACGCCAACCGGCTGCGGAGGGAGACTCCCCCACCCCCCCCCTTCACTGGAGAACTGCGCTAAAACAGCTGATCACAACGTTCACACTCTGTGGTCACGAAGTACTCCACTAGCCGCCGCCGCCGCCCCCCCCTCTGTCGACTTCCCTGAAGTACTCCCCCGTTGATGGAAATCAACACGTAATGAATTAAGACCCCACGGTTTGATGATCGATAGGTGTGTGGGTTGTCTTTCATTTTGACATGCAGAAAAATGTTATAATAAACATAGATACTGTATGCTAAATGGATATATCCGCCTTCTTTCATTTATCTTTCCATTCCCACAACAATATACATATACATAAATGGCATATTTTGGACATAGTTCGAATGGTGATTAATCATGATTAATTAATTTTTAAGCTGTGATTAATCTGATTAAAAATGTTAATCGTTTGACAGCCCTAGTTAGAAATAAACAATTACACTCCTGACTTGTTCAGGCAAACTCCTTTTGCCTTGAAAAGATGTCTGCGGTCCCAGAAAAAGGTAAAATTGTCAATAAAATGGACAGAATGGTCAGTACAGGCAGTTGAAAGCCAGGTATTCAGTGCAACCAATTTGCTGAATCTCTCCACTCCTCTTCTGACTGGCGGTAGAGGGCCACTGATGAACACCTCCGCATTTAGAGAGCTGACAGTTTCCAACAAACATTTAAAGTCTTCTTTCAGCACTTCTGACTCTTGTTTCACAACATCATTTGTTCCAAAGTGTAGTACCACAGTCTTCACAGTCGGATGTTCAGCCCCAATATGTAGGATCTTCTCAGCCAAGTCAGAGACCATATCCTTGGGAAAACAGAGTACTTTGGTGTTGTTCTTACTACACAGACCATTTACATCTCTTACAGCAGAGTCACCCACAATCAGAGTTTCAGGCCCAGTCGTTAGCTTTCCCTCTAGCCTTTTACTTTTGGAGTAGCTATTGGTCCTTACCCTGCTGTGTGAAGAGGACAGGTTATCCAGGTCATCAGAAAGAGATCTCCGGCTCTCGGTCAGCGGAGCGTATCTGTTCTGGATTGGCACACTTGGTGGTTTAGGAGGATTTGGTGTAGTTCTCCCTTTAGCAGCTGTCCACGGCTGTTTAGGGGTTGAAGAGGCACTCTTCCTGGGTGATAACAATGCAGGCCAGCCGGTCGCATCATAGATTTCAGAGCGCTGGGCTCTGCCTGTTATCCGTCCTCCCAAATCCCATGGAAATGATTTACTCTTACCCCCTAATCCCACCAGGAGCGTCTGCGCTGCGTCTGCGGCTGCAGCTGTGGCGTTTTTAGCGATCGTGGCCACTCTAGTCAATGGGTGCTATTCCACCAGACCCGCTCGAAGCGTCCCAGAAGCTCCTCGCCGCCAGGAATTTCTAAAACATAGGATGAATTCTATTTTTTACGCAGCGCAGCACAGCGCAGCACAGCGCAGGCAGGAAGTGGAACGTTCATCCAACAACTGCGAGGCTGCACACACGACGCTCCGCCTCCATAACATTTTAAAACGCGCCTGGAGGAGGTCGCAGGAGGAGGTAGCAGCGCGGCGCAGCAGCAGCGCAGCAGCAGCGCAGCGCAGATGCTTCTGGTAGGATCAGGGGGTTAGGCTTTGCACCCAGAGAGTTCCAGGGAGTACTACCACTTGTAGATTTATTACACGGTACACAGCCCTGGAATCCTTGTAGCTGCTAATTAGCTGTGAGTTAGCATACCCTTTTCCATTATTTTGCAACACTGGTAAAGTGGTGTCATTCCCACGACATAGTCCATTCACTTCCACGTTAACTTCCAACCGTTGCATTTTCATTTCCAACACAGCCATCTTCTGTATAAGTTTGTGGAAGTCATCTGTAGAGAACGGAGGCATTTTGCTACCAACTAGCTTAAGCTAAATATCATGCAGTAGCCTACCAGGCTTTAGCTGTTGCTCGGCCACGCTACTGTAAGACTGAGGTTGTCGTAAAAATGTTGAAATATGGCTGAAACCCTCCGTCTATTTACGAAGATTAACTGTGACTGTCCCAGTGATAAGTTAATGTCCAGGAGCCGCTGCTCGAAGTTTTCAGAGAATAAGAATAGGAAAATCAGCATAAAAAGTAAGCAGAGGCAGGAGCAAGCAGAAAAGCGTCTGCACTGTAACGGAGCGTCCACACTACAGCTCCAAAAATAGCTTGGAGCTGGGCGTGTCTGGAGCTTGGGGATTTTATTCAAGCAACACGGCCAACAGCCAATCACATGAATCTCCCGCCCCCGACATACAAAGCAAAAACCCCCGGGGATTTTATGCGAGCAATATATATATAAACTCCCCAAACAGGCGAAAACCTACCAGTTTCCCCCACTGTCTCTGCCACCTCCCTCCATGCCTGGTTCCTCCGGTTTGTATCCCGGTAGGTGAAGAGGGTCTGGTCATACAAAACCGGGTGATTCGCTACGGGATTTGATTGGCTGGCGCTGGCTACTCCGGCGTCCAGGCGACCAGAAGTTGAACAATGTTCAACTTCTGGTCGCCTGGGACGCCTGAGACGCCTCGCTCTGCTACCCACAATTCAGTTCGGCGAAAAAGCGCGGCTACGTGACGTCACCCCATTGAAAGTGAATGGGCAGCTTGGAGCAGCTTGGAGCTTTCGACGCTGTCGACGCTGTAGTGTAGACGGGCCGTAAGAAAGATAAGCAAAAGCCTCTAAACAACAGGCTACACATATCTTGCGTCACTTCTGGTTATTTCCCTTTCCTGTAGTGTGTTATATAGGATTGTGTTCATGCAACAGAACCAGCCAGCTAAACCAATCAGAGCAGGCTGGTCTCTGGTTTCAGACAGAGGGTAAACTGAGAAAAATGAAGACACCTTGAACATTACAGAATGTTAAAATGTCCCAGTGGAGCTACAAAATACAAATATTAACTAACTAAAAATGAGCATAATAGGGCCGCTTTAAGTGAATGGATTACTTATTGTATTGTGTGCAGGTTACTACCAAGGTTGTACCCAGGAGGATGTTTCTTAAAAGGACCGTACACCCCTATTCAACAAATCTTATTTTCCTATTATCAATAGTGCTATTTCTACATCTGTGGTCAATGAAACATTCTGTTATTTCAACAAAGACATTCTAGTTGCTGAGATGTAACTTTACCTTGACCATACAGAAGTTGCCCTGCTACCATGGTACACTCTAAACAACTATTCATGGGGTTAGTAGATTCCACTTAAAAAAAATACTTTTTCAACATAGAACATTTAGTTTTTAACCTCAACTTATTTTAGTTAGTTTACAACTCATTTTAATAAGTCGGTCAAACTAAAAAAGAACAAAAAAAATGTTACTTACAAGTGTAATGATTTTCTGGAAGTGGAACACTTGATAGCAGTGGAACAACAGGATTCTAACCTAATAATCTATCAAGTTACCTGGTAAGTAGCCATTTTTGTTCATCTTAATTTACCATAGCTGCTTTGCATATACAGTGTAACACAGCTGTAAGGCAAGGCAAGGCAAGGCAAGTTTATTTATAGAGCACTTTTCAACGCAAGGCAATTCAAAGTGCTTTACAAAAAAAAAAAGACATTAAGCATTAAAAAAGAAAAGCTAATCAAATAAACATTAAGGAAAAATACATGGATAAAAGTTACAGTGCAGTCTAAAATATAAATAGTTCAATTAAACATTACAAGAAAAAGTACATGGATAAAAGTTACAGTGCAGTTTAAGATATGAATAGTTCAATTAAAAGCAGCGACAAAAAGAAAAGTCTTCAGCCTGGATTTAAAAGTAGTAAGAGTTGCAGCGGACCTGCAGGTTTCTGGGAGTTTGTTCCAGATATTTGGAGCATAATAACTGAACGCTGCTTTACCATGTTTAGTTCTGACTCTGGGGACAGAAAGCTGACCAGTCCCTGAAGACCTGAGAGATCTGGATGGTTCATAGTTTAGCAGGAGGTCAGAAATGTATTTTGGGCCTAAACCATTCAGTGCTTTATAAACCAGCAGCAGTATTTTGAAATCTATTCTTTGACACACAGGAAGCCAGTGTAAAGACTTCAGAACAGGAGTGATGTGATCCACTTTCTTAGTGTTAGTGAGGACTCGAGCAGCGGCGTTCTGAATCAGCTGCAGCTTTCTAATAGATTTTTTAGTGAGACCTGTGAAGACACCATTGCAGTAGTCGAGTCTACTGAAGATAAAGGCATGGACAAGTTTTTCCAAATCCTGCTGTGACATTAGTCTTTTAATCCTAGATATGTTCTTTAGGTGATAGTAGGCTGATTTAGTAACTGTTTTAATGTGACTGTTGAAACTCAGGTCAGAGTCCATGACTACACCTAGATTTCTGGCTTTATCTGTTGGTTTGAACATTGCAGACTGAAGCTCAGCGCTAACTTTTAAACGTTCTGCCTTGGCTCCAAAAACCATTACCTCAGTTTTATCTTTGTTTAATTGGAGAAAGTTCTGACACATCCAGTCATTGATTTGTTGAATGCACTTACTCAGTGTTTGAATTGGAGCATAGTCTCCTGGTGAAATTGTTACGTAAATTTGTGTGTCATCTGCATAGCTATGGTAACTTATTTTGTTGTTCTTCATTATCTGAGCCAGTGGTAGCATGTAGATGTTAAAGAGAAGAGGCCCCAAGATGGAGCCTTGAGGAACCCCACATGTCATATTTGTCAACTCAGATGTGTATTTACCTATAGAAACAAAGTTGTTTCTATCCTTTAAGTAGGATTTAAACCAATTTAGAACTGTTTCCGAAAGTCCCACCCAGTTTTCCAGTCGGTCTAGTAATATGCTGTGGTCAACAGTGTCAAACGCAGCACTGAGATCTAATAATACTAACACTGAAGTTCTGCCACTGTCTGTGTTTAAGTGGATGTCGTTAAAGACCTTTACAAGAGCAGTCTCAGTGCTGTGGTTTGGACGAAAGCCTGACTGGAACACATCGAAACAACTATTTAAATGCAGGAAATTACTCAACTGTTGAAAAACAACTTTTTCAATGATTTTACCTAGAAATGGCAGGTTTGATATGGGCCTGTAATTGTTCATTACTGAAGCATCTAGATTTTTCTTTTTTAAGAGCGGTAAGGTGCATAGCATACTGATTAGCTATCTGTTTGTATCCTCCTGTATCCTTTGTTTCACAGTTGCAGTCAAAGTTCATTATCTGTAATACAGTATGTATATATTTATATATTTTTTTCTTGTTAGAATTATGTTACATTTGATAAAAACTGATTAAAATAAATATGAACAGCAACTGACAATGCGCAGCATTTTCAGTTTTTGCAAACAAGCCTTTGTTTTTCTTTCTCAACATTAAAATGTTCTCCTTTTAAGGATGATTTGGTGGAAAGAATAAAAGACGTTGCTATCCGGTGCTTGGTGGTGTGTCTTTGTGAAAAGGAGGATCTCTTTAAGGAAAACTTAAGTAAGTAAAGACGATGCTTAAATCATACTGTAACTTGTGTTAACCTGAAACACAATGCAATGTTTTCAAATCTGATTGCACCAAAAACACTGAAATTTATTTTTTAATATACTTATTCCAGGATGGTGAAGTGGAAGTTAGCAATGAGGTGCTGAAGACTGTCTTGACCAGAGCGACCAGAGCCTGTGCCATGCTAACGAGGCGAATATATTCAGTCAACCTAAGCTACCCAAAAGAGTGTTTAAAACTTTGGAAGCAGGTTCATGCCTTTATTTTAATTTGTGTATACTTTTATTTCAGATTTCAGATTTTTTTTTATAAAAAGGTCACTGTGTAAAGAACATTTTAAAATAAACTGTTAAAAAGTGGATCTTAAATGTGTATATTATGTTTTACTCAAAGAAAGGAGTTTCTAATACTCAAACAAATTAAGGTAGCAATTTGCTTGGACATTTTTGAATATTATGGACTTAAATACATATATTACATTAGGTTAAATTAAACAAAATGCAACTTAATATCACTCCATTTGTACAATAAAAATTAAGTTGGTTCAACTTAATTTAGTTTTTAAAGGTGAAAGCAAATTATGTTTGTAGTACTGAACTAATTGAGTGAATCAGATTATAAATGGGTACTCGGAATAACTTAATAATTGATTAAGTTGGAAATACTTAAAAAGATCAACGCAAATTGTTACATCAAGAGCCGGTGTATTTTTTTTTTAGAGTGTAGGAATAACTGAAATAATGAACTATTCAACGACACTGAAGTGTACAGCAGCAATGCTAGGCTGTGCCCTGCAATAAGGCTTTTTTGCAGCAATGTAACGTTCTGATGTGAAGCAGCAACAATGTTTACCATGTTCACCATCATGCAAGCATGCTAACATCT
Organism: Pseudochaenichthys georgianus; assembly: GCF_902827115.2. Classification (NCBI taxonomy): domain Eukaryota; kingdom Metazoa; phylum Chordata; class Actinopteri; order Perciformes; family Channichthyidae; genus Pseudochaenichthys; species Pseudochaenichthys georgianus. The sequence continues at coordinate 12,981,691 of NC_047503.1, read as the reverse complement.
GCTAATTAAGATTCAACACAAAGTACTGTAAGGATGATGGGAATGCCTTTAATTTTGCAGGTCTGGACATAAATCAAAGTATTGAACCAATTAAAATATGAGCTAGATGAAAAGTCGGGGCATCACCAATGTTATTAATATTTACCCTGAGGGTGCTTATCCAATAGTTGGTAGGAATTGGATCAGATATATCTGTACTAAATTATTGATATTTAATTTAATAGTATGATAAATTCAGACTAAAATGGTGGTTTGACCAACCAACCAACCAACCAACCAACCAACCAACCAACCAACAGTAATATATTGCCATTCAAACAGCCACGCCACATGGAAAATGTATGTAGACATACTTTGGAGCAAAATCATCCCACTTCATTGCTTTGTTTTGCAAACAGGTTGTAATGTTACATCCAATGTAATTTACTTAATTGCAGGTAGAGTTGTAAAACAGTTACTAATTTATAAACAGCCTGAGGGATGGTCATGGTTAGATCATACTTCTTGGTGTGAGATAATCAAAGATGGTTCTCTATTTCTCTAAAGTCTCTCAGTTTATGTAATTCAGAGTGAATAAAAGCGTAAAAACTGGCAGCAGTCTTCCTCATAATCTCCCTGTTCACGTCTGCTTTAGAGCCAGTCAATTAGTATAGATTGGGTGGCAGTGAATAAACTTTGATTAAGAATAAAGCCAAGAGACGGCTGTTGGATCCCAAGTCATTTGGTTTACTGCCAACCACTTTTCTTTTGGATCTTGATACCCTCTCTCCTTATCAAAACAACACTGCAGTATGATTGAAAGTAGCTCCAGTCTTATCTCTTTGTGCATCAGATAAAGAGAGCAAGAGACGAAAAAAAAAGAAATCAAGGGATTTGTGAATTGATATAGAAAAATCATTATTTTCACACAAGGAGCAACAGTCAGAAGGCATTTCTGGAGACTAATGCTAAACGTGTCATCTGCATTATTAATCCAAGGGCTCAAATATTTCCGCGAGCTGATATCACATCAGTGCAAATGGCCTCGATGTGGTTTAGAAAAAGGGGGAGCGAGAGTGATGAAAAAAAACAAGGATCTTACTTTGAAAAGAGCGAACAGAAAATGATGAAACGTGGCTGACACACTGTAGTTTTGCTTGGCTGAGTGGGATGAAGGGGAAGGAAAGGGATAGAGTACAAGACAGGTAGACAGAGGGCTGCTATGTGTGGGAAGGATAAGGAAGTAAACACACCCAACAATAAAAAACACACAAACTTGCCGACTATTAGCAACTCTGTGTAAGTGATGGTATTGAGGATGTAAGGAGGCATCTTTTTCCAATCAAACACGCAATTACACCATTCTGCACCGCTGGTATCACCACTAACAGACCACTGCAATCACTTCTGTTCCCTTCAGTGCTCCCTACTCCTTCGCAACATGGTGTGAGTGGACACACTTCAGCGTGCCCGGACCTCTTTGTGAGTATGTGTGTGTGTGATTACCACAACAGTAACAATCAACAAGAGGGCGATCCATCAGCTGTCAGACCTGCTGTGAAGTTTTAATTAATTACACAGAGGGAGACAAGGTCAACGCTGCACACCACAGTGGACTGCTAGGCTTGCCTCTCTGCAGGGGATCAATAGGGCTTTACACGCGCCTGTAGACTTCTATACAGAGAGTTATTAAGGGAGTGCGACCAGCCCTATTGTGTCTCCAGCAGCCTTGTCAGAGCGAACGGGCGTAAAGGATGTCGGCTTGGTTTAAGTTCACAGTGGGGGAGGTAGTGAATGGGACTTAATGGAGCTAATGGATATGGGGGAGGCGGGAGTGCTGAAGAGGAGACGGACAGGAGAAGGAGAGGTACGAGAGGTTAATGTAGTGTGGCACACGCACAATGGCTTGGGGATTTTGCTTCTTGTAGATGACTAGAATCAATCAAGGCAATATTTTATTTATCTACACAAGATCAAGTGTTGAAAGACTAGAAAATAAACAGTTGTTTAGCATTTGTTCCCAGGCTGTGTATCATTTAAAAGGGCATGCCTCGGCGCGGCGAAAAGGTCTCGCCGACATCTCTCGGAGCGCGACCCCGCCGTCCTCATCAGTCAACCCTGGGAGGATCGTTAAGAGAAAATGAAGCACTTCGTGGAGAGGGATTAAGACCTTCACTTTATTATGAAGTGCAAAGGTGTGAAAACACTTGAGACACAGTACAACGGCAGGCATCGCAAACGCAGAGCGTGAGGAGGGAGAGAGAGAGAGAAAAGGACGGGACTGAGGGAAGCGGGGTTGAAGGGGCCGATGCATTATTCATCACAGTAAAGCACACAGCTCATTGATTTAATGGTAATACGATTCTTATCTTTAGATCTCTCAAGACAAAGGCCTTATTTCTCACCATATGTCACTGTCTGATTGGATAATGCTCTGACCGACAGGCGGAGACAGTAAATGTCATCACGGTGTATACGGTGTAATGGGACAGCTCCTTTTTGTTTTAAAGTCCACTTCATGAGCACTTACTCCGGAGACTTCCCGTGCAACTTTATCTCTTATTGCACAAGCAATAACAGGTATAACATATAATCTACACACAGTGCATACTGCTACCTGTTATTGTTAAAACGCAAACAATTTGTCGCCTGTATTTAAGGCCCTTTGCTATTTAGGATTTGTCAAAAAGCAGAGCTTCATGATTCATTTTGTTTCATAAAAGAGGCTCACAGCCATTGCATTTCCAGACAAGGGTTGAGATTTCCTTTGTTATTTCATAAAGCCCAATGATATATTTAAATTTCAGCAACCAGTCACTTTGCAAGTCTACAACAATCACACCTACTGTATTCTGACAGCTCAAACTGGTATGATTTAAACCAATACGGGATCTGTCTGTTTTGCATGAGTGCAGTCGTGAAACAAGCCACCTGGGCTGCTTTGAAGGGTCCTCAATCTCATATTCCTCAGCGGATGAGTCACTCTACTTGTAAAGAGCTTGTTTCACATCATCTGCTTTCAAAGTCCAACACGGTTTTAGCCTTTATGTTAACATATTGGTACCACTAAAATGATGCCAAATTAGCTTTAAGCAGTGCCTGATGACAATATACTCTCAGACGTACAGACGCTACGACTGGATAACTTCAATACTGACCTTAACTTACCTGATGATTCTTAGTGAAGATCTGTTCTTTTACTTTTCTATGATTTCTAATGGGAATTATAGAAGTTTACTTGAAAAGGACATTGGAGATAATGATATCCTTGGAGAGTAAAACTCATACTTGCGATTTAATAATGACTCCGAGAAGGATTTAAACTTTTGACACGTTTGTTACAATCTGGGGAACTAATGGTGCTGTGTCACTGCTAAATGAGTCAATGTTCAGCTACAATAACTGCAGTTCTGTAAATTACGAGCTATGCAATGCAGCTGACATTGTAACACCATGCCAAATCTTTGCTTCAGTTTTCTCCATTTCTTTCTCTCATGGGAAGCAGACCTCACAGTCTGAAAACCCTTGTTTTAAATGAAAATAAATGTGATGGTACCTTGGACACAGATTTGTCCATACAGGGAAAAAATTAACCCATGTTGGTTCAAGCGCTTTATTCCAACATTACGTTTTCAAACATGAGGGATCATATTGTGTAACGACGGGGATGGGCAAAGTGTGTTCCTCTGTTTCAATATTGACGGATCCAGTGAGAGGTTTGTCTCCGGGAGGAGGGTTTGCTTTAGTCTGAGGGACGCACTAAAGCGAGAAGAGCCAGGGGGTGATGCTCAAGTGTCTGTCTATTTATTGCAGACAGAAACGCACACACACACACACGCACGGAGGGATACACTTCATCTCTTTCCTACAAAAACACACACCTAAACGGTGCACGCACACTCATCACCAGTCATACACTCACACCAGCTCGCTGAAGCGAATCAAACCTTCATCTCAGTGGAGTGAATGTTTAACCCCTTAAGGCCTGCAGTGCAGAAATACCTCAATCCTTTCCCTTTTCCCTTTAGATCGCCCCAAGGCTTTCACAAAACAAGGCTTAACCCTTCCACACACTTAACGCTGATACCAATATTACTTTTTTCTCTTCCGGTTACCCAACGTGTCCTGAGGGGGTTGATGCAAAAGCATTGGGCTCCTTTTGATTCTTCCATGGGTTCATCCTCAGGTGGGCGTAATTCTCTGGGTGGCAATGACTTCTGAAAGTGGCGTAAAAGGTGAACCTGGAGGGTAAATGACATCAGGGGAATGAATGATGGGCTCAGGATACATCAAGTTGGTGGTTTAGATGTTGGAAACAAAGGACAGACCATTTGTAGTCTGAATAGACGGAGCCAAAAATCAAAAGACGAGTGCAGCGGAATGGAAAAAAGATGAAGGTTACAGATCCGGCGAGTGCAAAGGGAAAAATGTACTTCAGGCATAGCTTGAATTACAGGTATGGAGACTTTGAAATCTTGTGTTAACACTAACACAGGCTCCATCAGATAAGAAATCGACCCCAAGAAGACCATTACAAACACTTTCTTCTTTTTTTTAAATGAACCAGTCTCAGCTGAATGTAACAGTTGGCTACAATCTCAGTCGAATGTCTGAAAATTGCCAAAATTAGAGCTTTGTTAAACTTTGCTGCAATCATTTGCTACCCCAAAAATGTTAGATGAGCATGTATGTGGGACACAGTACATGGCAGAACCTGCTGTTATCAGGTATTATACAAAAGGTAATTTCAGTCTGGTAATCTCACCGTCACACTTGAATGGTTTTGATAACTCCTGAACTTTTTTTCTCACCAACTGTGAGATTGTTAACAGGGTTTTTCACTTTCTCCTGTTCGCAGAAGTATTACAATGAGGTGCCACTCTAGACAAAATGTCATTTTAAACTGCATGAGAGAAAGTTTGAAAAAGGTCCATACTGTACCAGAGTAGAAACTGCCTTTGCAAGAAAAAACATCTATTTGAAGCTACTGTAACAGCAATGTGAATTAGCTTCCATTGAGTAACATCAGTATGCAATCAAGCTTTATTCAGTAAAAAATTGATTTGGATGCAGTCAAATTTTATCATGAGTTGTTCAATTGTTATTTGGTCAAATCTACTAATCTAATTATAACTTTTAAAGGGGAAAGGAAACACCAATTACAGTTATAATATTCCGGTAGTTTATTCATTTTACAATGGATATTGATCGTAATATTTATTGTATATGATATTACTCGCCAAAAGAAAATTAATTATCCGCCGGCCGGGTGGGGAATTCCGGGACCAGGCCGCCGCCATTAGGGGAGTCCCAAATGGTGACGTCACTGGCTGTGTTTTCGCTCCACCGAAAGTCAACACAACGTAGCAGATATGGCAGCGATGGAGGAATTTTGCAATGAGATCGACGTTTTGAACGATGAATTTGACTATTCGTCGGGAGATGACATTGATGTGGAAGCATCTACAGTTACCAGGCATCCCATGGCCTATGCTTATGAACCGATTCGGTCGAATAGAGTGGCATACGATCCAGAATAAAAAAATTAAAAAAACACAATGCTAACAGTGAGCCTTTGAATTAGCCCCGAGCGAAAATGCTAACCTATTACTGCACCGATAGCTCCCTTATTACTTATCCTAGCCGCACATCCAACACATCGTTTATGATCGCAAGGAGACACAGAATCTAACGGTGCCCACCTCAACACTGAAAGATACAAACTCGCGAGGTTATCCACAAAAACGTACATCAAAACAAGTGGCGCTAGGTACTAACATACGCCAGGCTAACGGCTTACCTTCCTCATTGTCTGGTCTAAACTGGTCTTCAATGGCATTACAACGATAAAAACGATGATGTAGTTAATCCATAGGTTAATATACAATGGGGCTGTGTCCCCTTTGAAATGTTCTGATAATCTATAAGCAATACAACTGCAATTCCGTTATCTGCTGTCCGATCTGTGCTCCGTGCGCTCTGGGTCCTGCAATACCATCCATCAATAGCAATACTAGCCTTTTTAGGGCTGTTTTCGACAGATGAGCGTGTGTATGCCAGTTTAATTAGTTGAGCTATAGAACACCCCCAATTCTCTATTGTGCGTCATAATAATAGCTACCATTTAGTTTGGACGCGATTGCGTTAATTAATAAGGTCACACTGTGTCAGTAAATACATGTGTGAGCTAGTAATCTGGTAGTGCTGCAATATTTACCTCTCTCTCGGCAGCTGAAGCAACTCGTTTGGTGGCTCGAACTTCACGTTTGTTGACACTGTCATTGTCTTGCGCGGCCGACGTGCTGGGACGGTCGGTGTTCCCGACTGCATACGTTGAGAAATCGAATATTGTGGGAACAGATCCTGGCTTCAAATCCAATGTTTTGTATTGAACCAGGCATCCAGACTGGACTTTGAGCAGCTTCTCATCCTTTAGTGGCAGCCTATGGAAATGTACTTCTTCCTTCTTTGTATAAAATCCATTTGTGCAGCCTGGGGCAATACAATAAACTCCTGACGACGACCGTTTTCTTGTAATGTAAACTACTGGTGCATTGCACGCCATGTTGTTTGTTATTGAGCTTTGGCCCAGGAAGCCGCACCCAATCAGTGACGTCACTGGAAAAGTCCCGGAGCAATGGAAGCGCCCATGGTCATTAGGCACGTATTTCAAAAAGTAAATTTGCGTATCTCGATCGTTTACATTGGAAATAGACTAGATAAATACATTTCCTAATGGTAATATTGTCGCATGGAAAGCAGTTTGAAAAGTGTTTCCATTTCCCTTTAAAGCTTGTTATTTGACAAATGTCTTTTAATCACTGTAAATACTCAGATACAAATGATCCCATTTATTTCCTTATCATTTAAAGTGTGTGTTATTGCTGTAATGAAGCTCAATCGAGGTAAAATGCCTGGGACCCGAGGAAAAAAAGGTCTTCCAATTTCATTTTTTTGTGATTGCCTACCTATTTAGGGTTAAAAAAACATCTTGAAATTTAGACTTTTTTTATTTTATCTTATTTTAAAATGTTACAGTATGTCCACTGTAGAGGACGTCGGGACCATATTAGTTTGAAAAGACAGCCAACATTAACAGATGGACTATGTAAAGTATTATGGTTATAGAGTGATATTAATACAATAATACATTCACCTTTATTTAAAACATGAATAAGTAATTGATCTGAACATTGCTGTTTATTTGGTCAATACAAAACTAGCTTGTTTTTTGGTGAATCTTTCCAGATCTTCAAAGACTTTGTAGTCAATGTAGTGGAAAAGTACCTCATTGGACTCCAGTCAGCACGGTAGGGTCATCTTGACTAGTTTGATGGATGTGGTCTCCATTTGACCATGCTCATAGAAACAAAGCTTGCATTCCTGAGGCAATTCTCATTTGTCATGGCTCCACTTAAAATAAAAAGAACAATAAGACATACGTGCTACTCTTGGCCCACAGGGGGCCATGTCTTTCCAGCTCGTCCCTATCTGTCTCTATGTATCTATCTGTGCGCTCATGGAGCCTCCTGCATCTTTCCCCCTCATCTTCTTCTTGACCCTCTTCTATCCCAGGTGTGAAATCATCATCTCTCTCATCATCTGAGAGCTCAAAATCTGAATCTCCCTGAACTTTCTGGTACAGAAAATGTCTGCTTCAGTTGCGTCTCCTGCAACAATATTGAGTCATAAAGTCCATCAAGATGGTCCTGACGTCCACTAGAATGGACATTTATAAAAGGGCTGTTATTTGAAAACTTGAATTATTTAATTGCTTTCAGAACTAATGATAGAGTTCCTTACATGTTAATAAACAATAATATATATAATTTTCATGGTAAAAATGACAATTATTCAACAATATTTGACTTCTCCTCCTGCTGCGTATGCCAGCCATTTTGGATGAAAAGAAAGAGGAACTTCCCAGCATGCAATTTTAACCAATGACATATCACTGGAAAGACCAGGATGTCCTCTGTGCAGTACATCAGGGATTGATAGAGTAGCTCAAAAGAGTACAAGGAGATGCATGTTAACAAAATGTCCACTACAGTGGACATTTTCAATGGGCTGGGTCCCAGGAGGATACATACAACAAATTATTTCCTGTACGTAGTCTTTGTCCACCATGGTTCAGCAGGACAACATAAATAATTGGATTGACAAGAGGGTTTGGTAATGGAATCATTATCGAAAATCTAGTGGCTACGATTTCTTTGGAGCAGAGCGCCGTCTTTTATTTTAAATGCAAGGTCAGAAATATACCATGGTGTTATTAGTGCTATACAACCTTGTAGTAGGGAGGTGAGTCAGTATCCTACAGACAGTGAAAAATGTATCTATTATTTTAAGTTACTAAAATCTTACCCTAACCATGACAAAGATCATTTCCTAATCTTACCAAATAAATATTTCCTATATGTTCTATAGTTTAATAATTGTTCTTCTTCGTATCACAGCCAAATACAATATTTGATTCTCTTTTATGAAAACACCGTTAGCAAAAACACAAGCTGTGATGGATAATGAGGTCAAAAGTGTAAGCATGGGCTACACGCGGGCTAACTTTGAAATAACCTGTTAACAGACAGAGGCGATTGAGAACCTGATTATCTCTGTTATGCCCAGCTCTTTGTTCCCTTTAACCTCAATTAATCTGCACGGCTTTGTATCCCCTCTGCACTTAGCTCTCGCTCTAAATATCAAAAGAATCAAAAGTGAATTGAAAGTGATACGGTTAAAATATATCATGCAAAGGTCTTCGACATGGGGAATCGGACCACTTTGACTGATTGTATTTGATTGGTTTGTTAGTTAGTTGGCTGAGTAGCTTTCATTGCTGAGAAAAGAGGCACATCAGTCCAAGGCAATGCCGGCAACCATGCAGCGTTGTAAATCAGACTGGCCCGACAAGCCAGCTAAAAGGCAATGGGGTCCACGAGGACCAGCATAAAATAATTGCTCATACAACATTAGGAATAAAAACGCTCTATGTCTCAGAGAAACAAAAGAGGGCAGCCTAACAAATATATTTCTGTAATATACCCACATATGTCACTTCCTACCCGCGCTACCATTTGATATGCATTTTATTTGACTACACACATACATTAATTGGAAACAAACATGGTTTAAACAATTCCTTTTGACGACTGATGTGAAATGAATCACTATAATTTGAATGTCTTTATCCGAAAACATCACACACGGCACTGTGCCGCGTCGCTCCAATGAATTAACCGGGACATCGAGATGAGTTAGTGTTGTTTCCACTTCGCACCCTTCCCTTTCTCTCCCATCTCAACTCATCCCTCCTTTCATCAGGAGCAGATGCTGAGGTCCACTTGACAGATAAACAGCATCTCTTGTGGAGGCTGTGAAGAGTCTAAAACAGCCCCTTCACTGTCACTTTGAATGTTCATTATCATGCTTTGTCCCAACTGTCACTAGCAGAACACAGTTGTCCCATCGGCAGAACTCATTATAGACCACAGGGAACCATATCTTCTGATGTGTCTTGTATGTTTTTTATTCACACACCAGACCCACACTGGGAGTGAATGTGTGAAAGGCAATGAACAATTGAAGATTAGCGAATCAGAGAGAATATATATTTTTTTATATTTACGTCTTTTAACCGCTGTGCGGGGAATTGTGACAAGCTCATGAATAAGAGCTGCATTGTGTTTTAATTGAGAGGTGTAAATGAGAAACTGTTTTCAATAGGATTTTAAACTTTAAATTAAACAAATAATTCTTTGTAAAATGCATGTTGTTCACATACATTACTCTGCCTGTAATCCATGAAAGGATGATTTATCTTGAGGTATAAATGAGGGTTATTATTTCAAAAAGTACAATACTGCCTGCTGCAGCACCTCTTTTCACCCTTTGTCTGAAACCAGAGCCCAGTCTGCTCTGATTGGTTAGCTAGCCGGCTCTGTTGTGATTAGTGAACCGCTTAGAGACGTGTCAAAAATGTCCCGCCTCTTAGCCTTTCACATACGATGTGTTCCAATGTGCTCCATCATGAGCACATAACAACGTTTAGGACCTAATGATCTAAATAAGGGCTAATTAAGTTCTTGAACTGGGTAGTTGATTAAGTTCAAAAGTCAATATTCACTGATTTACAGCGACTTTTTCCCAATGTATGTCAGTGTGAAAATGTATTTTTGGACCTAATGACGTCAAGGACTGACATGGAAGTTGTAGTACAACCGTTTGGTTATTATGAACATTTCCTTGGGGCTTGGTGTGTAGGTTTGCCCTACTGGAAACGGTCTCCAAGGGTCAACCAGAACGCAGATTTCAAAGGGGACTAGCCATTGTAACGAAACCCTTCTAAAAGGAGTTCATTTAAAAATGTTGTAATGAACAGGTGGCGAGACGAGGCACAATACAGCTGTTTTCCTTTTTTTTAAACAACGCACCAATATTGTGGAAGCTTAGTTTTGCAAAAAATGCTGCATTATCAAAACAAGTGTTTGTTCAGCTTGCTGCATTGGTTATTTTCGTCTTCCACCTTTTTTTAGTGCAACACCTACCTTCTGTGTGAACATACCATATTTAAATGAAAACAACATGAGTAGTAATGTGTGTGGTTAAAAAATCCTAAGAGATTACAAAAGAAAATAGAATGCACTGGGGTTGCCTGATTAGAAAGCTTGAGATCTCAACCCCCGCTGAGGTAAAAGAGGAATTACTGGAATTGATCAGCCCCTGACTCATAAATTATGTTTAAAGCCTGCTATGAACATGTGCGTAAATTATGCAAACAGTTCTGGGGAAAGAGAATAGATAAGGACCACACTATGTCGATGTGAATGATGCAGGTTTATTGATTAGATGTCAACTGTAGGAGGTGTCCTGTGATTTGATGCTGTTGGAAATGGGTTGTATAACCTTTATTTGAGTAGTGTATCTGATTACCATAATTGTTGCTGATATAATTCCAAGACAACCACTGTCAACAGAGTACATTTTATCTGTCTAAAGGTCCACGATAAGTATTTTATTGTTATTTTTCAGAGTTTCAATGCTGCAGCGCCTTGTTTGCCTTTGAAAACAGGGGGTGCATTCAATTGGCCATTAATGGGCAACCCAGTCTCATGGCATTTTGTGTTCACCAACACGATTTTTAATCTATTGATTCGTGTTCACCAACACGATTTTCCCCTTTTTTTTTTTCGTGTTGCACAGCACGATTTTAAAAGCAATGTATTTCTACTGGTAATGTGTTTCGTGCCTGCAGTACATTTTTTTCTCCGGTCGGGTCGTGGAAGACCGGAAGCTGTGTGGTTCATAAAAACATGTTCTTACTCAATATCACCCACAATTATTGCTTTTATTTTAAATCGTATAATTTCGGACTTTTGTTTCAGTCTGTGAGGAAAATAAATGGGGCTCAGAGCCTCAGGATACTGAAATCTGTATTTTTAAATCTTTTTTTCCTTCTAATTTGTTATTCTTTTCAAAATAACACACTGTTATTTACTCACCAATAACACACAATTATCCTTGCTTTTATTTATTGGTTTAATTCTATAATCTCTGGCTTTTTTGGCGTCCGTCAGTAACTGAATTTCAAAATAAAATTAACCGGAAACAGACGTAGGCATTTCGAGCGATTACCCAACATCCTCAGCTATGGTTTAAGCTCGCTGAATAAAACTACACATCTTCAGATGTTGTACATACATAAGTGTCCTACACTAATAATACAAAGTTATTATGGCTGTGTGTACCTTGTGTGCACCGCCTAGTGGTTAAAGCACATTATTGAATTATTGTTTGTATGTGTTATATTTGATTACAAAAATATTAAGAGTACATACTTTCATAAGGGGAAAGTAGAAGGTCTGTGATAGAAATATAGAATATAAAAAATCAAGAAGATACTGTAAGTGATCTCTACAATAAAACAGTTTAGTGCCGGATGTACAAAGATATTAATATGAGGAGTTGCAAAACAGAAAAACGAATTAACCTTTATTTAAACATTAACATAACAGATTAAGGTCTTCTTTTAAATAAGAAAAAAACGTTGGGGGTATCTATCTACAGATAAATATTAAGCCTGACAAAGTACTTAACGTGTAATATATTGCTTTCCTGCAATGTTAACTATGTTGAAGCACTTATTTTAACTGATATTATACACATTAATTATACTCTTATGTATGTAGAATAAGAAATGTGCAGAATATGACAGTTTAATGGTGGAGGTACACACATATTGATAGATGTCTTGTAATGCACTGTTGAGGAACCTGCAGAGGTGGGACCAAGTCATTGTTTTGCAAGTCCAAGTCAAGTCTCAAGTCTTTGCGCTCAAGTCCGAGTCAAGTCTCAAATCATTGTTTTGCAAGTCCAAGTCAAGTCTCAAGTCAGGATGGGCATGTTCAAGTCAAGTCCAAGTCCTAAACTTTGACAAAACGAGTCTTAAACAAGTCATTATGCGCTTTTCATCAAATGTAATGACATCGATCAACAGAATAATACTTAATAATCAAACTGCTCTTTATTAGTCACATTAATAATTTAATAATCAATTTTCTCTCTGCTTCTAAAGTAACGTGTGTTTTTCTAATTTAAGAGGGATCAGTAAGGTAAGGCTACCGTGACAGTTTGATTCAGAAGGAGTTTAATGTATAAGATCCCTGATGTTGAGGTAACCAGAATATTTATTTCCACTGTGTACAACATGTTGTAAGGGACCCACAATCTATCTTTATGCCAGGGATAATGTGCAGCGCGGCGGTCTCTATAAAGAACACCTGCATCTAGATCCCTCTGCAGGTGGTACTTTAACTATGTTTTGATGCTAATACTTTTACTTGTAACATTTTGAATGCAGGACTTTTTATTGTACAGGGTTCCTGCAAGTTTCGCCAACTCAAATGTAAGACTTTTTTTAACACCTTTTTAAGACCACTTTGAATAGAATTTAAGACCTATTTCACGGCAATAAAGTATGAAGGAAAATGTATATGAAAGAAGAAACAAAGTAAATGTATTCATGTTCAACATAAGAACAGTGAGTGAACATAACAGCATAACAGTACAGAACTGTGTAAGCATGTTAGACAAAACGTGTGTACGTGTGTGTTAGGGCTGTGCAATTAATCATATTTTAATCGCAATTACGATTTTGGCCTGCCACAATTACGAAAACAACATAATCGAAAAAAACTATTGTTTTGCTTTGCTAGGTTGTGACAGTGCACTACAACATATTTGATCTAATTAATTGTTTAGTAATGTATCGTTTATGTAATTAATTTTTGTATTGGTTTTTCAGTTGAATTATACGTTCAGGGTAATCAACAGTTAAAAAGATACTGTTCAAATTATTATTTGTTTTAAAGTTCAATAAATGGATGTTTTCAAAGTCAATGAATAATCGTATTTAATAATCATGATATTAATTATTGACCAACATAATCATGATTATTGCCATAATCGAGCAGCCCTAGTGTGTGTGTGTGTGTGTGTGTGTGTGTGTGTGTGTGTGTGTGTGTGTGTGTGTGTGTGTGTGTGTGTGTGTGTGTGTGTGTGTGTGTGTGTGTGTGTGTGTGTGTGTGTGTGTGTGTGTGTGTGTGTGTGTGTGTGTGTGTGTGTGTGTGAGAGAGAGAGAGAGTGACAAGAGCTATATTCAGAGCTCTGCTGCCTTGGCTACACTATTTCATCGTTGCTGTTGTATGATTGGTGTTTAGCTACGGTATTTAGCGTCTACAGCACCTCCGCTTTTAGGGTTGACGTAGACCCAAACTCCGCCCGGAGGTCCGCCGGTGGTGTCTATCGTTATTCCCATAGATATATATAAACACTAGATGACTCACCCGCGCTGCTGGCCAATGGAGACCGACGTTGCCACTTGGCCGCCATCTTGCTACAGGGAGTTCTCTCATTCATAACATTATGGTTTACTATTTAAATAACCATAGCTTGCTCAATTTTCAACCAATTTTGAAACGGTTTGGTTTTTTATAAACATCAAAGATGTAGTTATGATACGGCATACTTATAATCATGGACTTTCATATGAAAATAACATGAATCAGATAAAGCAATAGCTATACACACACACACAAGGTATTTATATTAAATATTTGCCGGTGTATATATTTCCATTTATTTTATTATATTGTTAATATTTAAAATCAATTATAAAATCAAAATACATTTATATTTTATATAGAAAAATCGGTCTCATGTTACCACTCTGTAAGCCAAGAGTTGTTAATTTAGCAATGCCTTAGCTTTAAGAACAGGGACACAACTAATGACAATAACATATGTTGGTATATTATTTAGATATTCACACCTTTATCAGAAGAACCAAACAAACATAAACTGTGCTCACAGACAGGCCAGTTCTGTCTAATTTATCACAATTATTTTTGACATGAGATCTTCATATAGACTGCAGACAGACAGACAGACTGCGGTGATAAGAGCATCCGTAGGCTGCACACAAGTCCGGCATAGTCAGGTACTTCTGTAAACACAAAGCCAGCAAATTCCTGTATCATAATGCAATATGTTTTTAACAAGCCAAACCACTTGGAAGAAATCATGTGTAACTTAAGTTGTGTTGAAAAGAAAGAGCAGTTCTGCCTCTCCCACTGGTGTAAAGTTGCTGGGTCAACTTTGTAATACTCGGTCTCACTGACAGCCTCTTGTTATTAGCCAGCTAATAAATACAACCACATACACAAAGAAAAGCTGCAATTTCAACATGTCCAAGCATCCTGTATCATAGCCATGCTAATCATGTTTATAATAAACCAAACCGTTTGTAAATCAGTCAAGATTTCAGTGAGTTAAGAGTATTTTTGTGCAGATCACTCACCTTACAACAGCTACCATAATGCGAATCAGAGTAACTGTTAAATGTAGCAAGATGGCGGCCGGTCAGCTACGCTGGAAAATATCCCATGAACCATCTAGTGTTTATATATATCTATGGTTATTCCCAGAGCTATTTAATAGAAGAGTTACGACACCGGAAGTCCAAAAACGGTTATCGTCACGTGGTTCATGTAGACGAGGGATCGTTCCCCGGAAGTTCATGGCGGGCAATGTGAATGCATTGATAACAGGAGATAAAACTACGATTTTTGGTAATTATTAGTGAATAAAGGTTTTGATTTGCAATATTTATACAACAAATCGATATGTATGTATGTATATGTATTTACATCGATATGTTTTCAAAAATAAAATCGAATTTGCTAATATTAAGTGATAATATTAGGATTAGTGTGAACAACTAGTTTACATGTTACTAACAGTGCCTTGGTTAAAGAGCCTGTTGCTGTTTATTTATAGCTTTGAATTCTTTCAAACCAATATTATCTTCTTAAACTTGTATGGGAGTCAGGAGGATCACTTTCTAATGTTTATTGATACATTTAGAGGGAGGGGATCTAAAGTAATGCTTTAAAATTCAGATTGGATTCCTTTCTACCATTTTCTTAAATTCATGGTAGTTTCAGTAATCCCCTGGTAATTGAGGACACAAGTTATCTAAATGACTAATGTCGTCTTTATGGCTTTCAGAAAGGACAGGAGACCGACAGGATATGATGATGATGTTAAATGTGTTGTTTTAGGAACATCCATTGCAAATACATGGAATTCAATAAACATAGAAGAGCATATCATGCAGTTTGTCGGTGCCTTTTCCTCCGTGTTGTCCTGGTTTGCTGTGCTGCCTCCTAGTCGCCACCATGGTTTGCTGTGCTGCCTCCTAGTCGCCACCATGGTTTGCTGTGCTGCCTGGGGATGCTCAAATCGCTCAGAGAAAGGAGTACGAATGTACGGCTTCCCCACTGACACAGAGCGGAGGAAAAAACACTGCATTTGCACTTTTTCACAAAACGAAAACCACACCATTGGGAAAGCTTAATGTTTTGTTTAATACAAAAAAACAGGGAAAGGCTTGAAAAACACAGAGTTGAGAATCAGGGTGCAGGGTGAGGGTCTCAGTGCAGGTATTCAGGCTCCATTGAACCCCCCTCTGGTTCTTGTGCTGAGAGAGGGAGCAACAGACAGGAGAAAGGGTTATACACACCTATATAGCACACCTATTGCCTTGGGGAGATAACGTGTTTACTTATATAAAACACTAGTATTAAACGTACCTTGTGTTTTCACTCTCACTTAAGTCCCTCTCCCTTTGCCATCAATCCAGAATCAGCTGGGCTGCAACATTATACAGACAGGTAATAATCAACAGAATCACAAGGACACAATATGGCTCTGCTAAAAACACTCACTCTTACACGCACCAAAGTTATATTTATCTAATATTTAACTCCCTCCACCCCCGCATACAATCCCGTTTAGAAGCCCCTCTTCTCTAATTCAACATGTTGGACGAAATGACATAGAGAGAACGGAATTTACAATTAAAAGGCTGTTCAACGTGTGTTGCTAAATTGCTTCGGTATGCTAGCTTAATCTGTTATCTGTAAACGTTCCCTAAATCTACTAATTTAGGGATAATCCACTGACATCCTTTAATACACATGTTCATTTGAATCAGATGTACTGATAATATCCGCAATATACATCTTTAAACTTCTTCTTACCTTTAAAAGTCCGTCACGAACGGTGTATTATGCTGCAACTCCACAGCTCTGCCAGCCTTGGCGCTAACTTCCGGGGAACGATTGAGAGGCTCCACGATCCGCCATTGCTGTAAAAAAGTGGTCCATTGGAGTGAACGGAGATGTCGTAACTCTTCTATTAAATGGCTCTGGTTATTCCAACCCAGTTTAGATTTAACCACGCCCACTTCCGCATTACGCAAGAACGTAGCTCTACGCGATAGCGTCATAGACTTCTTCTTCGGCGGTTATAGCGGTCGCGGTAAAGCAGGATGAGCAGGATATTTGAATAGTTGTTTTTTGTCTTTCCAAAGGATTTGTTGACTGAAAGTCAACGATCCTGTAATCAAAGCCATATCGAAGATTCCTGAGATTGTATTACTGGTGTTTTATCATCTATAAATAGCCTGTGTGTATTCTCAAATGTCGTTTTCAGGACAAACAAAAGACGTTTTAAATATCTTATCAGCTGGTGTAAGTGCAGAATATTGAATATAACCTTGACTATTACTGCGTACTTCATTTATCTGACAGCATTATTTAATGATACTATTTTATATATATATTTATTTAATGATACTATTTTATATATACATTTATTCATATACACACACACTTATATGTACTGACACATGTATTTATTCATAAATATACACAGATGTATTCATTCATTTATACACACAGCATTATTTAATGATACTGTTTTATATATATATATATATATATATATATACACACACACTTATATGTACTGACACATGTATTTATTCATAAATATACACAGATGTATTCATTCATTTATACACACAGCATTATTTAATTATACTGTTTTATATATATATATATATATATATATATATATACACACATTTATTCATTTATAAACATATAAACACACACTTATATGTACTCACACATGTATTTATTCATGTATACACACAGATGTACAGATTCAGATTTCGCGGGTGTGCCGCAGATTCAGATTTCACAGATGTGCCGCGTGAGGCAGTGATGTAACCATAGGGATGTAACGCCAGGTTGATGCTGTGACGTAACCCCGCGTCGATGCTTGCGTAATGCGGAAGTGGGATCTAAACTGGGTTGGAATAACGATAGACGCCCCCCGGTGTTGTTGCGGGAGCTGCTGCACTAGCTAACGCTACATTAGCTAAACAAACGCTAATTTATTTTGCAAAAGGTGCAGCGGGCTTCAAACATGTTCCCTCCACTGGTTTCAACCAAGCACTAAATTAGAAGTTTTCCAACCAAATACGGTTGAACTTACACTTCCCCATATTTATTTGTAAGTATATTCGAGGATAGGCTACATGAGCTGAAGCTTGGTTGCTAGGTTACTAGCTGGGTGTTCTCTAATAAGGGGCCGGGGAAAACAAAGTTAGTGATTACTGGTTCCATGTTGATTTAATTCAATACAAATTGTTGGAGGGAACTGAAAGGCTATTACCGTACTGGTTACTTTGCAGCCCGGACATTTCCCCCAAAACACATTTAGACGCTATCGCAACACAGAAGTACCTTTCAAATCCGATAATTTTTAAGACCTTCTAAATCATATTTAAGACCTTTTTAAGACTTGTTAAGACCCCGCGGGAACCCTGATTGTAACTTTTTTTAATTGTCTGAACTTCTCCCACCTCTGAGTGGTTACCAAAAATCCTTTCATTTTACAAATCCTGCACTCAGCTTTGCTTTCTCCAATATCATTGAAAAGCAGCCAGATGCTGCTCCTTTTTTGGGTTTTCGCTAATTTCTTGACTTTTTCCGACGCGCTTGCATTTAAATCCGGCTCCCCGTCGATCTGTGCAGCTGGCCTGTACCACTACACATGCTGTGCCCCCCACCCTTCTTTCACATAATGGTATGATCCTAGTGTATCCTCACATATGATTGGCCGCATGGTGGCCCAGCTAAATAAAGACCCGCCCCTGCCTGCAAGGATTCTCAGCAAGAGTAGGAGCGGCTGAAGATTCTGCTCTCCCCGACGGGAGTCTGCTCTTCTAACGGCAGCTCGCGATCGGCGTGTTGGAGACCTCTGAATTAAAGTATCAAGTCACCTCAAGTCAGAAGGCTCAAGTTCAAGTCAAGTCCCGAGTCATTGGTGTTCAAGTCCAAGTCGAGTCGCAAGTGTTTTGTGATGTTGTCAAGTCGAGTCTCAAGTCATCAAATGTGTTACTCGAGTCTGACTCGAGTCCAAGTCATGTGACTCGAGTCCACACCTCTGGGAACCTGTGACCCAAGTTTTTCATTCATTGCATAACTACACCGTAGTTGTGTATATGATATGTCAATAAACCTTAGAAAATCTTGAAATCTTGAAAGGGATGTGCAAAATAGCCATAATATACAGTCTTTAATTAACTATTAGTAGAGAATAACAAGTAATGAATATACTTTATTACTCGTTTCCATTCATGTCAATTGCAGATACATGTTTAGTCTTCTCAAGCACCAACTATCAAATATCTCTCCTGATTGTTGGCACTTGACAATCACCTTACCTGAATTTTACTCAGGTGTAACTCAAGTCTGATTTAAGGGTTGTTTATATTTCACATCATTAATCAGAATCTGCAAAGTAACTCAAATAAGTGTAGTGGAGTAAAAATACCAGGTTAACCTCTGAATTGTAATGGAGTAGAATTACAAAGTAACAATGAGCTGTCATGTGGGTATATATTAATGCTGCGCATTATGGACACAAGCGATTTTCACCCATTTATTAATTATATGTTTTACATTTGATAGCACCAATGTGTTTAATACTGGCAACTTCAAATTGTGGAAAAAATGAAAACGTTCAGTAGAGACGTCCCATAGAACATTTTGCGAAACACAATAGCCAGCATGTGTAGTTATGGGGGGGCGTTCGATTCCTGTTTTAGATAGTCTGGCGTGGTTTCGTTACATTTCAAACAGCTGTTTGACGCTCGGCGTAACCTTGGCGCACTGCCACTCCAACATCCAATCCCAGAGTTTGAAGATTAATCACGGGGACTGTAGTCCTAAACGATAGCTGGGGATTATGGGTAGTGTCTTCGGCCATCCTAAACTCAGAAATGTTGACAATCGCAATGATGCTCGAAATGTCCCTTATAGGCCTACGTCTGTTTCCGGTTATTTGTATTTTGAAATTCAGTTCCTGACGGACGCCAAAAAAGCCCGAGATTATGGAATGAAACCAATAAATAAAAGCAAGGATAATTGTGTGTTATTGGTGAGTAAATTAACAAATTAAATTAATTAGTAAAGTAACAGTGTGTTATTTTGAAAAGAATAACAAATTAGAAGGAAAAAAAGATTTAAAAATACAGATTTCAGTATTCTGAGGCTCTGAGCCCCATTTATTTTCCTCACAGACGGCAACAAAAGTCCGAAATTATACGATTTAAAATAAAATCAATAATTGTGGCTTGATATTGAGTAAGAACAAGTTTTTATGAACCACACAGCTTCCGGTCTTCCACGACCCGACCGGAGAAAAAGACATGCTGCAGGCACGAAACACATTACCAGTAGAAATACATTGCTTTTAAAATCGTGCTGTGCAACACGAAAAAAGGGGAAAATCGTGTTGGTGAACACGAATCAATAGATTAAAAATTGTGTTGGTGAACACGAAATGCCATGAGACTGGGTTGTAATGGGACACAGTGAAGTCAACCAGTCACAAAGTTGGTGTCTTGGTATACATAATGTATTAGTGTGTGCTTGCTGGGTTTGTTCCCTGTCTGATATCACAGGCTCATACTAAAAACACATTGTCCTGGCCCTCTGATCAGTGTTACTGGAAACTAACATCTGCTGGCTGCCGAACACATCGTAGACTTGATTGCTCAGACAGATTTGTAAAACTGCAGTGTGAATGTGTGATAAAGTGAAACGTGTCCCATAGCGGGCTTTAAACCTAACTCACACTTATGTTTTAATTTATTTCGTTTTTTTCTGTGCTTATGTGTCATTGTATTGTGTCGTCGGTGTGTTTTTGTTTTTTCGGATCCTGAGCACACACACCAAGACACATTTCTAACAATGTTTTATTCATAAAGGAAACAAATGATTGAATCTTGGAAATTGTATCGCCAAGCCTAAAACTAATTGAATCTGCATATGATATATTGGTGATTCAAAATGGAGATGGTCTGTCATTATGGGTTATTATTAGAAATACAGCATACAGTGTATGTAGTGTGGTGCTTTGTTAAGATAAAAAACTGCTTTATGTAGCTTAAGGTAGCCGTTTGTAATGGAGTGTTTTTGCGTTAACCATTCAACATCATTAAAAAAGAAATGCCTGTTTCACTTATGCCCATTACCAACATTACTGACTTAACATCTCATAAGCACACAAAAGCACGACTTTCATACATTTCTCGCCTTTTCCAAAGAGCCTAAAGATCTGTCAATCTCTCAACCCTTTGTTTACATTTGGATCCTGCACTGTGTCTTCGAAGAAACAATACTATTCATGTTTAATGAAACTACATGTCATAAACAGATGTGGAAGCAAAAGCAATCATGATTAGTGCAGAGCCAACCATTAACATGATTGCAATTGAATTCATGCACAGCCTCATTTAGTTTTTTAGCTCTCTTAAGGGCAAATCTTCTCAATCATGCGGCTCAATTATACTCTGATTGTTAGTTGGGCTTATATTCCCATCATGTGTTGCTCATGATGTAAAATCACATGACCTTAACCTAATTGTATTGCTGTGGCATGCCAGCATTGGTGGTGAGTGCTTCTCCCTTAGAGGGTTGTGTTCAGATAAACCATCGTCAACCGCACCATCACAGCAGCAGGCTTCCTGCTTTTAATCGTCCAATCAGAGCTGCGATAAAGGAGGTGTTACTAATCTATATTGCAATATGAGCCCAATTCACATGCAGGGGATCATTTTCAATTTCACAAACAAACAAACAGATTTCAACAATGGCTTAAGACTGACTTTAAGAACACATTACAACACGGAACAATAGCACAAAAGCAGTTTCCGTGATTGCCATGCCTTTGTAAGAGACCCATTGAAGAAATAACACTACGGCATTTTTAGCTTGTGCCAGTAGTATTGTTACAGCTAGTGTTATCAGAATTAAGATCAAGTTTCCCATACACACAGCTGCTCCCTTGTACAATGAGGTTAGAGCTATCTATGTGTGTTTTTCTTCTCACAGAAGGAAACAAACACTTGGTATTGTTTTCTGGTTTTGGTAAGTGTGGGGGAAGAGAAACAAGGCACATAAAATAAATGTGAGGAACCATGTGATGTGGATTTTCTAACTACATGTTATCCTAGCAATCAAAAGCTTATCTTGAATAAAAAACAAGGCACATTTGCTTTCAGAGCCATAATCAAGATCCAAAAACGTTCTTGTCCTTGGGTATTTGTTGTTTGTTTCTGATAATTTCTCATATAATTGTTTAATTATAATTTTTTTTTAAATTCAAAGGTCTATATGAAAGTCTTTCCCACACTGTAATTTCTACAATTCAAATCACTGAAAGACTGCTAAAATACATAAATGAGCCCATGGATTACACAGCATGTCTCAGTGTTTAGATTTTAGAATAAAATAAAAAGGTACCTAATATTACATTTTGGCTGAAGCGAGGGTCTGAGAAGTGAAGCCAATATTGTGTCAAAGACCTGCATTTCAACTTAAGCCCATTAACAGTGAATACATTAAAAACATGAATGTAGATTTTTGGTCTCATGAAAATGCTCTTGTACCCAACTGACTTCTGTTGGTGCAGAACAAAAAACGAAATGGCTACAGACAAGACTTTAAACTCAAGGCTTCCGAACATGGTCCACCAATCACTTGGGAACAGCATTGTGACTATGTCCACTTCTTATACACTGTTATAGTTCAAATATTCACCAAATCAGTTTTCCTCTTTGCATAATATCCTGTAAAACACTGAAATTCACAAAACTAGTTGGAAAAAGTAGATGAAACCAATAATTTCCTGGGAAATCACTTCCATTTTCTAGCCTAAGAGCTTCCTTACAACACATTCTATTTGTCCTCTGCATAGTTCTCCAATTGTTCTGCTGTGAACTGAATACCCTTCCTCTTTGTAAAGGATGCAGGACTTGGGCTTATTGTTCAGACGCATGGACAATGGAAGCCTCTCTATTGGGAGTGATCAGACTGCCATTGTCGCCAAAACAAAACCTGTTAATCATGAAAGTTTCACAATGTTAAATCCAACTGCATTTTCTCGAGATTTCAAGTCTCCCAATTTAGTTCAATTGTTGGTGCCGCAGTTTCGTGCTCATCTTTGAGGTAAGTGTTGGCAATTTTCCCCTCATTACTTTCGGTTGGGTCAAAATCGAAGTGAGATCAAAACAAAATCAACTTTAAATTAGAGGCTGCATCACAACTGTCACCTACGCAACCCTTGATCCAATCAGCGTTCACCTTGCTTCCCTGTCTTCTGTCTCCTCAAAAACACCACTCATTCCCACCGGTATTCAGTATCTGCATATATTCATTTACTTACTCCCTCACTTTATTTTCTGGGAATAATCTCAGACATTCTCCTCTACCACCTACTGCATTTTCTGCTAATAACCTGAAATGTGTTTGTCAGTGTGGTCATACAGAAGGACGCTGCCCGTCCAACCTCACTTGGTTAAAACACCTCTTATTGAGTCTGATCAAAAGCCAATTGAATCCCAGTCAACTATTTGTATTTCCCCCTCGTCTGTTTGATTTGACCGCTGATTCTGTCAATCCCGCCTTCGCCACTGCCTTCCTGAACCCCGCCACAGCTCACTGCCCCGCAATCTAGTTTCCAGATTTACTGTGTAACAGCTCCTAATGACAAAGAGACTCCCTGGATCCCCAAGTGGTGCGTTCAATGCCAAGGCAGTGAAGGTTATTCAGCAATATAAAACAGGGATTGGTTGGAACAATAGACTTGAGTGTGAAACCATGTGCCTAGTATACCAAAAATACTGACTGAGTGAGACATCCAACACGTGACAGAATGTACATGTGGAAAGATGTTCTAGAAGCAAAGCATGCAAACAAATTCACGCTGATTACTTTGTCATAGCTCTTCAAACAAGTCCCTTTTTAAAAATACCCATGAAATATTGATGCAAATGGAAAATTGGAATTGCATAACTATGCTGCTGTGCATAAGAGAAGATCATTGGACACAGCAACATGTCTGTTTGTACATGTATACTGTACCCCTGCTGTTTTCCCAACTGCTGCTCAAGAAAGCAGCAACAGAATCCCTTGGCTATTTCTCAGGCTAAAATGAGTGTGCCTGACTTCTGAATGGTCCTCATCCGTTTCCTTTACGAGTTTCGAGGCAGCGGCCTTACCCCCTGGCCAGCCATATCACTAGTTTCTATTACACTCCGAACTGGAAGAGAAGGAGTGGGGTTATAGCTGTTAAAGCCTGCACGTACCTGGTGCTACCTGATTCCTTTGCCTGTTGGAGTGGATGTAGCCATGGTAAAAGACACCCCAGGGAATAACGCTGCATAACCTCACAACCACACACACACTCCCGGGCCCACATACTGTATCTCACAGAAGCTGACTCATACTGTATGTGGGACAAGACCTTGTACTTTTCTAACATCTCACATTCTCACTTTTGCAATCCAGCATTTTCATTCTCTTCTGAATGTTCTTTCAATTTCCCTTTGCATTAACTTTGTTTCTTTCTCACCTTGTCATATCTTATTTTAAATATTAATTTTAAAATCCCACTTTTTTCGTGCTATGATTTTTAAACCAATCTCAGAAAGTAAGGACTGCTTTCTATCAATGTCCAGGTGTTCCCACGGCCTTACATAAATGTGGTGGCAGAACTGCTTCCCTTCCACTACTGCTTTAGAAGGATCTTATATTGTGTAAGGTGGTGACTGATCATTTAGGTGGCTGCTGTGAATGAGCGCTGGCCCACTCATTTTACCATCCCCACCTGTCCCGCTGCAGCATAAAGCTAAGACTGCAATCTGTAGGCTTCTTTTGCCAATTGTTTTCAGACAGCAGAGATTGTTGGAATGATGAGACGTCTTACTTTGCAGCTTTGGCGACCCTTCTTACATAAAACACATGATGAAACTGGAGAAGTGCATAGCTTTTTGTTCAGCTTGGCAATAGAATACATCTGCAGACCAGAAACATCTTTCATGTTTTGCCAAGACGCAAACATCTTCAAATACAATCATTCACCCTTCAGCTAGCATACACTCTCAAAGAGTATGGACATAGCACCGGAACCATTGAAACACATTGATGACAGAAGTTGGGATGTGGGAAACAGACGAATATCACCACATCTTACAACTGGAGATTAAAACAGTACTTTACTGTTGTGCTCCGCCCTGTTTTTAGTGACAGGCATGTTTTCTGGCCATGATGCCATTGACAATCCAGAAACCTTGATCCAGGGGCAAATTCCTCAGAGTGTTACGCTGCTGTTTCAAGACAAACCAAACCAACCTGAACGGGGATGTGTTTTTGGTTGCACTCTGCCTTGAAAGGCTTTCAAAGGTATTCCATTTCTTGGCCGATTATCAGAGGTGGGAGAAGTAGTCATATCTTGTACGGGAGTAAAAGTAGAAGCACCAGAGTGTAGGAATCAAGTAAAAGACCTGCGTTCAAAATGTTACTAAAGTAAGTAGAAAGTAAGTAGAAAAGTATTGGCATCAACATATACCTAATTAAAGTACCAAAAGTAAAAGTACTAAAAGTTATATCTATCACAGGCTCCGTCCCTCTACTGGACTCTATGGGTACTACCTTATCATGCAAGCATTCACCTACTGAGACTTCTATAGACGTAGCCAGCTCCGGGGAAACTACCTGAATGCGCTCGCATCTCACCGTATAAAAGGAGGCCTCGCCTCCTGACTGTCATCCCTTTCTCTTCAGCGAGCGGAAGTGATACACTGAGCAAAGACGTGAATAATAGAAAGAGAAGAAAAACATGGACTCACCACTCCTTGAGTACCAGACCTGCCTGACATGTCTGCCTGATCGCGGGGGCTGATCCGCACGGCCTGTGCTTCCATTGCCTGGGGCCGGACCACGCTGAAGACGGCCTAGGCCAGTCGCCGGCCTATAACGCCTGCCGGATGATCCCTCGGCTGAGCCGCTGACATCGTAGCGATCATTTCCGGGTGAAGTTTGGCCCTCAGGTGGAGGATCAGGACCTTGAGGTGGTGGAGATGGATGAAGAGGTGCCATTCGAGTTCACCCTCTCGAGGGGCCGGGTGGCCGCGTTTGCGGAGGGGGAAGACCACGAGGATACCTCATTGTCATTGGTCCAGTACATAGGTCTGCGCGTCTGGACTTCCCGGCGGTGATGACCCTGGCGGCGGAGCGTGTGGGCTTACCGCTCCCCCCACCGCTGCCACGAGGTCTGTAAGCCGCCTTCGAAAAGAGATTTTACGGCCCAGTGTAGCCGGCACAGCCGGCCTTCGCCTCACCCCCGTTGCCAGATATCTGGCAGTGTGTGGAGGCGACGTGGTGGCGGCCATTGAGGATGAAGGCCCCAATTGCAGCCATAGCGGGTATCATCAGGGTGCAGGGCCGCTCGGACACGGCGTGTCCCGGTGTGCCCCCCCCCCCCTCGATGAGAGCCTGGCGGCACGTCTACTTCTGCAGGCAGCTGGTTGGGTGGAGGGAAAGAAACCTCTGCCCCCGCTGCCGTGGGACCAAGACACCTTGGAGTATTTGGACAAAATATTCAGGCTCGGAGCACAGATGGCAGCTGCGGCTAATAATCTCGGCGTGTTGGGTGTCTCCCTGATTTCCCCTCAGGCAGATGCCCCCGCCCTCCCGCCTCAGGACGGGAGCCATTATCCGGACCGCTGCATCAGTCAGATGAATAATCTGATCCATGGAGTGGCCGCCCTAGTGGTTAAAGCACGTTATTGATTTTTTTTGTTGACGTTATATTTGATGAAAACATACAAATATTAAGAGTACATACTACTACTACTAGGGGGAAAGTAGAAGGTCAATGATAGAAATATAGAATAGAAAATATCAATAAGATACTGTAAGTGATCTCTACAATAAAACAGTTTAGTGCCGGATGTCCAAAGATATTAATATGAGGATGTGCAAAACAGTAAAACTAATTAGGCTTTATTCAAACATTAAAGAATATTTTAGGTTAAGGTCTTCTTTTGAATAAGAAAAAAGCTTTGGGGGTATCTGCAGATAAATATTAAGCCTGACAAAATACTTAACGTCTAATATACAGTATTGCATAATTTGTTTTGGGACTTGACAACCAACTTTCCTGCAATGTTACCTATGTTGAAGCACTTATTTTAACTGATATTATACATATGAATTATACTTTTATAAGATGTATGTAGATAGAATAAGAAATGTGCAGAATATGACTTGTAATGCACTGTTGAAGAACCTGCGACCCAAGTTTTTCATCTCCGACCTTGTCAGGTATTGAACATTCAATAAATAAAGAACACAGAATTTGTGTTATTATACTAAATGATTTACAAACAAACACCACTCCATATTTACAACTGTTACACATGCTGCTGTAACGAAAACCTATTCAAATCCAGTTTAGGATAGTCTGCCGTGGTTTCATCCCATTTCATAGTGCTGTTCGACGCTTTGTGCACTGCCACTCAAACATCCAATCACAGAGCTTGAGGACTAATCACGGGGTTTTTAAAGCAAAGCGGACAGAATACTTACTTCCGGGTGTAAAATTCTCTAAAGCAACTACTTTGAGCTGCTCCGACCCTCGGTCCTGAGGGACTCCAAAAGTCCGACATTATACAAGCAAACAAATAAATAAACACAAGGATAATTGTGTCTTATTGTTGAGTAAATAACAGTGTGTGGTTTAGAAAATAATACAAAATTAGAAGGAAAAAACAATGAAACAATACAGATTTCAGTTTTCTGAGACCCTACTCTCCCCATAACTGACGGCAACAAAAGTCTGACATTATTCAATTAAAATAAACACAATAAGTGTGGCTTGATATTGAGTTAGAAAAAGGTTGATAAACGCTGTGAGAATGGATCTGCGACATGTTGACCGGCGGAAAAAAATCTAACTGAATCTCTGCCGCACGGTCACCTCGTTCCTTGGAAGAGGCGGAGAGGTGGGTGTTTGTCATCTGCTGGTGGAAAACCGGAGAGAATTACAGCGAGGGAGGGATTGCATTGAATTACAGCAGCGGGAGCAAACGCTTGCCTCGGGGAGAGAGAAAAAGAGCCACAGCGGAGAATAAACAGAAGGGCAACCATGGCAACCATGCGCGGGAAGTCTTCGTCGCTGCTTTTGTGGCAGAGTACAGCGCCACTTACAGGCCTGGCATATGTACTACAGCGTCTCCAGCGCTTTCGAGCGGCAATGGCCGGCCGTGGCCCAACCCCACATTCCCCTGATAGGTGGAGAATTGACCACTAAGCGGAGCACCACTTCTGTGACGTAGAAAATAATTCAAATCTGGATCAGTCTCTATCAGATCTGTTGCAGCCCCGTTTTTAGAGATTTGGGTATGGAGGAAAAGAGAGAGGGTTTTCTGACACTTGGTGAGTTCCCTGGAACACCGGGGACACATATTCATGTATAAAAGACGTGCATTTTGCATGATAGGTCCCCTTTAAAGCGGACAAAAGGCACTGGAGAACACTTATTCATTAACACCCTTTAATGAAGCAAACTAATGCCTTAACTCACTCAAATACAGTTGTTTACTTATTTCTGTGAAACGAATGTGCGTAGAGTTTTAAAGGATGCGGATAGTCTCACCTTGATTCTGGCGCATTGCTTATCGTTTTATAGATCTATTCTCATCCACCATCTTTGTTTGTAACGTAAAGAGTGTAAGAGTCACGTTTCTGACTGTTGCCTGTCAGTTCCGTTGCTATGTGTACTGAAACGAGAGCCGGTATAATTCCAAGTGCGAAAAATAAATCAAAATTGGAATATGTTATTTTAGTGTCTTAAAAGTAGACTGAGGTAAGAAGGGTTAACGTTACATCTTAGAATACTTTTTAGTCATGTTCTGTATACATACTAACATATAAGGGTATTGACTTAGTGTGGTTTATCTTTTTGTCGCTGCTTTTAATTGAAACTGAGCTGTTGTGTTCATCAGTAAAGTGGAACTTATGTGTGAACTATTCATATCTTAAACGGCACTGTAACTTTTTATTCATGTACTTGTTATTCATGTATTTTTTCTTTTAATGTTTCTTTTATTATCTTTTACTGTTTTTAAATGCCTTTGTCTGAATGTCTTTCATTTTTGTAAAGCACCTTGAATTGCCTTGTGTTGAAAGGTGCTATATAAATAAACTTGCCTTGCCTTGCCTTGGGTACTCCATGTTTACTAGCTATAAGATTAAAGTTACGTTACAAATATGTTTTATTGAGAAGACGATCACTATGTGAGAAACGTTTTCAAAACCGTTTCTGGTCTTCGGTATTTCCAGACAAGTGGCTACTGAAATCAATCTTACTAACTGCTGTCTGTGCAATTTACTCCGCGAGTTGGCAGACTTTATTTTGCTTGCTTTAACATCATTTTTCATGGTGGGGCTAAGGTGGGGCTAAGCCATTTCTTGGTATGGCTGTAGCCTACCCCAGCCATACCCTGGCGCTGCCACTGGTTATAATGCAAGTAACAACTTCTGCTTTGCTACCTGTAAGAAACCACCTGCCGTACTCATAGTCAGGCTCATGTGAAGAGATTCTCAAGAGAATAAGGCAGGAAGACCAAGCTTGTGCTATTTCCAATGCTTCACTGGGTCTGCAGAGATCTGCAATTTCAGTTGTTTGCCCATCAAGGTAACATGGTTACTAGCATTCATCACTTTGACAGCACAGGTCTGTAGCAAACAGGTCTGTAGTCAAACCTAATACTATATACAAAAAAGCCTATGGCTAAATCAATGGGTGACCATGAACCATACATATTGCTGAGGTGGCCACCCATTCCCAAAATGAGTCAGCTTTATTTCAACTTCACAGATTGCTAATCATTGGAATAATTATTTGGGTGGATTGAAAACCTGCAGATGGTGTGCTCCATATTGCACATTTTGGTCTCCCTTGATATATATTGTATTTCATAGTGACCTATCCTATGGCCCATAGGTAGTGCTTGCTTAGTGCATTGTTATTGACACAGCAGGTGATTCAGGTATCAAGTTTCATTCAACCATAATCCCATAAGGGCCTCCCTCTCCACTGGTTTAGTTATATTGGTCTCGAATTGTGGGGCTTATCGAGGGTTTGCTGGCTTAGTGTGTATTATTCAAATTTTCAATGAGTGAGTCTGCAAGCTTCAGAGTTAAAACCCATAAAGCCCGGATAGAATTTACGCCTGTGTTCAGTGAAATTATAATCATTAAACCAGTACAATGTCAGGGATAGGGATCCTCGATTCACACATTATCGTACTAGTTATTACAAAGTTAATTCAGTGGATAGGAAGAAGCATCACTACATTATATCTACAGTAGGACCATTTTAGGGTTCTCCAACACATGTTATCATATCACATATAATATGACATCAGCCAAACCAGTCATCAGTATGCCTATAAAAAGATCAAGAATAATCTGAATACCGGCTTTCAATCCAACTGTTCATAGAATGTGTAAGGAAACTAGAATTAGAATTGTCTCCCAGTTGGCCTAGCTTTCTGTGGAGAAATAAACACCCTGACATTTTACGCTCGACCCTATCAACAAACACCAGGATTTCCCTTTTACTTTGATTGGTTCGCAGCCATTAAACTATAGCTTGTGGACCTCCCAAAGGGTCTCTGCAGGGTCTCTCGACCCTTTCTACCCCCATTTTCTCCAGCTTCCCCCTCTCGTTTGAACCCGCCACGCTCTTAATACATGGATAAGGTAATTATCAACCATCAGTGTACATGGGTCAGCACGATTACACCATTAACATGTCACCCTGGCTGCCTGCATGGATATACCCTTTGCCAATAGCCACTTGGCACCTGGGCACTAATGAGCAGCTAGGTAATTAGAGGTTGGCTGGATCCTACCTCACAAATAAACACACTTTTTTTCTTCTAATGCAACACATACATGGGTGTGGGTTTCACGTTTTCCCTCAGCCTGTGGTGGGCTTACCATATGTCAAAGGATTTGTGCTACGTTAGTACAGTGGGCGATGTGCTTTAATGAAACTGGTTCTGAGGAGGAAAGTGGAGGCGGCGTGCTTCTGACATTTGTTTTAAATGGTAATTAATGTCATAGTTTCTGGAGGAGGGAGGGTCAATGGCTGTAGGGGACATATGGGGGTATTAGCCAGAAGTTAACTAGAGTGACTGATTGCAGGTATGGATGTGTGAAACTATTTTGATTTGATGTTTGTGATAAAGCATGAGGACATGGTATCAGGGTGTTTTTCTATTGATTTTATTTTATTATGTTACACTTTCTTAACTTTTATATAACCCTTACTTCGGAACTGGCAACTACTCCTGCAAATACAGTGTTTCACTTAAATAAGTGCCTGCTTCCAGACCTTATCTCTTCACAGGAAAATTGCCACCCTCACAGTATCATAACAGCTTGACTGTGATATTGCACACAGTTCCTGGCCCTGGTGTGTCATTAGAGGGAAAAGGAGCCACATTCTCTATACTTGTCACTTTACTTTTTATCACACTCAGTACCATTTTTATTCGGACTGTAAAATGATGTAATGATACAGCGTAAAATTCATTTGTAACGGCTGTCAGTGGCGCTCCCAGAGGCAGTAAGAATCAAATGGATGCAAAGACAGAAGAAGGGAAAATGTACAAATATCATCAAAACACCTTGTACTCAGTGTTTCCCACTTGTGGTGCAACCTAAGCCCATTCTATGTATGAACCTGTGATACTGTCACAGTACACTGAGTTGGATTCCTCTCTAGAGATCCGTCGGTATCAAACCCAGTAAGAGTGACATGATTCGTATGAAATGTTGAAAAATGTGGAAGGCCCAGGTCTGAAAGTGTTCGCAGTAGTAAGTAAAGTAAAACTTGCAGAGCGTGGAGAGACTCAATTCGAAAGAGACAAAAATAAAATGCCAAAAATAAGCACTTTTGGCAAATCTGTAAAAACTCTTTCACAGGTTATGATGAAGCGGTGTTTCTAAAGTCTTAATAAACACGATTTGTAAAGAGGCCCTATCATGCTTTATGGTTTTTTTTCTTTCCTGTAGTGTGTTATATAGGTTTTGTGCATGTAAATGGTCTGCAAAGGCTAAAATCCCAAAGTTCCCTCCAGAGGGAGTTTCTCACACACAAAAGAAACGATTCTGGAGTTTGACAATTTGATACGAATAAAAGCAAGACAATAAGAAATAATTAAAATCTAATACAATTAAATAAAAAGCTATATAAGAAGGGTTTGAAAAAAATGTGAACAGCATACATTTATCAACCATAAATAATAAATACAACAAAATAGGTGAAGAAAATGTGTATTTATTCTAAGATTTTTTGTAATTAATATACATATAGAAAAAATGTATCAAATAAACACACGTTATATGAATGGGTTTGCTTAATGTGAATTATACAAAAGCATTCTCCTTCAGCATCAGAGGTCACTGTTGGCTGAAGCATACTATTTTGATTGAGTCTCATTTAAGATTTATAAACTGCCCATCAATAAACAGCGCAGGGACAAAAAACGTCTAACTGGTGGAGCGTTAAGCAGCTAAAGAGCCGACCATTTTGTGACTTGATCAAGAGTGAAGTCAAAGGAGAGTGATTATTGCACATGCAAGCAGGTAGAGACAAACAGAACTCTGCATGAATGCTAATGTTACTCCGTGTCTGCTCTATGTGTAAAATATGAAGCCACTGTTTTCTAACAGGCTAACATATCAATATATCTATGAGGCGACAATGTTAGTGTTGTTTTTACAGATTGTTGAACTACCCCAAGTGGCAACAAATAAATCAATGAATACAGGTGGAAGAATAAACAATAGTTCAACAGTGTAAATACTTGTAAGCAAAATATAAGACTTAGATTTATGGTAAGTGAAAGTACTCATAAAGCAGAATGGCCCATTTAAGAGCAGTATGTTATTTTGTTTTATATATGGTCGAGGTGGGCCCCATTTATATACTGTATAAGAAAAAGTGTCTGTAGCTGCAAAATAATTGCAAAGTAGTAAATCCTTACATAAAAGGCAGTATAAGGCAGCCTCTCAGAATCGAAAGGGAAACATCTATGGGAAAAACACAAAAGCAGTGTACACAATTTAAACCAATTAATGTTGTGTAATTAACAAGGATACAATGTGTTTTAGTGGATGAGTACGGCAGATATCACTGTGAAATAATTTCACAGTGAGGGGAATACGGTTTTATTATGAAAACTTCGAGACCGGAAAAACTGGTTTCACCCGGTGAGGGTTGACGTTAACTTTACATAGTTGGAAAGACATACACGTTCTCCTGGCAAGACCTCAAATAATCTTCGTGATATCTATCAAAGTATAGATCCTACACATCCACTGGACGTGGATTCTAAAAGTACAATATACACTTCTCGCTAGAAATCTAATCAAAAAGCATTTTAATGGCCAAACTATTCTACAATTTAGGATTTTCCAGAAAGGGTTATTTGTGAATATACGACCCTAAACTTTAAAACGTGACTATAGGTTGTAATAAGCTGCTGAACAATCGACCTATTTGGTTGTAAGAGTTGGAGGACTTGTGCAAGAGAATGCATTTTTTTTTGTATTTTCTTTTCCTTCTTTCTTATCAATTGCCCTCCCTTCAGTTGTGGAAAGTAACAAAGTACATTTACTCAAGTACTGTGCTGTATTGAAGTACTTGTACTTTACTTGAGGATTTCCATGTAATGCTACTTTATACTTTTACTCCGATACATTTAAAAGGGATATTATTTGATTTGACGCCACTACATTAATTAATCAATTATTTATTTATTAAGATTAAGTGACTTTTCAGAATAAGATGTTGCATTAAAGAACATGTGATACACTTTTAACATCATGCATCTCTAAGAATTAAACAAGTGGACTAACTGTGGTTAGGTAAGACAAAGTTAAACTATAAAATATATTTATAACTATAACTGTTTAATGTAATTGTAAAACCATTGGGCCACTGAAAAGACAATAACAACTCAGGAGGGAGCCAGTCTCGATTGAGGCCCATCAGCTCTGATCTGCGGCCACTTCCCCCCCAGAAACTGTATTTAAATCTCATCCTGATCACTGACCTGCCAGTGTGCAACTCGATTTTGACAGGATAACAACTGGTGACTTCTAGAATTGTGTGAGTAACATTCTGTTTTTAGACTTCTCTGTTTCAGTGTGTGTACTCTGTATAAATGCTCTGTAGTTGATCTGACTGAAATTGTGATTTTAAATCTCAAAACCGCTACAGTATCTGTCAGGCAGAAACTTGGGACAAGTAATTTGACTGAAACCTTGAAACTGAACTGACTGCTAGGGTTAACTTTGATTTAAACATTTGTAGAATACTAAGAGCTTTATTGAGTAGATGTAACTGTAATAAGGGTTAAACTCATAACTTTATAACTTAGGGTTTCATGTAATTGTAAAACGATAGTTACGGCTGTAACTACGGTTCTATGAGTCCCGGATGACCGCCAGAGGTGGTGCTTTAAGCACTGGATATGTCCATCGTGCGCATGCGCAGCTCGAGTACCAATAACAACAAAGTCACCTGTGACCCACGTGACACCGGCTATATCAGCCGGTGTCGTCAGAGGATCTGTTCCCCGAATCTTCTCGCGAGCACACAAGAATTCTGAGTGACATGGAACTCTGGCGGTCATCCGGGACTCATAGGGCAGTAGTTACAGCCGTAACTATCGTTCTATTTCGTCCCTACTGACCGCCAGAGGCGGTGCTTTAAGCACTGGATGACTTATACTAACAATGTCATGAAGAATCCAAGCCCTTGCTCATCACTGGAAGCAGCGGAGCTCGGCAAAAGGACCACGCCCAAAGAATGGGGAGTGACGACATTGACCTGATGACAACTGGAGAATGTGCCAGAAGACGCCCACGACGCCGCGGCGCAGATGGTCTCCAGGGGCACCCCTCTCAGGGCAGCCCAATATGTTGAGATGCTCCTTGTAGAGTGGCATCTCAGCCTGATGGCAGGGGGCGGCCACTGGCCCCGTAAGCCTGTGAGATGGTATCGACAACCCAGTGGGGCAGCCACTGGTTAGAGGGCATAACCTCCTTTAGTGCCGCCAGGGCAACATCAAGAGTTGCTCCTCCTGCCGTATACAGGCAGTAGCCTTGATATATGCCCTTTGGGCAACCCCAGGGCACAGCAACTTCGACGTGCCGTACTCCTGAATGTCAAAGCGTGCCGGCTGGGCAGGCTGATTGAAGTGGGTTTGTGGAAGTACCCCGGGCGGGAATGCCACATTTGCCCAAAGGGCAACGCCTGAGAGTCTCACCTCGGGCATGTATTGTTTATGGAGAGGACATGCAACTCCCCGACTCGCTTCCCTGAGGCTATGGCAAGCAGAAATGCTGCCTTCGTGGGCAGCCACCTAAGCCCCACCTGGGCCAGGGGCTCGAAGGGAGGAGATGATAGGGAATCCGGCAGCAGGGGCAGGTCCCAAGCCGGAGCCCTCGGGGTGCAAGGGGGACGCTGCCGTGAAGCCCCTCTCATAAAGAGGGACACCGACCTGTGGCACCCCGCCGTGGCGCCGTCGACCCGAACATGTCGGGCAGAAATCGCAGCCAAATAAATTCAGAGTGGAGTGAGAACGTCCACTATCTAGAAGGGACTGTTGTCTAAGCAACAATGTACATGCTGTCCCCAAAGAACACGCACATTCTTGCACCCGAGTTGGGGTAGAAAGTGCATGAGTGCAAGCTGCATGGCCCGAAGCTCTAGCACGTTGACCTGGCGCGCACTCTGCTGGGCAGACCGCTGACCCTGAATGGTCCTGCCCTGCCGCACTGCACTCCACCCTGAGAGACATGCACCTATGGTGATGGTCTCCTGGCGGGATAGGATGGCGCCCATGGGCAAGCCTACCAGGAGATAGGCCCTGCCCCTCCAGCGTGACAGAGAGTGGAGCAATGCTGCGACACCCTGACTTCCCTGTGCCTGTGCCACTTGGCGTCCAAGTGAAGGCTGTTCAGCCACATCTGCATGGGGCGCAACGATAGCGGGCCTAAGGGCCCAGCGGCCGAGGCAGCTGCCAGTCTGCCCAAGGGCCGGAGGAACTGAATATAAGGCACCCTCTTGCCCGGCCCACGTGGAAGTAGGCATCTCTCGGTTGAGAACCACTCCACCTGTGCGTATGCAGTAGTCAGCATATATAATGGCAGCACCTTCAGGAATCTGTTGATACCTCTGAGGTCCAAGATCGGGTGAAATCCGCCGACTTTCTTGCTCACGAGAAAGTATGCAGAGTAGAACCCCCTGGCTAAGCAGAGGGTCTTACTGGCTTGATTGTGTCCTTGGACAGAAGGACGGACAACTCTTGGCCCAGAGCTAGGGCCCCTGCCGGATCGCTGACGACTGTCAATTAGACCCAGCCGAAGGCTAGGGGCCGGAGCGTACCAGTCGAGCCAGGGGAGCCGTCCGACTTCATCATGCCCCTATCGGCAGCTAGCCGATCCACTTTAGAGGACAGCCTGTTTGTAGTCCTTCTATTGGGGGGAGCACACATAGCCATCGCTCCCTCAAGTCACCGGGAATGGCCGAATTGATCTGGAGGAGGATGTGACAAGGAGAGGTGTCTGTTGGCTGCTGCCAGACGTTCCACCTCAGTGATTCTAGCCACTCTGAGCACCCGAGGCATGCAGCTACAGCTCATGCAGGCGTTTACCGTGAGAACCTCCCTCAGATGCTCGAATTTCGTCCCCACTGACCGCCAGAGGCAGGAGGGGCAGCGGTCGTGCCCGTCCTCGGGCTCAAGAGAAGCCATACAGGCGCTACATGAATGAACCATTCTGTAGGTAGCCAGATGCAGCGTAGCCGGGAGCGGGTGCGGGAACACAGCCTTCACCAGCTACCTGCTTAATGGAAAGAGTAGAGCGTTGTTGCTACTCGCCGAACAGAAAGAGGGATGTAATTACACCCACGTTACCGGCAGCGGGAGCGGGAGCGAGAGCACTGCCTTCACCTGGCTGGATTAATAAACACGGCAGTTCAGCATCTACCAGGAGCGGGGGCGAGAACACTGCCGGCTGAATTAGAGACGAATGCCAAATGCAGCATAACCGGGAGCGGGAACACAGCCTTCACCAGCTACCTGCTTAACGGAGAAATAAGGCAGTTCCGCGTCTACCAGGAGTGGGGGCGAGAACACTGCCTTCACTGGTTGAGTTAGAAACGAATGCCAGATGCAGCGTAACCGGGAGCGGGTGCGGGAACACAGCCTTCACCAGCTACCTGCTGAACAGAAAAACAAGGCAGTGCAGTGTCTACCAGGAGCGGGGGCGAAAACACTGCCTTCACTGGTTGAGTTAGAGACGAATGCCAGATGCAGCATAACCGGGAGCGGGTGCGGGAACACAGCCTTCACCAGCTACCTGCTTAACGGAGAAACAAGGCAGTTCCGCGTCTACCAGGAGCGGGGGCGAGAACACTGCCTTCACTTTTTGAGTTAGAGACGAATGCCAGATGCAGCGTAACCGGGAGCGGGTGCGGGAACACCTCCTTCACCAGCTACCTGCTTAACGGAGAAACAAGGCAGTTCCGCGTCTACCAGGAGCGGGGGCGAGAACACTGCCTTCACTGGTTGAGTTAGAGACGAATGCCAGATGCAGCGTAACCGGGTGCGGGAACACAGCCTTCACCAGCTACCTGCTTAATGGAAAGAGTAGAGCGTTGTTGCTACTCGCCG
The DNA here is from genome assembly GCF_902827115.2 of Pseudochaenichthys georgianus. Lineage (NCBI taxonomy): Eukaryota > Metazoa > Chordata > Actinopteri > Perciformes > Channichthyidae > Pseudochaenichthys > Pseudochaenichthys georgianus. The sequence continues at coordinate 12,944,190 of NC_047503.1, read as the reverse complement.
AACAGAAAGAGGGATGTAATTACACCCACGTTACCGGCAGCGGGAGCGGGAGCGAGAGCACTGCCTTCACCTGGCTGGATTAATAAACACGGCAGTTCAGCATCTACCAGGAGCGGGGGCGAGAACACTCCCGGCTGAGTTAGAGACGAATGCCAAATGCAGCATAACCAGGAGCGGGTGCGGGAACACCTCCTTCACCAGCTAGCTGCTTAACGGAGAAACAAGGCAGTTCCGCATCTACCAGGAGCGGGGGCGAGAACACTGCCTTCACTGGTTGAGTTAGAGACGAATGCCAGATGCAGCGTAACCGGGAGCGGGTGCGGGAACACATCCTTCACCAGCTACCTGCTTAACAGAAAAACAAGGCAGTTTGCCGTCTACCAGGAGCGGGGACGAAAACACTGCCTTCACTGGTTGAGTTAGAGACGAATGCCAGATGCAGTGTAACCGGGAGCGGGTGCGGGAACACAGCCTTCACCAGCTACCTGCTGAACGGGAAGAGTAGAGCGGTGCTACTACTCGCCGAACAGAAAAAGGGATGTAGCTACATCCGCATTACCGGTAGAGCGAGCGGGAGTGAGAGCACTGCCTTCACCTAGCTGGGTAAAATAAAGAAGCTTAACAGCATACACAAGACGTTAGCCGAGCGGCTGCTGCTAACGATCAAGCGAGATCAAGTCAAATAACACACATGTTTAAGACCAGATAACTAGCTTCTAAAGAAGAGAACAGCACAGAGCCGTAGTTACAGCAGTAACCATGGCCAGGGCTCACACGGCATATAACCGTAGTTACAGTAGTAACTATGGCCAGTACTTACACCGCTTAGAACCGTAGTTACAGTCGTAACTATGGCCAGAACTTACACAGCATAGAGCCGTAGTTACAGTAGTAACTCTGGCCAGTACTTGCACGGCTTGGAACCGTAGTTACAGTAGTAACTATGGCCAGTACTTACATGGCTTAGAACTGTAGTTACAGTAGTAACTATGGCCAGTACTTACACAGCATAGCCGTAGTTACGGTATTGACTATGGTCAGTACTTGCACGGCTTGGAACCGTAGTTACAGTAGTAACTATGGCCAGTACTTACGGCTTAAACCCGTAGTAACAGTATTAACTATGGCCAGTACTTACACAGCCTAGAGCCGTTGTTACGGTATTGACCATGGCCAGTACTTACACGGCTTGGAACCGTAGTAACAGTAGTAATTATGGCCAGTACTTACGGCTTAGAACCTTAGTTACAGTAGTAACTGTGGCCGGTGCCTAAAAGTGTCAGCCAACGGCTGCCCACTAGACAATATAATATTGGGAGGATGAAATCCTCCTTAATGGCCATACATGCAGAGCACACAGCACACACAGTGAAGATTGTTCTCTGCATATTGTCCTAGTGCTAGGAGTCTAGTACTAGGAGCAGTACATACAACGATATAGCGCTACTGCAACCATACCATGTGTTTACCGGGAGCGGGAGCGAGAGCACTGCCCTCACCGGCTGAGTTAAGTAATGAAGCTTAACAGTACATGCAAGGTGTTAGCCAAGCGGCTGCTGCTAACAATCAAGCAACCAAGTCAGAACACAATGTTAAGACCAGATAATAGCTTCTAAGAAATAGAAGTACTTACCTTACTCTCTGCATCTAAACGAAAAATGGGTTTAAAGTATGCACTCTGGGCTTTCCATACTAAATTGATAATTAGCTTCCAAGAAAGAGAACAGCCCGCATAGAACCGTGCCTAGTAGTAACCACACATGCAGAGCACACAGCACCCGCAGTGAAGATGTTCTCTGCATATCATCCTAGTGCTAGGAGTCTAGTACTAGGAGCAGTAATACAACGATCTAGCGCTACTGCAATCAAACCCTATATTACCGGGAGCGGGAGCACTGCCCTGAGTTAATAGTTAAGCTCAACAGCAAGGTGTTAGCCAAGCGGCTGCTGCTAACAATCAAGCGACAAAGTCAGAACCCAAATGTTAAGACCAGATAATAGCTTCTAAGAAATAGAAGTACTTACCTTACTCTCTGCATCTAAACGAAAAATGGGTTTAAAGTATGCACTCTGGGCTTTCCATACTAAATTGAATGAGGGACGCAGCCAAAGCTGGGACTCAAATGCTAATGATAGCTCGGGCACAACGCCACAAGCAGAACTTTCAAAAGAGCATAAGGGCAACTTTATGGGAGAGGAAGCGGGAACACTGTCGTCACCAGAAAGTCTAAGCCACAAAAAATAAGACGGCAATCAGGACAACTTGGCTGGGAGAGGGTGCGGGAACACAGCCATCACCAGCAACAAGCTGATACAAACCTGTCTGTCGAGGCTCTGCACAGCGCACAGCCGGCCACAGCTCCTGGAGGACGCGTTAACGACCCGTAGCTCAGACTGTCAGTCGCGAAGCTGCACGCGGCCAGCTGCTTGCAGAGAAATCCCTCAGATCAAACGTTCAAACCTGAACGCTGTAGGCTACAAAAATGTAGCCACGGTACCCTCGCGCAGCAAGAAGATGAAAGGAACAGATCCTCTGACGACACCGGCTGGTGTCACGTGGGTCACAGGTGACTTTGTTGTTATTGGTACTCGAGCTGCGCATGCGCGCGATGGACATATCCAGTGCTTAAAGCACTGCCTCTGGCGGTCAGTAGGGACGAAATAGAACCATTGGGCCACTGAAAAGACAATAACAACTCAGGAGGGAGCCAGTCTAGATTTCCTTTTGAGGGCCACCAGCTGCAGAGAGTTAACTAATTAAAGGGACGTGGCCCCACAGCTGTGAGAACACAGCAATCAGGTGTCCATTTTAGGTAGCACTTTCCTGGAGCGTCAGCTTTAGCGTCAGACAGACGAAGACTGACAAAGACAAAGGAATCCTGCTGGAGTAAGACTGACAAAGACAAAGGAGTCCTGCTGTAGTCACGAGGGTGGCAAATCCTACTTTGATTGAGCTAAGTATCGCTGGTGTTTTATTTTATTTGGTTGTTTAGCCCCTCAGGCTATAATCATGTGTATTTTCTCCATTCCTGTTTATGTGTATTCTCGCAATTATCACTGGCCCCATGTATCTCGTAATCGATATAACCGGCCTGCTCTCGGCTATCCCATATGCTCCACTGACATCCAACATCTAGTTTCAGGCGGCCTGTGGAACTGCCAGTCAGCTGTTCCTAAGGCTGACTTCATCTCTGGCTACGCTTCCCTGCAGTCTCTGGATTTCCTTGCTCTCACTGAGACGTGGATTACTCCATCCAACACATCCACCCCAGCAGCTCTCTCCACAGCATATTCCTTCTCCCATACACCCAGACCCACTGGCAGAGGAGGTGGCACTGGTCTCCTGCTCTCTCCCAAATGGAGCTTTTCCCTCTTCAAGCTACCTAACTTCGCTCCTTCCACCTTTGAATTCCATGCCGTCACAGTAACCCATCCTATACAATTAAGGTGGCAAATCCTACTTTGATTGAGCTAAGTATCGCTGGTGTTTTATTTTATTTGGTTGTTTAGCCCCTCAGGCTATAATCATGTGTATTTTCTCCATTCCTGTTTATGTGTATTCTCGCAATTATCACTGGCCCCATGTATCTCGTAATCGATATAACCGGCCTGCTCTCGGCTATCCCACATGCTCCACTGACATCCAACATCTAGTTTCAGGCGGCCTGTGGAACTGCCAGTCAGCTGTTCCTAAGGCTGACTTCATCTCTGGCTACGCTTCCCTGCAGTCTCTGGATTTCCTTGCTCTCACTGAGACGTGGATTACTCCATCCAACACATCCACCCCAGCAGCTCTCTCCACAGCATATTCCTTCTCCCATACACCCAGACCCACTGGCAGAGGAGGTGGCACTGGTCTCCTGCTCTCTCCCAAATGGAGCTTTTCCCTCTTCAAGCTACCTAACTTCGCTCCTTCCACCTTTGAATTCCATGCCGTCACAGTAACCCATCCTATACAATTAACCATTGTTGTTCTCTACCGTCCACCAGGCGCCTTGGGGGACTTCTTGGAGGAATTAGATCACCTCCTCTCACACATCCCTGAAACTGGCCCTCCCGCTGTACTTCTCTGAGACTTCAACCTCCAGACAGGGAAGATAGACAAACTAACATCTCTGTTAACCGCCTTTGCTTTCTCACTGTCTTCATCCCCACCAACTCATAAAGCTGTCAATGTCCTTGATCTCATATTTTCAAGGAACTGCACTACTTCTAACCTCTCTGTAAACCCGCTCCACACCTGCGATCACTTCTTCATTTCATTCTCTCTACCCCTTTCCAAACATAACGAACTAATCTCTTCTCATCCTGCACCTGTCCACCGTAACCTTCGTTCCCTCTCCCCCTCTACCTTTGCCTCATCGGTGCTCTCAGCCCTCCCTTCCTCTGACTCGTTCCAACTCCTACCTCCAAACTCTGCTGCAGAAACTCTCCTCTCTACTCTCTCATCCTCTATGGACTCTCTCTGTCCTCTAACATCTCGGCAGGCTCGTCAGTCCCCTCCTTCTCCCTGGCTAAATGATGCACTGCGTGCTAACAGAACCGTCCTTCGGGCAGCAGAGCGGAAACGGTGGAAATCCAAACACCATGACGACCTCCTAACCAATCAGGCTCTCCTCTCCACTTTCTCTGCTTCGATCTCTCAGGCAAAAAGCACTTTCTTTCAAGATAAGATCCAATCTTCCTATTCCAATCCTAAAAAACTATTTTCCATCTTCTCCACCCTCTTGGACCCCCCCAAAGCCCCTTCCCCCTCCTCCCTTCTGTCAAGCGACTTTGTTAACCACTTTGAAAAAAAAGGTTGATGATATTCGCTCTTCTTTTTCTGACTCACCTCTACTCACCGCTGGGTCACCAGCCCCTCCTTCCACCCCCACACTGACCTCCTTTTCCCCTCTCTCTCCAAGTGAGGTTCTTACCCTCATTACCTCTGCCCGCCCTACCACCTGTCGTCTGGACCCTATCCCTTCAAACCTCCTTCAGACTATCGCTCCTGAAATTCTACCATTTCTCACCCATTTCATCAACACTTCTCTAACTTCTGGTCACTTTCCAAACAGTCTCAAGGAGGCAAGAATAAACCCTCTCCTAAAGAAACCCACTCTCAACCCGTCTGATGTTATAAACTACAGGCCTGTCTCTCTACTCCCATTCCTGTCTAAAACACTTGAACGCGCTGTCTTTAAACAACTCTCCTGTTAGCTCCATCAGAACAACCTTCTGGATCCGCACCAGTCTAGTTTCAAGGCAGGTCACTCCACAGAAACTTCCCTCCTTGCTGTCACTGAGGAACTGCACACGGCTAAAGCAGCCTCCCTCTCCTCTGTCATCATCCTGTTGGACCCGTCTGCTGCATTCGACACGGTGAACCATCAGATCCTCCTTCACACTCTTCAAGAACTTGGAGTTTCAGGTTCTGCACTTTCCCTCCTCACCTCATACCTCAAAGACCGCACCTACAGGGTTACTTGAAGAGGGTCGGAGTCCGACCCTTGTCAATTAACTACAGGGGTCCCTCAGGGCTCTGTTCTTGGTCCCCTCCTCTTCTCCTTGTACACAAACTCGCTCGGATCTGTCATTAGCCTGCATGGTTTTTCATACCACTGCTACGCTGACGACACCCAATTAATTCTGCCCTTTCCCCGCTCAGAGACCCAGGTCGTCGCACGCATCTCTGCTTGTCTAGCTGACATCTCTCAGTGGATGTCTGCTCATCACCTCAAGTTCAACCTTGACAAGACTGAACTGCTTTTCCTTCCGGGAAAAGATTGTCCCACTCTTGACCTAACAATCAACATCGGCACCTCTGTTGTTTCCCCGACTCAGACTGCAAGGAATCTGGGCGTGATCCTAGATAACAACCTGTCCTTCACTGCAAACATCGCTGCTACAACCCACTGCTGCAGATACACGCTTTACAACATCAGGAGGATACGTCCCCAGCTGACCCAGAAAGCGACGCAGGTTCTGGTCCAGGCTCTCGTCAGCTCACGCCTAGACTACTGCAACTCCCTCCTGACTGGTCTACTTGCATGTGCCATCCGACCTCTGTAGCTCATCCAGAATGCAGCGGCTCGTCTGGTCTTCAACCTTCCTAAATTCTCCCACACCACGCCGCTCCTCCGCTCCCTCCACTGGCTTCCGGTAACTGCTAGAATCCACTTCAAGACAATGGTACTTGCGTACCATGCTGCAAATGGATCTGGCCCTTCCTACATCCAGGACATGGTTAAACCGTACACCCCAGCACATGCACTCCACTGTACATCAACAAAACGGCTTGCTGCACCCTCGCTGCGAAGGGGACCCAAGTTCCCATCAGCAAAAACACGTGGGTTTGCTATCCTGGCTCCAAAATGGTGGAATGAGCTCCCCATTGACATCAGGACAGCAGATAGCTTACACACCTTCCAGCGCAGACTGAAAACTCATCTCTTTCGACTCCACTTCGAGCGATATAACTATTAACAAAGCACTTATATACTAATAAAGGACTGGCTTACCTAAAGCCAGTTGAGTAGCACTTGAAATGTTTTTGCTCTATGAAAACTGATGTACTTATATGATTCTGTTTTCTTCAAGTTTGTATTTTGTTGGTCGAACGCACTTATTGTAAGTCGCTTTGGATAAAAGCATCAGCTAAATGCAATGTAATGTAATATATTACAAAACATTCTTCATATGAATAATGTGTGTTTCAAAAACGTTGTTTTTGTGCAACAGTGAAATATTACTTGATGCAAAAATATTAATAATCAAATAATGTCATATATTTAATAATATATGACATTTTTCAGCACAATTAGTATTTTTTGTACTTTGAGTAATTTTTTTCTTTATAATACTTCTTAATTTTCTTTTTAGAATGTAGGACCTTAACTTGTAATGGGGAATTTTATTTATTTATTTATAGAAGGACCATGCATACAAAAACATTAATCTCAGCAAAGAGAAGAGATGCAATATGCCAGATTATAGCTAATAGCTAATTTCCATCTGTGGTCCTCAGACAGGTTCATAACAATCAACAAATAATAACATTGCATGATCAGTCAAACAATTTTAAAACCTGATTTAAGTACAGCTCAATAAATTAATACATAGTACACTTGAAATACACTTACATGATCTCGGTCACTCAAATAATGACAAAGCCGGATTTAAATTCAGGTTACGAACATAATAATTAGTACACTTCTAATACACTTCAATAAAATATCTAATATATAGTATGACAATACAGTTCAAATTAAATAAAGTCAGATTACAGTGTAATTCATGTTGGCATGACTGTTTTTTTTTGCACCATAGAAAAACGAGTTAAAATCAGTACAGGTTTTAAGTTCAACTGGAAGATTATTCCAGTGCTTGATGGCCGTAAACGAAAATGCTGATTGTCCAAAAGCAGTGCGCCTCAGAGGGATGGTTAGATCTGCATTTGATGCAGATCTGGAGTTTCTGCAACTCACGGCGAAACTGAAAAAAGCCCCTCAACGGTGGTGTTGTAGAATTGTGAATGATTCTGAATACCAATCGAACTCGGGAAAGTAGAACCAGACTATCAAAACTGAACAGTTTGTATTTGGACAGTATATTGCAATGATGGTGTTTTAATGACTTTCTATCCATAACTTTTAAGGCTTGTTTATAAATAACCTCAAGTGGTCTCATAGCAGTCTTAGTTGCTTGGGACCAGCAGGTTATACAGTAGTGAACATGTGATAGTATCATGGCATGCAAAAAGGTTTTCGATGCTTCTATCGTTAATGAGTTCCTAATATGTTTAAATTTGAAAATGTTATATTTCAGCTTTCTAGTCATGCTTCTAATATGGCTTTCAAAAGTCAAATTGGCATCCAAGATCACTCCCAAGTATTTGACCTCGTTGACGTTTTCAATTAGTTTACCATTCACACGAAGCTGTGGATGCGTGGTTGTTTTTTTCTTATTCGTGAAATACATTGTCACTGTTTTGTTAGTGTTTAAATTAAGACGAGTCATTTAACCATTGAGCAACTTTGTGCAGCGTCGACGAGAGCTTAGAGGCAACCTGTTCAGCATCTTTCCCATGAGTGTAAACCACCGTGTCGTCAGCATACATCTGGATGTCCACATCCTCACAAACAGATGGGAGATCATTAATATATATGCTGAACAACATCGGTCCAAGAATTGAGCCTTGTGGCACTCCGATTGAGCATGGCTTAGTTTCTGACAGTTTATCATTTATACGGACACATTGAGAACGACCAGCTAAATAAGACCTGACCCATTGTATTGTGCTAACTGACAAGTTGAAATTGTTGAGTTTTGATACAAGTTTGGTATGGTTTACTGTGTCAAATGCTTTTCGGAGATCAAGGAACACTGCTCCAACTATCCCGCCTTTGTCTAACTTAGCCTTGATTCCTTCCACTAAATAGCAGCATACAGTCTCAGTAGAATAATTGGTCCTAAAACCAAACTGCATAGGATGGAGTAGGTTGTTGTAGCACAGCTGCTCCGCGACTACTTTTTCAACTACGTTGGACACAACAGGTAGAATCAGGCTTGGAATTTCGTCATTTTAGGGGCAAGGCCATTTGGCCTTCCCGTTCACATTTTTTTTAAGGGCACAAAGGCCACGTGACAGGGCACAAAGGCCACATGACAGGGCACAAAGGCTGTTTGGTTAAATTACGCTGGTCAATCAACATGACTGAAAAGTGTAGCACTAACATCAACACCAGTCGTTTTACAAACGGCTGAATAGCAATAGTGTTTCTTAAACGTATACGTTAAGTTCAGCCATAAACCACATAAGTCAGTCAGGGGTAGACAGTAAGGGTACAATTGTATTGTCACTGGCCCCACCATTGTAACCACTGGCCCGGAGCATTCGTCCACCAAAAAAAAAATCACACATTTGTTGCAATAATTTATGCACTAACTACATTACTACTTGTACTACAACATTTTAATCATCAGTTCTTCCTCATTTCCCTCAATTATTCATATTTGGTTTATTCAAATAATGATATTGTGGTCATTGTTAAAAAATGTCTGCTATTATTATGAGTATTATTATTTGTATAATGCACTTTCTGCCTTCCTGTCATTAGGAGTTAGAGATGTAATGGCTATGTAATTGATTTGATTAGAACCTTCATTATCCTAAACTGGTGGGACATTTCGCCAATACCTTTATATTGTCTACTCTTCACTTACTTGTCAGCATAGGTCGGCATTGATGTACAGAGCCGACATAAGACCTTGTTTATACTGGCATCATATTGAGAGGTGCAGTGACTCGTCCTGAAACCAGGAAGTAAGCTGCTGGTTCCCTCCACAAAAAGCAATGGAATTTCTCCACAGGGTTTTGGAAAATAGCTGGAAATAAGGTCTGTGGAAAACAAACCTGTTTGATAAATGCACATGTCTACCCTACTTTTATAATTTTCGAATCATAAATCTAATCGATAGATTATAAAAGGGTTTTGGAACGCGGCACTGCAGCCAACTCCCTGTCACTCCTTTAACTCCTCCGGTGACTTTCTTTTATTTGAAGATTGTTTTTTGCACGGCGCTTGGCCGGTTACCGCTCGTATTAAAAACATTTTGGCGAATGGTTAGGTGGCGCGATAGTCTGTAGTGAAGAAGGAGCGCTCTCCCGCTCACGGGAGCCTGCTCGCTCTGTGCTCCGCAGCTGTTTGCTGCTGAGCACATCGGGAGCAGCAAACAGCTGTTTGCTTCCCCCCCCCAACAACGACAACCGACTCACGAAACGCTATGTTGTAGCGTTGATAAACGAAACAATTTAACTAAATTGCTAGTCAAAATACCAATACCACAGGACATTTTTTTTTACTTTTGACAGGGGCACAAAGGCCACTTTGGCCGTGAATTGCATTTTTTTTAACAGGGCATCACGGCCAACGTGCGGGGCAACGACGGCCATGGCCGGCGTGGCCGTCGTGAAATTCCCACCCTGGGTAGAATACTGATGGGTCTATAGTTGCCTACTTCTTTCTTGTCACCACATTTGAAAATTGGTGTTACAATAGCAGTTTTAAGAGCTGATGGAAATGTATTATCTTTTATTGATTGATTTGTAATATAGGTGATGGAGCTAGCTAAGTCCTTTTTATGTTTTTTTTATAAATACTGCGTCTATTCCCCAGTGATCTTTAGCCTTATAATTTTATAAGGTGGAAATTATTTTATTCACTTTAGTCTCATTTGTACAGTTGAGTTTGAACACTTTTGTATCGTCAGCTAATGCAAGAAGCGGTTCTGTTACATTGAAACTGTGGGCCAATTCTGAAACAGACTCAATAAAGAAAGTATTAAAATGGTTGGCCACGGCCAGGCTATCCTGTTGTAGGGTTCCGTTTATCATAAGCTCAGTATTATAATTTTTTGAGAGATCTTTTCCAATAAGTTTGTCAATGGTTTTCCATAGTTTTTGAGAATTCCCCTTTGCCTGTCGAATAGTATCTAAAAAGTAATTTGCCCTTGCCTTTCTTAATTGAACTGTAACTTTATTTCTAAGACTTTTGTATAATGTATTAATGTATTGCTATGTTTACTTTAGTAAAGGATCTACTTCTTCCACCACTGGTAATTATCCAGTAATGTCATATATGATCTTGAAATGGGCCACAAGCATAACGAGTACGACTTTTACTTGTAACAGAGTACTTTTACAATGTACTGTAAACTGCCTTCCTGGCTCCCCCCATCATGGGAATCCCCTCATAACTCTCTTCAGAGCAGGTCGATCAATCACCCTGTATTTAAGTAAACATAATTATGACCTTTCTTGAAATCTAAAGCTCATCCCCTGTGAATACACCTCCTTTATTTTCTAAACGGAGAGATTAATCTGACCGGCTTCCTTCAGTCATATGAAGCTGCTGTGAATCACCCTATAATTAAGAACATAAGGGCAGAGTGGCTCTTAATGCCAACCTTGTCAACTGATGAGATGCCTTATTGCTATGCACACGATAAAAGAACGCACACAACCTCACGCACCATTCAAGATGAAAAGCATAATCACACGCACTAACATAATCTCACTGAGGCATGCACTACCTCTGAAAAAAATGACTGACAGTGTCATCCCTGACATTCTCAATCCCTTCCTTTAGATGTGTGTGCACCTCATGCCCTGCAGTGGCTTATGTTTGTGTGCTCGTGTGTATTTATACCGTTTCCTTTCCGAGATTATGCATATGTGTGTATTCATATGCATGCGCCCGTGTCTATCACTGTCTTTGTCTCCATGCCTGTCTCGAGGCTCCTCGCCCTCTGGATTCACCAGCTGTAATAACATTAGCCTCTCCCTGTGCTGCGGGGATGGGACAGATCTTAACCAGGGAGGAAATGAGGGATGGGATATGTGAGGGGGAAAGAGGTCAGCGTTGTCAGAGGAGGGTGTGAATATTGTGATGTGGGAGTGGAACTTCGTAGCTAGAGAGAAAGATTAAAAAAAGGAGTATATATGGGAAGCCGAGCGGAGATTGTCAAGGAGGGAGCGAGGGGGGGAGTGGCAGGTCTTAGTGGGAGCATGGCTAAGATGATGGTGCATGTCTCGGTGTCACTCAGCTTGAGTTGAGTTTAACTAGTCAGACCCAGTAAACCGTGTTGGTTTCACGTCAAGGAAACACTGTCAGGGGAAATATTTTCACTTCAAAAGCCATTTTCTATCAGATTTCTACAACATGTTTGAAATTATTCTGATGGCACACATTTTTGTGATGAATTTATTATATATTATATTATTCATATTTGCATCATTTTTAACAGGGATTGGTGAGTTTTTACTTAAAGGTGGGGTAGGTACGTTTGAGAAACCGGCTCGAGATACACTTTGTTATATTCCAGGAAATGCTCTTAAAATCCTGATAGCATTATCTTAAGTGCTTTGACAAAAATCCATAACAAAATGTCATCTGTGGAAGCCTTAGTACTGTAAAAAGCACGACCAATAATTTTAGCGGTGTTACCATATCTGCACGGCCTACCAGATTAGCACGGGGTCCGTTACGCTTACTAATGACGTCACGCATTGGCTGTACGGCAACCCAACAGGACATTTTACACGGCCAAATTCCGCAAAGAATATTTAAGCAATAGCTCACGACAGGCCGTGGTATATGCTCATTATATCACAGCTAAGGGGCGTGGTTCGGCCCGACGCGAAGCAGAGGGTCGACAACCCCCTTAGCAAAAAAGTAATACTAATTGTTATGCGTAATGGCTAATTTCAGAAACATATACTGTATGTGAGGGATTACTCTTCTCATGAATATCTTCCTCATTGCACATTAACCTGCCTATTACATGGCCATATACTACATAAACCCAATGACATGAATCACAATATTGGTTAAAAAGCTTCCGCTAAGAAATAAAGTCCGGTCCACTGTGTACCAACGGCTGGAACTACGGCAACAGCAGCGTCACTTAAAATGACGGCAGCACTGATCAGTTTTCTGAGCTATCTTTCTTTTAACGTCTTTCATCTCTCTCGCTCTTTTTGTTTTCTTTATGGGGACAGTTTCGCCATCATGAAAACAACGTTTTGTGCCCTCCCCAAATATAAAATTGAATATTCAAAAAGTATTTTGATCTTGTACTCTGATGGAGATAACTAATGTTTGTTCTCCACAGCTGACGTTAATTTGACCGTACCTCTTTTACGTGGATTGATATGACTGCACATATGTCTTGAGCCTCTTTAGCAATGATCATGTTCTCCTTAGCATGTGTTAACGAACACATTAATAACCTCTGAAATTTCCAAATTGACGAATCAGAATCGACTATTCAACTAAACAGTGTTATGAAATAAACTACTGGATTAGTACTGTTTGTATGTAGATAAGGGGGAGCGTAGTTTATTACTTTGGACAATGCCGATTTCTTTAACTACCTTGGTATGTCGATGTTTAGTTGATATTTTTTATAAACTAATAATCAGAATCTTCCAAAATGTCATGGAGTAGAAGTATAAAGCATCATGATGAAGGACAACTACTTTATCATTGTACTTATATTAAGCACTTGGGTTAACCGTTAATGTATGTGTTTGTTTTATTTGACTAGATAACTCCAAGTAGTCTGCTTGACAATGTGATAAGTGAGTTTCACACATTTAATGTATACAACACAGATGTTTGTTGTTCACTAAAAAACATTTTCCCAAAGTAACTCATCAGACTGCATTTACACCTAGAGTACCCTCTACTTTCATCCATGAGAAATTGCATTTTCTCTGTACTCACAACTTACCTATAATAACCGTTTTTTCTTTAAAGGAACTCCTTGGGTCAGAGGTTTTTTTCATTCAGTGTGGCACACTTATAATTACCGCCCTTATTTATTCAACAGTTCCTCGTTGAAGCATGAAACTAAGTCCCTGACCATTGGCATTTCCAGGAAAAAGAGGATCTCTTGGCTCCGCACCTTACAAAAGCTTTATCTGGTGAACATTGAGATGTTGTATATTGGGCTCATACAGTAAGTAAATAACCATAACTAATAATTACCCTGACCCTGCAAATTCAATCACTATAATAACCTTTTATAATAGAGTGACCTCTTTTCAAATAAAACATGTTATTATTCCATGAGGATTTTTTGTTCACCTGATCCTCCTTCAAGCATGGAAGAAAGTCCCTGACCTAATGATTGTAGGAACAAAATAATAACTCTTAAAAACTCCACCAAAGAAGTATATGGTGAGCATTGAGTTTGTTTTTATTGGGCTCATACACTGAATAAATAGATCAACTAGTAATACAAAAAGTTGTACCTACTTCCTACAATTCATTAGTTTACTTTTTTCACATTAGATACTGGTGGAAAATCCTGCCTATGGTCACAGTATGAGGTAGTATCCAAAATGATGAGGAACTACAAAAGGGATGGCCTGCTGTAAACATTTTCAAACCGGTTTAATACTAAGCAAACCAGCAGATGAATACAATTAATGTTACTGGGTGACATTTAAACTACTAATTCACTTTTCTTCTGTAGTCTTTACTTATTGCCTTGCTTTTTCAATGAAGTCAGAAGGAACAGATGGAAGCGCTCAACACTTTTGTTTTATCTTAAAGGGATATATCATGCAAAATGCACTTTTTGATGTATTTTATACATACATATGTGTCACTAGTGTGTCAGGGAACTCACAAAGTGTCAGAAAACAAAAGCCTCTCTCTTTTCCTCCGTACTCAAATCTAAAAAATGGGGGTACAGCGGAGCTGATCCAGATTTGCGTCCAATATGACTTAATATCGGAAATGTGGACCAACGCCAGAAACGTTGCTATCAGAAACAATGCACAACTTCTTTTTAACATAAGGTCTTTGTTTACATTAGCAAGCATCGCTAACACCCAGAGCTAACCTGTACTGGAGAGAGTAAGAAGCAGGAAATAAAAAAAGGAACTCACCTTATGGTAAACCCGCAAGAGAAAAAGCATCTGTTTCAGAAATAATCCTTGATGTGGTTTGGAACATGATGACATTTAATCACGGCAGCATTTAGCTGTATCTCGTAGAATTCTGAGCAGGCATTAGCTCCCCCTTTTTTCAAGCTAAGGACGCCGAACCTGCAGTTCTCTAACAGGCCTGAAATAGAGGGATATGAGGGATGTCTAAAATGCATGATCTGTTTGGTATTTTGAGCAAAACACATCGTAGAATTTTTTTTTATATATTTTTATTAGGGCTGTCAAATGATTACAATTTTTAATCAGATTAATCACAGCTTAAAAATTAATTAATCATGATTAATCACCATTCGAACTATGTCCAAAATATGCCATTTATTTATGTATATTGTTGTGGGAATGGAAAGATAAATGAAAGATGGCGGATATATCCATTTAACATACAGTATCTATGTTTATTATAAAAAATGTCTGTGTGTCAAAATGAAAGACAACCCACACACCTATCAATCATCAAACCGTGGGGTCTTAATTAATTACGTGTTGATTTCTATCAACGGGGGACGGGGGGAGTACTTCAGGAAAGTCGACAGAGGGGGGCTAGTGGAGTACTTCGTGACCACAGAGTGTGAACGTTGTGATCTGCGCAGTTCTCCATTGAAGGGGGGGGGAGTCTCCCTCCGCAGCCGGTTGGCGTAGTTTTGGCACAATTCCGTTGTACAGACCGACGTTAACTGCAGCCCTGTCTGTGCACACGGAGACCGACTCTGTCGTCCGGTGATCTAACCGCCTTCTGGAAAAGCTTCACAAGTACGTCGGTAGGCAAATGCGCTTTGTGACACAAGTGACGGTACGCATTTCAGATTACGCACATAACCTGCGTACCAGTTATGTGCACCCCTGTACCAGAGCCATATTATTACTATTATATGGCTCTGCCCTGTACTACAGCAAAAGTATTCTCCGTCGGGACTTCCTGCAACAACACCACGCCGTTATCAAAGATGTTCTATTGAGAAGACGTGACTTTGTGACAAAAGTTTTCAAAACCGTGGCTACTGAAATCAATCTTACTAACTGCTGTCTGTGCAATTTAATCCGCGCGAGTTGGCAGACTTTATTTTGCTAACTGTAACATCATTTTTCATGGTGGGGCTAAGCCATTTCTTGGTATGGGTGTAGCCTACCCCAGCCATACCCTGGCGCTGCCACTGGTGGCACGTATGGGGCGGGCCATTCTGCACATGCGTTAAATGCGTTAAATATTTTAATGCAATTAATTCAAAAAATTAATTACCGCCGTTAACGCGATAATATTGACAGCACTAATTTTTATATATCTGAGACCCATAATATATGCCTAAAAATAGAATAATAGGAGACCTTTAACCTGTTTAGCCCTGAGCCTGTTTTTCAGGTCTCAGGCTCGAAAATGACATTCCCAGAACAAATTACCATATCTTCCCTTCTAAAAGGGTTAAATGAATAATCTTTTTTTCTCAAAGTAATGATAAACCTGTGAGTTGGATGTAGAACAGTCAGAATCAATATAGATGTTTTTTATTTTAAAGAAAATTCAGATTGAACATAGTAAAAAACTGTAAATGATAGTGTCCGTCCAAAAAATATTTTGTACTTATAGTGAAAACTACCCTTGGATGATGGTAAGGTAGACTAAAAGCTTTAGGAATCCAAAGTAAAACATATAATACGTACCCTGTATCAAGATTCATGCAAAACAAGTGACATTTGACCTTTTTAGAGAGGTTTAGCAAAAAAAACTCCACCTCTGAGGTGATTTGGGTGAAAATGGGGGTTTTACCATTTCTCTGGAACCCATTGGTCGATGTTGGTGATTGACATCTCTTTCTGACCGTTAGAGCCAATATAATCAAATGGGAATCTCCCCACTCACACACATGCTAAAACAAAAAGGTGGGGACATCTAGAAACGGAAAAGCAGGTTTATTGCTTATGGATTATCAGAAATCAGAAGGGACACAGACACATTGGATTAACCTATGGATCAACTTCAGCAGCATTTTTATCGTTTTCATGCCATTGAAGACCACTTTTGAGTAGACTACGACACAGGTGAGCCATGTTAGCGTTTTTAGCTACCTAGTGCCACATGTTTTGATGTCTGTTCTTGTTATTATCTCCGTGAGTTCATATAATTGAGTGATACTATCGATTCTGTGTCATCTCACGATGTGAAACGATGTGTTGGATGTGCAGCAAAGATAAATAATAAGGTTTTGTGAGTGAATTTCGGTGCAATCATCTGTTAGCATTTTTCACTCGTTGCTAATTTAGAGACTCAGCGTTAGCATTGTTTCCTGCAAGATGTTGCAGGAGGGCCCCGGTACCGGGGTCTCTCGGGCTTAACAGGTTAATAAACTATGAATGTTTTATATCCATGTAACGGAAAGAAACTCATCTAACTGATCATTTAAAAAAATTTGTTTTAAAAACCCCCAAATTGCTAACGCTGAGCCTCTGAATTAGCAATGAGCGAAAAATACTAACAGATGACTGCACCGAAATTCATTCACAAAACCTTATTATTTATCTTTGCTGCACATCCAACCCATCGTTTCACATTGTGAGGTGACACAGAATCGAAGGGTACCTTCATTATCACTCAATTATACGAACTCGCGGAGATAATAACAAGAACACACATCAAAACATATGGCACTAGGTAGCTAACAACGCTAACATGGCTCACTTGTGTCGTAGTCTGGTCAAAAGTGGTCTTCAATGGCATTACAACGATAAAAACCCTGCTGAAGTTAATCCATAGGTTAATCCAATGTGTCTGTGTCACTTTGAAATGATTTCTGATAATCCATAAGCAATAAACCTGCGTTTCCGTTTCTAGAAGTCTGACCTAGAGACAGCTTCACTCTGGTGCAAAACTGCGTGTGAGAAGCCCACACCTTTTTGTTTTAGACTGTGTGAGTGGGGAAATCCCCCTTCGATTATATTGGCTCTAACGGTCAGAAAGAGATGTCAATCACCAAAATCGACCAATGAGTTCCAGAGAAACGGTAAAACCCCCATTTCCACCCAAATCACCTCAGAGGTGGAGTTTCTTTTGCTAAACCTCTCTAAAAAGGTCAAATATCACTTGTTTTGCATCAATCTTGATACAGGGTACTTATTATATGTTGTACTTAAAGAGCCTGTGACAGCATCCCAACAACTGTTGTGCAATGAAATATTGGGCTACTAGTAATCTCGAACCGTCAGTTTAAAAAAGAAAAAGCGATACCGTTCCGTTAAATATCAATAATTTCGAACATCGCGGGGAAATTCCATCGACTCATTTTGAAGTTTTGGGGGAAGCCGGAAGTGACGTCAATGCGGGAACGCTTCGAGAGCCAAACACGGACAAAGTGTGTTGTCATGCGTAGAAATGGTGAATTACTGAGATTAGGCACGTTAATAACGTTTTAATGAAGTTGACTACAGTATATTCATATTTGTCAGTGCTTTCATGTCAATTCGGCGAACATAAACATAAATGATCGTGGTGAAGATGATGATTACATTAGGATTAAAAATCGGGAGTGAGAGCTGCTGAATTTCCTCCCGTCAGATGTGATATAAAAACAAATCGATTATTTTTGTAGTTGTAAACTCAAGTGGATGAAACTACATTTATTAGTGCTTTCATGTCAATTCCGCGAACATATGAACACATTAAATGATCGTGAGGATGATAATTAAAAATCGTTTGTTTGAGCATTTCCTGATGAGAAAACAAACCGATGCTTTTTGTAGTTGTAGTACACCAACAACATGGATTAAACGTGTGGTTTTTTTACCACAATGTTGGGGAAATTAATGGATAAAATGCACGGATTATTATTATTATTCCCACTCCGATCGGGACACTTGGTCCACCGTTTCCCCGCAGCGAGGCTCCCCCCGTTGACAGTTTACGTGGGCTGGGTGCAGTGGAGGACTGGCCATCGGGACGAATCCCGATGGGCCGGTACCGAAGTGGGCCGGTCGGATAAGTAACTAGCACATCCCCCATAGGCGGCGCGTGAGGCTCAGGTTTGAGAAGGCTAAATAACTTCTTTTACCTGACGCTGCCCGCCTCCGGCGTCTATAGAAAAGAGATCAACTCAGTGTGCGGAGTTTAAATCTCTCAAGTCATATTACAGGTTAAAGTAAATACAGTTTAAACTGCCGTATGCAGAGAAGACGCCGACGTGTCGCACTTATCATTCATATTACATCAATCAGATCATCGATCGATCATCGATCATATAATATCATAATATGTCATATATTTCCTTATCTGAGTCAGCTTCTCCATGCCTCATCTGGCCGTGCAACACTCAGTGTCACAGACTGTATGCAGAAGTATTATTTTAAGCAACACATTATGTTGACGAAACACTCGAGACAAATGTAATTAAAGTCAGATCCACTCGTGTGTTAGACGTGAACGCGCTCTGAGCTGGAGAGAGAAACCCTGGCTTGATTTACCGAGTTGATAACCAGCGTCGTAAGACCGCTTAGCGAGATCTCGTTTGTTAGTTTGTTCTTGTTAGTTTGTTTGTTACTCAAACATATCCAGGGTCTGTTGAACTGGCTTCGTAGTACAGGGCACAGGTGGCTAGCAGCGCTAAGGTCAAAGACACAGACATTATACATTATATTTGTATTTTACCAGGATGCAGTGACACACATATTTACATATTTACATTTACTATCTACAGCACCCGCCGCCCCTGACATCCCCCACTCCCCCCGTTGACAATTTACTAGCGGTACCGAAGTGGGCCGGTCGAGAGTCCCGGGATGATTTTTAGTCCCAGTCCACCACTGGCTACATGACCTATGATCGCCCATATTGACGCACCTCATTCCTAAACTTCTAACAGATACAACATAAACCGATCCTTCAGCCTCATATGACCTCTCAGACCAACACATCCTCACTCCTAGGTCGGCCTATGTTGACGTTATGTCAAGTCCCCTGCCGGCTTTTTCCAACGCAAGGGGGGGGGCCTTAGCGTCCATTTTCAACGCAAGGGGGGGGGCCTTAGCGTCCATTTTCAACGCAAGGGGGGGGCCCTTAGCGTCCATTTTCAGCTTTCCGGGATGTCCATGTGCTTCTATGGACGCTCATGGAAGCACGGCATTCGTTTGTGTCAACTGCCCTTAAAGGCAATGAAGACACTACACTACCCAGAATCCCCAGCTATCGTTTGGACACCATGTGCTCTGTTTGACAAACCCCGTGATAGTCCTCAAGCTCTGTGATTGGAGAATGTGCTCCGAGGGTTACAGAGCCTCGAACAGCACTTGAAATGGGATGGAACCACGGCAGACTGTTCAAAACTGGATTTGAACGGGTCCACCGCGTCCCCCCCCTCCCCCACCCCGTCCCCAGAACTACACATGCTGGCTATTCTGTTTCGCAACATGTTCTCTATGGCACGTCTCTACTGGGAGTTGTAGTTTTAAAAGACGTTTTCGTATTTCCCATAATAAGAAGTTGCCAGTATTAAACTGTGTACATCCCTGGAGGTTTAGGGGACAGGAAACACTCACATTTAAAACATATAATTAATAAATGTGTGAAAATGGCTGGTGCCCATAATGGGCAGTATTAATATATATACCCACACGCCAGCTAAGGTCAGAAGAGCTTTATTTAACAGCTGGACTTATGTTTGTGACCCCTCCTGTTGTTAATTGATAACATTACATTACATTAATTGATAAGCCTGAAACATGCACTTGTCAAGGTTCAGAGGCACATTTTGCAAATATGGCAGTAGCCATCGATCAGCTTAAGATAAGATATACTTTATTGATCCCAAGTTGGAACATTTGCATTACATCAGCATGTGTAACAGTTAAATATGCAGTGGTGTTTATTTGAAAATCATTTAGTATAATCACATAAATTCTGTGTTTTATATTTAACAATTCTGTGTTCTTTATTTATTGATTGTTCAATACCTGACAAGGCCGGAGATGAAATATCTGCATACATCATAAGAGTATAATACATTATGTATAATATCAGTTAAAATAAGTGCTTCAACATAGTTAACATTGCTGGAGGTATGCACACATATTGATAGATGTCTTGTAATGCACTGTTGAGGAACCTGCGACCCAAGTTTTTCATTCAATGCAGAACTACACCATAGTTGTGTTAGGCCTATATGATATGTCAATAAACCTTAGAACATCTTGAAATCTTGAACGGGATGTGCAAAATAGTCATTATATACAGTCTTTAATTAACTATTAGTAGAGAATAACGAGTAATGAATATACTTTATAGGGATCCTATTAATATCTAATAATAAAAATAATGAAATTCAATAACATGCTTTAACCACCAGGTGTCTCTTTATATCATCTGTGCACCTTTATGGTGTAAATACAGCCTATCTACCAATTGGATCAAATATAAAAGTGAGCTGAATTAGTGTTGATACGGCAAGGAGACGTATTGTGTGAAAAGAAATGTAAGATGTTGTTTAATGGCTGATATATTTATGATCCACGTCACGTTTTCAGTTCCTCATGTTTGTCTTCTCATCAGGGCTATAAATACAGAACTACGGCAGATATGTAATATTTAATGCAGCCGAACCGTGTACTACAATGCCGTTATGTGATGACTTTCAAAGAGAAAAGCAAGCACACTCGGAATAAGGTATTATTTTATTTTTTTTAAATGTTTTCGGTCTGTTTCCGGTATTTGTTAATGACGATGTGCTGTGAGATGTGAGACTGGAATTGCACAAGGGGAAATAACGTATCTTTAGATGCGGATTTTGTTTGCTAATATGTTTGCGCTGTGGACCAACACTATACATTGACGGGGAAGGGGGTAGCAATAAAGATAACACCATTAAACAGTTACACAACATAACATAAATAATATCGATAGCAGCGTCCCTAGCAACCACCTTGGTAACAATGAAAACGTTGGACGCAATTTCCTGAAGTAATCTTCGTAATAACTAGCAAACTAAAGATCATGTACATCCACTGCACACATAATCTGAAATAACAACTCATATTTCTCGCATCAAATGACATCAAAACGCATTTTAATGGCCAAACTAACTTTAAAATAGGCATTTTACACCCAGAATAAAACGAAGTTCGGCCATGTTTTCTTTTTCTGCAGGGAGAAATGATAGCTGGGGATTCTGGGTAGTGTAGTGTCTTCTGCCATCCTTTACTCCGAAAAAAGATTTGTTTCTCCGAATCGAAGGGGAAAAATACAAAAGCATTGCACACAATTTAAACCAATCAATGTTGTGTAATTAACAAGGATAATCTGGTGTTTTTTAGTCGATGAGTAGTGCAGATATCACTGTAAAATCAATCGTCAGTAAGGGGAATATTTACTTCCGGGTGTACAATTCTCCGCTATCCAATGAGAATGGACGCTCACATTGCCTTTAAGGGCAGTCGACACAAACGAATGCCGTGCTTCCATGAGCGTCCATAGAAGCACATGGACATCCCGGAAAGCTGAAAATGGACGCTAAGGCCCCCCCCCTTGCGTTGAAAATGGACGCTAAGGCCCCCCCCCTTGCGTTGAAAATGGACGCTAAGGCCCCCCCCCCTTGCGTTGGAAAAAGCCGGCAGGGGACTTGACATAACGTCAATATAGGCCGACCTGGGAGTGAGGATGTGTTGCTCAGACACGTTCAAAATTAAACTGTCATCGCTGTCTGAGCTTGCTGCTGTGTGCACCATCGTGCGTTTACATGCAGAAACTGGGATCCTGAACGGTGCAGCTGGAGCGCTGTGCCCGCAATGACGTCACCCATCATTTGGCGGGACTTGAAGAATCCGCGAGAAGATCCAGAAAATTGTCAACATTGAAGGGCAGATTAATAGTTATCAAAGTACAAATATCCAAAATCAGTTCAGTAACGGTTTTCAAGGGGACAATATTTACTCAAATTGATGGGTTTGGATGATGGGGGAAAACCGTGTCACAGGCTCTTTAAAGCTTTTAGTCTACCAAGGGTAGTTTTCACTATAAGTAAAACATTTTTTTTTTGACGGACACTATAATTTATAGTTTTTTACTATGTTCAATCTGAATTTTTTTAAAAATAAAAAACATCTATATTGATTCTGACTTTTCTACATCCAACTCACAGGTTTATCATTACTTTGAGAACAAATATTATTAATTTAACCCTTGTAGAAGGGAAAATATGGTCATTTGTTCTGGGAATGTCATTTTCGAGCTTGAGACCTGAAAAACAGGCTCAGGGCTAAACTGGTTAAAGGACGCTTCACTTTGCACACGGTGGGGATGTGTCGGCATCTGTCGGCATCTGCCGGCCCCGCGACGGTAGCGCGTGCACGAAAATACGCGCATCTGCCATGGGAGCACAGGGAGGTTGATTGCGACCGAATGGAGCCCTATAACGCCTTTGGGGAGCTGTGGCCATTCGGGAAGCGATTTTAAAAAGACCCCCCCCCCTACACACCGCTGCCCTGCTCGTCTCGTACGCATGTCTGTTATATGAACATGCCCTCAGACACTGTTTCCTGCAAGATGTTGCGGGAGGGCCCCGGTACCAGGGTCTGTCATGCAACAGGTTAAGACTAACTCTGCTATGTCTTGCCAACACAAACGTTCCCCGAAACCCCCACTTTATGTTTGAATGTGTTATCTTATTATACTCAAGCCATACAAGTTGAATGTTCTACACTGTAAAATATTACCATGATTTCACAATATTTAGCTGTAATATTTTACAATATATTACTGTTTTACCACTTTACAGTCTTTACCTGTGATGTTCACAATATAATACTTTAATTTAGAATTTCACAGTGAAATCAATACATTCAGTTAATTACTGTGGATCAATGATTACCAGGATTTCACAACATGTTACTGTATTATTTCAAAGTAAAATACTGTATTCAGACCATCCTCTGTGATAACACAACAAATTAAGTGATGTTCTTGCTGTTATTGCTCTTGCTGTTATTGCTCTTGCTTGGCTTTAAATACTAATTTCTTTCTTTGGTGCAGGTTTTACTTAAATTGAAAGGGGCACCGCTGCATGTGCCTTAAAATGAACGATGCAACATATAATATATGTGAAATTGTTGTCTTGGCTAATTGTTTTCAGTTGCTTCCTGGGCATTAACCCTGAGATGGGCTCGAAAGCATGGCAATTTAAACCCCCATGTCAGGACATTCTTCCGAAAACTTGTTGACTTCGAGTGGATGTCTGTGTAGACATGTGCTCCCCTCCCCCCCTGGCTCCGCCTCTGCCCAGGTGTTCCAAATTCCACTCAGCCGTGTATATATAAAGAGAAGCTGGAGGAGAAGGAGGTCTCGCCTCTCCTAACGCCGGGAGACACTCTCCATAGAATGCCATTTTGAGCTGTAGGCCATATTTTTGCAGATGTGTTTATGTTTTGCCTGGAGGACCAGAGGCCTGTACTACGAAGCAGGATTTTCGCTAAGCCGGCTAACTTCAGGGAAAACTCGGGTATAGGCGGCGCGTGAGGCTCAGGTTTGGGAAGGCTAAATAACTTTTTTTTACCTGACGCTGCCCGCCTCGCGTCTATAAAGAGATCAACACAGTGAAAGCACCGCCTGCTGACCGATCAGAGTAACCCCTATATTCCACCGGGTCCGTCTACGGTGCGTTACTGGCGCGTTACAGGCGCGTTACGGGCACGTTACGGGCGCGTTACGGGCGTGTTACGGGCGTGTTACGGGCGCGTTACAGCTGCGCCGTGGTGCTCACGCCGATCGCGGCCACTCTAGTCAATGGGCTATTCCACCACACGCGGCGTGTTACGGCTCAGAAGCGTCCCAGGAGCGTCCCAGAAGCGCCTCGGCGCAGGGCTCCTCTAAAATTACCCCTAGTTTCCACTGGGTCCGTCTGCCGCGGCGTCCGCAGGGATCGCGGCCACTCTCGTCAATGGGTGCTATTCCACCAGACGCGCTGCATTACGGCTCAGAAGCGTCTCGCCGCTGGGCTCCGCTCGAAATAGGATTGAAGTCTATTTTTCGACGCGACGCAGCCGTAAGGTAATGTCCTGCAGGAAGTGGAACGGTGACAGCATTCGGCCCACCCCCCAAAACTGGTTCCTTCTCCTCCCTCCATCCCTCCTCTGTAGTCTTTCCAGTAGGAGAATAAAGGCCAGCGTTCTCCTTCGGTTTACAGGCACTGTGTGTAAATTATATAGAATAATTATGATGATGAATGCATTTGTTTTACCACTAAAATACAGCAACCCATCTTTGATTCATGTTTTTAACTGGACTATTACAATTATTATCAATTATGTCTGTAGTCTACAATACAACAAAATACGAACTAACAACAATAAACACGATTTAAACAGACACTATAATAAACCATTTAACTACGTAGCCTACTTACTTTCTTGTAGAAGTACAAATGTCCAGGAAATATGCCCAAATCAACAAGAACTGCGAGCCGGCATGCACGACGCTCCGCTTCGGTAACGGCCCGTCCACACAGCGGCATGCGTTGAAGCTTCCAACGCTTCTGTCCATTCACTTTGAATGGGGTGACGTCATTTTTAGCCGAACTGCATTTTGGGAAGCGACGTGGAGCGTTGTTGGCGTTGCTCGCTTCAAAAGTTGAGCAATGTTCAAATTTTGACGCCTCGACAGAGGCGTCAGCCAATCGAATCATATGCCAGTACAAGCTCTAGCCAATCAAACCACGTGCTTGGGTGTATGGGGCGGGAGATTCATGTGATTGGTTGTTGGTCGAGTGTCAGACACGCCCGCCGGCAAGCGTCAACACCCGCCGCTGTGTGGACGGGTCGTTATGCTTCTGAAACGCTCGTGAAACACGCCCGGTAGGGTATGACACCGGAGGAGGCCGGACCAAAACCACGGCGCAGCCGTAACGCGCCGCAGACGGACCCATTGGAAGCTAGGGGTTAGTGTGCGGAGTTTAAATCTATCAAGTAATATTACAGGATAAAGGAAATACAGTTTAAACTGCCGTATGCAGAGAAGACGCCGACGTGTCACACTTATCATTCATATCACACTGGTATCATGTCATCAATCAGATCATTGATCATATAATATCACAATATTTCCTTGACTCAGCTTCTCGAGCCGTATCTGGCCGTGCAACACTTGGTTACATTGTCACATATACTGTATGCAGACGTATTATTTTAAGCAACACATTAAGTTGACGAAACACTCAACTCAAATGTAATTAAAGTCAGATCCCCTCGTGTCTTAGATGGGGCAGTATCATAAAACTGTTGTAGCCTACGCTTAACACTACGCCTAACACTCGGTAGTTTATTTTTTAACCAGTTCTGTATTCTCCTTGCAGGTGCAACTAGTATGTGGCTTGTATCCTGGATTAAGTAATGGATGTTTAAAGTTCATATTTGTCTAATATTAGTTTACTTTTCATGAAGTAAGTATGACGCTGCGCTGTCAGTACACTTGTCCATATTTGTGGTTGGTCAAATCAAATGTAGCTAACCCCGCCCCTTTCACGTGAACGCGTTCTCAGTTGGAGAGAGAAACCCTGGCTTGATTGACCGAGTTGATAACCAGCATCGTAGGACCGCTTAGCGAGATCTCGTTTGTTAGGGTTAGTTAAGATAACTCAAACATATCCAGGGTATGTTGAACTGGCTTCGTACAGGGCACAGGTGGCTGCATATCAGCGCTAATGTCAAAGACACAAACATTATAGCCTACATTATATTTTTATTTGACCAGGATGCAGTGACACAAATATTTGGGAAGGCTTAGCCTGCTCTAGTCTACAGCACCCGCCGCCCCTGAACTCGGGGTTTCCGCTCCTACGACGCTGGTTCTCTTTTTAGCAGGCTAGATCTCCATGGTAACTTATGCTGAGCGGCTACAAAAATAATCGATTTGTTTTTATATCACATCCGACGGGAGGAAATTCAGCAGCTCTCACTACCGATTTGTAATCCTAATTTAATCATCTTCACCACGATCATTTATGTTTATGTTCGCCGAATTGACATGAAAGCACTGACAAATATGAAGATACTGTAGTCAACTTCATTAAAACGTTATTAACGTGCCTAAACTCAGTAATTCACCATTTCTACGCATGACAACACACTTTGTCCGTGTTTGGCTCTCTCGCCGCACAGTGAAGCATTCCCGCATTCCCGCACTTCCGGCTTCCCCAAAAACTTCAAAATGAGTCGAAGGAATTTCACCGCGATGTTCGAAATTATTGATATTTATCGGAACGGTATCGCACCTTCTTTTTTAAGCTGACGGTTCGAGATGACTAGTAGCCCAATATTTCATTGCACAAATGTCACGATCACAGATACAGATCAGAACCCAATAGCACGACTCAGATACAACCAGTGTATTGCAATGTTCAGTGTATTCAGGTCAGGGACAGGCAGGGTAAAAACCAGGAAATCCGTCAGACAGGCAACCAAAACCAGGCAGGAACTCGAGATCCGTAAACAGGCAGGCAGGGATCAAAAACCGGGCAGGACAAACATCTAGGCTAGAGAACAACACTCAGAGCTTGGCGGAAACGACAAGACAATCTGGCAAAGGACCAGTGATAGTGAGGTGGAATACATACTGTGGAGTGATGAGGGAATGAGTAACAGGTGAGGGGAAGGGCTGGGGAGACCAGGTGAGGGAAGTGAGCTGATTACAAGGGCCTGGAGGAAGGCGGGTTCTATTTCGTCCCTACTGACCGCCAGAGGCGTGCATGCGCAGCTCGAGTACCAATAACAACAAAGTCACCTGTGACCCACGTGACACCGGCTATATCAGCCGGTATTGTCAGAGGATCTGTTCCTTTCATCGTCTCGCTGCGCGAGGGTACCGTGGCTACGTTTTTGTAGCCTACAGCGTTCAGGTTTGAACGTTTGATCTGAGGGATTTCTCTGCAAACAGCTGGCCGCGTGGAGCTTCGTGACTGACAGTCGGAGCTACGGGTTGTTAAACGCGTCCTCCAGGAGCTGTGGCCGGCTGTGCGCTGTGCAGAGCCTCGACAGACAGGTTTGTGTCAGCTTGTTGCTGGTGATGGCTGTGTTTCCACACCCTCTCCCAGCCAAGTTGTCCTGATTACCGTCTTATTGTTTGTGGCTTAGACTTTCTGGTGACGACAGTGTTCCCGCTTCCTCTCCCATAAAGTTGCCCTTATGCTCTTTTGAAAGTTCTGCTTGTGGCGTTGTGCCCGAGCTATCATTAGCATTTGAGTCCCAGCTTTGGCTGCGTCCCTCATTGAATTTAGTATGGAAGCCCAGAGGGTCATACTTTAAACCCGTTTTTCATTTAGATGCAGAAAGTAAGGTAAGTACTTTCTATTTCTTAGAAGCTATTATCTGCTCTTAACATTTGTGTTCTGACTTGGTCGCTTGATTGTTAGCAGCAGCCGCTTGGCTAACACCTTGCTGTTGAGCTTAACTATTAACTCAGGGCAGTGCTCCCGCTCCCTGTAGCATAGGGTTTGATTGCAGTAGCGCTAGATCGTTGTATTACTGCTCCTAGTACTAGAATCCTAGCACTAGGATGATATGCAGAGAACATCTTCACAGCGGGTGCTGTGTGCTCGGCATGTGCGGTTACTACTGTAACCAGGCACGGTTCTATGCGGGCTGTTCTCTTTCTTAGAAGCTAATTATCTGGTCTTAACATTGTGTTCTGACTTGGTTGCTTGATTGTTAGCAGCAGCCGCTTGGCTAACACCTTGCATGTACGGTTAAGCTTCATTATTTAACTCAGCCGGTGAGGGCAGTGCTCTCGCTGCTGCTCCCGGTAAACGCATGGTATGGTTGCAGTAGCGCTATATCGTTGTATTTACTGCTCCTAGTACTAGACTCCTAGCACTAGGACGATATGCAGAGAACAATCTTCACTGTGTGTGCCGTGTGCTCTGCATGTATGGCCATTAAGGAGGATTTCATCCTCCCAATATTATATTGTCTAGTGGGCAGCCGTTGGCTGAAACTTTTAGGCACCGGCCACAGTTACTATTGTAACTAAGGTTCTAAGCCGTAAGTACTGGCCATAATTACTACTGTAACTACGGTTCCAAGCTGTGTAAGTACTGGCCATAGTTAATACTGTAACTACGGGGTTAAGCCGTAAGTACTGGCCATAGTTACTACTGTAACTACGGTTCCAAGCCGTGCACGTACTGGCCATAGGCAATACCGTAACTACGGCTCTATGCTGTGTAAGTACTGGCCATAGTTACTACTGTAACTACGGTTCTAAACCATGTACGTACTGGCCATAGTTACTACTGTAACTACGGTCCCAAGCCGTGCAAGTACTGGCCAGAGTTACTACTGTAACTACGGCTGTATGCTGTGTAAGTACTGGCCATAGTTACTACTGTAACTACGGTTCCAAGCCGTGCAAGTACTGGCCAGAGTTACGACTGTAACTACGGTTCTAAGCCGTGTAAGTACTGGCCATAGTTACTACTGTAACTACGGTTAGATGCCGTGTGAGCCCTGGCCATGGTTACTGCTGTAACTATGGCTCTGTGCTATTCTATTCTTTAGAAGCTAGTTATCTGGTCTTAAACATGTGTGTTATTTGACTTGATCTCGCTTGATCGTTAGCAGCAGCCGCTCGGCTAACGTCTTGCGTATACTGTTAAGCTTCTTTATTTTACCCAGCTAGGTGAAGGCAGTGCTCTCGCTCCCGCTCCCTCTACCGGTAATGCGGATGTAGCTACATCCCTTTTTCTGTTCGGCGAGTAGTAGCACCGCTCTACTCTTCCCGTTCAGCAGGTAGCTGGTGAAGGCTGTGTTCCCGCACCCGCTCCCGGTTACACTGCATCTGGCATTCGACTCTAACTTAACCAGTGAAGGCAGTTCTCACCCCCACTCCTGGTAGACGCCAAACGGCCTCGTTTTTCCGTTGAGCAGGTAGCCGGTGAAGGCTGTGTTCCCGCACCCGCTCCCGGTTACACTGCATCTGGCATTCGTCTCTAACTCAACCAGTGAAGGCAGTTCTCGCCCCCACTCCTGGTAGACGCCAAACTGCCTTGTTTTTCTGTTAAGCAGGTAGCTGGTGAAGGCTGTGTTCCCGCTCCCGGTTACGCTGCATCTGTCATTCGTCTCTAACTCGACCAATGAAGGCAGTGTTTTCGCCCCCGCTCCTGGTAGACGCGGAACTGCCTTGTTTCTCCGTTAAGCAGGTAGCCGGTGAAGGCTGTGTTCCCGCACCCGCTCCCGGTTATGCTGCATCTGGCATTCGTCTTTAATTTAACCAGTGAAGGCAGTGTTCTCGCCCCCGCTCCTGGTAGACGCTAAACTGCCTTGTTTATTCCGTTAAGCAGGTAGCTGGTGAAGGCTGTGTTCCCGCACCCGCTCCCGGTTACGCTGCATCTGGCATTCGTCTTCATTTAACCAGTGAAGACAGTGTTCTCGCCCCCGCTCCTGGTAGACGCTAAACTGCCTGGTTTTCCGTTAAGCAGGTAGCTGGTGAAGGCTGTGTTCCCGCACCCGCTCCCGGTTACGCTGCATCTGGCACTCGCCTCTAGCTCAGCCAGTGAAGGCAGTGTTCTCGCCCCCGCTCTTGGTAAACTGCCTTATTTACTAATCCAGCTAGGTGAAGGCAGTGATCTCGCTCCCGCTCCCTCTGCTGGTAACGTGGGTGTAATTACATCCCTATTTCTGTTGGGCGAGTAGCGGCGCGGCTCTACTCTTTCTGTTAAGCAGGTAGCTGGTGAAGGCTGTGTTCCCGCACCCGCTCCCGGTTATGCTGCATCTGGCATTCGTCTCTAACTCAACCAGTGAAGGTAGTGTTCTCGCCCCCGCTCCTGGTAGACGCGGAACTGCCCTGTTTTTCCGTTAAGCAGGTAGCGGGTGAAGGCTGTGTTCCCGCACCCGCTCCCGGTTATGCTGCATCTGGCATTCGTCTCTAACTCAGCCGGCAGTGTTCTCGCCCCCGCTCCTGGTAGATGCTGAACTGCCGTGTTTATTAATCCAGCCAGGTGAAGGCAGTGCTCTCGCTCCTGCTCCCTCTGCCGGTAACGTGGGTCTTTTAATTAAAAGTTAAACTTGCCCTTAAGAACACAAAGGAATGAAGGAACGCAACTATCTTTTGTGTCCAATACGTCGCCCCCAAACATTATTTTCCTTTGTTGCTGCTGTCAAGGGGTGAACTCAGGGGCATGAACTAAAATGCACAACTCAGACTCAGACTCAGGTGGTATTCAAAAAATAAAGACTTTACTGGATTTAGCACAGTAACAAAACAAGAAATCACTCTTTCGAGGAAAAACTAAATGCAATAATCAGGAGCATGAGAAACGGGATACAACCATGGAGCAGGCTTGCACGTAGTCATGAATGAGAAACGAACTGGCACTGGACAGGTGGGGACCAACACAATATATACACAAGGTGAGGGGCACAGGTAGAAACAATCAGGGCGGGGTAAACAATCACGAACACAGGACACTAGGGGTGTAACGGTATCTGTATTCGTCCCGTACCGTCACGGTTCGGACGTCACGGTTCGGCACATGCAGTCATACGGCGAATACGCCTTTTTTTTACGAGTGGGAAAAAAGTCTGTCACTCAGGGCAGTATTACACTATATATAATCCAGGGGGCGGTATTGCGCCTAAAAGCCAGCCGCCCGTAAATAACAAATGAAGAACAAAACGAACACAATACATGAAGAAGAAAAGATAGCAGCTACGGCGAGTTCACACAACACACAGGAGCTATAAGACCCACCTGCTTCTTTTAAATCAGCTGTGTGGGAACATTTCGGGTTCCCTGTGGACTACAACAATGATGGGGTGCGAGTTGTGGATCGGACGAGGGCGGTGTGTCGGCGTTGTTCGACAGCGGTGCGGTATGCTAGTGGTAACACGTCAAACATGCTCAATCACATCCGAGTCAGTCTCAGTCCCCAGCGAGAGGGTTTTCTCGACGGCAGGTGACATAGTTACCGCCCACAGATCTGCCCTCACTGCTGACAACGTAGACTAACTCATCTTTCTGAAGAACAACTTGAAAATAGAGTAAAGCTTGAGTACCTTTATGTAGGCATAATGCTCACACACTCACAAGTTAATTACACATGTTAGACATTGCTCCTAAAGGTACAGATTTTATCTTGTTTTATATTTATCATTATGTATTTTATATTTTGACATCAGGAGATGTTATACAGTTCTGTATTGCCTTTTATTGATTGTGATTGAAACACTTTCTTATTATTTATTTTAATATTTTCAAGACATTCTTTTTAGTTGTTCAGCTTATTTAACCTTTTAGTTTGACATCAACCAATATAAATAATATGGCCATCTGTGTGTGCGTGTTACTGTTTGTAGTTTGTTTTTAACTGTGTAATACAGTTAATGATTCCAAATGTTAGAGTTCCCTATTTTCATACCAAAACTTGCACTACTGTTAAAAATAAATAACAGCAAAAAATGAAATGCAGTTGGGACTTTTTTTTGCTTTTCCTTGTTGTACCGAACCCGTACCGAACCGTGACCCCCAAACCGAGGTATGAACCGAACCGTGACTTCTGTGAACCGTTACACCCCTACAGGACACACATAGGGGCGGGGAGCATGGAGTTCTGAAACGAGAGGGAGAATTACTTTTCACAATAAGACAGAGGGCACAAAACAAAGGGACATGACAAAACTAATATAAATAATACACTTTCATAATAAGTTTCTGAGACATGACAGCTGCTCAACATTGTACATCCATGATAAAACCTACCAAAAAGGCTTCCAACGTAAATAGTAAATAGTGTGCTACATCTCAGGCTGAGAACCAGCTAAAAAAGCAACATTTCAAAGATGTGAACTATTTTTAGGCAGTATGCCAGAGCTCAGCAAAATTAAGACTGCAATATGGAAAACACATAACAAGGATACAAATAGGTTGTAGAATATTTTGTATAGGGAAGAAGTATGATTTAGAAAGATAAGACAAGGAGGTTCAGGTCGTGACTTGATACGATCAAAAACAGAACAAATACAAAATTAAAGTAAGGATAGCTTCAATAGAAACCAGTAGAATTGGCTCAGCAGGTGGCTGGAAGAGCCCAAAGGTTTAAGAGATGGCCTAACTATCACTGACTAAACCAGTCGTTTTAACTCCCACTTGGCAGCTTTTCCCTTTTTTTGTCTTATTTTGTTGTGAACCAACATTTGCTTGGATGTGCAAATCTCTGTTTTTGCTAAATCTATATAAATATTCTATTTGTGTGCCTATCCTTATTTTGTCTTTTCCCCTGCTTCAGTAGGTGCTCTAACAAATGTATTTCCCAACAGAAATCTTTAATGTTCCTTTGATCTTATTGAAAGGTTAATACAGAAAGTCAAATATTAGGAACACCTCACAAATACTTAACAGATATCTGTCACAGGTAATGAAGTCTCTTAGTAATTAATAGTACAAACACAATATCACCGCCCCCCCCCCTGATAGGATTACCATCACTAGGTGGGTCTTTTTAAATTATGCGATTCAGTCAACCATCCGAGAAATAATTTGTTTGTAAAGCCGTTGTCTTTTGAATTATATACATTTCTCTATGTCAATAATCAAGTCCTCTCGTCTAAATGGAGGTAGGCTTAACCAACTTTTAACTTTTTGATGCCATTTTCAGCCAACACTACAGTTTTTGTGTGTTGCCAGAGTCAACTCAAAGTATTAATTTTCACCAATTTTCATTGTACCATCATTGTGATCCTCAAGCTCAAAGACATTGCCAGCTGGTGAAAAAGTACCAAAACTGTCCCTGAGAGAACAAACAATTCCCTGAATTACTGTTGAAGGTTTCTTATCACCTCTCTTAACAGGTTTGATTTGAAGGAATTTGCTCAGAATCCTTGAATTATTTGAAGTCTTTGGCACACTAAGTGCAATCCTTTCATACCAAAGAGCTGTGGCTCAGGAAGTAGAGGGACCCATTGACGAACCACCAACCTTTCCATTTGTGGGACAACACCAACAATGTGCGTGAATGCAGTCTTCCTGCGCAGGTGGCACTTGTATGAAAGTATCTGGCTCTGTGTGGAAAGGGGGGAATGGTAACCTGTATATGACTTGTAGTCACCAGTACAGTTCACCATTCAGCCTGCCCATTTACTAGCAATGTATCATTTAGTTTCCCTAAAGGTGGCCTCTTTATTACTGTAAAAGCACAACTAAATGGGACATTGGTCATTTCATAAAGAGGTCGTGGTATGTTGATTTTCAGGTTCATAATTGTATTTTGTGACTCTACTGGGACATGTTATACAATATTTTTATTTGTATCGTACTGCCTGTACATATGGATATCACTTGCAACACAATGGAGTCCAATGGGCGCGTTTCAGGCAGGCGGAGGGAGTGTGTGGGATAGAAACTCGCTCTTGAAGGAACTTTATGATTTTAGTCTTTGCAGACCATTCACATGCACAAAAAGCTATATTACACACTAGGAATGGGAAAACCCCCCAAAGCTTAATAGGGCCTTGGGCAGTTTCAATTCACCTTTGTGGTTGTTGTTACCAGTCCAAAACTCAAATATGACCTATTTAGTTCTCTGTCATTTCAAATAAAGAAATCTTGACATATACCAACAAACTGATAGCCACTTGGTAAGCATCTTCATCATCATCATTTTGACTAAAATCCAAGATTATTATTATTATCAACATGGGTGAATTAATAGCAACACAATTGTCAAATAATTGTTCTCGTTGAGTTTGAATACTTGCTCATGACTGTAAGAAAGTAATCATGGAAAGGAGTACATCAACTTAACAGTGGAGGAATATTAAAGAAGGTTTGGATGAGATGACTGAGTGCAGGAGCTCTGGCATTGAGATGCAGAGAAAATGAGGGCTGTGTCAGAGACAGCGTTGTCAGATGGATTTACATAAGAAACGCAGCGATCTAAGAGCAGCCAGAACCCGGCTTTAGTGAAGGGGCTCAGCCAGGGCTGCTGTGGCATGACATGACACAAGACCTCGTTTCATTGCAGAGGGTCTTAAGAGCTTCTACACCAACGTGGGCACACATGTAAGAAATCTTAGTTGTTCATATATCAGCATTTGGGGAAAATTCAGGGCTTAGTAGCATACCTATCCACACATTTATCTTTTTTCTGCCACATGTCCGGAACAAAGTGGCAGAAGGCTTATTAAAATGTCCCAGATGTCCTTCTCCCTCGCCATGCCATCCAGATCTTCCCGACATCCTGAGGTGTTTGTGGAATATTTAGTATAATTAATTTCAGTAGAGTCTGCAGTGTATGCTCTCAGCAGGCAACGTAAATCCACATTTATTGTAATCACTTTTAATTTTGATGAGCTTTGGCAAGATACTTTGTGACCAATGGCAAGCCATGTTGACATCTGTGAAGGATTACGTTTTTACCAAAATCATGTTATTCATGCCATTGCTTTTGAGTTAAATAAGTGTGACAAAGTTGCCAAAGAGTTATCAATGCAGTTAATTCCAACATATGGTCAATATACAAAGGAAACGTGTGTCTTTGAATTGTTAACTTTTTAGGAAGTATATTGCTAAGGAAAAGAAAGAAATGATGTGCAATCCTGAGGAACAACAAGCCATAGGGGTAAAGGACCGGTACTGAAAAGATGCTTCAAAAGCTCCTACTCGTGCTTGTACGTTCCCTTGATTGCTAATGTGTGATAGCAGATAGCTCGCCAGCTACAATACTTTACCAACTATCCCTGCGAGCAGTCTCCACTTCACCGAGCTCGAAGAACCACATATTAATAATAATAATAATAAATTGTATTTTTATAGCGCTTTTCTCGAACCCAAAGACGCTTTACATTTGGGGAAGGGTAGACAAACAAGGACAGGCAATAAAACAACAACATTAGATTATGGATACATTTTGCTGTGCCACGTTTTCCTCTGTTCAGACCCAAAGAAATCTGGGAAACATTCTGACCAGACTGCCAAGCCACTTTATCACCCATCTAGCCTTCCATCCTTACATTTGCTACTGCTCTATGAAACCCATTCGCTATTGGTCTGATATTGGTAACCCTCATGGGGGCAAGGGGCTATTTCTGGTGTTAGGGTGTAGCCAGTGGATAACAAGACCCAGATTTTCTTTCCCACGTATTGCTCACAGGCGTCTAATAAGTGACTTGATGTGCAAGAATAGAGTTCGGGTTGCATCCACGACAGGATTTATTTACGTAGCAAGTGAGAAAGCTCATTTTTAAATATCCGCCTATTCCTGTCTGTCAATCTAATCTTATCTTCACTAATGAATGAGTAGACATTTTTTATTGGGAAAACACACAAGGTGGAAAAAAAAACAGGAATCGGAGGAAGAAAGTGCAAAAAGGGACAAATATATATATTTTTAAGTTACTGTAATGCGATGGAACCATGTTGAATTAGTCTCTCTCTCACACACACACACACACACACACACGCATGCACACACACATGCACGCTATGAGAACCATGTTATTTTGTTGCTATGTGTCTCCCAGTCTCACACACAAGGTTGCACATTTACAAATACAAACACATGACACAGATTCACATGTGCACACCAACATAAATGCACACAAACTAATGCATGCACACACACGCACACACACACACACACACTTCTGTTTAGGGAAAAAAGTAATTACTTTCTCTCCCTGCCTGAATGCCTTCAAAAGCCTCAGTGGGGCGATTCCCCGGTGAGCCAGTGAAATTCACTTTTGAGAGAGTAAGCAGTCTTATTGTTGCGCACTGGAACTTTGATTGGAAAGGGAGAAAAAATTAGAGGAGGAAGAGGAGGGGGCATGGGATGATTGGTAAATAAAAGTGTTGGCCGGTATTATTTGTCTCTGTCATTTTTCCCATTTATTTTTCTTTTACCGAGTCTTTGTTCTCGACTAACGACCGCAGGCAGACAACAACGACAGGTTACGTTTTTTTAGAAGCACTGGGGGGCATGGCACATGTGTGTGTGTCTGTCACAATCCCTCCTCCATTAAAATCCATATCTCCTCAATCTTTCAGAATCAATTCTCATCAAGTTTTTATGAGCAGACAACTCTATTTTAAGATCGCTCAACCTTGACTTTGAGCCGCTCACTTGGTCCAATTGCCAGACTTTTGTGTACGGTTGGGGCTCTTTAAGTGGCATCAAAGTGGGCGCACACACGGTGACTTATATCCCGCAGACTCCTTCTCGGGGGCCGCAGAATAAATGAAAGAGAAAGGAATAAATAAATTAACAAAGCTGAGTCTAAAAGCACTGATGATGCGTCCCATGGTGGACTTCGGGGGTGGGGGGACTTTCTTTGAGCGAGCACACGCTTTGTGACGCACTGTAGAGAGATTTCCAGTGTTGTGTTGGAAATGTCATCACGCTGCTGTCGAGCTAATACTTTGGTGAAGTTGTGAAAACAATGTGCAGCCATTATGAATGCATTAAATGGACATTCTTAGGCGTGCACACTCTTGCTGCTCTTGATCATGACTTGTGTGTGTGTGTGTATCTGTGTGTGTTTAGAGACTATGCAACCCTCAAGGGGGAATAGAAAGGGATGGATGAAGCAACTTGGAGAACAAAGAAAGTCTAGAGGGACTCTATTAACATATAAAGAGTTTGACTGTATGTAGGTGTGGGGGTGTGTCGTTGTGCATGCGGGTACATATCCTCACACAAGCCTAGATTGCCATTTTTCCAAGTGTGTGCTTATGTTTTTAACAGCTAACTCCCCTGCTTTATGGTAAAACACGAAAAGAACAAGAAAAAAAGCAAAGACACCAACACTAATAAGGCTGTTGAATTATGAAAAGAACATAGATGCGTACCCCCCCCTCGGCACCTGAGGGAGGCTGAGTATCTTCATATATGTGGGAGCTAGTCGCTATTCTTTCCTCTCATCCCTTTCTCTCATGAGCGTTTCATCTTGAAATCTAGTGAATCTTTTACAGAGAGCTGGTTTATCTTTTGTGTGTTCCTCATGTGTCGGAGTGTGTTTCCAATGATCCTCCGGACTGACGTCAGCTGCATCAACGTGTAGTCAGATCAGAGGAGAGCTGAAAGAGGAAAGAAATGGGTGAAAGGAAGATATGTTGTACAACGGGGAAAGACAGCACAAGTGAGACGGCAATATGGAAAGTGTACAAGAAAGAGGTGGAATGAATACGTCGAGGAGGAAGACTTGGATATTGCAGCAGGAGCAGGAAAAAAAAAAAGAATTTGCTGGCAAGATATGTGCGTGGGGGTTAGCGTTTGCCTCTTTCCCTCTCTTCCTCCCTTTGATCTCTGTGACTTCTTGCCAGTAGGAGAAAGTGAGGAAGGTAAAAAGAGAAGGAATGAGAGGTTGAGTCAAGGAGGAACAGAGATGAGAGGGAAGGTAGCAATTGAGAATTTGGGTGAAAGAAGAAACGACAGCGAGAGAGGAGGGAGAACATTCATCATGATTGGAGGAGAGGTCAGAGGGATCTTGAGGAAGAGATGCTGAGTCATGAGGAGAGATGGAGACAGATGAGACGGCAGGGAGCAGAGTGTGAGATGAATGGGGTGAGGCGAGATGGTGACAAAGTTTCGCCGCAATTATTACTATTAAGCAAAGCGATCAAAGTCACTTAGCATTTGAGATCAAATTACTCGATAATGGTGCCTGTGAGGTAATTTGTTGGAGAAAATGACGCTTAGAAAAGGGCTGTGACCCCTGAGGAGGAGCTGTAGGAGCTGTAGGAGCTGTAGGAGCATCGTGGCAACACTTTCAGCGTGCCACACTTTATCTATACTTAATAGGGAAGTTATGGCTGGCTTGAAATGAATGAGTAGCCACCTGGAGACAAGCAGTTGGACTAATTGGATAGATTGCTTTGGAGAAAGGCAAGGATTTTATGTTTTCCGTGATGAGTTATAGAGTATAGTGCTGTGAAAGGAGTTCTATGGGTGTTCATGTTTGTTTCATTCAAAGACAATGAGATACACAAGGAGCAATCCCAAGACAGAG
Organism: Pseudochaenichthys georgianus; assembly: GCF_902827115.2. Taxonomy (NCBI): domain Eukaryota; kingdom Metazoa; phylum Chordata; class Actinopteri; order Perciformes; family Channichthyidae; genus Pseudochaenichthys; species Pseudochaenichthys georgianus. Next base: position 12,905,732 of record NC_047503.1, on the reverse strand, counting down.
ACACATGCCTTTGTATGAAAGAGTTGCACTTCTTCAGATGCTTGTTTGAATTATGGATCAAATGACTGAGGAATGTGATAAGGGTCACTTGTAGTGACAAACTCACAGCAACGTATATCCAGATACTCTACTTCCCCTTTAAGCGTTTTAGCGACATTCAGTTCACTGTTTTGGTTTTTCATTCTGCAACTTTATGAATTGGGTTCGGTCTCACAGACCTCACAGACACGCTTGAGCTGCTGTTTTTAGAAGACATTCTGAATATATTCACCAGCAACACAATCTAGGAACGTCTAAACGTTGACACTTGTAGCCTTAGGTGGACATAGTGTACGTAAAAGGAATTTTGCAAGCTCAAATCTGTGTCAAGTGAACAAGAACAACACTTTCTGCTAATAAAATGGCAGGTTTGGAATGGAAAGAGTGAGCTAGCATTACTAGTTTCAGGTGCTTTATGAAAAACATGGCTGCACTAGGATATATCTGACGACAACATTTCCATCAATGGTTTCCAGACTATTCGGGCAACGCTTACGTTAACAACGTTTCGAATGATGGCTTCAGGACTGTTTGTAATGACAAGGATTGCATTCAGAGCATCACCATGTCCTCAGCCTCAGAGGTGGTGTGGAGGACGACCTGCCTGGTTTCTGTGCCCCAGACACTGTTCCTAAGATGCTGTGTCCCTGTGGCTACAAGGACTCTATTGCACAGTTTTACTTCACAGAACACGCGCAGTGCGTAGGGCCTCAAGTTATGCCCCCCCCCCAAGTGCCATTCTTTCTGAACAATCGGTGGTCTGCAATATTTTAACTCCACACTTAACCCTTTAAGAAAAAAACAGGTACTATTTGTTACTGTTTTCAGATTAAAGTAAAGTGAGTTTAGAAGAGCTGTCTGTACCATGCAGCATCATTTATAAAAATAGCAAATACGGGCCAAGATGTTTGTTTTTTGCTGAAGAATGAAACAGAGCTTTAAGAAGAGTGAACATTGGTTCCAAGATGTCTCCAGAGACACACTTCAAAAGAATGCTAATGTTGCCACCTGTCTCCTGGATGTGTACATTGGTTTGCTTGAACATAGGCCCTCATAATTGTACAGTATAGGGCTATACAGGATATATCAAACGTGTGATACTCAGCTATCACATGATACCAGATACCAGAGCTATCAATTTAGCTATGTAAGAACCTGATAAAACACTAACTAATTCACATTCGGGACAGCATTGGAGGTGTTGAGCATCAATAAGGAAGACAAACCAATAAAGCTCTAACTTCATGCTGGTATTCTTCTCCATAGCAACGTTGGTTTTGGCTCGGAGCTAATTGCAATACCTAACTGAGAGAATAAACAGAGCGATAATTACAGATGATGGGAATAATATAAACCTGTAGAACTGTCAAATTATCCAGGAGATTTAAGGAACTGTGAAGATGTAATTAAGATGACATTTGGTTAAAAGAAATCTCCTACTTTACAACTACATTAGACATGTGTGAGGCGGGAGGCCCCCGTGAAGTAAAGTGAACTTCTGCCGCGGCTTCATTAGCAGTTTTGAAGAAAGACGCTTTAATCATGAAAGTATTCCACTCCTTTCATATCGGGACACAAGGCTTTCCGTCTCATTCTGCCAATTTTAATATCTAAATATAACTAATTCAACAAGAAAGTGAGAGGAATAGACAACTGTGTATGTGCCAGGGGATTTCCCTCCACAAATTAAATTCCCCTATTTGAGCCCTTGTCTGAATCTGTGCCTCCCAGCTAAGTTCATGGCTTATACCGGGGCTCAGGTGTGTGCATGACAACTTGCCCTCACTTTGTTGGCAAATCCGACAAACAATTGATCGGCTAGTTGAACTCGGGGAGCTCTTTCATGTTCTGACATGTGTTCCTGGATAGATGACGGTGATAGGACGTTTGAAGAAGAAAGCCGCCGCTGTAATCAGGACGCCTGTCAGCTTCAAATGGATTAGCGCTTTATTTGCGTGCCTTCACTTCACAGTTCAATTGCGAAAGGGGTGGAGTGATGAAGGGGGTAGGTTGCAAGAGAGGGGAGAGAAGGAAAGGCATTTTAGAGAAGGTGGCGAAAAAAACAAGATGCACACTTTGCTCATTAGCAAGAGGAAAAGCTGTTTGAAGTCGGGACGTTTGGCAGTGTTGGCAGCAAATGCGACAAGAAGGCTCCGTAATACATTTTAAGTTTCCTCACAAGCTTCGAGGAATGATAGGAACATAGCTAAAATCCCGGAATGACAAAAATCCTGTGGCTAAATGTTTGCTCTGAAAAAAACATATGTATTTTACAATTATTATGTATGTCCTTCAATCTATTCACATGGGTGTGCGGTTGGGTTCACAGCACTATAGGGGCTTTTTCGACGGTAGGTATCACTGAAGCTGTAAATTATACACAGTGTGATATCTCAACATTGCAGTACGGTGCCATCTGTGTAACAGGATGCATTTGTTATGCAGCGCTGCCTTACATATTCTACATTCACTAAGAGGTGTGATCATTTGCTCATGCATTTGTTTGCTTTGTCTTTCTGTACAGACTCACATCATATTTTATTTATGGTAGGCATTACTTGAATGCATTTGAGATTATGATTTACATTCAAAGATAATTAATTATTGTTTAGGTGCACGTTTTCTTCAACATCTATACATGGTAATATCTGTAAACTAACTGCCATTTTGACAGGTCGTAACTCTTTGAATACTAATTGGTTTAATATTTCTCTACCAATTGCTTAGAGGAGCTCACTGTACAGTAAGCCTGATAGTCATGAGACTTGAAGCAAATAAAGGAAATAAATAAATAAAATAAAAAAGTGAAATGGTGACTTGCAGACTTAACCAATGCACGGGCCAGAGTCTAAATTCATTTGAATATGAGTCATATTATTGCGCGAATTATCCAGTGTGATGAAGGAGGGCAGCAAGACCGTTTTGTCAATTAACAGGGTGACAGTCATCCTACGTGGGAATGGGAACAGGGTCGGCTGCTAAGTGACAGTTTAGTGCAGGTGCTGATTAGTCAAATACAAGTTTGTTTATGAAGGTTTAATTATTTTCTTTGGGAACTAACATCCCCTTATTTGGTTTGAATAGACTCAGGTGAGTGACTTCAAGAAAATACAGAAGAGGAAGTAAAAGCTTACAAGATATCACAACCATTTAGACTGATTGGTGAAAAAATAGGCCCCAAACATGTACTTTCACTCATACATCTTTCAATGATGGTTGCTCACACAAATATTGTAAATCAGATTATGGATCCATTTTAACTCCACAAATGTGTCGCGCATTTAAACTGAATTTTAAATTGCTTAATACTGTCAGATAACCATTTGTGAGCACAAAAAAGTTAGCCAAAAAAAGCAAACATTTCTTACATTCAAACACGATCAAAACATGAGCAAGGGTTCTTTATTGACCTATGCACTCTTTTAATTTGTGTAACCACACCAGTTGTGGTCACAAAATCTGTCCAAAGACAGTAATAAGTACACTTAACAACGTAATCAAAACTACCCTGAGGTAGTTCCTGATGCATTAGAGTCGAAGACCACATTTTGCCTTGATGACACAAACATGCAGACTCACAAGCTAAACTACACTCTCTCACAAAGTTTGACACAAAAAAACAACCTAGCCAAAAATCAGGACCTTGTTAGTGGACGTACTTATGATGGTACATGTTGGTGTCAAGTACGATGCCAAATACATTAAATGTCTAGCCAAAACAAAACGGGTCATGATATAAATTAACAACCACACAAATGTTCAAACTTCCGCTTTGGCCCGGGCCCAAAGGCCTGGGGACCTTACCTTGGCCTCCACTGCTTGGTCCATGCCCCTCTTTGATATCTAATCATATTCGTGACCTCATCTTGCATGGCTACACACCATTTGGGGAGACCAATATGTCCATAAACATTAATAACCAAACCAGGCAAAGAACCTACATAGTGGTAATTCTTGATACAGTAGTTGCTGTAGCTACTAACAGCAGCCTCTGAAACACTAATAGCCCATCTGATGACTTCATCCCCACTTTTTATTCTTTTCTATAGTACCATTATGTTCCTGTAAAAACAAAAGCAGCTCTGAGACATTGTCTTGTTTTCTTTTCATATGTTGGCGAGGGAACATAAAGGAGAAAACAAGGACCTGATTCGTTCTTCCCCACCAGGGACGCCTTCCATCCGCCATTGCCCACTTCGGGGGGCGGCGTCGTCTGTCCCTGAAGACTGCGCCACATCCAAGCTCCCTGGAAATAACTAGGGCATCTGGGAGAAAACTTCACAGCATAATTAAAGGAGGCCTACACCCTCGTCTTACTTTGTGTGTTTGTACATCACAGCGCAAAGATACTTTTGGGACGAGAGTTAAGTGATTAGTCGCTATGTGCAACCCAAATGTGGATGACAGCCTTCTCACTAGCTGCTTTAAAGACACTCTTGATAAATAGTGCTTCATATAATGCAACTGTGTGGTTTTTAAAGATCCAAAAGGAACATCTTCTTGGGCTTTAAAAGCTAACACACAGAAGACTGTTGAATTTGGTTAAAGCCATTTGTTATAAATCAGGACTACACTGGCAGTAGCACATTATCTTGTTATACACCCTTCAGTCACTCCCTTTCTTTTGGCCTCATTACCTCTCGTACACTGCTCTTCATTTGGTTTTTTCCCTTCTTCTACGCAGCACTCTTCGTCTCCCTGTGTGTTATTTTCTCTTCCTCAGAACCTTAATGACCTTCCCTCTACTCGTTTCTTTTGATTTGAGAGGTGACGGTGTTAGAAGGATGAAAAGACAGAAGACGTAGGAGACAGTGGAAGCGGGAGCAGCCGCAGAGAAGAGGCCGGGCGGGCATGAAGCTCTGTCATTTTCCCAGCCACTCACTCGTTAAGTCAGTCACTCAGTCCGAACAGACTGTACCCGCACAGTGGCTTCCTCTTAACTCTCCATTTCATGGATGTAGACAGAGAGGTAGCACTCACTTTGCAAAACATGAAAGAACACTTTACACGGCAGAGTCCCCTCGGATTCCTTCCTCTCGTCGCACTCACTGTCAAAATATTGACTGAGGTGGGGGAAAGCAAGCTGCATTTTACTCTCATGTATCAGACGCTTTGTCCTTTTGAATTATTAATATTTCCGGAAGGGGGGTTCGCGCCGGACACAGCGCTATCCTCAGGTCTTTTTAACACATCTTCAGCGGTGTTACCTGTGGAACCAATCCATGGCTGCCTTGAGATTGTTGGCTCAAAGCTCTTTTCCCTGTTACAACTGTTGTGTAGCTCAAGGCTAAAAAGAGGCTGAGTGGCTCTTAGTGAAACACCTGGCCTCGGGCTGCAGCTACTTTCAGAGTGTTTAGCTAATGGCAAATTGTAGAGGTTGTATAGGTTCAAATACACAGGATGGTTGTGTGCCAAATTGCCCTTAGGTGTAGAGTCCGGCATATTCATTTGAATCAGTGTTGAGAAACATTTAGAGAGAGAAACAGTGAGTATGACTGAAAAGTGACCTTGGACTTTCCATGAAATGCTTGGAGAAAACTCAGATGAATGCACTTGTGGCAGACTAAGCATGAGGTAATAGCCATAGTTGTAAGATGCTAGTATTTTGTGGGGATGAAGGTTTTGTCTGCATTTGGGGAAGTTTTTCTAATACTGTGGAGCAAATTCTTGGAATACAACCACTGATAGCGCCATGAACCGAGCATTATTTGCAACGGTTAGTTGTAAATAATGTTTGGTTGCACAAAATACAGTACACTCGTGATATTACCACGCAAACACGCCCAATCAAGATGAGGTTTTTGCATCCTTTTTGCAATTATCCCTGTAGAAACATAAGCAATATTAGGAACAACAGAAAGAGCTCATAACTGGCATAATTAACATTTTAAATGTAGGAGGACAGCATAGGCGTCAGTTTCCAACACGTCTCTCTGAAGAGGCCAATATTGACACTGTTACTCTCTCTATGTGCTGAACCCTGTGAATCTGACACATATATTTGCATTGAAATGGGCCAATTTTGCACCAAATGGATGTATGTTATACTTTCCTGCTTTGATGTGCATTAGATGCTACATTAGGTATCTTGCATTTATCTGCAAATAAATTTTTTACAACAACTCATTTTTATTAAGATGTCAATAATTCCTTCAAGGTTTTCTTTCAGCTGTTGTGACTGTTACGGATAGGGGAGCAAGATGGGGTGAATGCAAGAGATACTGTTGACAGGCAAGGCAAAAACAAACATAATTTTTCGATTATTCAATTGGTTGGAGTTTTTCTTCACGGCTGTTTAACAAGATCAAGTCCCCTCAACAATATGTTCAAAACAGGCACAGATCCATAATTAGTTGCGCTGAAGTGGAGTATCCATATTGTTTAAAACCAGCACATCAAATTACACATGTCAATTGTGCAAGTAGAAAGCAGCAAGAAGAACACAATAGTATGTCCACAAACAGTAATTGAAACAATAGAGACTGGGAAACAGGCCTGTGCCAAATTGGCATAGTTGAACCCAAATAAAAAATAAATTGAAAGATTGCTATCTTTGCAAGGATGTCCAAAGAAGTTTTGATTCACACGGCCCGTCCACACAGCGGCTTTGGAAAAAGCTTGGAGGTGGGCGTGTCTGAAGCTTGGGGGAGTTTATGCGAGCAACGCGACTGTGAACGATGTCACTTGAGCGGCCCGATCAAGTAAGGAGACAGAGGCAGAACGTCTTGATACAACCCGGTGTGGGTATTTATTCATCATTTGGTGCCTGGTCGCCCACATCAATATTTCACAATGACTGTCTCCCACACTATTTCCCCCCAAATGAGCCCAACATGCCACCCTTTATAGCCTCACTCATCGGCCCGTACCATCCAAAAGGGGTGGCATGTGCAGAGATGGTCAGCTCAGATAAGGACCGTAGTTATTCACAAAACATCCTTTACTGGAGAATGACAAACATCCTTTACTTACATTCTATTTAATTACGGTATGAAAAGAAAACCCGTTCTAAACTAACACGCCAAATGTACCTAATAACAAATCACCCCCGCCTCCAACCTGCTCCTTTGACCCCATCCGGAACGATAAAAAGGACCCGCTGTTTCCCCGGGGACCCTTTACGATGACGGACCTTGGGACCGGAGACGGGAGAGCAGGCGGAGGTGAGTGTTATGATGTTGACTGTTATAGGAGTAACCTGTACCATTAATGCACCTTATATATCGTGACCTTTACACACTAAACATATCCCTTGCACATAATCTCAACCGCTGTCAATCTACACAAACCAACACTTTTGGCGCTCTTGCTATAACTCCCCTTTCTTTCCAGGTGGAGCCGAGAGCCCGACCAGCGTCTGCCAGACGACATCACAATTTAATACAGTTGACTCATTTAATACCCACTACATCAATGAACAGTATAAAATGTGCAAATAGGCAATGTTTGACTGTACTGTGCAAATCCCCATGTGCAAGATTACACAGCCCGAAGCCGTGGCGAAGTTACCTTCATCACATTTCCTTCCCCCTCTCCCCAGGAAGCACAGTGTTCTAACCGTTTTGGCTTCGGGACAACCAGTCCGCTACCAGGTTTGACTTCCCCGGCCGGTACCTGACCGTAAAGTTATACGGCTGCAAGGCAAGGTACCACCCGACGATACGCATGTTTGCGTCCTTCATCTTGTGAAGCCATTGAAGTGCACGATGGTCTGTCTCCAGGATGAACTGCCGTCCGAGAAGGTAGTACCTCAGGGAGTCGATGGCCCACTTCATCGCCAGGCACTCCTTTTCAATGGTCGAGTACCTTGTCTCCCTGTCCAACAGCTTCCGACTGAGGAAAACCACCGGTTTCAGCTCCCCATCCACTTCCTGTAGCAATACCGCTCCAAGGCCTACCCCTGAGGCATCTGTCTGAAGGGTGAATAGCTGTTCAAAGTCTGGTGAGTGAAGGACCGACTCAGTGGTAATGGCTTGCTTCAGATCCTTGAAAGCTCTGTCACAGTCCTCGTTCCAGCGGACTTTGGCTGGCACCGAGGCCTTGGTGAGGTTGGTCAACACCACTGCTCTTTCTGACAGCTGAGGGATGAACTTCCGGTACCAATTGACCAACCCCAAGAAGGACTTTACCTTCTTCTTTGTGGTTGGCACGGGGTAGGCGGTAATCGCTTCGATCTTACTCAGTTGTGGGCGGATGACACCTCCCCCAATGACGTAGCCCAGGTACTCCACCTCTTCCTTGGCAAAGGCGCATTTACGGGGGTTGATGGTCAGTCCAGCAGCTTGGATCGCATGGAGGACCTGTTGTAGGTGATCCCTGTGTTCTTCCCATGTTTGGCTGAAGATCACGACATCGTCCAAGTAAGCTGCGGAAAATGTTGCAAACTCCCGCAGTACTTGGTCCATGAGCCTCTGGAAGGTCGCAGGGGCACCATGCAGTCCAAAGGGCATTACCCGGAACTGGAACAGTCCAAACGGGGTAGTAAAGGCCGTCAGCAGCTTGGCCTCCGGTGCCAGTGCCACCTGCCAGTACCCCTTGGTGAGGTCCAATGTGGTGATGAACTTTGCTCGTCCCACCCTCTCTAACAACTCGTCGATTCTTGGCATGGGGTATGGGTCAAACTTCGAGATGCTGTTAAGATATCTGAAGTCAATGCAAAATCGTAACGAGCCATCTTTCTTTGGTACAAGCACCACTGGACTGCACCACTCACTGGTTGACACTTCGATGATCCCCAGCTCTAACATCAGCTTTATCTCCTTCTTCAGGGCCAGCACCAACCGTTCAGGGATACGGTAGCTTTTCTTTCGGCTGGGAGCAGTCTCCCTGAGGTAGATGTTGTGCTGGACCAGATTGGTGAAACCAGGCTGCTCGGTGAAAAGCTCTGGATCCAATAGCTCTTTGATTTCTTCTTGCTGGACCGATGGGAGATGTGTTACATCCAATAGACCTGGTTCAGGTAGGTCCGTGGGGAAAAACTGCTCCTCCACCTCCTCTTCCCCCACTGGCTGTATGAAAAAGTGTTGCGATGCGGTGTCTGGTGGATCTTGGAATCCTTTTAGCAGGTTGATATGAAACGTCTGGTGCTTCTTGGTTCTGTCCGGCATATGGATTTCATAGTTGACTGTTCCGACCTGTCTGGTGACCTCATATGGGCCCTGCCATCTAGCCAGCAGCTTGCTCTCACTGGAAGGTAACAGCAACAGCACCTTCTGCCCAGGTTGAAACACTCTTTCTCTGGCCTTCTGGTCATACCAGGTTCTCTGAGTCTTTTGGGCATTCATCAGGTTCCCCTTGGCCAGGGCTGCCATTTTCTCCAACCGCTCCCTCATCTTGACCACGTAGGATACAATGTTTTCACCGGCAGGCTTCGGATTCTCCCAGTGGTCTTTAAGCAGATCCAGGGGACCTCTCACCTCACGTCCATACAGCAGTTCAAAAGGTGAGAACCCGGTTGAGGATTGTGGCACCTCCCGGTAGGCGAAGAGGAGGTATGGCAACCACTGGTCCCAGTCGGCACCTGTCTCTGAAACAAACTTGCGCAGCATGCTCTTCAAGGTCTGGTTGTATCGCTCGACAAGGCCGTCCGTTTGGGGGTGATAAGGGGTGGTCTTAATGCCCTTTACTCCTAGCAGCTGATACACCTGCTTCAGTAACTTGGAGAGAAAGTTTGTGCCGCAGTCAGCAAGTATCTCTCTGGCTATGCCTACCCTAGAGAATAACTGTAGTAGGCAATTCGCCACATACCTGGCTTTAACAGATCTCAGGGGAAACACTTCGGGGTAGCGGGTAGCATAGTCACAAATTACCAGTATGTAGCGGTTACCCGCTGCACTTCTCTCTAAAGGCCCAACTACATCCATACCTATTCTTTCAAACGGAGTTTCAATTATGGGCAAGGGCTGTAACGGGGCTTTAGCTACCCTTTGCCTAGATGTAATCTGGCAGGTCTCACAGGCCTGGCAAAACTGGGACAGCTGGGTGTACAGGCCTGGCCAGGCAAACCGACGACCCACTCTGCACAGTGTTTTATTAAATGCCATGTGCCCTGCCCAAGGAACTGAGTGGCCGAGTTCCATTACCGTGTTTCGGAGTAACTGGGGTAAAGCTAATGCTTCAATCTCACCTTGACGGCGGTACATAATACCCTGTTTAATGAGGTAAATAGCATCCTCCTTAAATCCTGCATCTGCTGTTTTTACACCATCAACCTCTGACACTTTCTCAAACCACTGTGTAAGGGAAGGGTCCTTCCTCTGCAGCTCACCTACATCGGGGGGAATCTGAATGTCTAGCGGGTGACTAGGTACAGGGAGCTCTATGCTTTCCCTAGGGGCTGCCAAAAATGTGTCCCTGCGTTTCTGCGCTTTGGACAGGCGCTGCTTGTTTGTACCTGCCTTGAGCTCAGAATTATAAAATGGTAGCTCACCAAGGGTCGCCTTTGCCGTCTGCGCCCTTGTAGCGACATTACACATCCTAATCTGGGTGTCTGAGTTTACCTTGAACTCCCCATCGGAGGGATTGGGCTTCCCGGGCACTTCTACACTCTGGGGATCCAAGGGAATGACTGGTGGAGGAACTGATAGGGCACTTGGTGATGGCTGTTCTTGCACAAGATCTAGCAATGTTGGAACATCCAGGCCTAAAATGACTGCATAAGGCAGCTTGGGTGCTAGTGCCACCGGAAGAAGGAAAGTCTGCCCCCCGACAGTCAAATACACCTCGGCGGTGGGGTAAGGCTTTTCATCTCCGTGGATGCAACTGATGGTAGCTTTATCAGGGGCCCACTGATCCCTGCCAACAAGACTTGACCTCACCACTGTCTGGAAACTGCCACTATCCACCAGTGCTTCCTCACGCTGACCATTGACTATCCGTGCTTTTTCCTGCCTAACTACTGGCTTCCTGGTGGGTCTCGGAACAGTGCAAAGAAGAGAGGGCTTACTCTGCCTAGCCACTGGGCATGTGGGTCGTGTGTGGCCCACCTCATTACAATGATAGCACCTTACTTCTGGCTGAACCTGCCTCTTAGCATAGGTCATTCGACTTGGCGTGGCTTGCTTGCCGCTGCTATTGCTACCATAGGTGTAACCACTACCCTTTTCACCCCCAAAAGCATTACTTTTGCCCGACGGGTATCGGTTCTGGCAGTTCGCAAAGCTTTTGCTTTCTGTCCTTGCTGAATGAAATACTTCAGCGAGGCGGGACGCTTCCTCCGCAGACTTAGGATCATGTTCCCGGATCCAAACTTCCATCTCTGGGTTCACCATGCGTAGGAACTGTTCAAGGATGAGTATCTCACAAATGTCTTTGATGCTGGACGTCTCAAACCTCACCCACTTGCAGAAGAGGTCCTTCAGTCGGACGTACAGCTCACGTGGGGTCTCGTCCTGTTGGATGTCGAGGGCCCGAAACCTCCGTCTATAGGTGTCAGCGGTGATTTCGTACTTGGCCAGGATTGCTGCTTTGACTTGCTCGTAGTCCTCAGAGTCACTAATGTCCATTAGCACGTACGCACTGCGTGCTTTACCAGTCAGCAGGGGAACCAATCGGACAGCCCATTCTTCTTGGTCCCAACGACAGACCTGGGCCATGCGTTCGAAGGTGGTTAGGAACTGTTCAACGTCTTCATCTGGCCCCAGTGGCCACAACTTCGGCTCGCGGTGAAGCGGTGGTTCTCTCTGACGTCTTGGCGACCTTCGCCTGGATGAAGACGTCTGCTCCCGATCATCACCGAAGTCCCCTCTTCTTCTGGGCCGCTCCTCATCACTGCCTTGCTCTGTTGGCGGCCCCGCTCTCATCTCAGATACCTGGTCTTGAAGCTGCTTCTGAGACTGCATGAGTGCTTTCATCATCTCAGACAGTTCCTCAAACCTGTCCCTTGGTTCACCAGCCGTGGCCCCCTGGTCAACTCCATGCTTAGCCTCCCCGTCACCGGACACCTCTATTTGGTCGTTTTTTTTTCCTCTCTTCATTTTCCCCCCCTTACTTGTCGAATCCCACTTCTGACACCACTTGTGAACGATGTCACTTGAGCGGCCCGACCAAGTAAGGAGACAGAGGCAGAACGTCTTGATACAACCTGGTGTGGGTATTTATTCATCATTTGGTGCCTGGTCGCCCACATCAATATTTCACAATGACTGTCTCCCACACTATTTCCCCCCAAATGAGCCCAACATGCCACCCTTTATAGCCTCACCCATCGGCCCGTACCATCCAAAAGGGGTGGCATGTGCAGAGATGGTCAGCTCAGATAAGGACCGTAGTTATTCACAAAACATCCTTTACTGGAGAATGACAAACATCCTTTACTTACATTCTATTTAATTACGGTATGAAAAGAAAACCTGTTCTAAACTAACACGCCAAATGTACCTAATAACAAATCACCCCCGCCTCCAACCTGCTCCTTTGACCCCATCCGGAACGATAAAAAGGACCCGCTGTTTCCCCGGGGACCCTTTACGATGACGGACCTTGGGACCGGAGACGGGAGAGCAGGCGGAGGTGAGTGTTATGATGTTGACTGTTATAGGAGTAACCTGTACCATTAATGCACCTTATATATCGTGACCTTTACACACTAAACATATCCCTTGCACATAATCTCAACCGCTGTCAATCTACACAAACCAACACTTTTGGCGCTCTTGCTATAACTCCCCTTTCTTTCCAGGTGGAGCCGAGAGCCCGACCAGCGTCTGCCAGACGACATCACAATTTAATACAGTTGACTCATTTAATACCCACTACATCAATGAACAGTATAAAATGTGCAAATAGGCAATGTTTGACTGTACTGTGCAAATCCCCATGTGCAAGATTACACAGCCCGAAGCCGTGGCGAAGTTACCTTCGTCACAGCGACCAACAACCAATCACATGAATCTCCTGCCCCCGACATACAGTTTACGAAGTCAACTGGATAAACTCCCCAAACAGGCGAAAACCTACCAGTTTCACCCACTGTCTCTGCCACCTCCCTCCATGCCTGGCTCCTCCGGTTTGTATCCCGGTAGGTGAACAGGGACTGATCGTACAAGACCGGGTGATTCCCTACCGCTACGATTAATTTCTCCTCCATTTTTTGCAATATGAGGAAATTACCTGCGGTGTGTCTCTCCCAGCATATACGCGGTTTGATTGGCTAGCGCTTGTACTGGCAGATTTGCATAAACGGGATTTGATTGGCTGACGCTTCTGCTGAGGCTTCAAAAGTTGAACATTGCTCAATTTTTGCAGCCTGAAATGCCAGGAAAGCTCCGCTCTGCTGGAAGAAGCTTCCAATGCCGCTGTGTGGACGGCCCGTTCACTTTTCGCCGAACTGCATTGTGGGAAGCAGAGCGGAGCTTTGCTGGCGTTTCAGGCTGCAAAAGTTGAGCAATGTTCAACTTTTGAAGCTTCTGAAGCTCTCGGTGGAAGTGTCAGCCAATCAAATCATATGCCAGTACAAGCTCTAGCCAATCAAACCGCTGCTTGTGTGTCAGGGGCGGGAGATTCATGTGATTGGTTGTTGGTTGAGCTTCAGACACGCCCGCCGGCAAGCTTTTTCCAAAGCCACTGTGTGGACGGGCCGTAAGAGTCACACAGCTTGTTTGCTACTTAAAACACTAGAACTGCCAGAGGTCGCTGAATACCTAAAACCGCCAACGGGTAAAATGTACCCGCTATTGATTTTCAAGGTACACTGTTCTTTTATTTATCATACAGAACAGTGAGTTTTGATCGCACAGGGATGAAACGTATACCAATATAATCTGTGGACTCTCAGCTTTTCATATACAAAACATATAGACATAGTTTGTGCAGATAACATGAAGTATAACATATCGCTAAGAGTGCTGATTTAAACGCTTGGTGTTATACTTGTGTTTTGTTTAGGTACAAATCTCTCTATCTCTCTATCTATCTATCAATCTATCTATAATGTTCTGTTCTATGGACATATAATTGTCTACCTAAATAGACGACGCGGACTACTTCTCTTATTCCAAGTGTCCATCTTTATTCAACTGGCACGTAACCTGCATGCATTACATCCTCAACGTGAGCTCAGTCATCCAAGATCTTGTATTCTCCACGATGTTACACTCTCTCTCTCTCTCTCTCTCTCTCTCTCTCTCTCTCTCTCTCTCTCTCTCTCTCTCTCTCTCTCTCTCTCTCTCTCTCTCTCTCTCTCTAAGGAACCGCAGTAGACAAAAGGCGTTGCTATAGCAACACATCATGTTTATGCTGCATTTTCTATGAGGTAAATATTACCCGCTGGCGGATATGGGTATAAATGGCATTGACAATTGTTAACAACAGAGGGTGCTACATAACACACTTATATGTTATTGAAAAAAAGTTACATACAATCAAAAAACTGCTACGGGTACAATTTACCCGTTGGCGGTTCTAGTGTTAACCAATGGTGGCAATTAACTACCTTACTCAAGCTTATTGTTACTTTGCAAAATATTATTATTGATACTTTTGTATATTATTATTAGGGCTGTCAAGTTAATGCAAAAAAAAATTAACGCCACTAATTATTTTAACGCGATTAACGCATGTGCATTTTTTGTCCTCGGCCGTCCCGTAGTTTCAGAGCGCATCGAGTTTAAAATACCATCTACAAGCTGATGCTGACAGCCCCGCTCCTGCTGCCTGCTTGCTGCAGACCACACTTCCACGCTCACCGGCAGGCCCTGACTGGCCATCGGGAGGACCGGGAGAGACCTTACGTGTATTGTTGTTGTTAGCATCTGGTGCTAGCTAGCTGCGCTAACGGATATAAGGAGCTGTTTAAATGAAAACAGAGGAGCGACATTTCGTCGACAACTGCGCCGAGCACTTGACTTTATGCAGGAAGCCAGACAGTGGGACATTGTAGGAGAAGTCAGCACACTCAGCTCGGATAGTGCGCGCAACATGATTGCAGCGTCCAGGCAGCTCCCGTTCGAGCATATGCCTTGAGTTGCACATAGCTCCAACGATCCATCACACACACACACACACACACACACACACACACACACACACACACACACACACACACACACACACACACACACACACACACACACACACACACACACACACACACACACACACACACACACACACACACACACACACACACACACACACACACACACACTTTGTATTGTATTATTGTATGAGAGAGGTTCCAGGTTGAATTGAGGCGAATATTTGTAATGTTCAGAGGTTGTTGTGTTTAATATTCATGAGAAAATGTGTCATTGTTCAAATGATAATAAACATTTGCATCAAGCATATTTGTCCACTCATATGTTGATAAGAGTATTAAAAACTTGAAAAATATCCCTCTAAGGTACATTTAGAACAGATAACAAATGTGCGATTAATTTGCGATTAATCGTGATTAACTATGGACAATCATGCGATTGATCGCGATTAAATATTTTAATCGACTGACAGCCCTAAATATTATATCATCAAAAAATAGACTATTTGTACCTTGGTGAAATTCACAAGTTACCTGGCACTGTAAATTGCTTCGCCTTTACCAATTTCAACGTTTAAATGAACACACCAACAATAACAAGACTATTCAATAGTTCTAACCTTCTGGAATTATATTTTATTTTGATGCCTATACTTTTTAATTGTTTTACTTCAGCTACATTTTTGAATGAAGCATGTTCATTTGTATGTCAGTGTTTCTTTACCTGGAAATCACCTCTTTCACAACAACTCATCCTCAACAATAACGAGAATGTCAGTAGTGTCAGACACATTCAGCTAATACAAATTTGATATTGTACCTGCAATTCACTACATGCCAAGAAGTATAATTTTCTTTTGATTTCTCAGTTTTTCCAAGCAGGAATATCATTAAACTTGGTGGAAGGTTGTAGCATTGGCCAAGGACGAACTCATTCAATTTTTGAGAAGATCTGAATCACAAGGGGGAAACAGAGATTATGTTTTACCTTCGTTAAAATTGGGAGATAGGGCATTTGGTCTTGGCAGACGTATCCTCTCTCAAAGTGCTCTTCTAGTAGGTCTGTTTTCCAGGAAGCAAGCTTATATTTTCTCTCCTCCCTAACAGCTGTGGAGGACAATCTGTAATCAGTAGGAGAGTATAAATAAACAGGTACATCAGTACCATATAAGTAGGAAGCAGCCATCACCATGGATACAGACAGACCCCTCGCACGCTCAACAGCTGGTGGTATATTATGTCCTGTTAACCTGTAAATGCAAACATTACCTAAATATTGAACACATGCTACAAACTATATATCTGTTATTTTTATAATGAAGTCCTGCGACACAGCCACAATACAGTAAAGTGTGCAAAAGTTGTATATATGCCTCACAAGAAATGATGCTTAGTGAAGTCAGAACAAAACTAAATTATTATGATGGATCCTATGGTATAGCAGGTCAGCACTAGTTCAGACTGTCAAAGGGCTTAATTCTCAACTTCCACTTCAGGAACATGTCTAGTGGTGCTTAAGATTGATAGGTTGGGTTCTTTTCACCAGAGTTTATAGGGTTTAGCTGATTACATTTTAATATGTCAAGAAATGCTACATTTTAAAGCTAGTTATCAATTCCAATGAGCCAATTGGTTATCAACAGATATATTGAATCATCTAGTCCAGTCATACTTTTGTTTCAGTTTGTAGTCCAATTGGAGTTGACTAAACATGCTTTTGGTGTGGGATATGTTTACATGAAGGTAAACAGTGGGGAAAAAGGTGGAATGCCTTGGCCAAAATGGCATTTCAGAACTCCTTGGATTGTCTGATTATTATGACTATTTTGCCTTAATTTGCTAAGAAATACATTTTAGGGTGACTGTCTCCCATAATTCCCAAATCAATCCTTTCGTAGACGTCAACATACAAATCCAACTCCATTCTTGTGTCCTTAATTTTCGTATCAGACCTCAATTAATGACCAACACATGGAAGAGGAACTATGTTGACTGGATATCCATTGGCTACATCGTAACTCAAGAAATATTGGACATTGCCCCCAGATACCAACATGCCGTAGAACTGATAGTCAATGAGTTCTGAGGTTCAATTAGGAATATCTGTTTTTCTAAAGTGCAACAAGTATAACAGTACATCTAACTGGTGTTGGTTAACTGCAGGCAATAATTGGATGTTGATGGTGTGGGCAATCACACATATTTAGCACCCACTTCCAATCTCCCTTCAATGGCAGACATGTAGACCAACATTTATTTTTAATGAGTTATTAGGGACTCACCCCACAAATGCAATTAAACTGTTTTTGTAAACAAGTGTTACTGAATTGGTTTGGAAACTTCCAATTTATACATTTTAATTGCTTAAAAAGAACCAACCATTTTATTGAAAAAGAAATAAATTCCTCTACAGTAATATTCACCCAAATAATTAAATGAATCGCTGCCTACAATATCTAAAATACAAAAACTCCACAGCTGCTAAGGATCAGAGTGAATAGCTTCTGAAATCTGTTATTCAAAGAAGACCACCATGTTGTGACTGGCAAAACTCGAAACTCAAACTAAACAGCTAACACTGACATTGCATTCATAAATTACTATCATTAAGATTGTGATAGTACACTGTCAACGTTTAGCATGCAAAATATGCTCTTGGGTGCTATGCACCGTGCTATCTAGTTAATCAGGTGTTATGAATCCCTGCAGTTTGCTACACTCTCGTGATCATGGAGTTCAAAATAACAAACCAGATTTTTTTTCACAAGGCAACTTCATTTTCAATTTTAATCTCACAATTTGGCATTCTATCACGAATATTTAATAGATTTCAAAGCTGTTAAAGGTAAAGAAAAATATTAATTGAAACGTACACAGAGGTGTAGTCATGGACTCTGACCTGAGTTTCAACAGTCACATTAAAACAGTTACTAAATCAGCCTACTATCACCTAAAGAACATATCTAGGATTAAAAGACTAATGTCACAGCAGGATTTGGAAAAACTTGTCCATGCTTTTATCTTCAGTAGACTCGACTACTGTAATGGTGTCTTCACAGGTCTCACTAAAACATCTATTAGGAAGCTGCAGCTGATTCAGAACGCCGCTGCTCGAGTCCTCACTAACACTAAGAAAGTGGATCACATCACTCCTGTTCTGAAGTCTTTACACTGGCTTCCTGTGTGTCAAAGAATATATTTCAAAATACTGCTGCTGGTTTATAAAGCTTTGAATGGTTTAGGCCCAAAATACATTTCTGACCTACTGCTAAATTATGAACACCAATACTCCTCCCGACACCAGTGAACATCCAGGGAGCAGACATTGAGATTGTGAAATCTTACAAATACCTGGGTGTTCATCTGAACAATAAACTGGACTGGACTGATAATTCTGCTGCTCTGGTACAAGAAGAGACAGAGCAGACTCTTTCTGCTGAGGAGACTGAGGTCTTTCGGGTGCAGGGGGCACTCCTTCAGACCTTCTTTGACTCTGTTGTGGCATCAGCCATTTTCTATGGTGTGGCCTGCTGGGGTAGCAGCATCTCAGCTGCTGACAGGAAGAGACTGAACAGACTGGTAAGGAAGGCCAGCTCTGTCCTGGGGAGTCCTCTGGACACTGTGGAGGTGGTGGGAGACAGGAGAATGGCAGCCAAGCTGTCCTCCCTGCTGGACAATGTGTCCAACCCCCTCCAGGACACCCTGTCCTCACTGTGCAGCACCTTCAGCGACAGGATGCTGCACCCCCGCTGTCTCACGGAGAGATACCGCAGGTCCTTCCTTCCTGCAGCAGTCAGACTTTACAACCAGCACTGCCCCTAGTAGACCCTCCTACACACACCACAACACAGACTATAACACTCCTTGCTGCTAAATACAAACCAACTGTGTGCCATATGTGCAATATATATCTGCCATTAATAACTGTGTAATTTATACCGGGCCGCTAAATCAATATATATATATATATATATATGCCGTTAATAACTGTGTAATTTATACCTGGCTGCTAAACCCTTGTTACTGTTCCAAGGTATGTATCTTTTATTTGGTAAATTGTGTAACTTGCTGCTGTTAAATACTGTCAAACTATGTGCAATATGTGATTTATGTGCAAATACTTTATATACATATGCCATCTTTAATAACTAATATATACCGGGCTGCTAAATCCTAAGAACTGCTACAGGATTTGTAGATTTGATTGGTTTTTGATCTGTATTTTTGAAAATTATGTAACTTTTTTAGTTGTTATCTTATTTTAGCATATTGTTTACTATATTATAACTTAGTACTTTTTAGCATATTGTTTATTATATTATAACTTAGTACTTTTTTAACGCATGTAAGATATGCAACACTAAGCTGTCTGTGGCTCTTTCCTGCTGTAACGCTGCAAATTTCCCCTCTGTGGGACTAATAAAGGTATTCTGATTCTGATTCTGATGAACCATCCAGATCTCTCAGGTCTTCAGGGACTGGTCAGCTTTCTGTCCCCAGAGTCAGAACTAAACATGGTAAAGCAGCGTTCAGTTCTCATTCATAACACTCCGTTCGATGTCTCACTATGGGATGCGCCTCATCGCGGAGCAAACAGAAGCATCAATCTCATTATGCCAATCCTGATTGGCTGGTGATCTTTGACGTCAACGTCAGGGGAAATCACCTCCTATAAGTAGCCTGCGCCACGACGCATGCGTCATTCAAACACCTCTTCTCGCTTCAGAGCACATCTCTAATGGTAGCCGGGCTAGCTTAACAGTCCACAGACTGAACCAAAAGCTAATTTCGGTCGACGGGCGTTAGCCGGCTACCCTATTCTGACTTGCAGAAGAGTATAGTACTAACACACCAGTTAGTATTATAAACAACCTCGCCGTTCTTCCTCTGGAATTAAGGTAAGGTTTTGATTCTCAAGTTAGCAACACACCCGTTGCTAGCTTGTGTTTTTTCCCTCACTGCCGACACCACGGTAGCAAGGACGTTTTTTCTTTTCTCTTCTCACGGAGGAGAAAAGGATTAAAAGAATATTACCACACCAGGTAATATTCTTTGAGGAAAAAGACCCACACTGTCCTTTTTTCTCCGGATTAAAGACAGATTGGTAACACCTTTTTTCTCGACCTACCTGTTAAGAGCGGGTCCTCTCCACGCCTCGCGGCAAACGAGATGGCCGCTTCTCTCCCTCACACCAGAGGAGTCAGGGACTCGGAGGCTCGACTCTGCGGCTGCGGGTTGAAGATATCAGGCACAGACTCACACCAGGTCTGCTCGTCCTGCCTCGGGCTGGAACACGCCCAGGAGGCTATTGACAACCCCGGCTCGTGCGGGCATTGTGCCCGCTTCACCATGAAGAGCCTCCGCCGACGGTTAGCACGACAAGCCAGCCTGTCGGGACAGGATCCCCTCATGTCCATTGATTTTCCGGCTGGCAATCAAGACGCGGGGGCGTCCGCCGCAGAGACTGAGCCCCTCACCATTACGGTCTGGGGCTCATCAACAGCGGCAGCCGCGGAACCGGATTCCCGCGCCATATCAGGCCGGGACCCGGTGGCGGCAAGAGACGCGGGAACGGGGCCCCACGCTATACCAAGCTGGTGCTCCCGGCTGGACCTCACCATGGTTTCACCCGCGGAGGATGTCCTAGAGTTGGATTACATGGAGGACGAAGAGGATGCCTCTGAGTTCCTCCTGTCCTTCGGATGAGCAAGAAGACGACATCTTTGTGTCACCAGCTCAGGCTGCAAAGCCGGGAGCGATGGCTGCTCTCCCGGGCGATAGCACACCAGCTTCGCCCTGTCTAAGCATGGACCTTCAAGCCATGTGTCAGCGCGCTGCATCCAGGCTAGACATCCTGTGGCCCGAAATGGCCAAGGAGACCTCCATCTCCCGGAGATGTTGGATGAGGTGTCGGTCTCGTGGAGAGACCGGCCCTTTAGCAACAAGGCCCCAATCCAGGGTGCCTCCTCCCTTGACTGTGACGGTATGGAGAGGCTCGGCCTGCTCCGCATACCGCCTATGGAACCGCTGGTGGCAACCCACCTCCTACCGAGGATGGGCCCGTCACCAAGCGGGAACCCCACACTGCCAGCGAAGCCGGACCGATTCCAGTCGACCATGACTGAACGGTCCTACAAAGCCGCAGCATTGTCCGCCAGGGCTCTGAGCGTTTCCTCGATGCTAACCGCATACCAAGCGGAGCTCTGTGAGGATCTGTCGAGCAATCCTGGACCGGCCACTCTGGACGAGATAGCCGCGGTCCCAGACATTTGTCTCCGTGTCCAACGCTGCCCCGTCCAGGCCACGGGCAAGGTAGTGGGGATCATGGTGGTGCAGGAAAGAGCTAGATGGCTCAACCTCACCAACCTCCCGGACCGGGAAAAGGAAGATGTGCTCGACATGCCCATCGTTCCCGAGGGGATTTTCGGCTCCGCTCTCGCTTCCATGCAGAGGAAGTGCGAGTCGAAAAAGAAGGAAGACGAGGCCCTCCACCTCTATCTCCCTCGAAGGGTCCAGCCGCTGCCTTCGCAACAGCGGCCCTTCGCAACAGCGGCCCTTCGCCCAAGCTGCTCCGAACCCTGCTAGGTTTAAAGTACCAGGTCAGCAGAGGTAAAAAAAACAAAAAAAAAAAACAATAAAAAGTCCGCTAACTATAAATCCCCTTTTGAGAGCAGCTACGTCCTCTCTCAAAAGGCGGATAATAAACGGGTCTGTGAAGGCACCACCGTCACGTGCATGCGTAGTGCCGGCTGGGGCTGTTAAAACACCACCGCCACGCGCATGCGCAACACACTCTCACTCCCTAAGCGTCCAATAGCGACGTTTGGTCAGTGTCCGTGGCGTCCAATTGTGACGCTCCTAGGCTCCTTCAGCATCATAAAGGGACGCAAATAGCTTTCAACTGATTGCAATGTATTCCCATCTGCGTCGGGATTTGACGCTCATGGAAGCACGGCATTCGTTTATGTCGGCTGCCCTTAAAAGGTAATGTGAGCGTCCATTCCCAGGAGTAAAGGATGGCAGAAGACACTACACTACCCAGAATCCCCAGCTATCGTTTGGACTACACCATGTGCTCTTGACAAACCCGTGATAGTCCTCAAGCTCTGTGATTGGAGAGTGTGCTCCGAGGGTTAAGCCGATTCTCGAACAGCCGTTGAAATGGGATGGAACCACGGCAGACTGTCCAAAACTGGATTTGAATGGGTCCACCGAGTCCCCCCTCCCCCACCCCGTCCCCAGAACTACACATGCTGGCTATTCTGTTTCGCAACATGTTCTCTATGGCACGTCTCTACTGGGAGTTGTAGTTTTAAAATACGTTTTCGTATTTCCCATAATAAGAAGTTGCCAGTATTAAATTGTGTACATCCCTGGAGGTTTAGGGGACAGGAAACACTCACATTTAAAACATATAATTAATAAATGGGTGAAAATTGCTTGTGCCCATTATGGGCAGTATTAATATATATACCCACATGCCAGCTAAGGTCAGAAGAGCTTTATTTAACAGCTGGTCTTATGTGTGTGATAACATTACATTACATTAATTGATAAGCCTGAAACATGCACTTGTCAAGGTTCAGAGGCACATTTTGCAAATATGGCAGTAGCCATCGATCAGCTTAAGATAAGATATACTTTATTGATCCCAAGTTGGAACATTTGCGTTACATCAGCATGTGTAACAGTTAAATATGCAGTTGTGTTTATTTGAAAATCATTTAGTATAATCACATAAATTCTGTGTTTTATATTCAACAATTCTGTGTTCTTTATTTATTGATTGTTCAATACCTGACAAGGCCGGAGATGAAATATCTACATACATCTTATAAGAGTACATATACATTATGTATAATATCAGTTAAAATAAGTGCTTCAACATAGTTAACATTGCTGGAGGTATGCACAAATATTGATAGATGTCTTGTAATGCACTATTGAGGAACCTGCAACCCAAGTTTTTCATTCAGTGCAGAACTACACCACAGTTGTGTAGGCCTATATGATATGTTAATAAACCTTAGAAAATCTTGAAATCTTGAAAGGGATGTGAAAAATAGTCATTACATACAGTCTTTAATTAACAATTAGTAGAGAATAACGAGTAATGAATATACTTTATAGGGATCGTATTAATATCTAATAATAAAAATATTGAAATTCAATAACATGCTTTAACCACCAGGTGTCCCTTTATATCAGCTGTGCACCTTTATGGTGTAAATACAGCCTATCTACCAATTGGATCAAATATAAAAGTGAGCCGAATTAGTGTTGATACTGCAAGGAGACGTATTGTGTGAAAATAAATGTAAGATGTTGTTTAATGGCTGATATATTTATGATCCACGTGACGTTTTCAGTTCCTCATGTTTGTCTTCTCATCAGGGCTCTATAAATACAGAACTACGGCAGATATGTAATATGTAATGCAGCCGAACCGTGTATTACAATGCCGTTATGTGATGACTTTCAAAGAGAAAAGCAAGCACACTCGGAATAAGGTATTATTATTATTTTGGTCTGTTTCCGGTATTTGTTAATGACGATGTGCTCTGAGATGTGAGACTGGAATTGCACAGGGGGGAAATAACGTAGGCTATCTTTAGATGCAGATTTTGTTAAACTTTAATGGCGCATTTCCACTGCAACGGGGTAGCCCCGTTTAAGCGTCCCTAAGCGTCCTCGCTCAGGCCTCGGGCTGCCTCGCTGGCCGGCCGAGGCCGTGGCGCATTACCATTACAGTTTAGGACCTGGGGTAGCAACGCAGTGTAGGCGGGGAGATCAGCTTTTTGGTCGGAGCGACGCTGGGTAAAACTGCAGTGGCGTCATCTTCAATGCGACACAACTCACACACAACAATGGAGGATGTGGAAGCGATCGTTTACTTGTTTCTTGGTGTGTGGCTTGTTATCACAGCAAGAAGGAAAGTGATCACAGCAAGAATTGTATTGTATTCATTGTATTGAACATAAATAAATCCTTTTTTTTTCATATACATGTGTTTGTCAAATGTTTTAAACAAATATTATCTGAATTGAATATTTGAAATTCAAGCACCAGTAAGTACTGCCCCATAATAACATTTGAGGAAATATCAGATCATGAAAACAAAATCTTTCTAATAAATTAAGCGAATATCAAAGCTAACTATAAACATAAGTGTAAAACACGGCAACACTATATTCATAAATGCAAGTGTAAAATAGTGTGGACAATTGTAAACATGGATGGAGGCTAAAGTATCCACAATATAAAATATATATTAAATATAACCTCAATCTTTCTTCTAGACATGTTAAAAGCTTGCTTGAATGGGTTATAGGTTTCTTTTGTTCTCTCGTCTTTGAAATATATAAGGAATGTGTTGTTTGAGTCTAGTAGAACGAGGGTATTACAATTAAGCAATTTCTACATGTACTGTATTATGTATTTATCATGTATTCTTAATACCATTACAAAATAAACATGTAATAATGTTTTAGAGGAGGACCTCAAGCTAGCAAACTCAATTTCTTGCTTTAAATCTCTTAAAAGTAAGGGGCTTTTCCCTAACTGATGGTGTTTGTTATTGCTTTATAAATTCATGTATGTTTATGATTTTTTTATGTTGGGTGCCATTCATTATCAACAAGAGATAAGATAAGTCAAAGAAGTACTTTATTGATGGCAGTATAAAAATACAAATGTTGTATCAAAAAGGCATGCCATTAAACAATACAAATAAAACATGTAAAACTGTATTGCAGCCAGCATAAATATACATGGAATTGTAAATATAAAATGAACATTTTAAAGAAAATAAATAAACAAGGAAGTACAAATGTTGCATTTAAAAATTAACTAGATACAAAATATATAATATGTACAATAACTATTAAGGTTTTTTGAAGTATCAGGGAGGAGACGGGCCACGTCGGCTGCCCAGTCATGGTGCCGTTCCTGCTGGGCCCGATCCTCTCCTCCTCGTTTCCTCTTGCCTGGGTGACAATAAGATAATAATTAGCAATAAGGAAAACACACAGGACAGGTACAGGTCACACAAGGATATAAGAATAACATGTATAAACAGAACAACAGTAAGGTGAACTAAAGAAAGTTCTGGCCCTAGATGTTTACAATGATTGTGAAAGTGAATTACATTATGTCCAGCCTGTTGATAATGAATATAAATATATGTATATGATAGGATGTCACACACAACTGTACTAGCTGCTTACTAGCTAATACTTTACTTGTAACAGAGCATTTCCACACAGTGGTATAGCTTATTTTAATTACTGACGATGGATGATCCAAGGTTTAAAAAAACAAAACACAATTCCAGTCGCTTTGCCATTTCTATTTCTTACCTAGAACCACACGCTGCGGTGTCGTGATGGCACTCGGTGTTGGTGGTTGAGTTGGTGTCGATTCTTCGGCTGGGGTCCGTTCTGGATTCAATGACGATGTGGACGGAACACTGCCATCAACCGTTGTTCGGGAATGTTCCTCCTCACGAGTCCCAATGTAATCATCTAGAACAGCAAAATGACTTGTTAATTCCACAAACTACTGCAGCACAATACTAAATAGCAACAACAACTATAGAAAAGAAAAACTGAACGTAAACAATGGCACATATGGTGTTAGCAAACAATAGCTCTAGCTAAGGCTATCTGCCTAGGCTATCTGCCTTAGCTAGCTATGTAGCTCTTCGGTGCTCCATAAAAGCACGGGTTGTCGAACATTAATGTAAGGATAAAATAGACTTCTTTGTTAGAAGTGAGCGTACCTTGCAGGGACTCCAGTAAAGCCGTTGCCGTTTTCCCTACATCGCAGGAAAGTCCTCGAAAATCAGCGTTCGGGCATCTGTGCAGAGACATCCTGGAACACTTTCACATTTCGCGTTGTTCCGTCGAGCTCCCGCTGGATTTTATCATCCCCAATGAGATGTAGGAACGTCGTCACCTCCTCGGTCGAACACGGTGTGCTTTTCTTCGACGTTGCCATTTTTGTAGCTCCTCCGTTTACAAAATGCTGCAAGCTTGCTTCTAGATATATATGCGACGCTAGGGATGATCTCGCGCGCGATCTTGTGACGATTCTCTCTGACCAATCAGCAGTCGAGTGTTGACGTCACAGCCCTGGCCTGGTCTGATAGAACCACGATTTTATGGGGCCGGAAAAAGAGGGAAAAAGTACCCGCTAGCCGGTACTAGGCTATATGGAAATGCCACCAAAAACTGGCCTGGCCGCTTGAGGACGGTTCAGGACGCACATTGACGGGGAAGGGGGTAGCAATAAAGATAACACCATTAAACAGTTACACAACATAACAGAAATAATATCGATAGCAGCGTCCCTAGCAACCACCTTGGTAACAATGAAAACGTCGCGATTTCCTGAAGTAATCTTCGTAATAACTAGCAAACTAAAGATCATGTACATCCACTGCACACATAATCTGAAATAACAACTCATATTTCTCAAATGACATCAAAACGTATTGTAATGGCCAAACTAACTTTAAAATAGTCATTTTCTACCGAGAATAAAACGAATTTCGGCCATGTTTTCTTTTTCTGCAGGGAGAAATGTGAAGATCACGTGACGTAGACGCCAGCCATCGGAATGAATGGTGAAAAAAACGGGGTTTGTCAAACAGAGCACATGGTGTAGGCCAAACGATAGCTGGGGATTCTGGGTAGTGTAGTGTCTTCTGCCATCCTTTACTCAGAAAACATATTTGTTTCTCCGAATCGAAGGGGAAAAATACAAAAGCATTGCACACAATTTAAACCAATCAATGTTGTGTAATTAACAAGGATAATCTGGTGTTTTTTAGTCGATGAGTAGTGCAGATATCACTGTAAAATCAATCGACAGTAAGAGGAGTACTTACTTCCGGGTGTAAAATTATCCGTTATCCAATGGGAATGGATGCTCACATTGCCTTTAAGGGCAGCCAGCATAAACGAATGCCGTGCTTCCATGAGTGTCAAATCCCGACGCAGATGGGAATACATTGCAATCAATTGAAAGCTATTTGCGTCCCTTTATGACGCTGAAGGAGCCTAGGAGCGTCACAATTGGACGCCACGGACACTGACCAAACGTCGCTATTGGACGCTTAGGGAGTGAGAGTGTGTTGGCATGCGCAGTGCCGGTTGGGGCCGTGAAGGCACCACCGTCACGTGCATGCGCAGTGACGGTGAGGATTGTTGTAATGGGGTACCACCGTGTTCAGACACTAGAGGGCCCCATAACACAACAAATAGAGTCTCAGAGGGTAAGAGATGTGACATCTCCGCTGGCTCTAAGGAGCACACAGTGGAAGATGCTCACAACATCTGCTTGGATTTTCAAGACAGTAACACGGGGTTACAGACTCCAATTCGCTGTCACCCCCCCTCGTTTCTCAGGCATTTTGTATTCACACGCCCGGGGAGAGTCAGCACATATTCTAGAGAGAGAGATCCCCTCACTTCTAGAAAAGAGGGCTATATCTATTGTACCTGCCGAGCAGAGTCAGAGTGGCTTTTATTCCAAGTATTTCCTCGTTCCCAAACGAGGAGGGAACGGAATTCGGCCAATACTGGATTTGAGGGTTCTGAACAAATATCTAAAAATATACAAATTCAGAATGCTCACTCACACATCTCTGCTGCGTCTCGTGCGACAAGATGACTGGTTTACATCAGTCGACCTGAAAGATGCGTATTTCCACATCCCAGTATATTATCCACACAGGAAATATCTGAGGTTCGCATTTCAGGGGATCTGTTACGAATACAGAGTACTTCCCTTCGGCCTGTCTCTCAGTCCAAGAGTGTTTGTACGATGTACGGAAGCCGCGATAGCCCCGTTAAGACAACAGGGTATTCGCCTGGCAACCTACCTGGACGACTGGCTGCTTCTCGCACAGTCGGAGCAGGAGGCTGTTACACAGACAAGTGTCCTCGTAAAGCACCTGCTCAACCTGGGTTTCATAATAAACACAGAGAAGAGCATGCTGTGCCCAGCACAGACTGCACTCTTCCTGGGTTTACAACTGAACTCGGTATCCTTTACAGCCCGACTGTCAGCGGAAAGAGTGAAAGCTTTCAGAGCTTGTCTCGCTCAATTCCAGCTGCGCAAACATGTTCTCTTCAGAACATGCCTGCGGTTAATGGGGCTCATGGCGTCAGCCATCCTGGTCGTACGACTAGGACGCTTACACATGAGGGAGTTTCAGCGCTGGGTAGCCGCCTTAAAACTAAACCCTGCGCGTCATGGCACGCGGAGAGTAATGGTTACTGTGAAATGCATAACGGCACTGCGCCACTGGCTGCACCCGACTTTTCTAGTACGGGGCGTGCCTATGGGTGCTGTCCTTTCACGGAAGGTGGTCACCACAGACGCATGTCTGACAGGTTGGGGAGGTATTTATGAAGGCCGTCCGGTGAGGGGTCTCTGGAGCAGACCTCCAGCGGGCGCACATAAATTACCTAGAGCTTTTAGCGGTGTTCCTCACCCTAAAATGCTTTCTGCCTTTTCTCAGAGGACACCATGTCCTCGTGAGGACAGACAATATGACTACAATATCGTATATAAACCGCCAAGGGGGTTTGCGTTCTCTCCAGTTACACATGCTGGCACGCAAACTGATCTTATGGAGCAGCGGGCGTCTCCTCTCTCTGAGAGCGACGCACGTACCGGGTGTGTTGAACCTCGGGACTGACCTACTGTCCAGAGGTGCACCACTTTATGCAGACTGGACTCTACATCCAAGGATTGTGAGCCAGCTGTGGGTGCGTTATGGTAGAGCCACGGTGGACCTGTTCGCATCAAAAGAAAATGCTCAATGTCAGCTGTTCTTTTCAATGCGCGAATTAAAAGCACCGTTAGGCGTGGACGCACTCGCACACGTTTGGCCTTCTGTACGCGTTCCTACCCCTGGCTCTGATTCCCCAAACTCTGTCCAGAGTGAGGGAACAACGCCACACACTTATCCTGATAGCTCCGCACTGGCCCGCTATGTACTGGCTGGCAGAGATTTATCAGCTGCTGTGCGGGCAGCCATGGCAGCTCCCGCTACGCAGAGACATACTGTCCCAGGCGGGGGGGGGCGATCTTTCACCCACACCCAGAGCGCTTGGCCTTATGGGCCTGGCCCGTGAGTGGTACAACCTGAATACAGTGAGACTCCCTCATAGGGTGATAAACACTATTCAGAGTGCGAGAGATTCCTACACCAGGTCTCTCTAATATAGTGCTGTTACTGGTCCTGGCTTCCGCCAGGTGAGCCAGTAATGTTTTCATGCACTATCTGTACATATTTTTTCACACACTCGGTTCACCCCAGGGCAAACGAGAGTGTTGTTGAAGCCCAACCCTGTCCTTATACCCAAGGTGGTTGGGTCATATACCCCAATGGACATTGAGGCATTTCCTCCGCCGCTGGGTCCCTCCGGGGAACAGCAGCCCGATTTGTTGTGTCCAGTTCGTGCTTACGCACCTGTATGGACAGATCAGGAGTGCTTGTCATAATGACCAACTCCTGGTGTCCTGGGCTAACCCTTATAAGGGCAAGCCTGTTACTAAGCAACGGCTCTAAGCAACGGCTCTCCCACTGTTACGAGTCAGAGTTCGCAGGCACCCTCGGGTCCGCGAGCTCTTTCGACTCAGGGTCTGGCTCCCATCCAAGACATTGGTGCAGCGGCGAGTTGGTCCTCGCCGCTCACTTTTGTCCGCCTCTTAACAGGCTGGGCGTTCTGCTCCCAGTGTGACTCAAGCAGTGCTGGGCACCTGGTTGAGTCAGAGCTCTACCTGTTAAGTTCTGGTTGGTTTGGTGATTTTCGAGATAAGCTCGTCTGGCAATACGGGAGCTACAATTTCCCATAGTGAGACATCGAACGGAGTGTTATGAATGAGAACTATAGGTTACTTACGTAACCCTAGTCCTCAGAGTAACATGAAGTGAGATGTCTCACCAGACGGCCCTCCTTGCTATGGTGAAGCGAGAAGAGGTGCTTATTTTGAATGACGCATGCGTCGTGGCGCAGGCTACTTATAGGTAGGGTTGGGTACCGGAACCGGTTCCAACATTTCGATTCCAACGGTGTCATTTAGAAATGTGAATTTCGGTTCCGCTTTTCGATTCCTGAGGAAATGTTTCTCGCCACTCTCCGTAGCCTACTGCATGACTGCAGCGGGGCGGGAAATGTAGCGTTGTATCTACATTTCCTACAGTGTAACCTGAGACCAGGGCCGGCCCGTTGCACTGGCATTATAAATGTTCGCCTAGGGCGCCAGATCTGTGGAGGCGCCGCGCTGACAGCTCTGGGAGAAAAAATAAATGTTTTGACCGTTGGTGCTCATCCTAATTTTCGGCCTTGATGTAACAACATTCATAATTAAGTAAATGTAACACCCTTTTCATCCCGGTTACACTTTTCATTTGCCCTGTACGATGGGCGCTGTAAGTGATGAAAATGGGGGATGTTGGCTTATCTGGCAACCGCAGCTCACAGCCAAAGTGCGCGTGAGCTAGGGAGAAAGGGAGGGTGCACTGGAACCGGCGATGTTGTTATTAGCATCTGGTGCTAGCTGCTCTTACGGAAGAAGAAGATGTTTCTACAATGATGTGGAGGAGAGTCCTCTCCAGTCAGACTGAGAGGCTGATAACTACAGCTCAGTGAGGTAAAGGACTCTGAGGGTTTAGATAGTTCACTTTAGTCTAAGTTATCTCAGTGGGTCTCAAACGTTTTGATCACAATTTATGTAAACACATATTTCCAAGGCACTCTTTTATAATTATTTGGATGAAACAGGTTTGAAATCATTCCAATGTATACTATAGGACAGTAAACCAGACATATCGTTTTAAACTGGAGAGATAAAAAATATGCATAAATAAAATAGTAAAATAAGATATGAATGAACAACAAAAATAAAATGCATTACATGTAGGCTATTTGTTATTTAATTATTAAAATGTAAACCAATCTTTTTCATATGGGTGTTTGGAGATGTACCCCCTAGATCTAGTCTAGGGGGTACTTAAAGTGCACCAGATTGAAGCATTTTACTTCAAAATGTTCCAACATTTCTTCCCGGTATGCCTGAGAGGCAGATATGCTTGTTTTTCTCAACAAGAACTGTTTTTAAAAGTTGGACTGTTGCACTGTTGTAGCTTCAGTGGTTCTCAGGTTACAGTTACATAGCAGTGAATATAAACGGACTGATTAATGTGAATATTACTGTAAACTAACCTGTGTAAAAGTTTCTCGAATAAATGTAATTTTGTTGGTGGAAGAAGCATGTATCATTTTTTTACCCTGCCCCTCAAAGAATCGGAATCGAGAACCGTTAAGAACCGGAATCGAAAAGTAGAATCGGAATCGGAATCGTGGAAATTCAAACGATACCCAACCCTACTTATAGGGGGTGATTTCCCCTGACGTTGACGTCAAAGATCACCAGCCAATCAGGATTGGCGTAATGAGATTGATGCTTCTGTTTGCTCCGCGATGAGGCGCATCCCATAGTGAGACATCTCACCTCATGTTACTCTGAATGCTTGGGTTACGTAAGTAACTTATAGTTACTATGCTCCAAATATCTGGAACAAACTCCCAGAAACCTGCAGGTCCGCTGCAACTCTGACTACTTTTAAATCCAGGCTGAAGACTTTTCTTTTTGCCGAGGCTTTTAATTGAACTATTCATATCTTAAACTGCACTGTAACTTTTATCCGTTTATTTTATTTTCTTTGCTTTTTAATGACTGATTTTAAATGCCATTTTCTTAAGCCCCAAGGTCCCCCTCGGCAGGTCCTTTTTTTTTTTTTTTCACGACACTGTGTCTCAGGGCAACACACTCTCACTCCATAATTGTCCAGGAGCGACGTTTGGTCAGTGTCCGTGGCGTGCAGTTGTGACACTCCTAGGCTCCTTCAGCTTCATAAAGGGACGCAAATAGCTTTCAACTGATTGCAATGTATTCCCATCTGCGGCGGGATTTGACGCTCATGGAAGCACGGCATTCGTTTATGTCGGCTGCCCTTAAAGGCAATGTGAGCGTCCATTCCCATTGTATAACGGAGAATTGTTCACCCTGAAGTAAGTATTCCTCTTGCTGTGGATTGATTTTACAGTGATATCTGCACTACTCATCGACTAAAAAACACCAGATTATCCTTGTTAATTACACAACATTGATTGGTTTAAATTGTGTGCAATGCTTTTGTATTTTTCCGCTTCGATTCGGAGAAACAAATATGTTTTCAGAGTAAAGGATGGCAGGAGACACTATACTACCCAGAATCCCCAGCTATCGTTTGGACTACACCATGTGCTCTATTTGACAAACCCTGTGATAGTCCTCAAGCTCTGTGATTGGAGAGTATGCTCCGAGGGTTACACCGATTCTCGAACAGCACTTGAAATGGGATGGAACCACGGCAGACTGTCCAAAACTATAGGTTACTTACGTAACCCCAGTCTCAGAGTAACATGAAGTGAGATGTCTCACTATGGTATGCGCCTCATCGCGGAGCAAACAGAAGCATCAATCTCATTACGCCAATCCTGATTGGCTGGTGATCTTGACGTCAACGTCAGGGGAAATCACCCCCTATAAGTAGCCTGCGCCACGACGCATGCGTCATTCAAAATAAGCACCTCTTCTCGCTTCACCATAGCAAGGAGGGCCGTCTGGTGAGACATCTCACTTCATGTTACTCTGAGCCCTGGGGTTACGTAATCATCTATAGTTCTCATTCATAACACTCCGTTCGATGTCTCACTATGGGATATTGTAGCTCCCGTATTGCCAGACGAGCTTATCTCGAAGATCACCGATCAACCAGAATTTAACAGGTGGAGTCCCGACTCAACAAGGTGCCCAGCACTGCTCGGGCCACGCTTGGAGCGGAGACGTCCAGCCTGTAAAAGCGGACAAAAGTGAGCGGCGAAGGCCAGCTTGCCGCTGCACAGATGTCTTGGATGGAAACACCCTTGAACAAAGCCCAGGATGTAGCCAGGCCCTGAGTCAAGTGAGCCCGCAGACCCGAAGGTGCTTGCAGATTCTGACTCGTATAGGCCAAAGCAATCGCCTCCACGATCCAGTGGGAGAGCCCTTGCTTAGTAACAGGCTTACCCTTGTGAGGTTTAGCCCAGGACACGAAGAGTTGGTCATTAAGACGAAGCTCTTTTGATCTGTCCATATATGTGTGTAAAGCCCGGACTGGACACAATAGATCCTGCTGCTGCTCCCCGGAGGAAACCAGCTGCGGAGGAAATGCCTCAATGTCAATTGGGGTACACGAACCAACCACCCTTGGTGTAAAGGCAGGGTTGGGTTTCAACAACACTCTCGTTTGCCCTGGGGCGAACTGAGTGCATGAGGGATGTACAGACAGTGCATGGATATCGCTGACCCGCTTGGCGGATGCCAGGGCCGGTAACAGCACTGTCTTGAGTGACAGATGTTTCATGTCAGCTCCTTCCAAGGGTTCAAATGGGGTCATTTTGAGGAAGCTCTCGCACTCTGAATAGTGTTTATCACCTTCTGAGGGAGTCCCACTGTATTCAGATTGTACCACTCACGGGTCAGGCCCATAGTGCCCCGCGCTCTGGGCGTGGGTAAAGGTTGCCCCCCCCCCCCCCGCCTGAGACAATCTGTCCCTGCGTGGTGGGGGCTGCCATGGCTGCCCGCACAACAGCTGATATATCTCCGCCAGCCCGTACATTACGGGCTAGGGCGGAAACATCAGAGTAAGTGTGTGGCGTTGCTCCTTCACTCTGGCCAGAGTTGGGGGTAACAGAGCCAGGGGTGGGAACACGCACAGAGGAACAGACTTAACGCGGCTCCGCCGTAACGCACCCACAGCGGACTCCCGATCCTTGGATGAGGAGTCCAGTCTGCATAGAGTGGTGCACCTCTGGACAGTAATTCTGTCCCGAGGTGCATAACTCCCAGTACCTGTGTCGCTCTCAGAGAGAGGAGACGTCTGCCGCTCCAAGGGATAAGTTTGTGTGCCAGTGTGTAAGTAAGTAAGTAAAACTTTATTTATATAGCACCCTTCTCAACACGGATGTACAAAGTGCTTTACAGTACAGTACACAGGACACAATTCACAGTACAACTATAAAATGTAGAATAAAAGGCATAAAACGGCAGCAGGTAACACATAGGATAAATCATACGACAAAACACCCATAATAAAAAAAGAAAAAAAAGAAGACAGCCACTAAAGCACCTCCTCCGACGACCCAAAGGCCTGTCGGAAGAGGTGGGTCTTTAACCGCCCCTTAAAAATCTCTATTGAGGCCGAGGTTTTTATTATTTGGGGGAGTTTGTTCTAAAGCCTTGGGGCCACCGCCTCAAAGGCACGGTCACCCCTAGTCTTTAGCCTGGTTTGGGGCACCCTTAGGAGGCCTTGCTCAGAGGACCTCAGGGCCCGGGTTGTGATGTGCGGGTGGATAAGGTCATTGTGTGTGACTGGAGACAACGCAACCTCCCCTGGCGGTTCATACACAATATCGTGTTGTCTGTCCTCACGAGGACATGGTGTCCTCTGAGAGAAGGCAGGAAGCGTTTTAGGGTGGGGAACACCGCTAAAAGCTCCGGGTAGTTTACGTGTGCCCGCTGGAGGTCTCTGCTCTAAGGACCTCTCACCGGGCGACCTTCGTAAATACCCTATCAGCCTGTCTGACCTGCATCCGTGGAGACCACCTTCTGTGAAAGGACAGCACCCGTAGGCGCGTCCCGCACTAGAAAAGTCGGGTGTAGTGCCACTACGCATTACATAATAACCAAAACTCTCCGCACGCCGTGGCGCGCGGGTTTAGTTTTATTATGAGGCCCATGTTGAGTGAGTGCTTTACGAGGACATTTTTCCCCGTAATCTGACTCCACTCGGTGGGCATTATAGATAAAACCCTTCTTTCTAGGAGAGAGAGAACCTCTCTCTCCAGAATATGGGTTGACTCTCTCTGGGTTTGTGAAAACAGATAAAGTATAACTGTTTTGAGAAGCCCAGGCAGATGTCGTGAGTATCTCCTGCTGTATGCTCCTTAGAGCCAGCTGAGATGTCACGTTTACGGCTCCGGCCGGCACTGCGCATGCGCGTGACGGTGGTGCCCTTACAGCTCTAGCCGGCACTGCGCATGCGCGAGACGGTGGAGCCTTCACGACCCCAGCCGGCACTGCGCATGTGCGTGGCGGTGGTGCCCTTAAAGCCCCAGCCGGCACTGCACATGCGCGTGGCGGTGGCTTCACGGACCCGTCAATAATCCGCCTTTTGAGAGATGCCGTAGCTGCTCTCAAAAGGGGAGAAAATTGGCGGGCTGCTTATTGGTTTTATTGATTTTCTCTTAATTTTTTTGAGCTGCGCCCTCGGCCTGAAGCCTGGATGCGTCAGCGGCAAATGTTTTATGACAGAGGAATCAATCAACGTGTGACATGTGTTTGTGCGGACTTGAGGATGGTGTTTAGGCATCTCTCGAGGCGGCGGGAACACATTCACGGAGGGGCGAAGGAGGGGCTGTCACGCCGCTCGCTTCTTCTTCCTCGACTGCTGGCCGAAATTCTGGGTTGGCTGAGCCTGAGCTGCAGCCGGAACCAGAGATTTTCTCGGCCAACTTGCCCTTGTCTCCAGCCTGGGCTGGGGACTCGGGGTGGGCTGCGACCTCTGCGTCTTCGGTGTTTTAAACCGAGCAGAGTTCGAGGCAGCTTGGGTGTCGTGAGTATCTCCTGCTGTATGCTCCTTAGAGCCAGCTGAGATGTCACGCTTACGGCTCCAGCCGGCACTGCGCATGCGTGTGACGGTGGTGCCTTTACAGCTCCAGCCGATTATTACTTATCGTAGCTGCACATACAAGATATCCGATTAAAGCTGAGGTTCCACAGATTATTTAGGTATATAGTATCATCACTGAGTGATCCGAACTCGCGACAGGGGAAGCAAACACTGACATCACAACACGTACCTTTACGGAGCTTTTACGGGAGATCGTCTCACCGTAGCTGTCAATCTGATCAAAAGACGTGTTCAATGGCATTAAAACGTGAAAAAACGCGGATGAATCAGTTAATCCATAGGTTGATAATGTTTCTGCGTAATAATTGTTTTTATTTATAATCAATAATAAAAATGTTATGTAAAAATCGGAGAGTAAAAGTTAGCTGCTAATGGTAGCCACCGGAGTTATCGCAGCTTCTGGTCTTGGCTATGCGGCAGTCTCACACACACCCATTACCAAATAAGGAGTATGTGGGAGTTCCCCTCGATTCCATTGGCTCTGACGGTTAGAAAGAGATGTCAATCAGCAAAATCGAGCAAGGGGGGCCAGAGTGTGTTCAATCTGAATTTACTTTAAAATAAAAACATCTATATTGATTCTGACACTTCTACATCCAACTCACAGGTGTATCATTGCTTTGAGAAAAAAGATTATTATAATTTAACCCTTTTAGAAGGGAAGATATGGTCATTTGTTCTGGGAATGTCATTTTCGAGCCTGACACCTGAAAAACAGGCTCGGGGCTTAACAGGTATGTCTTTAATTTTTGTAAAGCACTTTGAATTGCCTTGTGTTGAAAGGTGCTATATAAATAAACTTGACTTGCCTTGCCTTACACAGACCCTGCTTTATGTCCTTTAAAGAGGATATTTACCATTTGTCCTGATGAATCACGTATTTTAAGACTTTAGTTTAAGTCTCAAGTGAAAAGCAAACTGGTGTCTTGTCTTCACCCTCATCCTGTACAGACAGATGTGCACCACTGTACGTTTGGCTTCAAACTGACCTGGAGAGTGCGTTTGACCTCAGTGGTATCTCTGAGCGCTGCCTTGGGGTACGAGACAGTGTATGATAGGAGCGAGGGGGGGGGGCCCTGACATTTTGCAAACAAAGAGCAGGCTAGTATAACCCCTGTAGAGTCGGAGGTGAGTCCATCACTAAGCCAGTGTATCAGATGAACCGCTAACATATATTTTTTTATCAGCCTTACAAGCGCAGTCACTGTCACTGTGGAAAGTCAACTCCACATCCACTTACTTCTCAATGCATTTACAATGAGGAACATGATCGAGCGAGTGCTTAGAAAATGGGGATTGAGGTTGAAAGTCATTTTGCATTATCTTCACTTTTCTTCTTAACTGTGTCGTCTGCTTTTAATGTATTCTCCCCCTGTTTTTACTGTTTCGTACAGGGCTAATGATGATACATTTATTTTTCCTTCAATGATAAATCAAGTTTGTTTCAATATGTCACGCTCATAAGTTGTTTTAAACTTTACATGCTTTATTTTTTTGTTATAGTGTTAACAAAACTAGTGACAGCAAGATTCATCAAAACCTGAAAATCCCAAGGATAAGTCTTCAATGCGATGTCAAGAGTTTTTCTAGCAACTAAACATTATTTTTTTTCAAATCATCCCACTATGTAAAATGATTCAGTTGTAAATAAAAACACATTGATTAAAAATAAGTGTTTTAAATTAAAAAAAACGTTGTTTTGTGATGTTTCTTATTTATATCCCAGTGTCAACATTTTATTACATTTATTTACATTTTATTCAGCATTTAGGCTTCAAAAATTATAAAAGTGTTTTTAATACGTGGAGACTATCCGGCTACAAAGAACTTGTTAGTATCATAAACATATATATTTTTTCCAACAACTCATATTCCAATACTTTTGGAATATTCCCATAGATTCCAAATTCTGGATCTTCTTACAATGATATATCATCACTACACCACTGAATGATGAGAATGATAACAGCTGGAAACAACAGTTTAATGGACTAAAAACATCTCAAACAGGTGTTAATCACAATGTACCATTGAACAGCACTCTTGTCTGTTAACCTTCATGCTTTCCTCAGCACAAAAGGTGCTGATTACCTCTGAACTGCAGTCAGTGGTGTGATCTGTGATCTGCAGAAGACAACTATTAAATCTGCGAGGAACATTAATTCAACTTATCTTAAGCATTTCATCAATTTTCTTTAGTGTAAATAACTAAACATTTGAAAAAGATGCCACACTACCAAGGTATTAAGATGCTAGCCTTCAGTGACACAACACTTGATTTACCGGTTCAGTGCTTTCCAATAAAAGGTAAGTTTCACAATTTCAATACACTTGAATATAAGATTTGTTTTCCAATTATATACATGCACATGCCTGCAATCCACTCAACACAGACCTGTGACCCACTTTTTGACCCAGCACATAATGACAAAGGACACAAACGGTAAAAGAAGAGTTGCTCCACATATCAAGCAATAGTAATCTAATAAGTAATTGCCTGATTTACATATAAATCGTTGCAGAAATAGATTTATTAGCACATTGAAAGTACACCTATGTACACACACTATATTGCAATATCAAGGAATAAGTGCATCATCCCTCATTGTCCTATTACTTTCCCCGTTTGCTCTCAGGCATGTGCTGACACACACAGACTTTGTTCCTCGGTGCAGCGGCTGAATAATTTCCGTTGACTTCCTGGTGCTTTCGCCACCGGAGGCACATTCATGAAAGCAAAGATCTAAGACATTAATTCACATGATTTCCTTAAAGATGTGTGGTTGCATTAAGCCTGTTCGAGCCTGGCAGTGTGTATATTGTTTGTGTGTGTGTGTGTCGCCTCCTGTTGTGTTATTTGATTCAGGGGATTTCCAAGCTTATTTCGTCACTTAATTAACTAGAGAGGAGTATCTTTTCTTCTCCCGTTCTGTTTCCGTTTTGTTTATCTCTCGGCCACAGAGGTGCAGAGTCATTCTGAGGTCTTCGGCAAGATTGATGCCCGTCTTCTTCTGCGGAATCTTCCATTCCAACACTGATTATAAGATGACAAAATCCTTTTTAATGAAGCCTCGTTCCTCAAAAATCCCCAGTATGTCTTAATGGGTAATACTCCCATGTGAAAGCCCATTATGACAGCAATTAAAGGCATTCCAGAGGTATTTCTTTTTCAAAGCCAACACAATAGGACATTTGAATATTGTACTAAATGATATTTCTCATAATAACATCAACCTTCACAATTACCCCTGCCTTGTACTAATTACAGACAATTAGTCGCGGGGACAGGTAGAGATATCAGACTCTTTCATTAAGTGTTAGTTGCGGCCGATTATGAAAAAGAGGCACACTGGCTCCCCATAGGCATAATTGGGTCTTGGATGATTCCTGCGTTGTTTATTTAGCCCTGATTACACCTGGGATAAAGTCTTCAATTAAAACCTGAGCTATAATGATCTCGTCTGAAATGCCAGCCATGCTCCAGCGATGGCCTCTTACAGAAAGGTCACTATAGAGCTCACAGCGGCTCATTGTGTAGAATCATTCTTTTCTACGGATGAAAAGCTCCAGAGATAGGGGCCTTGTCAAACGCTAAACACCATAAATACTTAATCACAAACTTTCTTCTTCGAGTCATCAGGGAGGAAGACAACAAAGTTAGCAAAGGTACTAAAATGAGATATTTATTCTATCTGTGTTTATATCATACAGCGCCTCAGGGCTACAACCATACCAAAGCCTGATTAACATGCCGACAACAACAGCTGAGGAGCAGTTTGTGTGTGTGTGTCCATGCATGTGTGCGCTGAAGAGGAAGAGTGCACTTGAACGTTTCTCATTTGTTTCTCTTGTTTACCTGTAGGGCATTGCACTAGAGCAGTAGCCTGAATTGCTTGCTATTGACAAATCACCCACAGCTGATTGCTGCATTAACTCTGCTTTTAAAAATCACTCCTCGCTTTGATTGCTTCATCATTGCCTTCTGAATAAGCTAATTGTGAATGGTATTATCTTACGTTATTCCGAGGTGGCTAGGAATGGATGCTACAATTTGTTTTTCTAACTGTTTTCCCCCCCGTGTGTCAGAAATAATAGGGTTACAGAGCCGTAGCAGTGGTGGCTACAGGCACACAGGAAACTGATTAGGCCACACAGGAAGTGGGCTTTGCATCTCCTATTTCTCCAGGTTGCATCAGCGTGGCTTGTCATTGACACATCCTTCCTCGATGAAAACACACAGGGTCTAAACTAACATTTCCCACCTGTCAACTTGTTTCCTTTGTTTCCTCGATAACATCATTGTCGGCTTGACATGCACACAAATGTCAGTTGAGCTAATTTTGACAGCGTGCGCAGCTGTAAAGCCGCTTCCTGCCCTCCCCCCTGTGTCACAGATAGCCTTAGCAAAACTGTGTTCCACTTTTAATTGTCATTGGGAGTGCATGAAACATTCCCCGCAGCATGATTCACCCTGTATCCAACCTCACATTGCATCATGGGAGTCCCTTGCATACATTGCTGTTCCAAAAGGCAGCTACAGTCTGACATCCCCTATCACCATCTAGCTTATATGTCAACCTTAATAATGGAAAATAGATTTAGAGATGTATATTCCACTCCGTAACATGCCCTTTTCACTATTTAATGAATTATGACATTGTGATGTTCTACTTGGTTCAACAGCATTAGATTATATGTACAACTTATTTTCTAAATGAACTTTTGCACTCAAGCAATACGATCACACATTAACATAACATCTTATTATGTCATTTTGAAAGCTGTTTTGGTTTTTAGATTACGTGTTTTGTCTGTGCTTCTCTTACTGGTTTAAATGGGATGAAACCTGATTCAACCATACCCTCAGTTCTGATAAAGCAGATTATATTAAATTACGAGTTTTAAACCCTTATTAAAGACATTACTTTAACTTTCGTTATTGCACATTTTGTAATAAAACATTCAAGACGTACAGTAGCAACTGCACTTAATAAAGGTGAGGGACACACCAAGATAAAGGAAAAGTTATACTTATGTCAGTTTGAATCTGTAGGCTTCACACAAATACAGCATGCAATATATACCATAATGCAACAATGAACGCGCTATACTTGTCTACATACAATATGCTCAAAACCATACCTCCAGTCTGTAGCATACAGTCTGTTAACAAATGTAAAATCAAAGCCCAAACTGAGATAACTTTGATTGTGAGTACCTCACATTGCAAAAGAC
The DNA here is from genome assembly GCF_902827115.2 of Pseudochaenichthys georgianus. Lineage (NCBI taxonomy): Eukaryota > Metazoa > Chordata > Actinopteri > Perciformes > Channichthyidae > Pseudochaenichthys > Pseudochaenichthys georgianus. The sequence continues at coordinate 12,864,690 of NC_047503.1, read as the reverse complement.
TGAATTGAATGTGTATACTGTCAGGGAATAATTTGCCCTGGTGTCCTCGTTCACCCTCTGACGCAGTTGACCAACCTTGAGCAGCCGTTATCTCCCTTAAGGAGGGGCTGCCCAAGCATTTTGTAGTTGTTACCAGTTTGTGACCGGGCAACTGTCGGTCAGAGATAGTTATTGTTGCGGGACACCTGGAACACATCCTTCTCGGGGTGTAGACGACCCCGAGCCATAAGCGACAAGAAATGTGATTCATTGTCCTCAGCTGTTTAGTCTATATATTGAAGAATGTTGATTATTGCACTCTGAACTAGTTAAAACCTGGAGCTACAGGAGGGGTCTTCAGAATTGATTTGGCATCTCAACCGTGTGGTCAACTTGTGGCCCGTGATATGTCTTGTGAGTTCTCCAGCCGAAGCTCCAAATAAACAGTCAGTGTTTGGCACCCATCTGTTACTCCAAGCATGATACAAATGCTAAGAATATTTAGCAAACACCCATTTAACCCAGCTCAAATTCCTACTTGCTCAGCAGTGAAACACAGATGATCGGGTTTATGTGTTGGGGAAAGGAGCATATAGGCATATTCCATCCAGATTGTAGTATTTGTCACCATGCTATCACTCGAGAGGCTCTCTTTCTTGCTCTCTCTTTATCTGAAAAATGCATAGTGTACTTATGGCGCGTTTCCACTGCAGGCCTCGCTCGGCTTCGCTCGGTTTGGTTACCCGCTGCAGTGGAAACGCTAACCCTAACCCTAACCATTAGACTCCACAAGCAGCATTATACGACTCACCAAGTTAAGATTTATTCCTTCCATTACCTCTCGCCCTTAGTGTCTTAATATTACACCTTCAAACTGGCTCCAGTGATGAAAAACAAAGACAAATTACAGAATACGCTTGCCTTATTTCTTTTTCAGCATCCACGTAATTTAAAGTAAAAAAAACGAAAAACCTCGAGAAACAAATGTGTTTTTGTTTACCGTAGATGCATTTCCCCATCTCTCTTTCTCTGCGTCCCTTGTTGTCAGAGCTTGCTTGGGAAATGCGACTGACATGTTTTGTGTTCCCGCTAATGTATTTGCCCTTTGCATATACAAATCCGATTCTCTACGGTGTGCAGGATGGCGCTTTTAAAAATGTGACAGGTATCAGCGTTGAGATCAGCGCATCTGAGGGCATGGCACTGCTTGCTTCTCTTCTGCTAATTCTGTTAAAGCCACTGGGACTCCTAATAAGGAACAACAGCGCCTTGATGTTTGGCCCTCTGGCGTGCAAGGTTTATTTGTGGGCGGTTGTGGGAAGACACAGACACACAGACACCATATCTATGCACGCATATACACATGCTTAGCAAACACACAACATTTCCACTTACACTCCGCACACTCGCAGTCGCACACTGCTACAGGCGAAAAAGAGATGCAGAGATGCTGGAGCATTCATAACAGGCTCACAACAGAAATAGGGGCCTATAATTTACTTGTGCTAAATGCAGCTTTTTAGTAAGTGCCAAAGCGACCAGCATCCTGCTCTCCAATTCCACTCTCCTCTGCTCTTACTCCTCCTCCTCCTCCTCCTCCTGCCCCAGATTGTAATTGTCTCCTGAAAGAGCACAAGGTAAATAAAGCTAATGCAATATGTTTTCCCGTAGTTGGTCTTGTGATCTAGTGCCGTGTTTGGCTTGCCAAGAGTTCTGAAATTGAACTTGGGGGCTGGTTAGATGAATAATGGCTTTTTCTGAAATAGTTTTCAAGGTTAGCAATTACTGAAAAGGACACACTTTCACATCTGAAGTGTGGCAAATAAAAAAGAAACAACTCCTGGAAATGTTACGTTCCCTCTTTTGCTTTAGTCCTACTTTTCGTTTATAAAGAAGCATATAGTGTCCGTCTGATTGTGTCTCTGCTCCTCTCTCTGTGTCAGAGCTTCTCTCACCTCCTCCCTCTCAACCCCAGCTGCCCCTGCACTGCCGCTGTGACATCTCCTTCGGCATTTCCTCCACTTTTTTATTTTTTTCCTCTTTGTGCCTCCAGTCCTGTTTCCTACCTGCCATCGTCTTTCTCTCATCCCTAAGTGCTGCTTTCCCCTCTCCACCCTCCCAGTCAGCTTCCCACTGCTGTCTCCATGGCGTAGTGATGGTCACCATGGCAACTGTCAGGCGAATGGAGGGTGGCTCACATGACTGCATTGGAGTGAGGGGGGGGGGGGGGTTTGCGGAGGTAAAGGGACCACTGTGGTATGTTGAAAGGGTTCGGCAATGGCACAGTGAGGCATTATCAGACTCCACTGAAATGTTTCTCACTCACACACACACACACACACACACACACACACTCACTCACTCACTCACTCACTCACTCACTCACTCACTCACTCACTCACTCACTCACTCACTCACTCACTCACTCACACACACACGAGCATGCAGTTAACATACCTACAGCATACTAGTTACAGAATGATATGAGTCCACACACACACACACACGCAGCCATACATACACACACACACACACACACACACACGCACACACACACACACATGCACACAAGCATGCAGTTAACATACCTACAATATACTAGTTACAGTATGAGTCCACACACACGCGCGCGCACACACACACACACACAAATGCACGTGCACACATATACACACACATATACACACACACACGCGCACACACATATACATACACACACAAGCATGCAGTTAACATACCTACAGCATACTAGTTACAGTATGAGTCCACACACACACACACACACACACACACACACACACACACACACACACACACACACACACACACACACACACACACACACACACACACACACACACACACACACACACACACACACACACACACACACACAAGAAGCTCTCAGCACAAGAGCATTAGAGTTGTGAGGCTTATCAATGGAAATGGGGCTTTAAGACTACCTGTGGATTCCCTTACAAAGAGAGGGAAGCAATGTAAAACTGCCGTGGATGGAGTGGAAAATGCAACACGCGTTTTTATGAACCGCATCAGAGAACTGAAAGTGAAGCTGGAATGAAATGAAGAGAAAGGAAAGTGCCTATTATACGTGCCTGGGGAAGAAACTCTGAGCTGTTGTTTTATTTACCAATCTCTCAGGATCCGTCTCATTCTTATTTTTTCCATCTGCGCTCTGTAATCTGGGTATGCAGCTGAGCTCCCCATGAGGAGGCATCGCATTACACCGGACAGGTTGGTCGATGAAGGTAGAAGATGAGAAACACAAGCCAGATATAAAAAATACACAGTCATGGGAAAGTGAGAGAAGGGTGGGAATGAGTGCCAGGCTGAGATACATACATCAACAACAAACAGGAAAGTCATGGATGGACTTGCAACAGTTCTGAGTTGTGGAAAATTGATACAGCTTAGTATCGTATCGATATACGGACGTCAATTATGAATCTTTTATCATATAAATGATTGATGGTTGGTAATAAATGTATTCTTTTGTCAATTAAATTGAGTATTTATGATCAATGGGTCATTGTGATTGGCAGGAATTTGGTCAAAACAAAGATGGGGAGAGTAATCCATAATCTGCAAAAAAATATTATTTGAATAGATAAAACAGATGTCTATCAACAGAACCATTTGCACTTAAAAAAGGAAAATATATAAGCAATATATGTTATTGCAATTGAGCGGCTGTAGCTCCATATGTAGGGACTTGGCTCGGAACTGTAGGGTCACCGGTTTGAGTCGCGATTGGACCACAAATAAGCGTGTGTACTGGTAGCTGCCAGTTCTCCTACTGGGCACAACTGAGGTTCCCTTGAGCCAGGCAACGATCCCCTAACTGCTCTATCACCTCTTCATCAATGCATCTAGGTCCTGTTTGTGCATGAGAGTGTATTTCAGGCCTATGTGTGTAATTGTATACTAACAGTAGAAAAACTAAATTTCCCCTCAGGGATTAATAAAGTTTAATCCTAAAACTCCAGAGGTTGTTTGTATTCGCTAAAATACCGCAGCTCAGAAGAACAGACCGGTGTTAAGGACGATCAATGTGCAGTCATTTGAATCCGCAGGAAGGAGTTTAGTCAATTTAACAGACAACAAAAATGTGATTTCTCCATCAGAAAACATCATGGAATAATCTTTGAATATTCACTTTTATATTTGTTGAGAGCATGACACTAGACTTTTCTAAGTAAAGAAAAGAAAAAGAGCGCAAGAGAAGGGAAGAGGTTAAAAGAGCACTGGACACTGAAGGGAACAGTAGAAGAAGACATCCAAGATCCAACTGTGAGTACGCAGTGGAACAGACATTATTTTCTTTGCGGAAACAACACAATCGTTTTTGAATAAATAAAATAATGTTTAAACAAATATTGTCCGTGGTTTATTTAATATCTAACTATGGAACGTCGTGTTGCGATCATGATCACCCAGTTGGTGATATTTTTTCATTAATGACCACCTCGCTGCACATTATTCCCTACATAATATTGTATTGTGATTTGCATAAATCGTCGGCAGATTGTTTTATTTTGTGGCTTCTGGCGATTTAAACCCCTAGCAGTTTTTAGATTGACTGTCAAATAGTGTTCTGAAAAGCAACCTGGCAGGCAGATTGAGTCTAAATAGGTGTCAGACATGTTAATAGGTGGTTGTCGGCCAGCCAAGCACTCATAATCCATAATTCCATCCTCATGCTATCCAAACGAATGTATTTCGGACCTGTTTTCATTAACCTTGTAGACCCTTGTGTTAGTGCACTGCATATATGCAACACTTGCAAATTCACTCAGGGCTATGCACTCACACACATACAGCCCAATTTTCTTGTACCGTGTAAGCCTAATGACTGGAGTTTATTTGTGCACAGACACGTAAAATGGTTGACCAGCCGGTGCATAATTTCTGCAAGGACTGTCCTAGTTCCAGACTATATTTTCATCGAGACGTAGGAAGTAACTAAGTATATTTACTCAGGTACTGTGCTCAATTTTGAGATACTTGTATTTTCATTTGATGCTACTTTGTACTTCAACTCCACTCCAATACAGAGGTAAATCGTTTTCTTTTACTCCACTACATTTATTTTTTACATTTAGTTACTTCGCAGATTTTGATTAATCATCTGAAATCAACACTTAAATAAGACTTTAGTTACACCTGGAGTAAATTCAAAAGCTGCACTTGTACATACATAAGTAAAACTTCCAAGAACAAACTAAAGAATGTCCTAAACAACACTTTTGAACATGTTAATTAAGTTTTCAAACTTTTAATTCCAGTTAAATCAAACCGAAACTATTCTCTTTGACAATCATGTTTTTGGCAACGACTGTATTACTTTTTTTAAACAGACATCAAAGCAAAAAAATCACAGGTGTAAGAAGAGGCCGTTAAAAACTAAACTGCATTTCTTGAAGGCTGGAAGCTGGATCTTATTGTTTCATGTACAGCTGGGAGCTGAACAGCATTGATTGATAAATGGCTGGGAGATAAACTGAAATGCTGGCTTAACTTTTAATGAAGAAGCAGCTGAAGGAGTATGAAGGGCTGGAATGACAGAAAAGGGATCTTGGAGTATCATTTAAGCTTCTTAGTTGAAATAAGGGTAAAACATCAGTCTAGGTGTAAGCCATACAGTAAGCACTCCTGTTCAATAGGAGTTATAAGAAGATAAGTCATAGAGATTTTCATTACGAAGTCAACAGCACTCAATAAGCCTGTCGTAGGCTCATGTTATCTTTTGGGGCTTTATTTTAAAAATCCATCATATTCCAAGACCACTGTAAACTCGTTTTTTTCACCTGGGGGGACTTTTATTTTTATACACATCCACCCCAGCAGCTCTCTCCACAGCATATTCCTTCTCCCATACACCCAGACCCACTGGCAGAGGAGGTGGCACTGGTCTCCTGCTCTCTCCCAAATGGAGCTTTTCCCTCTTCAAGCTACCTAACTGCACTCCTTCCACCTTTGAATTCCATGCCGTCACAGTAACCCATCCTATACAATTAACCATTGTTGTTCTCTACCGTCCACCAGGCGCCTTGGGGGACTTCTTGGAGGAATTAGATAATCTCCTCTCACACATCCCTGAAACTGGCCCTCCCGCTGTACTTCTCGGAGACTTCAAACTCCAGACGGGGAAGATAGACGAACTAACATCTCTGTTAACCGCCTTTGCTTTCTCACTGTCTCCATCCCCACCAACTCATAAAGCTGGCAATGTCCTTGATCTCATATTCTCAAGGAACTGCGCTACTTCTAACCTCTCTGTAAACTCGCTCCACACCTCCGATCACTTCTTCATTTCATTCTCTCTACCCCTTTCCAAACATAACAAACTAATCTCTTCTCATCCTGCACCTGTCCGCCGTAACCTCCGTTCCCTCTCCCCCTCTACCTTTGCCTCATTGGTGCTCTCAGCCCTCCCTTCCTCTGACTCGTTCCAACTCCTGCCTCCAAACTCTGCTGCAGAAACTCTCCTCTCTACTCTGTCATCCTCTCTGGACTCTCTCTGTCCTCTCACATCTCGGCAGGCTCGTCAGTCCCCTCCTGCTCCCTGGCTAAATGACGCACTGCGTGCTAATAGAACCGTCCTTAGGGCAGCAGAGCGGAAACGGTGGAAATCCAAACACCGCGACGACCTCCTAACTTATCAGGCTCTCCTCTCCTCTTCCTCTGCTTCGATCTCTCAGACAAAAAGCACTTTCTTTCAAGATAAGATCCAATCTTCCTATTCCAATCCCAAACAACTATTTTCCATCTTCTCCACCCTATTGGACCCTCCCAAAGCCCCTCCCCCCTCCTCACTTCTGTCAAGCGACTTTGTTAACCACTTTGAAAAAAAGGTTGATGATATTCGCTCTTCTTTTTCTGACTCACCTTTACTCACCGCTGGGTCACCAGACCCTCCTTCCACCCGCACACTAACCTCCTTTTCCCCTCTCTCGCCAAGTGAGGTTCTTACCCTCATTACCTCTGCCCGCCCTACCACCTGTCCTCTGGACCCTATCCCTTAAAACCTCCTTCAGACTATCGCTCCTGATATTCTACCGTTTCTCACCCATTTCATCAACACTTCTCTAACTTCTGGTCACTTTCCAAACAGTCTCAAGGAGGCAAGAGTAAACCCTCTCCTAAAGAAACCCACTCTCAACCCGTCTGATGTTATAAACGACAGGCCTGTCTCTCTACTCCCGTTCCTGTCTAAAACACTTGAACGCGCTGTCTTTAAACAACTCTCCTGTTATTTCCATCAGAACAACCTTCTGGATCCGCACCAGTCTGTTTTCAAGGCAGGTCACTCCACAGAAACTGCTCTCATTGCTGTCTCTGAGAAACTGCACACTGCCAAAGCAGCATCCCTCTCCTCTGTCATCATCCTTTTGGACCTGTCTGCTGCATTTGACACGGTGAACCATCAGATCCTCCTTCGCACTCTCCAATAACTTGAAGTTTCAGGCTCTGCACTTACCCTCCTCACCTCCTACCTCAAAGACCGTACCTACAGGGTAACTTGGAGAGGGTCCGAGTCCGACCCTTGTCAATTAACTACAGGGGTCCCTCAGGGCTCTGTTCTTGGTCCCCTCCTCTTCTCCTTGTACACAAACTCGCTCGGATCTGTCATTAGCCCCGCATGGTTTTTCATACCACTGCTACGCTGACGACACCCAATTAATTCTGTCCTTTCCCCGCTCAGAGACCCAGGTCGTCGCACGCATCTCTGCTTGTCTAGCTGACATCTCTCAGTGGATGTCCGCTCATCACCTCAAGCTCAACCTTGACAAGACTGAACTGCTTTTCCTTCCGGGAAAAGATTGTCCCGACCCAGACTGCAAGGAATCTGGGTGTGATCCTAGATAACAACCTGATAACAACCTGTCCTTCACTGCCAACATCGCTGCTACAACCCGTTGCTGCAGATACACGCTTTACAACATCAGGACGATACGTCCCCAGCTGACCCAGAAAACGACGCAGCTTCTGGTCCAGGCTCTCGTCATCTCACACCTAGACTACTGCAACTCCCTCCGGGCTGGTCTACCTGCATGTGCCATCCGACCTCTGCAGCTCATCCAGAATGCAGCGGCTCGTCTGGTCTTCAACCTTCCTAAATTTTCCCACACCACTCCGCTCCTCCGCTCCCTTCACTGGCTTCCGGTAACTGCTAGAATTCACTTCAAGACACTGGTACTTGCATGCCATGCTGCGAATGGATCTGGCTCTTCCTACATCCAGGACATGGTTAAACTGTACACCCCAGTGCGTGCACTACGCTCTGCATCAGCCAAACGACTCGCTGCACCCTCGCTGCGAGGGGGACCCAAGTTCCCATCAGCAAAAACACGTGGGTTTGCTATCCTGGCTCCAAAATTGTGGAATGAGCTCCGCATTGACATCAGGACAGCAGAAAGCCTGCACATCTTCCGGCGCAGACTGAAAACTCATCTCTGATGGAATTACTAACAAATAACTGCTAACAGAGCACTTATATACTAATAAAGGACTGGCTTATCTATAGCCAGTACTTATATGATTCTGTTTTCTTCAAGGTTGTGTCTTCCTGGTCGAATGTACTTATTGTAAGTCGCTTTGGATAAAAGCGTCAGCTAAATGCAATGTAATGTAATGTGTTTAAGTTTGAACGTTTTTCATTAAACAGTGACAAAGTATTTATCTCTTCAAGTTTAGTTCCATTAATGTGTCTTTGAATAGAGTAAGCGGTCACTTTCATTATGTTCAAGCTAAGAGAACACAAGCAGGGGCATACGGGGATACCAGCAGCATCAGACTGACACGATTTCAGAGAAAATAAATCCAACTCGATCACATTGAAAATCAGTTCTTAAAAAAACAACAAAAAATAGCAAAGTGCTCGCAATAAGAGGGCAGTGAATGAAAGAGAGTCTTCGGGCAATCAAGGTCAGAAGTTGACGGGTAACAGCTTTATGCAGAGACGGGTTGGATTCCATCTCTTTCATTTATGTCTGCCATGGAAGACAATGCAGCTGTAGTTAACCTAAAATCCCTGTTATTATCTGTGGGGGAGGCGGTGAGGGGCAAGCTGCCAAATTTCGAGAGTGAGAGTGCATCGAATGTAGATTTTAATAACCATTAGTATGTCTGCCATCACAGAATGCCTGATTTTAATCTATTCCCAGTTTTGAGTTGTGAAATGATAACAATTGAGGTTGATGAAAGTGTGTGTGTGTGTGTGTGTGTGTGTGTGTGTGTGTGTGTGTGTGTGTGTGTGTGTGTGTGTGTGTGTGTGTGTGTGTGTGTGTGTGCGTGTGTGCGTGGGTGTGTGGGTGTGTGTGTGTGTGTGTTTGTGTGTGTGTGTGTGTGTGTGTGTGTGTGTGTGTGTGTGTGTGTGTGCGCGCCGGTTGTGCAAGTACTTGGTATGTATCTTTTCTTTGCTTGGGAGCACACATTTTTGCGAAATATATGCACAGTTTTTGGGGGACTGAAAGGATTAGTGTGGCTGTACTGTATAGTTCACACTACCATAAAGCTAGAGCGTTTTGCATATGCATCTGCACATTTATGTACTTTTTTGGGTGACATCTGGCTGCACACTTGTGCTTCTTGAGTGTTTCTGGTTGTTTAACTTGTCTTAGTAGTTTTGTATGCCAGCATTCATGAATGACTCTGTGTGTGTGTGTGTGTGTGTGTGTGTGTGTGTGTGTGTGTGTGTGTGTGTGTGTGTGTGTGTGTGTGTGTGTGTGTGTGTGTGTGTGTGTGTGTGTGTGTGTGTGTGTGTGTGTGTGTGTGTGTGTGTGTGTGTGTGTGTGTGTGTGTGTGTGTGTGTGTGTGTGTGTGTGTGTGTGTGTGTGTGTGTGTGTGTGTGTGTGTGTGTGTGTGTGTGGATGGGGAATGAGCAGTCTGTCATGCCTGAGAGGGAGCCAAGCCTGTTTAAATTGCCTTCTGGCTTCCAAGCCTCTCATCTGCAAACTGGCACCTCTTGTTCTCTCCCCCTCCACCCCCATCCCCTCTCTTTGCTCTGTATGTCCGCCTCTGTCTCTTCCCCATTTTGTATGTATGCCTTTATACTTTCTCTCCCCAGTTCCTTCTACCTTTCCCCTGTCAGTTTCTCCCTTCACTGCCAGTTTCTGTTTACTTCTCCGCCATGACGCACCTCTGTACCAAAAGCGACGACACTATCAACTATACTTTTTCACTTTCAAACCCTCCTGCTGTCTACTTGAAAGTACACAGAATCACAGATACTGCATGCCCACTTGTTGCCTACATTTAATACAGTACCAGACTAACCAACTAGCTATTTACGAATCAAATATATTTTTGTAATTACACTGAAAAGCGGCATGGAGCTGCTAAAAGCAGTGGGCTTTTAGTCTCAGTGCTTTATCCCCAATCCTCATTCATCACACATAGACTTTTGAACACAATTTCTGTGCGCCATTCTGCCTTTATATATTGGCGTGTGTGTGTGTGTGTACAGTTTTTGTGTGCATCTGTTGATACGCCGCTAATAACCCCCATTTGTTTGTCCTTCAGTGTAATGGCCTCCATAAATCAGATCATATTCTCCTAAGAGATTGTCCGCGGGGCTCTTCGCTCCCTCTCATCTAGCCTTGTGTCTCCCCCTTCTGCTCCTCCCACACCCCTGCCTCACCTCCTCCCAAGTAGTTTTTTCATTTGTTCTTTACTCTTCTTGTTTCTCACATTTATCGTCCCCCGACTGGCTCAAGGTCTATGATGAGGCCGCGCTTCGTCAAACTTCGATGTTCGCGAGGCCTTTTTTGTTTATCGCCTCAAGCACTTTGACCCTCTGCTTTTCATTGACCATTGATTATCACATTAGCGGGCACTTGGTGTTTGAGTAGATTTTAGATTGCGTGAAGGTTGTTGTTAGGTTGTAGAGCTAAACGAGGTGAAAAGGCAGCATGTCAAACGGAGTGATTGGTCTACTTTGCGATGAGGTAGTCCAACTTTAATGGCAAAACAGTTTGCTTCAGGAACCCGCGGAAGGTGTGTGTGTGTGTGTGTGTGTGTGTGTGTGTGTGTGTGTGTGTGTGTGTGTGTGTGTGTGTGTGTGTGTGTGTGTGTGTGTGTGTGTGTGTGTGTGTGTGTGTGTGTGTGTGTGTGTGTGTGTTAGGGCTGTCCCGAATAAAAAATGTTGGGCCCCGGATATTCGGTTGTAATCAGCAGCGAATATTCGAATATTCGGCCCGCGCGGAGGGAGGGTCCGTAGTAATCAGCAGCGAACAGCTTCAACACGTGTATTTCGGTTTATTCACGACATTCATTTTGGTATTCTATCTAAAGTATTGTTGTTTTATAGTTATTTGTTAATGTATACAACCCAATTTGCATTCTTTGAAATTGAAAAGGATATTGCATTGTGTTTCTTACTTTCGTTGCAGTTGTACATGTCTTAAGTGTAATGTGGCTTGGCTTCCTAGTATGGACATGCTTTTATTTTGTAGGAGAGTTAGCGCTGTTGACAGGAAGTTGTTATTGCTATGGAAACAACGTGACGGAGATTAACGGAGAAAAAGTCATATCTACATATAAAGACGGAGAGAGTAAAAGATAACGTTTATGGTTAAGTGTTAACACCTCCCGAAGACGCACAAGCTCTTATGTTGATATTGGAGTTTTCAATAAATTCAATTTGGCAGCCACATTGCGCTGCCAAAAAACCCCAGAAAAAAATAAATATCCGAATAACGAAATTGAAACCCGAATATACTCCAACGAACGAATATTCGGATACAGCCCTAGTGTGTGTGTGTGTGTGTGTGTGTGTGTGTGTGTGTGTGTGTGTGTGTGTGTGTGTGTGTGTGTGTGTGTGTGTGTGTGTGTGTGTGTGTGTGTGTGTGTGTGTGTGTGTGTGTGTGTGTGTGTGTGTGTGTGTGTGTGTGTGTGAGGTGTTCAGTAGTGAATGTGAGAGTATTTCAGTAGTGTGTGTGCAAGGCCAGATGTGTTCAGTAGTGTGTGTGCGAGGTTAGTTTGAATTGTGGCCTTCACAGCCCCTCATATGAATACCCTCCACACACACACACACACACACACACACACACACACACACACACACACACACACACACACACACACACACACACACACACACACACACACACACACACACACACACACACACACACACACACACACACACACACACACACACACACACACACACACACACACCATGTATACATCACTTCAGGGGACATTACATTGACTTACATGCATTTCCTGGAGACTTATCCTAACCTTAACCATAACCAACACATGCCTAACCCTTACCCTAACCCTTAACCTTACCCTTACCCCAGAGCCGTATAATAGAAGAGTTACGACAACGGAAGTCCAAAAACGGTTATCGTCACGTGGTTCATGTAGACGAGGATCGTTCCCCGGAAGTTCATGGCGGGCAATGTGAATGCATTGATAACAGGAGATAGAACTACGATTTTTGGTAATTATTAGTGAATAAAGGTTTTGATTTGCAATATTTATACAACAAATCGATATGTATGTATGTATATGTATTTACATCAATATGTTTTCAAAAATAAAATAGAATTTGCTAATATTAAGTGATAATATTAGGATTAGTGTGAACAACTAGTTTACATGTTAGGCTAACAGTGCCTTGGTTAAAGAGCCTGTTGCTGTTTATTTATAGCTTTGAATTCTTTAAAACCAATATTATCTTCTTAAACTTGTATGGTAGTCAGGAGCATCACTTTCTAATGTTTATTGATATATTTAGCAGGAGGGGATCTAAAGTAATGCTTTACAATTCAGATTAGATTAATTTCTACCATTTTCTTAAATGCATGGTAGTTTCAGTAATCCCCATGGTAATTGAGGACACAAATTATCTAATTGACTAATGTCATCTTTATGGCTTTCAGAAAGGACAGGAGACCGACAGGTGACTATCAAAGGACTAGCAGCAGCAGCAGTATGATGATGATGATGTTAAATGTGTTGTTTTAGGAACATCCATTGCAAATACATGGAATTCAATAAACATTGAATAGCATATCATGCAGATTGTCTGTGCCTTTTCCTCCGTGTTGTCCTGGTTTGCTGTGCTGCCTGGGGATGCTCCAATCGCTCAGAGAAAGGAGTACGAATGTACGGCTTCCACACTGACACAGAGCGGAGGAAGCAGGAGCAATTTCACGACCAACAGCAAACAAATATGTGATTTATATACAAACACTGCATTTGCACTTTTTCACAAAACGAAAACCACACCATTGGGAAAGCTTAATGTTTTGTTTAATACAAAAAAACAGGGAAAGGCTTGAAAAACACAGAGTTGAGACTCAGGGTGCAGGGTGAGGGTCTCAGTGCAGGTATTCAGGCTCCATTGAATCCCCCTCTGGTTCTTGTGCTGAAAGAGGGAGTAATTAGACAGGAGAAAGGTTATACACACCTATATAGCACACCTATTGGATGGGAAATTGCCTTGGGGAGATAAGGTGTGGTCTCTGTTCCCAACTGAAGTTATGGAACTTTATTATTTGTGAGTTTAACAAAGTATGACAAATGGCATCAGTAACAGATGTGATATGAATTTCTATAAAGTTGTCTCACATTCTTGATCATATTTTATATACAGTATGTAATGAGTATAACATGTCCAGTAAGTATAAAGTGTTTCCTAATACTGTGTATTCAACCACTATGGAATATGTATGTGGGCAGACAAAACTGAGTTGTTCTGTGTGTGAAGTAAGCTCAAGTCACTCGTTTGTCAAGACAAAAAAGGGCAAGGCTAGGCTGAGAGCAGAGGCTATACCCACCATCTTCGTGCATCGCCCTGTAGTCAAAAAGAGAAGGGCCCCTGTCTCTACAAAGCCCATAGCTCATGATCACAGCGATAGTGTGAAAGGTGACACAGGTATAATAAGTATGAACTCTTAGTAACAAAAGTAATATTTCTTATTTTTAAGTGGTATAATATTTTAAATGTTCGAACATTTACAGTGCCATGTCTTCTACTTACATTAGTCTCAAAGATTGAAGGAAGAAGGGAAGGGATCACTGCCCTCCACCTGCCAGCACCCAGCCAGATGAGCGCAAACAACAAAAACAAGCAAGGTGTCCCGTCATGTACCTGGAAGTTTGGGTTGGCAAAATGGAGTAAGAGAGGGACTTGAAAAACCTTGGTGGCTCTCTACTCATGTTGTTACAGTTGTCTTGGTTACAGCTCTCAAGTTTTTTTTGTGCCATTTCCACATCTTTAGAAAATATGAAAAAATTGAAGTGAAATCAACCTCTTCTCTGGAGAACAAACTTTGATGTCTCTGTCTTGTGAGTTTGCAGTCTTGCAGTTTTTCTCCTCCACCTGTAACATCACTGCCCCTCCACCTGCCATACAGTAGGTTACTAACAAGAGTACTTATATAATACAGTGATATAATACATGTTTAGTATGCTTACTTATATAAAACAGTAGTATTAAACTTACCTTGTGTTTTCCCTCTCCCTTTGCCATCAATCCAAATACAGCTGAGCTGCAACATTATACAGACAGGTAATAATCAACATAATCACAATGACACAATATGGCTCTGCTAAAAACACTCACTCTTACACGCACCAAAGTTATATTTATCTAATATTTAACTCCCTCCACCCCCGCATACAATCCCGTTTAGAAGCCCCTCTTCTCTAATTCAACAACGTTGGACGAAATTACATTAAGAGAACGGAATTTACAATTAAAAGGCTGTTCAACGTGTGTTGCTAACTTGATCGGTATCCTAGCTTGATCTGTTATCTGTAAACGTTCCCTAAATCTACTAATTTAGGGATAATCCACTGCCATCCTTTAATACACATGTTAATTTGAATCAGATGTACTGATAATATCCGCAACATAAATCTTTAAACTTCTTCTTACTTTTAAAAGTCCGTCACGAACGGTCTATTATGCTGCAACTCCACAGCTCTGCTAGCCTTGGCGCTAACTTCCGGGGAACGATTGAGAGGCTCCACGATCCGCCATTGCAGTAAAAAAGTGGTCCATTGGAGTGAACGGAGATGTCGTAACTCTTCTATTATACGGCTCTGCCTTACCCTAATCCTAAACCTAACCAAGTCTTCACCCTAAATTGAATGATTCCCCTCATGGGGACCTCCATTTTGTCCCCATAAGGGAGGCGAGTCCCGACACGTGACTGTGTAGACAGATTTAGGTCCCCACAAGTGTAGTAATGCTAGGCCACACACACACACACACACACACTCACACACACACTACTGAAAACATCTGGCCTCGCACACACACTACTGAAAATTAACCTCACACACGCAACTGAAAACTTTTTACTGAAAGGTTTTCAGTAGGGAATGTGCATGTGTTTCACCTATGTGTGTGAGGGGGATTCTTGTTGTAACGGAAGTCATTGTAATGAAACGGAAGTCATTGTAATGAAACAGAAGTAACAAAGAACAATGCTGCAGTAATACAGTAGGTGGCGATAATTCTCGTCTACTCTGTTTGGAAGTCGCCATTAAAGAAGAAGAATGAAACAGAAGGTCCAATTCAGCATGGATTTATAGAGAAACAGCACCGCAGCCGTAGGCTGAAGCCTGGACCGAGCAGTCTACAAACTGAGACGGTCTGGTATTGGTATATGGAGGTGTTCTTGTTTTGTAGCTTGTGATGTGGCCTAGCAACCCGCTAGCAACATGCACAGCTGCAATAAGCTAACAAGCTAACTAAACCAAAATTGAGCAAGAACCTTTCCTTTTTTGTTTTACCATTTATTGAAGTGATTGATATTTCAGGCTGAGAGGAGAATGGCCTGTTAAATATGGTTGATTAAGCTGTGTACTTATAGCCAACAGTTATGTTAGCATTAGTTAGTTAACAGTAAGTAAATATAGGAGTAACCGATCTACTGTAGCCTGATCCAAATAAGGCTAACCTACGTCTGTTGCTCCCGGTCTGCACGTTTTACATGAAACATGAAACTATTCAGCAAAACTTTCAATAATAATCTAAGGTATGGAGTTTTTTGGATAATACTTGCATACTGTGGTGACACGTTATTGGACATAATTCATCTTCAGGATATTGTGTTGCAACACGGACCCGTTAGAGTGGGTACCGGAAGTTAGATTAATTCAGGCTAGCATGACATGCAGTAGCAGCAAGTGTACTCACCTTGTCTTGATCAATGTATAATAAAGTGTGGAGTTCCATACTGAACACACCGCCTCTGACTCCCATTCATCCGCTCTACAATACACATCTTTGAATGCCTTCAGGTTTCTAAAATATATAATGTAGCATTTCCCTCCGAATAATGGTCGTAGACTTTACTGATGAATTAGAATGTATTTAAACTCCAGAGTCAACGTAAGAGTTTGAGCCTCTTTGGGGGGTGCTAAAATTAACCCTACACTTTATTCTTCTCTCTCTCCGTCGTTATATCTAGAAGATATTGCTTTCTCCGTCATGTTGTTTCCATAGCAGCAACAACTTCCTGTCACCAGCGTAAACTCACCTTCAAAATAAAAGCATTTAAATACAGGAAGTTAACCTAAATTACATTTAAGACGTATATAAAACTGCAACGAAAGCAACAAAAACAATGCAACATCCCCTTCAGTCTAACAGAACACAAATTGGGTTATTTACATATAATATGTGGTAATTTTTTTCTTTTAATGTTTATTTTATTATCTTTTCTTTTTAATGACTGATTTTAAATGCCATTTTCTTAATGTCTTTCGTTTTTTGTAAAGCACTTTGAATTGCCTTGTGTTGAAAGGTACTATATAAATAAACTTGCCTTGCCTACATTCAACAGTGGATCCAGCAAAGATTCACATTTTTGCACGATTTTAGTTATTGATTATTTGCTGTTACTTAATTATACTTTCAATAAATTCAAGGCAAGCTTAGTTACATGTGATGGTAGCTAGTTACTGCTCTTACCTATGTGCCTCCTCCGCAACCAGACTGTATTAAAACTCTTAACTACCAGTTTTATCTACTTCAAACAATTAAAAAGACAAAATCAACTAAATGTATTGAAATAACAATCTTCATTTTAGGTGCCTCTTCTTTTAAATTAAACTTTCAGACGTGAGATATTAAAATACAGTAATAGTATTGTTTATTTTAAAAACTGAGCCACTCCTTACAGTTAACTTCATATTTATTTTTGTCTAAAGCATTTATTACACACATTGTCCATATTGTCTCCTATTCACAGTGTGGATCAATTGAGACAGCATGGTGTCCAGAGAGCTGCAGAGACTTTGGGAGAAACCTCAGCGTGATGATGTCCTGTCTGTGGGTTTGGCCGGAGAGGACTGAGGTGGAGAGGTCTTTCTTTGGGAGGAGGACCAGGCCTGATGAAGAAACCACCAAACTACAGCTGTCACAAACAAATGATGGTCCTGTTGAGTGAGTGTTGAATGTTGAGTGAGTTATTTATGAAAGAGGTGTGTTTGTTTATTAAGCGGCTGTAGAAATAATATATTTTTTTATTTTAATGAATAAATTCATCACTTTATACTACAAAGATAATCAGATTATGAATGAACAGTCTGCAGTTAATCAACATTAAAATGTATGTCATTATTAAAATAATATTCAACTGTTATCAGAACTTAGTGTAAATGTAGAATCATGCTGTTCGGTTGTCTCACTGCAAGAACCTGTTATGAACCGAGATACAGGACGCAGGATTCGGAGACAGATGTCCAAAAATAGAATGTTCTTTAATCACAAACTAAATCGTACTTTCACAAAAAATAGAAAGTAGATAAAAAGCCAAAACAAAGTTGTACAGCAACACAAAAACTCACTTGACAAAAGGTCTAAATCACAAGGTACGTATCAGGAGACAAAAGGCCTGGGTGCTCACGACATGAAACATAACGAACTGACAAAGGAACAAAGAAACACCAGGGCTATATATATATATATATATATGTGAGGGGGATGGGCACAGGTGAAAACAAATCAGGGCAGGGCCAAGCAATCTCACGGGCGGGAAACACACAAAGGCAGGAACTGTGGGATCTGGAATGACAGGAAAGATTACTTTCAAAATAAAAACATAACTAAACCTAACATATCTGTCGAGTCACAACATTACCCCCCCCCTCTAGGGACGTCTCCTGACGGCCCAGGCAGATTAGGATGTTGCCTGTCGAAATCCCTGATCAACTCCTGATCCACAACGTAGCGAGACGGGATCCACATCCTATTCTCTGCTCCATAGCCTTTCCAGTGAACGAGGAACTGCCTGCCACGTCCCCTTCTCCGGACTGCCAGCAGTTTCTTGACTGTATAAACAAGGCCACCATCAACCATTCTGGGGGGTGGCGGAGGTTCAGTTGCGGGCACCAAACTGCTTTCCTTGACAGGCTTGATCTTCCCAACGTGGAATGTAGGGTGGACCCGCAGGGATCTGGGGAGTCGCAGGCGCACAGACACAGGGCCGTTGGGGAATGGGCAACGGCTGCAGCAACCCAGCCCGAGGCATGGAAGAGGTTTTGCTGCGAGCACAAACAGGACAGGCATTCACATATTCACCAACATCTTTAGCCATGGACGGCCACCAGAAACGCTGCTTAAGTGCGAACATGGTTCCTCTAATCCCAGGATGACAAGTGAGCAAGGACGTGTGAGCCCAGTGAATGATATTGGAGCCAGGGTTTCCGTTAGCCGGTAATTACCGGTTTTTAGCTGGTAAAATTTATAAAAAACCGGTAAATTCAAAACCTGACAGTCAACATGTCTGGTAATAATTAGGGAGGCTCCGATCGATCGGCCGCCGGTCATTATCGGCCGATATTCACTCTTAATAGTTTGATCGGTGCTCTCTATAAAGGCCGATCAGGAGAGCTGGATCTGATCCATATGGACATGAACGCGAGTGAAGTGTAACCGGACGCGAGAGAGAGATCAGATCAGCTGCTGAGTCTGACCGAGACACGCAGCTCTGCATGAACACCTGAAGCCCCGCCCTCTGTTTAGCGGGCTGCAGGAGCTGCTTGAGAAACTGACGTGCTGTCAGGAGAGAGAGGGAGGGAGAGGGGAAAAGAGAAGCTCCGTTTCTCCCGTGTTATTATTCAAAGTTGATGTAAACTTCTGAATAATGTACGTTATCTACTACAAGTAGTTTGTTTGAATGTAATAATTATGTTGTTTGTTGAATCATTTATTGAAAAATGAATCTGAATTTTTCGATCTGTTACGATTATAAACTGAAGCAATATAAAAATGAGCCCCGTGAACTGAGTTTTAAACTGAAGCATATCTGCTCATAGTCCGGTAATTACCTGCTAACGGAAACTCTGCTACACAACTATTATTATTATTATTGAAATATGACCGGTAAGTTTCAAATTAGTCCGGTAAAATAAATTCTGCCCGGACATTTGACCGGCGAGAAAAAATCCTAGCGGAAACCCTGATTGGAGCATAAGGGCACTGTAACAAACAGCCTATTAGGCGGACACTCACTAGGTGCTGGGCTCTCAACATTTGCTTGCTGCTCCTCTTTTTCTATCTGCCAAGTTACCGCTCCTACCACACGGTTCAGTGGTAGGATGGGTTCTGGTTCCTTGGCAGCAGGCTCAGGGTCAAACAGGCGGGACAAGGCATCTGGCTTGGTGTTCTGGGAGCCAGGTCTAAATGACAAGATAAAATCAAAACGACTGAAAAAAAAGTGTCCATCTAGCCTGGCGTGGATTCAGTCTCTTAGCCTTTTTCATGTATTCGAGGTTCTTATGGTCTGTCCATACCAGGAACGGCTGAGCGACCCCCTCTAGCCAATCCCCAGTGAGATGATAGTGAACTGTTCATGAAATTGTCATGAAAAGTTCATGAAATATTAGTGAACCATATTCATGAACAGCTCATAACAAGGTTGATGAACTGTTCATGAAAGTGACATGAACATTAAATGGCACTAGGGCAGTTCATGAACTACTCATGAAACTCCTGTGCTGGAATGGTTCATGAACAATTCATGGAATTCATATATCACATTTCTCCATTTAAGTTATCTGTCTGTCACAGTCAATTACTGTATCTCAAGGAGAAATTCAACATAGTCAATATAAATTATTACATTACATTGCATTTAGCTGACGCTTTTATCCAAAGCGACTTACAATAAGTGCGTTCGACCAACAAAATACAAACTTGAAGAAAACAGAATCATATAAGTACATCTGGTTTCATAGAGCAAAAACATTTCAAGTGCTACTCAACTGGCTTTAGGTAAGCCAGTCCATAAGTGCTTTGTTAATAGTTCTATTGCTCGAAGTGGAGTCGAAAGAGATGAGTTTTCAGTCTGCGCCGGAAGGTGTGTAAGCTATCTGCTGTCCTGATGTCAATGGGGAGCTCATTCCACCATTTTGGAGCCAGGATAGCAAACTCACGTGTTTTTGCTGATGGGAACTTGGGTCCCCTTCGCAGCGAGGGTGCAGCGAGCCGTTTGGTTGATGCAGAGCGGAGTGCACGTGCTGGGGTGTACGATTAACCATGTCCTGGATGTAGGAAAGGCCAGATCCATTCGCAGCATGGTACGCAAGTACCATTGTCTTGAAGTGGATTCTAGCAGTTACCGGAAGCCAGTGGAGGGAGCGGAGGAGCGGCGTGGTGTGGGAGAATTTAGGAAGGTTGAAGACCAGACGAGCCGCTGCATTCTGGATGAGCTGCAGGTCGGATGGCACATGCAGGTAGACCAGCCAGGAGGGAGTTGCAGTAGTTTAGGCGTGAGATGATGAGAGCCTGGACCAGAACCTGCGTCGCTTTCTGGGTCAGCTGGGGACGCATCCTCCTGATGTTGTAAAGCGTGTATCTGCAGCAGCGGGTTGTAGCAGCTATGTTTGCAGTGAAGGACAGGTTGTTATCTATAAACACATAACACTATCAAATAATACTTTCTATCAATATATCTATCTTTACCAAATATAACATATTATGGAGATCACAAAAATACACTGTCAATGTTAATAAACAAAAAACAAGGCAATGTGCCTGCAAGACTGCACTCAGGTAAACAAAACATATTACCCGTGCGCAGCAGCTAACCTGCCTGCGAGCCTTCGCTCAGGTCACATTTACCCATGTGCAACATATTACCCGTGCGCAGCAGCTAACCTGCCTGCGAGCCTTCGCTCAGGTCACATTTACCCAGGTGCGGCTGAAGCCCGCGAAAATGGCATCTATTGTTGCAGACAGTTTAGTATTTTTAAAATACCGTTACTATGTCAAACATGCTCAAAACCTTCTGACACACTCTCCTAAACATCTCCAACATCATATCTAATTCACACAAGTTAACATCGATCATTTTCATTATGTACTGACCTGTAGAAAACAGAAAAGTGGAGCAGCAATAATTATACACAGGATCCGGTTGATCGTCTGGATTGCTTCTGAGGAGGGGGCGGAAGTGTCCCCCCTAAGGTAACCCAGATGTCACGCTCACCTGCCAAAGGTTCCACCTTGGCGCTACTTACTCGTACTGCTTCTCAAACAGTACAGATAAACCATAAAATGATATGAATGTCACCAAAATAAATACAGATAATGTTCAGTTTCAAATTCACTATTGTTTTGTTTTAAGATTAAACATTTTAAAAAAGAAAGAAATGTTCAAATAGTAGATGAATATTCAAGAGGTCTTTAAAAACATCACACTGATCATCAAAAGTTCATAAAATGCTCATGAATATTCCAAAATATTCTGAACTTGCCACAATCATCCAAAATTCATGAAATGCTCATAGTCATGAAAAGTTCATGAAATACTCATGCACACTTTTTGGGGATTTAATTATAATGTTGTGATTGGCTGGATCATGAAAAGTTCATAAATTGCTCATAAAAGTCTGTCATGAGCAAAACAGGAACTTTATATGAATGAACAATGTTCATAAACATTTCATGAACTGCTCTTTAAAATGGTTCATGAGCATTTTAAGAATTTTGGTTCATGAACATGACAAGTGAACATATAATGAGTTGTTCATGAATGTTTCATGAGTGCTCATGAACAGCTCATAAAGTCATGAACTCCATCTCGCAGGGGATGTCTCCACTCCTCCAAGGCTTGTTTCACTGCCAGTAGTTCACGATTGCCCACGTCGTAGTTCCTTTCCGCTGAGGACAACTTACGGGAGAGAAAAGGGCAGGGATGGAGCTTATTATCCTTTGCAGCCCGCTGAGAGAGAACTGCCCCCACACCGAGGTTAGAGGCATCCACCTCTACCACGAACTGTCAAAGTGGATCTGGGATGGTGAGGATGGGAGCAGAGGTGAACATCTCCTTTAGAGCTTGAAAAGCGTTAGCAGCTTTGGAGTTCCATTCAAACGGGACATGAGGAGAGGTAAGTACATGTAGCGGGGAAGCAATATAACTGAAATTTCTGATGAAACGTCTATAAAAATGTGCAAATCCCAGAAACTGCTGTAGTTTTTTCCTGTTGACAGGAACTGGCCACTCGGCCACGGCACTGACCTTGGCAGGGTCCATCTTTAGTTTACCGGGGGAAATGATGAAACCCAGGAACGATGTGGTTTGGACATGGAACTTGCACTTCTCTGCTTTAACATAAAGTTGGTTCTCTAGCAGGCGGTCGAGGACTTGACGGACATGCTGCTGGTGGGTTATGTTGTCAGGAGAAAAAAATCAAAATGTCATCAAGATATACAAACACAAACTTATTCAGGAAGT
Organism: Pseudochaenichthys georgianus; assembly: GCF_902827115.2. Lineage (NCBI taxonomy): Eukaryota > Metazoa > Chordata > Actinopteri > Perciformes > Channichthyidae > Pseudochaenichthys > Pseudochaenichthys georgianus. The sequence continues at coordinate 12,841,978 of NC_047503.1, read as the reverse complement.
CCCCCAACACCTCATTTATGAGGGCCTGAAACACTGCCGGTGCGATTGTCAAGCCAAAAGGCATCACTAGGTACTCATAGTATCCACTAGGTGTGTTACATCCAGTCTTCCATTTGTCCCCCTCCCTGATTCTCACCAAATGATAAGCATTCCTTAAATCCAGTTTGGTGAAAATGTTGGCGTCTTGCAAAAGTTCAAAGGCGGAGGAGATGAGTGGGAGAGGGTACCTGCTTTTGATGGTCATTGCGTTCAGAGGGCTGTAGTCTATACAGGGCCGGAGTGATCCATCCTTTTTGTCTACGAAAAAGAAGCCTGCTCCCGCCGGTAACGAGGAAGGGCGAATGAGTCCGGCCTGCAAGGAGGTCTCAATATAATTGTTCATGGCCTCTCTTTCGGGTCCGGAAAGAGAGTAGAGGCGACCCTTGGGAATTGGGGAGCCAGGTACCAAGTTTATTGCACAGTCATTAGGCCTATGTGGTGGCAGGGCAGTGGCTCGGGCTTTACTAAAAACCTCCTTTAGGTCCCAATAGCAACTGGGCACCTTGGACTTGTCAGGGAAATCTTGCTCCTGTACTTGGATAGCCTCAGTCATTTCTGTACATGCAATCCTTCTAGCATGGGGAGTGTTGTCACCAGTCTTATTGTCTCTCAAACAGAAATGCTTGCAGTCCTCTCCCCATCCTTTAACTCTCCCAGATCTCCAGTCTATGTGTGGGTGCTTGACTAACCATGGGTAACCAAGAATAAGTGGATGCTGAGTCAAATAAATGGAAAGTCATGTGTTCAGTATGTGTTGCATTTACGGTTACTTCAATGGGCATAGTACAGTGGGTAACGGTAAACAATAACCGACCATCCAGAGCAGAGGCCTTTAACGGTTGCGTTAAAGGAATTACCCCACAGTTCCACTTCTTGGCCAACCCCCAATCCATTAAACTTTCATCCGCACCAGAGTCTATGAGAACCCCCTGAGTTAAAACATGTCTGTCTATTTTTACTTGTACCTGTGTCAAGGTACGAGGAGGGAATCCAGATGACAGTCGGCTCACCAGGGTCCTCCTCGTCCCTGATGAGCCCGATCTTTTGCTGTACATGAAGCCAGGAGGTGCCCCTGCTCCCCACAGTAAAAACACCTGCCCTCCTGAATGCGCCGAAGACGTTCCTCCGGAGTCAACTTAGCCCGACCCAACTGGATGGGCTCCTCTGAGACACTAGGGAGCACCCTTCTCTCAGGAGGAGTATCGGTAGGAGGTCTCAAGGCAGGACGATGGCTTGGTGTGTCCCCTTGATGTCGAGGCAGACGTGCCACACTCTTGAACCTTTCTTTTTGTCTTTCGGCCAGTCTATTGTCTATTCGAACTGCCAGTGCAACGACAGAATCCAAGTCTTCTGTGAGGTCCAAAGGTATTAACTGGTCTTTAATGGAATCTGAAAGACCAGACAAAAAGGCGTCGAGCAGTGTTGCAGAATTCCAGCCACTATCTGCTGCAAGGGTCCTGAACTCAATGGCATAGTCCGATACTCTGCGCTGGCTCTGCTTAATCGGCATCAGTGCTCTGGCTGCCTCCCTTCCAGGAGCCGTGCGATTAAACACCTTGGTGAGAGTGTCTGTAAATACATCCAGAGAATTACAGGTAGATGAATCTCTCGCCCATTCGGACGTAGCCCAGGCCGCTGCTCTCCCCGTTAAGTGGCTCACCATGAAGGCCACTTTGGAGTGATCAGTGGGGAATGCAGCAGGGTTATATTTATAATGGAGATCACAATGAAAGGGCGACAGTCACCAGAATCTCCGGAGAATCGCTCTGGAGATGCCAGACGAGGCGGTGGAGCATGGAGTGGCACATGGTCAGCTGGAACAATAGGTGTGTGAGCAACAGCAGGGTGCTGAGGGGATGAACCAGCTTCCAGGTGAGCGAGGACACGGTGCAGCTGTTCGGCAAGGTGATTCACCTGAGTATTGACGGAGGCTTGAACATTTTCCTGACGGCCGGTCAGTTCCCTCACCCCCAGGTTGATGGCGCCCAGCTGCTCCTCATGCTGGTGTAGTCTTGTTCCTTGAGCTCGCAGAGCTCTTTGAATCCGCTGGGTCCATATTTTGGTCAGTTTGTACTGTTATGAACCGAGATACAGGACGCAGGACCCAAAAGCGGGATTCGGAGACAGATGTCCAAAAATAGAATGTTCTTTAATCACAAACTAAATCGTACTTTCACAAAAATTATAAAGTAGATAAAAAGCCAAAACAAAGTTGTACAGCAACACAAAAACTCACTTATCAGGAGTCAAAAGGCCTGGGTGCTCACGACATGAAACATAACGAACTGACACAGGAACAAAGAAACACCAGGGCTATATATAGGTGAGAGGGATGGGCACAGGTGAAAACAATCAGGGCAGGGCCAAGCAATCTCACGGGCGGGAAACACACAAAGGCAGGAACTGTGGGATCTGGAATGACAGGAAAGATTACTTTCAAAATAAAAACATAACTAAACCTAACATATCTGTCGAGTCACAACAGAACAACTTTTACCACGTCTTTTACAGACAATATCTAGAGACAAATGGTAGCAATTTTCACAAAGTAAAATAATAATTGCCTTAAATGCATTGAAATGTGAAAGCTGACCAAAACATCATGTTGCTTGGTAAAATCGTGATGTAACTTTTTGCAAGGAAAGAACACTCAACTTCCCTGATGTGTCAGTATTTAGTCATGTTTAATGGAATGTATATCAGTGTATTAAAGTTGTTACTTTATCTATTTAAACCAGAACGTTTCTCGATTCTTTGTACAGTATGAAAGGGGTCTTTGTACCTTTAAGTCCATGCTGAAGTTCACTGATGTTAGGAATAGGTCTGTCTCTCGTGTTCAGCATTCTCTGGTCTGTCTGCATCACCTGGAAACTTTAAACAAACAGATATATATATATATATATATATATATATATATTAGAGCCGGGACTCGATTAAAAAAATTAATCTAATTAATTAGAGGCTTTGTAATTAATTAATCGAAATTAATCGCATTTTTAATCAAATATACATATTTGACCTGAGAACAGTGAGAAGCAGTTTTCACATGGATTTTACTCCAAGTGGTCTACAGTCGAGTGCAATCCAGTGAGCTGGTTATTTTCTCAGACGTGGACGTACTTATCCTGGCCCTGAAACCAGTCATCTGGTTGAGTGTGGGTTGGGTCAGGGTGTGGTTCCTTGCACTCGGAGTCGGGCTAACGTCCACGCTAGCTGCTACATGCTTTGCATTTAGGTGATACTATAGGCTTGATGTGCTGCGGTGATATGCACATTCTTTTTTGCATAATTTGCACACAACCGTGCTCTTATCGACGCTTCCATCCGTCCGTTTTTTAAAACAAAATGTCCCATCCACGGGGCCGACTAAAGCGGTCTCATCAGCTTGTTCGTTCATGTTTGACTATTGTTCATCGTGGTTTATTGTTGTTTGAAGTCCCATGCTGAAGTCATGAACGTTAGTTGGTGCACCAGTATAATCGGTACGCCTGAAACTCATCCAGTGAGAAACGTTCCGCTGTGCAAAAATAAGTGCGATTAAAATGCGTTAATTTTTTTAACGCGTTAATTTTTGTGTAATTAATTAATCTTAATTAACGCGTTAAAGTCCCGGCCCTAATATATATATATATGCATATATGTAAAGTAACATGTGTTGGTCACAGAATTTTTTTTACATGAAAACGTCATGTCATAATCTTTTTGTTATCCTTAAAAAAAGTGCTGGATGTCACAGCCCTTACTGTATCTTATCAGTTGGATTGTGTATTATTGTCTAATTGGGGTCCTTTTTATTTTACTGTTATTTTGGAATCGTTTTTCATGAGACAGTCAATTTCAATATTTGTCCTATGCCATATTCACATTCATTTGTAACACACGTAAGGGTAAAATGTAAAATACAAACATCTTTAACACATGTAATGCAATGAATACGCTTAATTGTCACAGAAGCACACATAACGTCATATCTAATATTTAAACAAATCATTTCCTTGTCCCTAAAGCATTGACTACGCCATTTGTTGTCCTTAAATGCAGGCATTAAGTTACATGTTCACGTTCTGCTGCCAAAATAAGTCGGTTTCTCCAGTGTAATGATAATGCTTAGTAAGTATTGGTAATAATATTAATAAAAACAACAAGGTTTGGGTTCCTTTGTTTAATATGATGAACGTTAACCAGTAAGCTTCAATAATCAACTCCAGCTCAACAAAAACCATATTGCAATATCTACGTTAACGTTATTTCTGGAAACAACTGGAAATGTGAGATTCATATTTTTCAGATACACAGATCTTATAGTGAGGTTAATCTATTTTAAATAACTATAGGCCAATCTCTAAATTGTCAGTTCTGGCTAAGGTTCTTGAACGCCTAGTGAGTGAACAGGTAAAGGAGTTTTTATGTACAAATGACATCCTGTCTAAACATCAGTCAGGCTTCAGAAAGAAACACAGCACCATCACTGCCACAATGAAAGTGGTGAATGACATTACTAGTATTTTAGAAAATAAGCAGAGTTGTGCAGCTCTGTTTATTGACCTTTCCAAAGCGTTTGACACCGTTGATCATCGCATCTTAAAGCAGAGGCTACTCAGTATTGGCATATCCAGCCTTGCAGTGGGGTGGTTTGTGAACTACCTCTCTGAAAGGTCCCAATGTGTTCATTTTGATGGACTGTCTTCTGAGTGGTTAAACATTTCTAATGGTGTACCACAAGGTTCTGTTTTAGGACCACTTTTATTCTCCATATATATTAACAGCGTAGGTGATAATGTGGATGAAGCTACTTTACATTTTTATGCGGATGATACTGTGATGTATTGTGCAGGTCCCACCATTAAGGAGGCTGTTGTTAAATTACAGGCTGTTTTTAACACTATTCAGACTCAGTTCTCTGAATTAAAGCTTCTTTTAAATGTGGATAAAACCAAGGTAATGCTCTTTTCAAAAGCAAAAAAGACACCAGAGCCTGTTTTAGATATTGTAACTACGCAAGGAACAAAACTTGAAGTTGTTGCCTGTTACAAATACCTTTATGTATCTGGCTTGATGATTGTCTCTCTTTTAAACTTCATGTCAATAACCTGCTAAAAAAACTGAGGGTTAGGCTAGGGTTCTTTTTCAGAAACAAGTCCTGTTTCTCGCTTGAGGCCAGGAAAAGGCTAGTCACTGTGACCTTTTTACCTGTGCTGGACTATGGGGATCTGGTCTATATGAATGCACCTGCCAATTGCCTGGTCAAGTTAGATGCTGCGTATCACAGTGCACTGAGATTTGTGACAAACTGTAAAGCATTAACCCATCACTTGTAATTGAGAATTGTAAGTGGCTACTGCCTGAGATCGAATGCTGTGGTTTTATTAAATGTGCCAACTGCTAGGACTGTCTTAGGGAAGACAGCTTTTAGATGCGCAGCTCCTCTGTCTTGGAATAGTCTGCAAATTAAATGGAAACTGAACAATCTGGTGCCACTAAATGTTTTTAAAGCTCGGTTGGATGCTACTCAATCGGAAGCTATTGGTACCTGTTTATGTGGATAATTTTGTAAATGATGCTGTATGATGTCCTTTTGTTGTTCTATTTATGTTTTTATGTTTCATGTGTAACTACTTGAGCAGGTCTCCCTTGGATAAGAGATCAATGATCTCAATGGGATTTTATCTGTATAAATAAAGGTTTGAAATGAAATGAAATGAAATCTATGGGTTAATCTCATACAGTACTCTGCTCTTCAACACTAATGTGAGGCGGGAACCGAAGACAGATGGCGGGAAATGGAGAGAGACGAAGATATACGAAGACAGGCGGCGGGAGACGAAGAGAGGCTGCGGGAGACTGCGATTGAAGTAAAGTGACAGACAAACATTGAGAATTTAGATATAGTTAGATAGATTTAGAGTTTTGAAGACTCAACTATGATGAAGAGAACTCTGAACGTGAGTCAAGCTTTAAGCTTGTTTTTTGACATGGAGGAGGAGGAATCTGTGATGTTGCCCTCTGTGTCGTAGTTGACAGAAACCGCTTTGAAGCGTGGCACAGATAAAGACAGAAAAAACAGATTGTTGTACAGTGTTATTATAAATATAATACAAATATATATATATACACATTGTATATATATATATTTGTATTATATTTATAATAACACTTTTGCCTTATCAGAATGAAATCCCATGCTACCTCAATCAAACTTTCACATTATCATAGTCACATCCCATGTATATAGTTCCAGCTTTTAAATGGTTTCGTTGTGTATGTTTGTGTTATGAAAAATAAAATCATTTTCAAAATCTGTTTTTACGTTTTTTTTGTGATTTTGGGTCCAAAATGTGTATATAGTAGAAGATCACTGCTCTAAACAAAGTCAAAAATCCTACATCCAAACGAAATAAATATAATTAATTATGATGAATATGTTAAGTCTTGTTCATTGTTTTTCACTTTTATTAAATGTTTGATATTTCCGGTGGAAATGGTGGACTATCGGACATTCAAAATGCAGCACATTTTCACTCTTACACACGGATATTCTCCTTTTGCTCTCATGCGAAATCTACTAAAACAAAGTATGTCATGTATATTTAGTTTTCGTTGATGAGACGAGATGGACTAAGGTGTTAATGGTGGACTATCGGACATTCAAAATGCAGCATATTTCCCCCAAGTGTCTGTCAAAATGCATTTTACGTTTCTAACTTGCAATATCATTATTTCCGCTCTCTTCAGAAGAGCGATCTCCCTCTCTGTGTGCGGGGGATCAGAGGAGGGGGGGGGGGAGAGCTGTGTAATGTGACACACATTCCGATGGCCAATTCGTTTTAAACAAAGGGTCCCCAACATACATAGGACACATGGGGGGTTGGGCATTTAAAAAGTGAAGACAATACATTCTGGATGTTGACATCAGGCACCTTCAAGTTAAACAATACTACTGTACAGTAAACAATTAACACAGTAAATTATGTGGATTAAATCACATTTATTTCATTAAAAATAAACAAAATGACTCGGTTTGCATTCATAAAGAATGCACAAACGTGTTTAATCGTTAATGTCAGATATGTACTAAGTAAATAGCCTACATTAGTTCCTGCTCAAGATTAGATTCAACTTTATTGTTATTGCACAGATTACAGGTAGGCCTACTGAGACAACTAAATGCAGTTTAGCTTCTAACCAGGTGCAACAAGCAGTAAAGTGAAAAGTAATGTTCACAATCTACAGAATAAAATATATAATGAATTGAATGATGAATAAACAGTGAGGAGTATGAATACACTAGATATCAGCCTGTGAGCAGTATGAACAGTGTGTTAATCGTTAATGTCAGATATGTACTAAGTAAATAGCCTATATTAATTTCATGATGGATTAAACCACATTTATTTAGTTAAAAATAAACAAAATTATTAAATGTAGGGTGAATTGCCCTAATGTGGAACATTTTTGCATTTCAGACTTCGGGAATATATTGCGACATGAAGCCGATACAATAAATCAAAATCCAGTAACATTCTGAAATCCCCAGGATGTGTCCTAATCAAACCAAAAGAGAACATGCAGATATTAAACTCATAAAAGAAATGGTAGACATATTAGTACTCTTAGTGCCAAGTTGTCTCAGACAATCTGTTTTCCTAATGTGGGACAGTTCTGTGCAAAATGTGGGACACTGAAAAGTCTATATTAAAAAGCCTCAGTCACCTTCATTCATGTAATAAAAAAATCTCAGGCCAGTAACACTCAAAGCTACAGTAAATGTGCAATACCATGCTATGTTACTATTTATAATGTTATTGTTGTTACAACAGAAGATGTTTTTATTTAAATTGAAGTTAAATGCATCAATCTGGTGCACTGAGGGCAAAATTAGTAGATTTGTGGATACAGCTCTCAACACTCATATGAAACAGAACTGTTCTTACAATGTGTGTTGGAAGGTATTAAATTACTATGCATATTTAATTGTGTAAACACACAGCTGATCACCTGAGAGCTGCCGTTTCATTCAGAGCGTTTAAAAAAACGACGGTCTGATTTCAACAACTCAATGTGTGATTATTATAGCAGTAATATTAGACACTAATAATACAGTAAACTATGAACACTGTCCATATTATTGTTTGCCCGTGGGATTAGGGTGATCGGTAGTGAGAGCCGCTGCATTTTCCTCCGTCGGATGTGATATAAAAACAAAGCGATTATTGTTGTTGTTGTAAACTCACGTGGATTAAATTTAGTGCATTCATTTCAACTCGTGAACATAGATACATTAAATGAATGCGAGGATGACGATCGAACATCGTTTGTTTGACCCTGGATGCATTTCCTGATCTAAAAACATAGCGATGGTTTTGTACTTACGCCAACGTGAATTAAACATTATTTTGTTAAATAAAAACATGGTGATGTTTAGTAAATGATTACATGTCTCTTACTTAAGCACAGAATATGATCCTATCCGTGACATATATGGATCTTAACAAATATCTGCTATATCAGATACCTGTTGATCAGCTGTTTATTTCACATGAGTTTCAGTGTGGCAGCTTTTCACGGCTCCCCCTGGTGGATCCATGATCCATTGCAGCTGGTTTCATTATAATTAAATGTATTTATCAAGGGGGCGTTTCAAGTCCTGCGGGGGGGTTTTCCTTATCAGCAGGGGCCCATCCCGTGCCGATCACGGACCCGCACGGGTAGGCGTCTGAAACGAAGCGCTACATCTGTAGGCAGCTAGCAGAGAGACCACTAGCAGTTTGGTGTAAGAGAAACTTCTGTAGCAATGGAGAGTCAGGACTCAGAGAGACACGGGACGAGCAGGAGTTCTGATGTCAAACACTGGCGTTTACTACCAGCATCGGCCGGAGAAATTCACATCACGAGTCACACAGTCAAAGGTTCTGACTGCTCCGGTGGGTTGCCATGTCAATTCTGAATCTCTTCTCATCTTGGCAGACCTTTAATTAGCTTCACTCAGAGTCAACCCCCATATTGGGGAAAGCATCTGTGAACACCTGGGGGCACTGAATCACATTATCTGACTCTATGGCTCCTATGACTGAGAGTTGACCGGTCATAAAACTGGTAAGGTCAGCCACAGCTGACCGTTCCCATTCCTTAAGACAGATAACAGACTTCGGCTTGGTCGTAAAATGTCAACAGGCCGAAAGGTCAAATATCTTAGGAGTAAGGAGAATTATTCTTTGACACTTAGGAGTAAAGACAAAATTAATCCCTCACATTTGGTACTTCCGTTTCATTACAATGACTTCCGTTAGGCTACAGCAAGAATCCCCCTCACACACATAGGTGAAACACATGCACATTCCCTACTGAGAACTTTTCAGTAAAATGTTTTCAGGAGTGTGTGTGTGTGAGGTTTTCAGCAGTATGTGCGTGAGATACATGTTCAGTTGTGTATGCGAGGTGTTCACTAGTGAATGTGAAAGTATTTCAATAGTGTGTATGTGAGGTTAATTTTCAGCTGTGTGTGTGTGTGAGGTGTTCAGTCGTGAATATGAGAGGTGTTCAGTTGTGTTTGTGCAAGTCCAGATGTTTTCAGTAGTGTGTGCGAGGTGTTCAGTAGTGAATGTGAGAGTATTTCAGTAGTGTGTGTGTGAGGTTAATTTTCAGTTGTGTGTGTATGTGAGGTGTTCAGTCGTGAATATGAGAGGATTTCAGTTGTGTTTGTGCAAGGCCAGATGTTTTCAGTAGTGTGTGTGGGAGGTGAGTTTGAATTTTGGCCAACACGGCCCTTCATATATTCATGATTGTCCTTATTTACTTTGGTGGGATATAGGATTCGGAGTGGTTTAAAAGCTTCATGCTGTTCCATCCAAGGTTGTTTTTCACACCGAATAGTCCCCTCTCTTTTTGTTCTTTCTCTTTCTTTTCATCTCTGTCACACACACACACCGTTACACATTTTGCACTACTTTGTAGAACTTTTTTGTACGATAGACTTGACACACACACACACACACACACACACACACTGCTCTCACATAAATGTGTCCATAACCTAATGCTATTACTCAACCTATTCAAGATACCCCTTATCTTTTACCTTCCTGCACCCACAAACACAAAGACGACACACACACGTTTTCTCTCTCTTATGCACACACGCAAACTGACACAAGATAAGCACATTTACAGTTTCACCTACGCATACTGAGAACCTTATACACTTCAAAAGTAGGGCAGCCTATCTCTTGAGCAGGCAATCGCTCTGGTTACAGCATTAGAACCTGGATAAAGAAATATTTACTCAACCTGAACATATGATCGGAAATACACCGAAACCCTCCGGTGGAGAAGAAGGGGAGGCTTTTGAAGATTGGTTGAGGGAAGCAAAATAGTAAGTAGGTGGCAGGGCATAAACCCACCCTATCTTATTTTATCCACCTTCTTTTATTTGATGAATGCTGGCTTTTCAATTCTGTGTGACTTTTTTATCTTTATTAAATTACCGTGACAAATAGTTCTAATACATTTTAAAAGTGTAATAGCCAAATCCCAATTTAAATTGCCAGTTTGGGTTGATCCTCCAATAATGAATAACAAAGGCTTGACATGATATTCATGTGCTTGGGGGTGGGGATCAGTTATTCGACATTGTTTTGTTCTTCACGCACTACTTTAAGATAATTTAACTTAGTTTTGAAATGCCCACACTTGCTTAATGGCAGGAAATACAAAGTATAGCTGAGGGTAAGGGTTAGGGTTGGGAACGTCTTTACAGTCCGGAACATTAGAGATTTCTGTAAATAAAAAATCCCTTTGTTAAAGTAATTACAAAATATGTAATTGTATATTGCCCAACACATTGTTTATTATGTTCACCATCTTAATGTGAACACTCGCTAAATGGAAGGAAATGCAAAGTACAGCTATGGGGGTTAGGGTTGTGAATGCCATTAGTAGTGCTTATGAGGGAGCTATATAAAAGGTCATGAAATCAAAGTTTACCCACTGCCCATCCTCTGGGGACCATGACTGCTTATGCAGTATTTTACACAACAATCCATCCAATAGCTTTCCAAATAGTGTTGAAAGCATGACAGTAACACCGTGTTTTCCCCGGCATCCGCTGGGATTCATGCATTCTTCTTCAAAATAACAGCATATAACAACCCATTTAGTCATTGTTGAGATGTTCCAGTCAACATGTAAAATACCTGGCCACACATAACATATATCCAGAGGTTTTCATTGTAAAACAAAAGGAAAGAAGAAGTAGATCTAGTAAAAACGTTACATGTGAACGTTAAAAGGCTTAATATAGTTTGCTATTTTGGTTTGGACTGAAAACTCTCCAAAATATATATTTACTTTCCTCAGAACATGATTGGTTGATGCCTTTATTTGTAATGCTCAGAAGAAGCTTGAAAACATGATGATGCTGCTGCCATTCCGCTGGGTAATATACTTGTTTCTTAATGATAAAGTTTATGAGACAAACAACAGTTTGTTCAAATGTTTTGATGCACACCCCCAGCTAGAAAGTCCTTTTTTGCTTTGACAGTAATGATCCATGTTACTTTTGTGAGAGATGAGTAATAACATTAAACAAAAGTTATGTTTATGGTATTGAGAGAGTGCCCTGCGTTTTTTAAATTACATTAGTCTTTATTGAATTACACAAGCCTTTACATTTGATGATCTGCTCCGCCCTAGATTGTTGCTTTGAGCAGAGGTTGGTGCAGTTTTATGTATGTGTAGCTAGTTAATCACCCAACAATAGAGCAGATCTTTGCTTTAAGAATCTACAGTAATTTAGCTAAGAGCATACATTTATTTGGTCACTTTTGATACATGTTTGTCACTCTTTTCACTAGATCTTAAAAGCTGAGACAACAGGAGCTTTTTATCAGCAAAAACATGCATGTAATCAAACCTGAAATAGGATTATATACACATTACCCCTCATAACCTCAAAGGCAAAAAATGAATGCTTGATATCGTCATTGTTGTTTTGTTTATTTGATGTTTCGTGTTACAATCACAAACCCCTGATAGAAATATTTCAAACAGCAATATGAAACTGCTGCCTGTTCACCTCCATATCAAACATCTCACGATAAAATATTAAAGTCTGTTTAGTCTTGACTCCTTGTGGTCTCTCTGGGGAGATTTATAAATAATTGTCCCATAAACAGGTTGCAGGCAATGAAGCAGACCAGAGAGCAAACTCAAATAAAGAATACAACAATGTTTGAAGTCACCACTGCAGACCGTCTCCTCGCAGTAAATGGGTCATGCCTCAATATTTCTTAAAGTTTCAAATTATTGCACAGCCTTGCCTTGTTGAACTCTTCCTTAATTTAAGGTAGCGCTGTCTGGGCAAGTCAAAATAAGAAGTATGTGAAAAAAAACTTTCTCAGGGCTCATGTTCTGTAGGATTAACTTTCTTCCCTCTTGTTTCTTCAGTCTCACTTTTCTTCTTTTTCTTTAAGCCATTTCTAAGACATGGGGCCATGGGGATGGTAATGTTAGTTTCTTGGTTGGTTGCTCCAACTCTTTGTTTCAGCCTGTTATATATCAACAACAACTAATGAAGCTCAGCGCAAGTTCAACCAGGAAAGGCCTTCTTTACTCATTCATTTACTATTTCCATGTTACATTACATTGCATTTAGCTGACGCTATTATCCAAAGCGACTTACAATAAGTGCGTTCGACCAACACAATACAAACTTGAAGAAAACAGAATCATATAAGTACATCAGGCTTCATAGAGCAAAAACATTTCAAGTGCTACTCAACTGGCTTTAGATAAGCCAGCCCTTTATTAGTATATAAATGCTTTGTTAATAGTTCTATTGCTCGAAGTGGAGTCGAAAGAGATGAGTTTTAAGTCTGTACCGGAAGGTGTGTAAGCTATCTGCTGTCCTGATGTCAATGGGGAGCTCATTCCACCATTTTGGAGCCAGGATAGCAAACCCACGTGTTTTTGCTGATGGGAACTTGGGTCCCCTTCGCAGCGATGGTGCAGCGAGCCGTTTGGTTGATGCACGTGCTGGGGTGTACAGTGCTGGGGTGTACAGTTTAACCATGTCCTGGATGTAGGAAGGGCCAGATCCATTCGCAGCATGGTACGCAAGTACCATTGTCTTGAAGTGGTTTCTAGCAGTTACCGGAAGCCAATGGAGGGAGCGGAGGAGCGGCGTGGTGTGGGAGAATTTAGGAAGGTTGAAGACCAGGCCAGCAGCTGCATTCTGGATGAGCTGCAGAGGTCGGATGGCACATGCAGGTAGACCAGCCAGGAGGGAGTTGCAGTAGTCTAGGCGTGAGATGACGAGAGCCTGGACCAGAACCTGTGTCGCTTTCTGGGTCAGCTGGGGATGCATCCTCCTGATGTTGTAAAGCGTGTATCTGCAGCAGCGGGTTGTAGCAGCGATGTTTGCAGTGAAGGACAGGTTGTTTTCTAGGGTCACACCCAGATTCCTTGCAGTCTGGGTCGGGGAAACAACAGAGGTGCCAATGTTGATTGTTAGGTCAAGAGTGGGACAATCTTTTCCCAGAAAGAAAAGCAGTTCAGTCTTGTCAAGGTTGAGCTTGAGGTGATGATCAGACATCCACTGAGAGATGTCAGCTAGACAAGCAGAGATGTGTGCGACGACCTGGGTCTCTGAGCGGGGAAAGGACAGAATTAATTGGGTGTCGTCAGCGTAGCAGTGGTATGAAAAACCATGCGGGCTAATGACTGATCTGAGCGAGTTTGTGTACAAGGAGAAGAGGAGGGGACCAAGAACAGAGCCCTGAGGGACCCCTGTAGTTAATTGACAAGGGTTGGACTCGGACCCTCTCCAAGTAACCCTGTAGGTGCGGTCTTTGAGGTATGAAGTGAGGAGGGAAAGTGCAGAGCCTGAAACTCCAAGTTCTTGGAGAGTGCGAAGGAGGATCTGATGGTTTACCGTGTCGAATGCAGCAGACAGGTCCAAAAGGATGATGACAGAGGAGAGGGAGGCTGTTTTAGCAGTGTGCAGTTCCTCAGTGACATCAAGGAGGGCAGTTTCTGTGGAGTGATCTGCCTTGAATCCAGACTGGTGCGGATCCAGAAGGTTGTTCTGATGGAGATAGCAGGAGAGTTGTCTAAAGACAGCGCGTTCAAGTGTTTTAGACAGGAACGGGAGGAGAGAGACAGGCCTGTAGTTTATAACATCTGACGGGTTGAGAGTGGGTTTCTTTAGGAGAGGGTTTACTCTTGCCTCCTTGAGATGTTACTACTCTCTCTCCTCTCAATAAGTGATCGGGGGCGTCACTCCCCAGCTTCACCAATCACTTCGCTCTATTCTCACAAGCCTATCATAGCGCTCCGCTAAACCTTTTAAATCTGCTCTCCCCCCTCTGACAGCTGTCATTTCAGGTGACTCGACGCAACCCTCCTCCACCCCTTTTCTCCTCCCGTCCCTCTGAATCCAGGGTCAAGCTAAACCACTCCCCTTCAGACCGACCCAACTATCCATTCACCACCACCAGTGTCTAGACCCCAGGGGCGTTTCATCGGATCGGTTCTACCCTCCCGAATGATACTTCCTGCACAACGGGGCCTAATCTCCAAAACTCCTTTACATTCATGCGTATTTCTGGTAATAAATATGTACTCTTACATCAAAACTGTCTCTCCTGATTGAAAATGGGTTGCGAGCTAAATCTGTAGAAAAATGCATGGTTCCCAGAGGATGAACACTACAGTATTGTTCCTCTTCTGCTAGCAACAGGCTAACAGTTTGTGTTGGTGCATTTAACAATATTTCAACAACTTTTTGATGTTTTCTTTTGTAAAATACGTTATAAGCAGTCATGGTCTCCACTCAAAGATCAGTCAGTGAACTTTTATCTATTCTATCGCATACTGTAGTTCCCTTATCAGCACAACGTTCCCGACCCTCAGCTGTACTTTACATTTCCTGCCATTAAGTGATTGTTAGCATTCAAACTATGAAGATGAACATAATAAACATTGTTATTGGATTATAAAATACAATATTTGGTAATTAGTATTTATTGTTTTTGTGTACGGAAATCTGCAATTCTACTTTTACTTAACTTTGTTGCCTTTCCAGTCACATCCTTTACAGAATCAGAGACATACATCACATACAAGTCCTGATATACTGTCTCAGAATGGAGTTCAATTGAAGTGACACTTTACACTTGCTCTGATAGAAATACATGTTTAAATGTTGACATCAATTGGCAATTGTGGTAGGGAGGCCTGAACAGTGGTCACTGAACAGCGGCTTGCACTACTTTGCGGTGTGTTCTAATGCTGCTGTGGAATGTCATTTGTATATCTCCATTTGTCTGTTTGGTAATATTTAATCTGCTGTTGATTCTATGAGAAGTATCAGGCTATTGACTTTATGTAGTTTTAAATTGTTGGTTGCACGTTGTCTATTGTGTTTATGTATTTATTGCCAAAGCTTCTGATTAATTCTAGTGAAGCTATACTGCCCTATAATGATGATCAGTTATAAACACAAGTTAGTGCCCATCTTTGAAATAATATGTAGTGGCCTGTTTGTGGACCAAGGGAGATGAAATACAGCAAGATGTGTTCAGAGTACATTTTATCCTATTTCTACGGTGGCCCTGAAGGGCAAGTCAAAACAACATTTCACAAAACGCTACAGCATTTCAGGAAACACCACAGCATTTCACAAAACACTACAGCATTTCAGGAAACACCACAGCATTTCACAAAACACTACAGCATTTTAGAAAATGCTACAGCATTTTAGAAAACGCTACAGCATTTCAGAAAACACCACAGCATTTCAGAAAACACCACAGCATTTCAGAAAACACCACAGCGCGTCTTGTTTGAATGACAGGAGTAAACTCAGCTGACAGCCGCGGTGAAACCTGAAACTTGAGCGATTAGAGCGATGCAAATATTTGGGGCTTATATCCATGTAAATAGTATGGTATTGAAATACTCAGTGTTGGGAAAGTTCACTTTCTACATGAACTAGTTCAGTTCACAGTTCACACATTTTAAAATGAACTAGTTCAGTTCATAGTTCATAATTCAAAATGTTGAACTAAAGTTCATGGTTTCAAAAATGAACTAATTTATAGTTTATAGTTATTTTTTCAATACGTTGCTGTGAGCTAGTATTTGTAAAAATGATTGCCACAACCCATATAGAACCACAAACAGCAATCAGAATACTGGCATTTCGATAACGCTTTGCTGCCGCCCATTCAGTCCACACTAGTAGCAGCTGCAGCTTTCATCTCTACAGTATATTTTCAAAAACATGAGGAAAAACGTGCTGCTTGTTATTAAGTATAATAATCTAAATATAATATACTTAAAGTACCAACAGTGAAAGTAGTCATTGTGCAAACTGCTATTACTTTCTGTCCAGTGTGAGTGAAAATACTGAGTGAAGATATGTCACCACTGGTTACAGTTCAAATAAATAACTAAAATAACTAAATCACAAATAATAATTTGTGAAAATAAAAAAATAGTCCAAAAGTGTGCAGGGGCAAGGACATTGTTACTTTCTGTCCATCCTGAAAATGCCTTATCTGAATGAAGATCCTCTGTCAAAGTGGTCTGGTCTCTCGCTGGTGGATCTGCCGTTTCCTTGAAAGGCTAGTCGTGTGCTTATTCTCAATGTGCCGTTTAAGGTTTGCTGTCGACGTCGTCGATGTACGGACTTGCTTTTTCAAACCGGGCGGACACAGTTTACAGGCAAACGTTAGATTTCTTCCGTCTGAGTCAGTACTGACTTTAACGTAAAACTCTTTTAAATGCTCATACGCCGACGCCGTAGAGTCTGACTCTGAGCGAGTGCTGCTGCAGCTGCTCTCGGCTTCGTCCATACTAATTCATTCATTCATTCAATGCTCGCCGGTTCCGCGGTTCCACATTGTTTGTTGTGAGGAGTCTGATGACGTATATTTTAGTGCGACAGCCAGGGGTGACAGGCGCGTACGCGTCACAGGCAGCTTGCTGTTGCCAGATTGGGTGGTTTTCCGCATTATTTTGAAGCCTGTTTACGGTGTGTTTTAACTGGGTTTTCGGCTGAAAGGCATATGAAATCTGGCACACTTTTGAACGCCGTTATAATACTGTGCTGAGAATGAACGCACTTTTGAACGCCATTATACAGCGCTGAGAATGAACGCGTTCTCAATTACGTTCATCTAGCGGAAATACAGTACGTTCAGTTCACGTTCGCCCAAAATGTGAACGCATTCATGAACGATCGTTCATTGAACGATCGTTCATTGAACACGTTCAGGTACATCACTGGAAATACTGTGGTGTTTCGTGAAATGCTGTGGTGTTTTCTGCCTGAAATATCTCCGTTGGACTCCTTTGTTTACTTCCGTGATATAATGACATCATTATGTAACACTTGTACGAGCTTTCCAACACATTCTAGTGATATGCTAAGAGGATGGAAATAAGTGATTGACCAATCACAAATGAGCCGGTCCGTTTACCAATCAGAGCTTGGGCTCTGGTTTCAGACAGAGGGTGAAAAGAGGCGCTGCAACACAGTTCAAACCGGAGAGACGTGATGTAAGAATTACATATTTATTGTTTACACGTCATATGAATGAAATGATTGCCATGATAATACAACAGGAGAATTTAATGGTGTTTGGCGATTAGGCCCCGGTTTGCAGGATAATCATTCAGGAGGGAAAGCACCGCTCTGATGAAATCCCCAAAACCAGTGAAGTATGAAATACTGAGATGAACTGAGTTGCTTACCTTGTGGGGTGACTGGTGATCTGGGAAGGAAAGATAATAGATTAACACATATGAGCGACATAGTGCCGGAATCACTGCCGGAGCTTACGGGTCATGCTGAGACTCTGACTGCCGAAATCAGTGCCGGTCTTACCTGACAAACGACCAGCGGGTCGCATGCCTGGCCAGCAGGGCTTGACTACGCCGAGGAGCGAGCGGTTTTGTTTTGCAACGGTGGCCCAACGTCCACGACACCGAAGTGTACGGTAGCCTGAAACTACGACACCGAAGTGTACGGTGGCCTTCCGCCACGCCTGACTTCGCAGGCTATATATATATATATATATATTTTTTTTTTTCTTTACTCTTTTCTATTTCTTTCTTTTTACTTTGTTTTGTAACTGACACCGGAGTGTACGGTGTCCACGCCTGACTTCACAGGATATCTCTTTCTTTTCCTTCTTTACTCTTTCTTTATTTTTCTTTGTTTTGTAACTGCCACGGGGGTGTACGGTGGCCCGAGTCCACGCCTGACTGCAGGAAATACATTTTACACTGATACGTTTGAGCAAGGCCTGGGAATGAAATACCTCTGTGCCGGAGATGAAGCCCGTTACATGTAGTTGGAGCGTGAGATGAGACATTATTCCCTGTGGGCGGGGCCCGCGGAATTAGGACAGGAATGCAGTTTTGAATATCAGGAACCTTAGTGAGACATGTATACTTGTGAATGTGTTTATGAGCCACCACCAGTTATATGTATAAATACCATAGATAGGGTCCGAGAGATCTTTGGGAAGCCAGTACGGTGCTGATGTCTGGGCGAATGTAGGCTGTGAAGGCGGAGGAGGTCCACCGTCCTAGTTGTTGAAGGGATGAGGTGGAGAGACCTTGATTATCAGCCGAGGTGGCTGCACCTATCCTAAAGGAATGTCCTGAGTATGATGTAGGTGATAGGCCGGATTTAGTGAGGACTTGCTTGAGGTAGAAGGTGAACAGGCGAAGCGTTAGGGGGGCATTTCCTTTGATGAGAAAAAGTGGTGAGGACGGATTGGTGGAGGGTCTGCAGCGCAGGAATTTAATCATGGAATTAAAAGGGCAGAACGGGGAATCGATGTGAGCTGCGATGACTGAGCAGGCTCCTCCGCATTTGGACTGTTTGAGGCTAAGACTAAAGTGGTTGGTGTTAAAGACTAGGTCGGAGAGGCAGACGTCTTGACTGGGGTCGAACGTGAGGGAAGCTGTGGTGAATTCACCGGGTCGGAGGAGCGCGTAGAAGGCTAGTAGGAATACAGCATCGAGCAGCGCGTCGATGTAGGGGGAGAATAATCCTTTCCTGAGTGTGGACAGCATGAGGTGCAGAACGGGGAGCGTGATGGGGAGCCTCGCGTCTGCAGCGGGGGGAAATGTCTTATACAGCCCTTTAAGGATGAGTTTAACCGTAGGGTTTGAGCATAGGCTGGGAAAACTAGGATCGGAGCAGCGAACGTTAAATTGAATTCCTGCTAAGAGGCTCCGGATATACAGGGGTTTGAGGTGTCGATCAGTGGTGCAGTAGCCCATAAAGGCGCACACGGTGGAGATGAGGACAGGTTTGAGGGGAACATTTACTGAGCGGCAGAAGAAAGCGAACGTTCTCCATGCGAAATCATAGGATCTGAGGGTGGATGCGGCTAAGCCCTTTCTCATGTAGAATCTGGCAGACTCGAGGTGCCGAGCTAGGGGACTCTTGATTAGTGCAGAGAGAGGAGATGAAGTGGAGGGATTCCGACTGGTTGCGAGCTGGCTTCCGGGCAGAGGCTCCGGAATGTCTGGAAATGAAAGCGAGAGAGGGAGTCAGCGACGACATTGAGGTGACCGGGGATGTGGCGAGCTGTGATGATGAAGTTGTGGATTATGGAGGAACGCGTAATGCTTCTCATGAATGGCATGATGTCGCTGCACTGGGAGCGCGACTTATTGATTATTTCAACCACTGATTGGTTGTCGCACAGCACCGAGATGCATTTACGGAACCACAGGTGACCCCATACGTGGCATGCAACAGCGATCGGGAATATCTCGTGCAGAGGATGAGGCATGATTAGGAAATGACGGGGGCCAGGACCCTGCGAACCACTCACCATGAAAGAAACCCCCAAAACCCACGGATGGGGCGGCATCCGTGAAAACCCTGATTGAGTCGGAGGAACACACAAGGTCATCATAGAAAAAAGTAACTCCGTTCCAGTGGGCGAGCAGGAGAGACCAGAAACGTAAGTCTGAGCGGCAGCCTTCGTCTAGGAGAACGCGGTCATGAAGATTGTCGACCGATGATGCTGTGTCCAGGAGGCGGGAGATGAACGAGCGCCCCTGGGGGATGACGCGCATGGCGAAGTTGAGGTGTCCTAGAAGGGAGAGCAACTGTTGTTTTGTGATAACTTGTTGCTCGCAGTATGATTTGGTGATGTCCCGGATGCGCTGCAGTTTGTCTGAGGGGAGAGATGCCTTCATGTCTATGGAGTCGAGGGTGATGCCTAAGAACTCTAAGCTTGTGTTGGGACCTAACGTTTTCTCCTTGGAGAGGGGGATGCCTAACTCCTGAAAGCAGTCTTTTAGTTTGCCTAGTGAGGTCCCTGAGCTGTCCTGTGGCGGATCTATTAGGAGGAAGTCGTCCAGTAGGTGAAGGACGGAGGGGATTCTAACTATGTTCAGCAGGATCCAGCAAAGCGCTTCCGAGAAGGACTTAAAAATGCAGGGGCTGCTTCTGCACCCGAAGGTTAGGCGAACGGCGAAATAGAATTTGGACTCCCACTTAATGCCGAACAGATTCCACTGGGACGGGTGAATAGGAATGATTTTGAAGGCATCTGTAATGTCCGCTTTGGAGAGCCATGCTCCATGCCCTGTGAACTTAATCAATTTGATTGCATTGTCCACTGAGGCATAGTGAAGGGAAAACTGCTCTGAAGGGATGATACTATTGATGCTGCAAAATGGGCCGGAACGGGGAGCGGACAGATCAAAAATCAGCCTTTTCTTTTCGGAGTACTTGCGTGTGGCTATTCCGATGGGATTTGAACGGAACACTGGGAAGGGGGAGGAGCTAAAGGGACCGATTATATATCCTTTTTGGAGTTCTTTGTCGATGAGCTGGGAGACTATGTTAGGTTCTTTAGCGGCTGACTGAAGATGTTTTGCTACGAAAGTAACTGTGGGAGATGAGCGGACCTCTACCCTGAAGCCTTGGGAGAGCCCTGATAGGAGATAGTCCACGAACACGGAATCTGGGTGGGTGGATAGCGCAGCTGCTAGCTGAGGGATGTTAATGGGGGTGGAGGGGTGATGTTTCAGAATGTTTTTCCACCACGAGGTTTCTGGCGCAGAGCTACTAGGTTTTGGTTGCGCCTGGGGCATACGGACTTCGGGTGTGCCTCCCTGCAGAAACTACAGGTATGAAGAAATGAACAATAGGGGTGAGTACAAACATTTTCGTTGAATCTGAGTTTATCTTCATATCTCATGGGCACCTGACGGTTTGGTCTATCGATTCCGGAATACTGCATGTGAGAGGCTCTGGGCGCGGAGAAAGGCACTGATGGGCAGAGGGCAGCGATGTGGCCCTGCGCTCCGCAGCTGTTGCAGGAAATAGCGGATTGCCTGCCGGTAGCCATCACGAGCAGCTCAATGTCCATCACTGACCAGTCGAGGCGGTATTGCTATGCGCTAGGTGAAGCGCTGCTTTACTAGAAAAGCTTTTGTGATACTGGTAGAAGATGGATTTCCCGTATCTAAGGTTGATATCTCCGATAATGGCCATGTATGCATCTAATTCTACTCTTCTCTCAGGGTAGACGGAGCAGATTACGTTACGGAAGATGCCGAAAGCTACCATAAATTGCCCTACGCTGATGTCTCTGATAAGCCTGGGGTCTGCGGTCTTAAAGACGGCGGTGATATTTCCTCCTGTGGCGATGGCTTTATCGCACTCCGGGGAGGGCAGAATAAGGCTAAGCAGGTTAACATCCTTCCCTTCAAGAATCTTTGACCTAAGCCGTGTGGAGATGTTAGCGGCTTTGGAAATAAAAGGCCTACCTGCAGGGGGGGCTGGGAGGGCCGAAGCCAGAGAATAAGGATGAGCTGCCGCTGGGATGCGTGGAACACCCTGACCTGAAAACCCCAGCGGGACTGGGGCAGCGAGCGCTGCTCTGAGTGCGACAGACGTGGACGCTCCTGTGCCGGAGTCTTCAATGGCCTGAAGGCAAGCATCGATGGCTCTTATGGAGCTATCCAGGGATTGCAGGGCGCTGGCCACGCTACTCTCCCCGCTCCCGGCCTGGTGAGCCTGGGAAGGGGTGGACTTGGGAGGCGGACGGGGTCCTGGAGGGCTCGATTTCCTGGTCCTTTTTCCTCCGCGTCCTCGGCCACGTCCTCGGCCGCGTCCTCGCCTTGGTCTCTCTGGGGAGCTGCTTGGGGCTGCTTCCCCGGGCTGGGGAGCTGTGCTGGAGACCTGATCCGAGAGCTCTCGGAGCTGCAAGAGAGTGAGGCCTGGAGCTGTGGGGATGCCCTGCTGCTGGAGTCGGGCGATGAGGAAGTCTACCTCCGATGATAGGCCGCTGTGGGGAGTCGAACCGGGATCAAAGATATCCATACCAGGTTTGTCTGAATTGTCCGAGTTCGACATCTTGCACTAGTTTTTCTGTTTGTTTTTCTCACGAGGAGGAGTAGTATCACTGCTACTGTTTGCGGTCATCTGCAAATGACAACTGACAGGGAGGAAGAGCAGGCATTTAAGGAATTTAGCATGTGCAGCTATTGGCTGCTGAGGGGTGACGCCCTCATATTTAATGAGGGGGGAAGGGAGCCATAGAGTGACGTGTAATTGACTCGTGTTAGGTCTTCCTTATTGAACTTGTGCTAAGCTTCATTAGTATGATACAAATACAAATAATTGTTGTACATAAGAATGTAAAAAGGTCACAGTGGAAAAACAAAATACAGATATAAACCTGAAAAGGAGAATAATATCTCCTCTCTACCTTGAGTAACATAACCTTAATCGAACAGTACTTTTGATTAAGAACAATGACCTGGTACTCTTTCCACCTCTGGTAAACATTCAACCTAGTCTCATGGCATTTCGTGTTCACCAACACGATTTTTAATCTATTGATTCGTGTTCACCAACACAATTTTCCCATTTTTTTCGTGTTGCACAGCATGATTTTAAAAGCAATGTATTTCTACTGGTAATGTGTTTCGTGCCTGCAGGCTGCAGCACGTATTTTTCTCCGGTCGGGTCGTGGAAGACCGGAAGCTGTGTGGTTCATAGAAACATGTTCTTACTCAATATCAAGCCACAATTATTGCTTTTATTTTAAATCGTATAATTTCGGACTTTTGTTTGTGAGGAAAATAAATGGGGCTCAGAGCCTCAGGATACTGAAATCTATTTTTTTTTAAATCTTTTTTTCCTTCTAATTTGTTATTCTTTTCAAAATAACACACTGTTATTTACTCACCAATAACACACAATTATCCTTGCTTTTATTTATTGGTTTAATTCCATAATCTCGGGCTTTTTTGTCGTCCGTCAGGAACTGAATTTCAAAATAAAAATAACCGGAAACAGACGTAAGCATTTCGAGTGATTACCCAAGATCCTCAGCTATGGTTTAAGCTCGCTGATTGGATGTTTTAGCCGCAATGCATGCTGGGATTTGGTGTTTATATGATATGAAATCCGGAAAACATTTTAAAAGAATAAAATAATACTTAATCCCGAGTGTTCTTGCTTTTCTCTTTGAAAGTCATAACGGCATTGTAATACACGGTTCGGCTGCATTACATATTACAGATCTGCCGTAGTTCTTTATTTATAGAGCCCTGATGAGAAGACCTTTGGACAAACTGAAGAAATGCCGCTGAAACTGAATACTTGACGTGGATCATAAATATATCAACAATTAAACAACATCTTCAATTTCTCTTCACACAATACGTCTCCTTGCAGTATCAACACTAATTCGCCTGACTTTTACATTTGATCTAATTCATAGATAGGTTATATTTACACCATAACGGTGCACAGCTGATATAAAAGGACTTTTTTCATTTTCTTTGAATGTAAGAATGTAAATACTGAGTCTGAAATAGTATAGCAATATGCTGTAACATTATGTGAAAGCATGAATAAAACTACACATCTTCTGATGTTGTACATACATAAGTGTCCTACACTAATAATACAAAGTTATTATGGCTGTGTGTACCTTGTGTGCACAAGCCTTGTGGTTCAATCACGTTATTGAATTATTGTTTTTATGTGTTATATTTGATTAAAACAATATTAAGAGTACATACTTTCATAGGGGGAAAGTAGAAGGTCTGTGATAGAAATATAGAATATAAAAAATCAAGAAGATACTGTAAGTGATCTCTACAATAAAACAGTTTAGTGCAGGATGTACAAAGATATTAATAGGAGGAGGTGCAAAACAGAAAAACGAATTAACCTTTATTTAAAGATTAAATAACAGATTAAGGTCTTCTTTTAAATAAGAAAAAATCTTTGGGGGTATCTATCTACAGATAAATATTAAGCCTGACAAAGTACTTAACGTCTAATATATTGCTTTCCTGCAATGTTAACTATGTTGAAGCACTTATTTTAACTGATATTATACACATTAATTATACTCTTATGTATGTAGATAGAATAATAAATGTGCAGAATATGACAGTTTAATGGTGGAGGTCCACACATATTGATAGATGTCTTGTAATGCGCTGTTGAGGAACCTGTGACCCAAGATTTGTATTCATTGCATAACTATAGGTTACTTACGTAACCCCAGTTCTCAGAGTAACATGAAGTGAGATGTCTCACTATGGGATGCGCCTCATCGCGGAGCAAACAGAAGCATCAATCTCATTACGCCAATCCTGATTGGCTGGTGATCTTGACGTCAACGTCAGGGGAAATCACCCCCTATAAGTAGCCTGCGCCACGACGCATGCGTCATTCAAAAATAAGCACCTCTTCTCGCTTCACCATAGCAAGGAGGGCCGTCTGGTGAGACATCTCACTTCATGTTTTCATGTTACTCTGAGTGCTGGGGTTACGTAAGTAACCTATAGTTCTCATTCATAACACTCCGTTCGATGTCTCACTATGGGATATTGTAGCTCCCGTATTGCCAGACGAACTTATCTCGAAGATCACCGATCAACCAGAATTTAACAGGTGGAGTCCCGACTCAACAAGGTGCCCAGCACTGCTCGGGCCACGCTTGGAGCGGAGACGTCTAGCCTGTAAAAGCGGACAAAAGTGAGCGGCGAAGACCAGCTTGCCGCTGCACAGATATCCTGGATGGATACCACCCTTGACCAAAGCCCAGGATGTAGCCAGGCCCCGAGTCGAGTGAGCCCGCAGACCCGAAGGTGCTTGCAGATTCTGACTCGTATAGGCCAAAGCAATCGCCTCCACGATCCAGTGGGATAGTCGTTGCTTAGTAACAGGCTTACCCTTGTGAGGTTTAGCCCAGGACACGAAGAGTTGGTCATTAAGATGAAGCTCTTTTGATCTGTCCATATATGTGTGTAAAGCCCGGACTGGACACAATAGATCCTGCTGCTGCTCCCCGGAGGAAACCAGCTGCGGAGGAAATGCCTCAATGTCAATCGGGGTACACGAACCAACCACCTTTGGTGTAAAGGCAGGGTTGGGTTTCAACAACACTCTCGTTTGCCCTGGGGCGAACTGAGTGCATGAGGGATGTACAGACAGTGCATGGATATCGCTGACCCGTTTAGCGGATGCCAGGGCCAGTAACAGCACTGTCTTGAGTGACAGATGTTTCATGTCAGCTCCTTCCAGGGGTTCAAATTGGGTCATTTTGAGCCCATTTAAAACCACTGCCAGGTCCCATAAGGGCACCAGCGACCTGGAGACAGGGAGGAGCCTGCGCGCTCCCTTCATAAAACGGCAAACCAAAGGATGTTGGCTAGCCGTTTTTCCCTCAAAGCCCACATGGCATGCATCAATAGCAGCCAGGTACACCTTGATCGTGGAGAAAGCTCTGTGTTTATCGATCAAGTCCTTTAGGAATGATAAAATCACCCCGACAGGACATTGAAAAGAGATGTGCCCTTCTTGAAGGCACCACTCCTCAAACACCCTCCACTTACAGTCGTAAAGAGACCTGGTGGAGGAAGCTCTCACACTCTGAATAGTGTTTATCACCTTCTGAGGGAGTCCCACTGTATTCAGATTGTACCACTCACGGGTCAGGCCCATAGTGCCCCGTGCTCTGGGCGTGGGTGAAGGATCGCCCTCCCCGCCTGAAACAATCTGTCCCTGCGTGGTGGGGGCTGCCACGGCTGCCCGCACAACAGCTGATATATCTCCGCCAGCCCGTATATTGCGGGCTAGGGTGGAAACATCAGAGTAAGTGTGTGGCGTTGCTCTTTCACTCTGGCCGGAGTTAAGGGGAACAGAACCAGGGGTGGGAACGTGTACAGAGGACCCGGAGGTCAATCGTGTACGAGTGCGTCCCCGCCTAACGGTGCGTTTAAATTGTGCATTAAAGAGAACAGCTGTCATTGAGCATTTTCTCCTTTTGCGAACAGACTTAACGCGGCTCCGCCGTAACGCACCCACAGCGGACTCCCGATCCTTGGATGAGGAGTCCAGTCTGCATAGAGTGGTGCACCCTTTGACAGTAATTCTGTCCCTAGGTGCATAACACCCGGTACTTGTGTCGTTCTCAGAGAGAGGAGACGTCTGCCGCTCCAAGGGATCAGTTTGTGTGCCAGTGTGTGTGACTGGAGACAACGCAATCTCCCCTGGCGGTTCATACACGATATCGTGTTGTCTATCCTCACGGGGACATGAAGTCCTCTGAGAGAAGGCAGGAAGCATTTTTGGGTGGGGAACACCGCTAAAAGCTCCGGGTAATTTACGCGTGCCCGCTGGAAGTCTCTGTTCTAGAGACCTCTCACCGGGCGACCTTCGTAAGTCCCCTGTCAGCCCGTCTGACCTGCGTCCGTGGTGACCACCTTCCGTGAAAGGACTGCACCCGTAGGCGCGTCCCGCACTGGAAAAGTCGGGTGTAGTGCCACTACGCATTTCATAATCACCAAAACTCTCCGTAAGCCGTGACGTTCGGGGTTTAGTTTTATTATGAGGCCCATGTTGAGCGGGTGCTTTACGAGGACATTTTCCTCCGTAATCTGACTCCGCTCGGTGGGCTTTATAGATAAAACCCTTCTTTCTAGGAGAGAGAGAACCTCTCTCTCCAGAATATGGGTTGACTCTCTCTGGGTTTGTGAAAACAGATAAATTATAACTGTTTTGAGAAGCTCAGGCAGACATCGTGAGTATCTCCTGCTGTATACTCCTTAGAGCCAGCTGGGATGTCACTCTTACGGCTCCGACCGGCACTGCGCATCTGCGTGACGGTGGTGCCTTCACAGACCCGTTTATTATCCGCCTTTTGAGAGAGGCCGTAGCTGCTCTCAGAAGGGGATTTATAGTTAACGGACTGTTTATTGTCTTTCTTTTCATTTTTTTTTTTGAGCTGCGCCCTTGGCCGGAGCCTGGATGCGTCAGCGGAAAATGGTTTATTCAGACAGAAAGATGTGACATGTGTTTTATGCGGACTTGAGGATGACGTTGAGGCATCTCTCGAGGCGGCGGGAACACATTCACGGAGGGGAGAAGGAGGGGCTGTCACGCCGCTCGCTTCTTCTTCCTCGACTGCTGGCCGAAATTCTGGGTTGGCTGAGCCTGAGCTGCAGCCGGAACCGGAGATTTTCTCGGCCAACTTGCCCTCGTCTCCAGCCTGGGCTGGGGACTCGGGATGGGCTGCGACCTCTGCGTCTTCGGTGTTTTAAACCGAGCAGAGTTCGAGGCAGCTTGGGTGTCATGAGTATCTCCTGCTGCATGCTCCTTAGAGCCAGCTGAGATGTCACGCTTACAGCTCCAGCCGGCACTGCGCGTGGCGGTGGTGCCTTCACAGACCCGTCAATAATCCGCCTTTTGAGAGATGCCGTTGCTGCTCTCAAAAGGGGAGAAAATTGGTTTTATTGATTTTCTATTCATTTTTTTGAGCTGCGCCCTCGGCCCTCGGCCTGGATGCGTCAGCGGCAAATGTTTAATGACAGAGGAATCAACCAACGTGTGACATGTGTTTGTGCAGACTTGAGGATGGCGTTTAGGCATCTCTCGAGGCGGCGGGAATACATTCACGGAAGGGAGAAGGAGGGGCTGTCACGCCGCTCGCTTCTTCTTC
This sequence comes from Pseudochaenichthys georgianus, assembly GCF_902827115.2. Classification (NCBI taxonomy): domain Eukaryota; kingdom Metazoa; phylum Chordata; class Actinopteri; order Perciformes; family Channichthyidae; genus Pseudochaenichthys; species Pseudochaenichthys georgianus. The sequence continues at coordinate 12,813,932 of NC_047503.1, read as the reverse complement.
CTCGACTGCTGGCCGAAATTCTGGGTTGGCTGAGCCTGAGCTGCAGCCGGAACCGGAGATTTTCTCGGCCAACTTGTCTAGTCTGGCGGCAGCGCGCTGACACACGGCTTGTAGGTCCATACTGAGACAGGGCGAAGCTGGTGTGCTATCGCCGAGAGAGCAGCCATCGCTCCCGGCTTTGCAGCCTGAGCTGGTGACACGAAGACGTCGTCTTCTTGCTCATCCGAGTCAGAGGTGTACTCTTCGTCCTCCATGTAGTCTAACTCCAGGATATCTTCCGCGGGTGAAACCATGGTGAGTTCCAGTCGGGAGCCCCAGCTTGGTATAGCGTGGGGCCCCGTTCCCGCGTTTCTTTCCGCCACCGGATCTCGGCCTGATATGGCGCGGGATTCCGGTTCTGCGGGTGCCGCTGTCGGTGAGCCCCAGACCGCAGTGAGGGGCTCCATCTCTGCGGCAGACGCCCCCGTGTCTTGATTGCCGGTCGGCAGATCAGTGGACATGAGGGGGGTCCCGTCCCGACAGGTTAGCTTGTTGCGCTAACCTTCGGTGGAGGCTCTTCACGGTGAGGCGGGCACAATGTCCGCACGAGCCGGGGTTGTCGATGGCCTCCTGGGCGTGTTCCATCCCGAGGCAGGACGAACAGATCTGGTGTGAGTCTGTGCCTGACACTTTCAATCCGCAACCGCAGCGCCGAGCCTCCGAGTTCCTGACTCCTCTGGTGTGAGGGAGAGAGGCATCCATCTCGTTCGCCGTGAGGCGTGGAGAGGGTCCGCTCATGACAGGTACGTTCGAGAAAAAAGTGTTTACCGATCTGTCTTTAATCCGGGGGAAAAAAGGACAGCGTGGGTCTTTTTCTCTCAAGGATATTACCTGGTATGGTAATATTCCTGTAATCCTTTTCTCCTCCGTGGAAGAGAGAAGAAAAAAGTGTCCTCGCTAGCGTGGTGTCGGTAGTGAGGGGAAAAAACACAAGTTAGCGACTGGTGTGTTGCTAACTTGAAGTCAAAACCTTACCTTATTCCAGAGGAAGAACGGCGAGGTTGATTATAATACTCCTCTGTGAGAGAATAGGGTAGCCGGCTAACGCCCGTCGACCGAAAATAGCTTTGGGTTCAGTCTGTGGACTGTTAAGCTAGCCCGGCTACCGTTAGAGATGTGCTCTGAAGTGAGAAGAGGTGTTTGAATGACGCATGCGTCGTGGCACAGGCTACTTATAGGGGGTGATTTCCCCTGACGTTGACGTCAAGATCACCAGCCAATCAGGATTGGCGTAATGAGATTGATGCTTCTGTTTGCTCCGCGATGAGGCGCATCCCATAGTGAGACATCGAACGGAGTGTTATGAATGAGAACTACACCGTAGTTGTGTATATGATATGGCAATAAACCTTTGAAGATCTTGAAATCTTGAAAGGGATGTGCAAAATAGCCATAATATACAGTCTTTAATTAACTATTAGTAGAGAATAATGAGTAATGAATATACTTTATTACTCGTTTCCATTCATGTCAATTGCAGATACATGTTTAGTCTTCTCAAGCACCAACTATCAAATATCTCTCCTGATTGTTGGCACTTGACAATCACCTTCCCTGAATTTTACTCAGGTGTAACTAAAGTCTGATTTAAGGGTTGTTTGTATTTCACATCATTAATCAGAATCTGCAAAGTAACTCAAATAAATGTAGTGGAGTAAAAATACCAGGTTAACCTCTGAATTGTAGAGGAGTAGAATTACAAAGTAACAATGAGCTGTCATGTGGGTATATATTAATGCTGCACATTATGGATGCAAGCGATTTTCACCCATTTATTAATTATATGTTTTACATTTGATAGCACCAATGTGTTTAATACTGGCAACTTCTAATTGTGGGAAAAAACGAAAATGTTGAGTAAAGACGTCCCATAGAACATTTTGCGAAACACAATAGCCAGCATGTGTAGTTCTGGGGGGGCATTCGATTCCAGTTGTGGATGGTCTGCCATGGTTTCGTTCCATTTCAAACAGCTGTTTGACGCTCGGCGTAACCTTGGCGGACTGCCACTCCAACATCCAATCCCAGAGCTTGAAGATTAATCACGGGGACAGTAGTCCTAAACGATAGCTGGGGATTATGGGTAGTGTAGTGTCTTCGGCCATCCTAAACTCCTAGAGGCCTACGTCTGTTTCCGGTTATTTTTATTTTGAAATTCAGTTCCTGACGGACGACAAAAAAGCCCGAGATTATGGAATTAAACCAATAAATAAAAGCAAGGATAATTGTGTGTTATTGGTGAGTAAATAACAGTGTGTTATTTTGAAAAGAATAACAAATTAGAAGGAAAAAAAGATTTAAAAAAATACAGATTTCAGTATCCTGAGGCTCTGAGCCCCATTTATTTTCCTCACAGACGGCAACACAAGTCAGAAATTATACGATTTAAAATAAAAGCAATAATTGTGGATTGATATTGAGTAAGAACATGTTTTTATGAACCACACAGCTTCCGGTCTTCCACGACCCGACCGGAGAAAAAGACGTGCTGCAGGCATGAAACACATTACCCGTAGAAATACATTGCTTTTAAAATCGTGCTGTGCAACACGAAAAAAAAGGGGGAAATCGTGTTGGTGAACACGAAATGCCATGAGACTGGGTTGAAACATTATATCGACTGCACATCAGCCTTGACATTGGTCGCATGCTGAACATAGTATTTAGCCCTTAAGTAGAGTCTTAGTCTTGTTGAGTATTAGCCTTACATTATTAAAGTCAAAATGTCATGCAACACATTTCATTTTAATATCTATTAATCAGTAGCAGGCTGTGCATTTCACACATTCACACTTGAGTAGTTTCCTACCTTTGTTTGTTTGTTTGTAGCCTTTATTTAACCAGGTGAAAGCCCCTTGAGATCAAAATATCTCTTTTTCAAGGGTGACCTGCAATACCTCAATACATTCACCTCTTAATACCATTATTATGACAGCTCAGCTATAGAAACCATTACTATTATACAGCAATGCAGTATAACAGGCCGTTGCATCACAGACATGTAGCCTACCTATAGCGAGAATGAATGCTGTTACTAAAGCAAGAAACCCAAATAACACAATTCAACAAGTCTCCTTTCACTGCAGCCACAGCTGTGCCACACACATCATTTCTAGTAGCATCAATATTTACTTAATAAAATGACAAGAAATATCACAAATGTTGTGAATAAAAGTCCTTATAGTATACTCACCAACATGTTTGATTATTTGTAAACAAAAATACATCCTCCTTTCTTTCCCTAAGAACATTTACATTACTCTGTTGTACAGATTATCTGAGTTTTCAATTCTTATAATAAGTCCTGTTCTAACGCCATGGAGGCTAATGCTGCAAGTCCAGGCTGTCCAGTCGTATTTCTGGTAAATAGCACTGTGTAGCTCCGTTTCTCTGCACACATTTTTGTAAGGCTGTAGATATATTCAGGTTTCCAAAAAACGTTTCAAAAGCACCGTAGCTTGCTACATTTTCAGCCGTGCTTAGGTGTCTTGCTGCTGTTTTGGTTAGACAACTCAAGTTTGCAAACTTATATGGCTCCAAACACCAACTCGATGAGAATATCAGGCGTTAAGCGCAATACAGTATGCAATATTCCTCGGAGGCTGTGAGCCAAGGTAATGCTGTAGTGAATTGGAAGTTGCGGACAAACCCTTTCCCCGTCTGTGACAGGTTTGCTAGCATCACCACATTTATTTCAAACCGGAGAGACGTGATGTAAGAATTACATATTTATTGTTTACACGTCATATGAATGAAATGATTGCCATGATAATACAACAGGAGAATGTAATGGTGTTTGGCGATTAGGCCCCGGTTTGCAGGATAATCATTCAGGAGGGAAAGCACCGCTCCGATGAAATCCCCGGGGTCTAGACACTGGTGGTGGTGCTGAGTAGGTGAGACCGGTCTGAAGAAGGAAGGTTTAGCTTTGTCCTGGAGGAGACTGGAGGCGAGAGGGGTGGAGGCGGGTTGCGGTCATCTGCAAATGACAACTGACAGGGAGGAAGAGCAGGCATTTAAGGAATTTAGCATGTGCAGCTATTGGCTGCTGAGGGGTGACGCCCTCATATTTAATGAGGGGGGAAGGGAGCCATCGAGTGACGTGTAAGTGACTCGTGTTAGGTCTTCCTTATTGAACTTGCGCTAAGCTTCATTTCAAACCGGAGAGACGTGATGTAAGAATTACATATTTATTGTTTACACGTCATATGAATGAAATGATTGCCATGATAATACAACAGGAGAATGTAATGGTGTTTGGCGATTAGGCCCCGGTTTGCAGGATAATCATTCAGGAGGGAAAGCACCGCTCCGATGAAATCCCCAAAACCAGTGAAGTATGAAATACTGAGATGAACTGAGTTGCTTACCTTGTGGGGTGACTGGTGATCTGGGAAGGAAAGATAATAGATTAACACGTATATGAGCGACATAGTGCCGGAATCACTGCCGGAGCTTACGGGTCATGCTGAGACTCTGACTGCCGAAATCAGTGCCGGTCTTACCTGAAAACAACCTGCGGGTCGCATGCCTGGCCAGCAGGGCTTAACTACGCCGAGGAGCGAGCGGTTTCGTTTTGTAACGGTGGCCCAACGTCCACGACACCGAAGTGTACGGTAGCCCGCAGCTACGACACCAAAGTGTACGGTGGCCTTCCGCCACGCCTGACTTCGCAGGCTATATATATATATGTATATATATCTTTTTCTTTACTCTTTTCTCTTTCTTTCGTAACTGACACCGAAGTGTACGGTGGCCTTCCGCCACGCCTGACTTCGCAGGATATATATATATATATCTTTTTCTTTACTCTTTTCTCTTTCCTTTGTTTTGTAACTGCCACGGGGGTGTACGGTGGCCCGAGTCCACGCCTGACTGCAGGAGATTTTACAACTGATACGTTTGAGCAAGGCCTGGGAATGAAATACCTGTGTGCCGGAGATGAAGCCCGTTACATGTAGTTGCAGCGTGAGACGAGACATTATTCCCTGTGGGCGGGGCCCGCGGAATTAGGACAGGAATGCAGTTTGAATATCAGGTACCTTAGTGAGACATGTATACTTGTGAATGTGTTTATGAACCACCACCAGTTATATGCATAGATACCATAGTCAGGGTCTGAGAGATCTTTGGGAAGCCAGTACGGCGCTGATGTCCGGGCGAATGTAGGTTGTGAAGGCGGAGGAGGACCACCGTCCTAGTTGTTGTAGGGATGAGGTAGAGAGACCTTGATTAGCAGCAGAGGTGGCTGCACCTATCCTGAAGGAATGTCCCGGGTATGATATAGGTGATAGGCCGGATTTAATGAGAACTTGCTTGAGGTAGAAATTGACGGGGGCCATGACCCTGTGAACCACTCTCCCTGGAAGAAACCCCCAAAACCCACGGATGGGGCGGCATCCGTGAAGAACCTCATTGAGTCAGAGGAACGCATGAGGTCATCGTAAAAGAAAGTAACTCCGTTCCAGTGGGCGAGCAGGAGGGACCAGAAACGTAGGTCTGAGCGGCAGCCTTCGTCTAAGAAAACGCAATCATGGAGTTTGTCGACCGCTGATGCTGCGTCCAGGAGGCGGGAGATGAACGAGCGCCCCTGGGGGATGACGTGCATGGCGAAGTTGAGGTGTCCGAGAAGGGAGAGCAACTGTTGTTTTGTGATAACTTGTTGCTCGCAGTATGACTTGGTGATGTCCCGGATGCGCTGCAATTTGTCGGAGGGGAGAGACGCCTTCATGTCTATGGAGTCGAGGATGATGCCAAAGAACTCTAAGCGTGTGTCGGGACCTAACATTTTCTCTTTGGAGAGAGGGACATCTAACTCCTGAAGCAGTGTTTAAGCTTGGCCAGTGAGATCCCTGAGCTGTCCTGTGGCGGGTCTATGGGGAGGAGTCGTCCAGTAGGTGAAGGACGGAGGGGATTCTGACGATGTTCAGCAGGATTCAGCAGGATCCAGCGGAGCGCTTCCGAGAAGGAATTGAAGATGCAGGGGCTGCTTCTGCGAAGATAGAGTTTGGACTCCCACTTAATACCGAACGAATTCCACTGGGACGGATGAATGGGGATGATTTTGAAGGCATCGGTATTGTCCGCTTTGGAGAGCCGAGCTCCGTGCCCTGTGAACTTGATCATCTTTATTGCATTATCCACTGAAGCATGGTGAAGGGAGAACTGATCTGGAGGGATGATGCTATTGACGCTGCCGAATGGCCGGAGCGGGGAGCGGACAGATCGAAGATCAGCCTTTTATTTACGTGTGGCTTATTCCGATGGGATTTGAACGGAACACTGAGAAGGGGGAGGAGCTAAAAGGGCAGATTATATATCCTTTGAGAAGTTCTTTGTCGATGAGCTGGGAAACTATGTTGGGTTCTTTAGCGGCTGACTGTAAGTTTCTTGCTACGAAAGTCACTGTGGGAGATGGGAGGACCCCTACCCTGAAGCCTTGGGAGAGCCCTGACAGAGATAGTCAACGAACACGGAATCTGGGTGAGTAGATAGCGCAGCTGCTAGCTGAGGGATGATAATGGGAGTGGAGGGGTGATATTCCATCCATCCATCCATCTTCTCCCGCTTATCCGTGGTCGGGTCGCGGGGGTAGCAGTTCCAGCAGAGAGCCCCAAACTTTCTTTTCCCTGGCGACATCAACCAGCTCTGACTGGGGGATCCCAAGGCGCTCCCAGGCCAGCGAAGAGATATAATCCCTCCACCTGGTCCTAGGTCTACCCCTTGGTCTCTTCCCAGCTGGACGTGCCTGGAACACCTCCCTAGGGAGGCGCCCAGGTGGCATCCTAACTAGGTGCCCGAACCACCTCAACTGGCTTCTTTCGACGCGAAGGAGGAGCGGCTCAACTCCGAGTCCCTCCCTGATGACCGAACTTCTCACCTTATCTCTAAGGGAGACACCAGCCACCCGGCGGAGGAAACCCATCTCGGCCGCTTGTATCCGCGATCTCGTTATTTCGGTCATGACCCATCCTTCATGACCATAGGTGAGGGTAGGAACGAAAATGGCCCGGTAGACAGAGAGCTTTGCCTTCCGGCTCAGCTCCCTTTTCGTCACAACGGTGCGGTAAAGCGACTGCAATACCGCTCCCGCTGCTCCGATTCTCCGGCCCATCTCACGCTCCATTGATCCCTCACTCGAGAACAAGACCCCGAGATACTTGAACTCCTTCACTTGGGGTAAGGACTCATTCCCTACTTGGAGTGGACAGTCCATCGGTTTCCTGCTGAGAACCATGGCCTCAGATTTGGAGGTGCTGATCCTCATCCCAGCCGCTTCACACTCGGTTGCGAACCGATCCAGTGAGTGCTGAAGGTCGCAGACCGATGAAGCCATCAGAACCACATCATCTGCAAAAAGCAGTGGTGCAATCCTTAGTCCACCGAACTGCAGACCCCCCCCCCCACGACTACGCCTCGAAATCCGATCCATGTAGGGTGATATTCCAATTATTATTATTTTTTTTTTTTTCTTCCTCAGCGAGGTTTCTGGCGCAGAGCTACTGTGACGGCCCGTCCACACGGTGGCGCGCGTTAAAGCTTCCAACGCTTCTGCCCATTCACTTTGAATAGGGCGACGTCACTTTTAGCAGGACTGTGTTTTGGGAAGCGACGTGGAGCGTTGCTGTCGTTGCTCACTTCAAAAGTTGAGCAATGTTCAATTTTGTTGGCGCCTCGGCAGAAGCGTCAGCCGATGAAATCCCGTTTATGCAAATCTGCCAGTACAAGCGCTAGCCAGTCTAACCGCGTGTATGCTGGGAGAGACTACGCAGGTCATTACCTCATATTCCAAAAAATGGAAGGAAAATTCATTATAGCGGTAGTGAATTGCCCGGTGCTGAATGATTTGTCTCTGTTCATCTACCGGGATACGAACCAGAGGAGCGAGGCATGGAGGGAGGTGGCAGAGACAGTGGGTGAAACTGGTAGGTTTTCGCCTGTTGGAGTTTTTTTTTTTTTTCCTTCCCCCAGTTTACTTCGTTTTAACGTTGCTATTGCTTTGTATCTCGGGGGCAAGAGATTCATGTGATTAGTTGTTGGTCACGTTGCTCGCAAAAAAAACAGTAGCGTAGGCAGAAATGTACTTTAGGGTGGGCCTGTAAAAATATAGGGTGGGCCAGATCTTTGGCAGATTACTTTTAGAATACTTCCAAGTTCCTTTCTTTTCTTCTCTTTTCTTTTCTTCTTCTTCTTCTTCTTCTTCTTCTTCTTCTTCTTCTTCTTCTTCTTCTTCTTCTTCTTCTTCTTCTTTTTTCTTTGGAATACTTTCTTTTCGATAACAGATGGGTATGTTTTGGTGAACGGGAGACACGTATTTTACTGTTTTATCAAGAGCACAACACAACATCTTAGTGTCATTCTGGACAGCTCTCATCTGCACCACACGTAAAACTCACCCATGCTGCATTCTTGTACAGTCTTAAAACCTTTCCTTGGAATATGTTATGCGTTGTAAGGTGTCCTTGGGTGCTTTGAAAGGCGCCCCTAAATAGAATGAATTATCATTATTATTTATTATCTGAAACGATGTAATAACTTTTTTTTTCAGTCACTTGCCCTATACATTCAGCAGGCCATTCACTTTGATTTGATCCCGTTATAAATGTCATCATTTCGACAATAAATAAATGCTGCATAAACGTTATCTTCCACGTTTTATCTAACCATCTCCGTTTCTACCTTTCAATATATTTTGAAAGAGAACTCTCTCTCTCTCTCTCATCTGCGTGCGGGGGCGGGGCCTCACAGACACGCTGCATCTCTCGCTTACGGACAAGCTTAATAAAGTATATCAAAATCAAAAAAGCTGCAGCCTGTGCAGTGTGCACACGGTTCTGCTGGTGATGAATATTACATTTTGTGAGGAAACTTCTCAACCAATAGTTCCAATAAGTATTCACTTCAGGTTTACGAAAGTAACTGACTCAGATTACTCGTTTTTCAAATGTAACGCCCGCTGAATATACATGATTTTTTGTATTTCTGATTACGTAACGCCGTTACATCTATTCCGTTACAACCCGACCCTGTGTGGGTGAGTGCAAACATTTTCGTTAACACTAGTACCTGACCTGAGTGCCACGGAAGTCGAAGCTCCTGTGACGGAGTCTTCCAGGGCCTGGAGGCGAGCATCGATAGCTATCATGGAGCTAGCCAGGGATTGCAGGGAGCCGGCCACGCTACTCTCCATGAGGGGTGTGTTAGTGACGCTCCCGGACTGCGAGCCTGGGAAGGGGTGGATTTTGGAGGTGGACGGGATCCTGGCTGGAGGGCTCGACTTCCTGCCCTTTTTTTATTACCTCCGCGGCTGCGGCAGCGTCCTCGCCCTGCTCTCTGGGGAGCTGACTGGAGCTGCTGCCCCCGACTGGGGAGCTGTGCTGGAGACCTGATCCGAGAGCTCTCGGAGCTGCGAGAGAGTGAGGCCTGGGGCTGTGGGGATGCCCTGCTGCAGGAGCCGGGCGATGAGGAAGTCTGCCTCTGGTGATAGGCCGCTGTGGGGAGCCGAACCGGGCTCGAATAATTCCATACCAGGTTCGTGATCTGAATTGTCCGAGTTGGACATCTTGAGCTAGTTTTTCTTGTGCTTTTTTTTTTCTCACGAGGAGGAGTATAGTACTGCTACTGTTTGCGGTCATCTGCAAATGACAACTGACAGGGAGGAAGAGCAGGCATTTAAGGAATTTAGCATGTGCAGCTATTGGCTGCTGAGGGGTGATGCCCTCATATTTAATGAGGGGGGAAGGGAGCCATCGAGTGACGTGTAAGTGACTCGTGTTAGGTCTTCCTTATTGAACTTGCGCTAAGCTTCATTTCTCCTCATCTGTCAGCCATTGTCACAACTTTAAAATCTACACGAAAATATTTTACCTTGTGCATGTAGCAAAGGTCGCTACAGATGCGGTTTGCTAGCATGTCACTACCGCTTCACACAATAGACACTGTTTACTAGCTTTGACAATCCAATCAAAGGACGTGAAAATACCGACGTCATACAGTTTCATCGCCATTTATTTTAAGCTACAAGCTTTGCAAGCTATAAGATGAAGAGAATAGACCATTATAATTGAATACATCTTAATGAAAAAGACTATATTAAAACATTGTTCAGGAGTTCTGATAGTGTTTCGGCCAGCAGAGAAGGCCTTGCTGAACGCCCACCACTGCTATTAACTCTCGAACGAGGGACAGTTGTTATGATTGCTATCTTGAATAAACAGTTAAAAGTAAAAACAGCAAACAAATAAGCGGGTTCTCCTTGGAATAATATCTCGGAGGCTATGAACTGCTACGACTGCTTGTTGCGCTTTCTTTGACTATCTTTATCTACTGTTTGATTTATTCATTTTCTGACATATGGCATTTCTCTACAGCTCTGCATCATGACCGGGTCAAAGTTCCCCGTCAGGTCGGAAGCCAGCACTCTGACTTCCATACAATCTAACAGACGCTGTTGTTTCCCCCCCCTGCTGTTTTTTCCATTGCTCCCATGCCTCAGCAACAACAACACCATCAACATAATATACACACAACATCTGAACTATCAAATATGTATACAGTATTACTGTACATAGGGCTGCCTTAAGCCCACAAGATCATACATCTTTGTAAGGAAAAACGCTTACCTCTTTTTCATTTTGACTATGCACTATAATGGCTCCGTTATAAGGAAACATTGCAGGTTATTGTCCATATGTGGATTGACTAGCAGTAAATCCACTTTAGATAATATGCAACAGCATCCGGTATGCTTGGTATGGGAATATTAAAATAACAGGATAAAACGAGGTGAAGGAGGGAGGACGGTGAGTTTATGAATCTTTATTCATTATTCAGAAGTCCTCCTGGCCAAATGCAGGTGTTCACACGTGGCCCCTCACTATTATTTTCCTTCTTTCTATCCCCTTTGCTCTCATTTTCATTTCTCTGTCTCCCTGATGCACATTCTTTATTTCTCCCTATATATTTTTTAAAGCTGCTCCAACCAGACTCGTCTTCTCTAACTCTCCTCGTCCCTCCTTCCCTGCCTCCCACGCTGTCTTTTTCCTTAATACCACAGTAGTTGAGTGACAAACCTAATTGGAGTGCAGAGAAGGTCCAGTGGGAACCCAGACATGAAGCAAAAGACACACTCACTGCTGTAAAGAAACATGCAAGCCAGAGAGACAGTGATGGCCAGTCAAATAGACTAGTGGGAGAGAGGCAATCAAAGTAGAACGAAAGAGTGACGTGTGTGTTTGTGCGTGAGAGGGAGTCTGCAAGTGTGCGATACCTTGTTCAGAGCTGAAATGTCAGGAAACTATGTCCCTGCGGAAGCCATCAATCATCCTGATTTCACATTTGTTGTTAATAAGTCGTGTTGGATTGCTTAGTTCTGTGTGAAATAACCACAACCTTTTGAGACTTTCTAACAACTTTTGCTGAGTACAGATTTGATCTGAGCTGTCTGGATATTCATCCTTCAAAATGTCGGTGTGAATTGCTGTTGAAATTGCAAACTGATTGAAAAAATCTATTGCATATGGTAAGAAAAACACTCCAGGTTTGACGCACATGGCTTCTAAAAAGTCGTGGGAAAAATAGCTAACTATTGTTCAAGCGGCACTTCTACACCTTGTTTAAAAAAATGGAAATACTTATTGAGAACAGTATCCATGGTTGTTACATTGATCTTGGACAATTCTGCACTTCACAATTTACGTCATGATTACACACACAGGCTACAGTCACTCACTTGAAAGTGTTTAATTGTTACCCTTGTTTAAGGGTTCTTTGGTCATGAATCACAGTGGGTTTTATTTTTTCCAATTTACTGCTTTAATTCTGTTGGCCCTGTGGCTTATTGTGGAGGTTGTTCTTGAAAATGAATTGGCATTTTCAAAACTATTTTTTGAGTCCTAAAAGTGTACATTTATATTTGTAATTTATTTTGCTATATATTCTTATTTCTGTGTCTTCATACCAAAGCAAATTCCTCGTATGTTTAAACCTACTTTGGAATAAAACAGATTGTGATTCTGATGAGGTATATAAAAAAACAGACATTTTGACTGGACTGAAAATGTAGTTTTTGATTGTTCGTATGAACTGAATATTTCATAAACCAAAACATTTTGTGTATGTGGGAATAATACCTTCTGCCACATTTTGAGTGACGGCTTCGACTGCTAGTGTTTATGTGTGTTTGAGAAAAAGAAATATATAGTGGATGACGGAGAGAATTAAAGATAGGGTGTACTATTGTAAACAGATTTCCTGTAAGTTATTAATAATAATATGTTCAATGTTATGAATCAAACTATTAGGTAAAGCCCTAGAGGAGTCCATTTTGTGTGCTAGGAAGGGCTTATTAATTCCCCCAAAATCCTGCTCAATTTACTTGATAATAGCCTAAATATATTGAAATACATTGTAAATCATATTAATGTCTGTCTGCTCCAGAGTTTTTGTTTGTAATGTTATTCTCACAAGCTGCCCAGTCCAATCTAATTCATATTTAACTTACCAACCCATTACATAACACTTTAGCGGGTTAAGCACAGTGGTAAATGCATCACTTATCACTTCACAATATCCAGGGTCACTTACGGCACAGTTTTGTGGGTGAATTAAAGCATCCAACAAAGGCAACAGAAAATCCCCATCACGATTTTGTTCTGTTTTTGCAGACTTTCAAAAAGCTTTAAAACAGAAAGTAATGTCCTATGTATCATGGCTGAGATGATACCAGTCATAATTTAGGAGAACTCCATGGCTAATATGTACTTATTATGTACTATTTATCAGTATAGTTTAAAAATGATTTGTAACAGATTTCTTATTAAATCGATGCTTCCAATTTGGAGGGGTCACAGGCAGTCAAGAGTGTACACACTAAACCAACATACTCCATGCAGACCCTTGAGACTATAAGCAGAGAGTATAACATACTGATTGGCAGACAGTGGTGAAATAATACTTGGCCAGTAACTGTCAACTCTCCATCATTTTTTAAGCTTTCAGACACTATTTATTATCAATAGGAGGCAACAAGTCTGTCTATGAACAAAAAAGGATTTCAATGATTACACCGCTAGTTCAATCCCTATTTCATAAATGTTATTTACGCGCAACCGTCTGAATCAATAATAAAAAAAAGGTCATGATTAAAAGCTTTTTTTCATTTCTCAAACCACCTGACACATTTCAGCCCTGGTGCAATGTTCACAATCTTTAGAGTGGCACACGATGTGTCTGAATGCAAGAGTCTTTTTTTGTATGCGTGTTTGGAGAAGAGCAACTCCTCCGTCATTGACAGACGAGCGATGACAACCATACCCCGAAAGAGCGGTATTGAAAAGCTTGAATTGGCCCGTGTCAAGGCAAAGATTATGGGACTCGTATAGGAATATTTACAGTCAATTTCAGACAGTGTGTATGGGAGCGCCTCTGGGCCTTAGCTGTTTTGACACCAACAAAAACGGTGTCACAGAGTGATCTATGAGAGGTTTACCTTTTATTCAACTGACACGCACATCATCGCCGTGCAAATGCAAACACAAAAAGTACCCCCTCAACCCCAAAGCAAAAAGGCAAAATCAATGCTTGATGACTGATTAAACCTTAACTAAAATCCCATCAAACAAAACCAATGTATTCTGACACCACTCAACACTCTGCCTGAAAACAAAAAGTGTGCGGCAGTGGGATTCAAACCAGCTAAAGTCATAAGAAAGATAAACGAAAAGAGCCATTGAAAGATGTTTAATGAAATAATTAGCTGTCAAAAGGCAGGCTGTGGAGTTGGCAAGAAATCCATCAAATAGAAGGGTAAAATCCCCCGGTTTATGTTATAATCCAAGTTTTCAGGGGCCCGGGTGATATGGGATACTTTTTTCTTTGACTGCATTTTGAACGGATTAATTGACAGGCTTGTCACAGGAGTCAAAGCTGTTTGGGGCATCTGGAAAGTCAGGACCTTACGGGGTAAATCTGTGGCTTATAGAAATGGGCAGAAGCAATAGCCAGTATTGGTTCCATAAATCCAGCGTGTGTCTGCTTCTGTGTATTTCAGTTTTATGGTACTTGTACGTTTTGATTGGCATCTTGAAACAACCTCTGTAAATGAAACATGCTTTATAAATACAACAGCCTTTCCTTGACAATTTCTGTCCTCAAAACTCACAACCGTTCAATATTGTTCCGTCCAATTTCCTTAGTAAATGCTACCTGACCATCTGAACACTCACATTCTGCTCTGCGGCAGAATGTCCTTCCGTGAACCTGCTTCTTATCTCTCTGGTTTTTTGAGGGTGAGTGGTACATTCGAAGCCCAGGAAAAACCTTATTTAGCCTTTTGAAGTTCCCAGACCTGTTTGCGTGAAATCAATCGCTGGCACCTTTTTTCAAATACCTCACTTCAAAGTGCTGGCCTGTCCCACTGCTGCTGTTAAGGCCTCCTTTCCATTTCCATCAGTGAGAGATCGGTGCCTCTTGGTTGTTAAGTAAGATTCTGCTCTCTGATTACACTTCCCCTACTTGAGGGATTGTTAGTGGAACATAAAAATGACTGACCCTGAAACTGTTGATGGTAGGGTGCATTGTTTAACTACTGTGTCCTCCAGGGAGGGAAGGAATGAGGTGGGGATGAGAGATGGACTATACAGAGGAAAGAAGGTGAAAGAGTGCATACATGATAATTGTGGCGAAACATTTCCCATCTATATTCAGTGGTGAAACGTTGCTTTCCCAATGCAAGAGATTAAAAACAATGTTGCAGCTGTGCAATGTAACATCCCTCTGCTTGGTTATAATGGTTTTTTTTAAGGTCACACATCCTGATGTTTTTGTAATTGGTCTCCTGTGTGTAGATAAAGTGCCTCGAGGCTCTGGATCTCTGTGTCTGCATGTGTACACACAGGTGATGAGGAGAAGAGGTGCAACAAAACAACAATGGTTGGACGAAACAGGTTCACAGGGAACAATTCCCACCAATGATATACAAGCTATTCCACGTCTGTATCATGAATTATTGATGGCAGAGCTCTTTTGTGTTTCCCATAACAAAAACAATGGGGACAAATGAGGAAAACTAGGCGAAAGATGGTCTTTGTGTAAGACTGTGTGTCTCTGGGTCGTTATCAACAACAACACATCATCTGTCAGTTGGTATATTTACATGCACATTATTGTCCCTGTTAGGTTGTATCCTGATTTTAATAATGGTTGGCATATGGTTCAAAACATAAAACATGAGATTTTCACATAATTTATATTCCACATATGGCGCAGAGCCTATTTAAAAGGTGCCTGTTTGGAATTATAAAATTGCTTTGCTTACAGTTTTCTTGTCAACCTCCTGACCAAACTTCAAGCTTGACAACTCCTGAACAATACACCCGCTATGTTATACTCACATTAGCTAGCAATGCTAGATTAAATTGGTCATTTGGGTGCATCAATGCGGTCCTGTCTACATAATCCTCCTTTTTTTAGAACTCTAGCAGAATGGTAGTGCATATTCCAAAATGTGTCTGTTCAGAAAGGGCAAACAGCTTTGGCAGCAGTTTCTCAGAAACCTCTCTTTGGGTCCTGATCAATACACCCACCATGACTGCATTCCAGAGCATGCGAGAATATACACTTTATTTGGGTCCAAAAGAGCACATGAACATCGATGGAGTCGTGTCTAGA
The DNA here is from genome assembly GCF_902827115.2 of Pseudochaenichthys georgianus. Taxonomy (NCBI): domain Eukaryota; kingdom Metazoa; phylum Chordata; class Actinopteri; order Perciformes; family Channichthyidae; genus Pseudochaenichthys; species Pseudochaenichthys georgianus. The sequence continues at coordinate 12,798,224 of NC_047503.1, read as the reverse complement.
AGGCAACCCTCTAGGTGCCAAACTCTAGTAGAATGGGAGTACATATTCAAAAAGGTGACTGTTAAGAATGGTTCAATTGCTTTGCTTGCAGTTTCTCAAGAAGCCCTGGACCAAACTTAAAACACAAAAAATGCACTTCCTTTATAACTGAGCAATACATTCCCCATGACAAATTGCATCCCCAAGCAATGCTATATTAGATCATAATGTGCAAATCTTAACACAAACATTCATTGGGTACTATAGATGGTAACCCTCTATTTACGAATCTCTAGCAAAATGGTTTGGACAGGTGGTCAAGGAGCAAAGTTTAACACATTGAGGGTTACCATCATGACATGACCCATCGACAATACATCGATGCTGTACTTAGCATGCCATTCAGAATTGGACATTTAAATATTTGTATGTCGATGTATGGGAAACACTGTTATTTGTATTAGCCTACTATTATTAATAATAACGTGTGCAGACCTTTTTCACGGGCGGCCATCTGTAGAATGTCTCCCCCCCCGTTGACAATTCACGTGGTGGGGGGTCTTCAGTCTCTGGCACAGTTATTTTGGGGGTCGTGGGCTGAAAGGTTTTGGGAACCCCTGCTCTAAAGAAGCCTTGAGCTGGAGGGTCTGGTGCTCTCAGACACACATACAGTCATGGTTATGCATACAAGCACACAAACATGCACACAACTTTCTACCAGGGAGTCTCATTCACACACTGGACTTGTATTCCAAGTAACACAACTTCTTGCTTTTTTTCCCTCCACTCGCTTCTCACTTCAGTGTCATCAAGGGGATTCGATTTTTGGGTCTCTTGACGGGTTGTGGATTTCTCTGTGTCCATCTGTCTCTCCACTTGTCTTGGCTTCTGCATGTCGTTTGCTCTGCTTCTTGCCGCATGGCATTCTCTCTCTATCCTTCTGTGTGCCATCTATCTTCCTATAAATGTAGTGAATTTTGGGACTTTAGAGGTACATTCAGTTCAGATAGCAATAGCTGTAATTTTCCTTTCTTTCTCTGAGATTCAAATCACACCGTCTATCTATTCAACTTTGGACATCAATATAACACATGAAGACACACAGAGTGATTTATTTATGTGAATGAGTGATATCATGAATTTGAAAGGGACGTCTGGTGCAAAGCTTCAAAGACGGCACAAAGGAGACATGTATCCTTAAGTACATCTCACAGTAATTTATTTTGACAAAAGTGAAAAAAAGTGATTGCCGTAAGTTACATTTCAATAATTAACTCTGAAATTGGCAATCACATATACATATTTTGGGAAATTGATTGCCATTTTCCATATTACACGGTTATTACATCCATGTTACACCATTATTACACCCTTTTCATACCCATTGTACAACCATATTACATTGTTATTAGACCCATATTACACCTAGGTAACACCTATATTACACCGTAATTACATTGTTATTACACAGACATTACAACCATATTAGACATGAATATACCCATTACACCCATATTGCAATGATACACCTATGTAACACAAATATTTCACCCATATCACACGTAATCACATTGTTAGTTCCCCCATTCTGTGCATGTCTGTCAAATGACTGTGTCCCCCAGGATACTGAAACGATTTAAGGAAGTTTCTACATTATTCTGCTTAGCGTCACCATCTTTTAAAGAGACTATTGTTTTTAGTTTTGTACATATTTGCCAGAGTGTTAGTAAGAGTGATGAACATGATTTTAAAACAATGCCCCATCTGTTCTCTATGCACAGGTGCCCATCATTGATTTTCAAGGGGGACAATAGCACACTGAAAGAAAACCAGGTAGGTTCACATTAATATGCAGTGGGATATTTCCAATGCACTTGCAAGAGTGAGTTTGGTGAGAAAACATCTTTTTCCGAGCAGGATTCAACAGTACATGTGATGTTTGAATGAGTTGGGCTTTTAACATTTTGAAACCAGGTGTGAGGTCAGTGGCTCGGAAAATATCATGCTTTTACAGCAAGCCTTTCATCTCAGGTCTTGGAGTGATCTAAAGTATTATACTTAGGTAAGACACTTAGTTGAACACAGGCCTTCAGACGAAGAAATAAGACATACAATCTACCTGCATACTTCAATCATTCTGAAAAGATACTGAATAATGCAACTTGAGTCACACGTGGATTCCATGGATCGTTTGCTTTCCTCAGCAAAACACTGATAATCAGATGAATAGTTGTTAAAAAATACTTGAAGGACAGACCTAAAGAGAAACCTTTCATTTCAGTTACAAAGAGTGTCTTTGAATACACAATATTCCGCAATATTTAAATTGTCATCACAATTTTCTGCACCCCTGAAGGTATTATCAGTATAAAGCGTTATCTTATTGGGGTATTTGCCACGTTGTTATAGTGGCCAGCTCACGAAATGGAGTAGTAATTAAGATACAGCTGAGGAGCTTTGCATCATCGCCTTTCTTTGATGGATTCTGTAATATGTTGCACAATGTCCTATAATAAGAAGGTCTTTGGAGATACTTTCTTCAACCCTAGCATGAATATATTAGAAGCACTGTTTTAGTGAGGTTCACCTGCTTGGTGTTTTGTAATCTGCAAAAACTGCCAGCTTCTGTTTATTTATACTGTTCACTCAAACGAGTTTCTTTAACAGCGGGTAATTGGGCATTTTTTAGAGCTGTCCTTAATTGATAGTAACGAGGCCATACAGTGTATCCATCATTCAGTTTCCTGATAGGCACTAATATTGATCTTGCAAATCGCGTTGGGACATATAAAATAAATAATAAAAAGAATAAAGCTGGTTTGGATCATATGTTATTTGAATAAAGATTAGTAAGTCAATGGCTCAGATTTCAGTACATATGTCAATGGTTCTGATCATTGGAAAAAATAATAATAGAACAGGATTTTTATTTTGTATTGATTTGTTTCCACATGCTATTACAATGGACCGAGTGTAGGCCACTTTTTGAATACTTTCTGGGTGTTTGTGTCTCTGTTCTTTTTGGTTTTGGGAGCTTTACAAATATAACATGAAACTTTGGTTTGCCTATAAAAAGGTAAAAGTCATTTCAAAGTATAGCAGATATAATGTCATTAAAGTGTTATACACATTTCTCAGCTTTATTCTAATTCTGTAGACCTCCATATCAGGCATGTGCACAGAGGGGATTTGAGCACCTGCCCTTTTGCCCTCCTATTAAAGAAGTGCTCTTTTTCATGTAATTGATAATGTATTTTCTTTGTGCACATGTAAGGTCTGAGCTAAACAGTTCATACAGACAGCTTTTGTCTTAGCTGGTATACCAAATGTGGGTTACGTTTAATATTGGGTTTCCATACCATCCCAAAATTAAATCATTGCTTATTGCATCACGCATGTTCATATTGCGATGACAACGAAAATATGATTTCTCGGTCAGCACTAATAGCAACAGCTCTTTCCAACCTCTTTGAGTGATCTGTTTGTGCTCTATTCCTGTCACGGATGAGTGAAGGAAGCAGGACCCAAATGCAGATAACTCTTGAGAAACCCTTTATTTCAAGGATAAATGACAAATACAGAACAGAACACTCTCCACCAACAAACAATGACCCAACACTGAACACAGACAGAGACAATGGGGACAGGAAATGGGGGTGAACACTTAACACAATAAGACAGGAAACCCAAAGACAAGAAAAACACCAACACAGACAAAACTACAAACGTGACCTAACATGTGAATTGTGACAGAACCCCCCCCCCTCAAGGGACGGATTCCAGACGTCCCTAAAAAAAACAAAACAAAACAAAAAAGTCCAAAACCCCAAGCAGGGAGGGCGGAGGGGGTCCGGAGGACGGGTCTTGGGCTGACAGCCCAGGAACACAGCGGAGGACCAGGAAGGGGTAACGGGCGGACGGCCCGAGGGGCAAGGTACAGTCCAAAAAGGGGGATTCGGGCGGACTGCCCGGGGACAAGGCCGAGAACCAGGAAGGGGTCTCGGGCGGACGGCCCGGGGTCAAAACAGAGTCCAAGGTGGGGACCATGGAGGACCGAAGGCAGCGGCAGGAAGAGTCAGGGACCCGGGTCCGAGGGCGAAGGCAACGGCAGGAAGAGTCAGGGGGTCGGGCCCGAGGGCGAAGACCGCGGCTCTCAGGGGGCCGGGCACGAGGGCGAAGACCGCGGCTCTCAGGGGGCCGGGCTCGAGGGCGAAGACCGCGGCTCTCAGGGGGCCGGGCTCGAGGGCGAAGACCGCAGCTCTCAGGGGGCCGGGCTCGAGGGCGAAGACCGCGGCTCTCAGGGAGCCGGGCTCGAGGGCGAAGACCGCGGCTCTCAGCGGCCGGGCTCGAGCCGGTGTCGACCGGACAGGATCAGGAGGCCGGGCAGGAAAGCGCTGATGGGCCAGTTCCGGAGATCGGGCAGGACCCGGTGTCGGCCGGACAGAAACCGGAGCCGGTCGGACAGGCTTCGGCAGGATCCCCCACGGAAAAGGACCAGGAGTTGGCAGGAACCCCGGCGAGACCGGTGATGGACATGGGGCTGGCAGGGCCCCCGGTAGAACCTCCAACGGCACGGGATATAGGGTTGGCAGGACCCCCGGCAGAAGAGTCTTCTGCGGGACCGCCAACGGGACAGGACACAGGGTTGGCAGGACCCCCGGCAGAAGAGTATTCTGCGGGACCTCCAACGGGACAGGAGAAAAGGTTGGCAGGACCCCCGGCAGGGGAGTAGACGGCGGGACCTCCAACGACACAGGACACAGGATTGGCAGGACCCCCGGCAGGGGAGTATTCTGCGGGACCTCCAACGGCACAGGACACAGGGTTGGCAGGACCCCCGGCAGGGGAGTAGACGGCGGGACCTCCAACGGGACAGGACACAGGGTTGGCAGGACCCCCGGCAGGGGAGTAGACGGCGGGACCTCCAACGGCACAGGACACAGAGCTGGCAGGACCCCCGGCAGGGTAGTAGTCGGCGGGACCTCCAACGGGACAGGAGAAAGGGTTGGCAGGACCCCCGGCAGAAGAGTATTCTGCGGGACCTCCAACGGGACAGGACACAGGGTTGGCAGGACCCCCGGCAGGGGAGTAGACGGCGGGACCTCCAACGGCACAGGACACAGGGTTGGCAGGACCCCCGGCAGGGGAGTAGACGGCGGGACCTCCAACGGCACAGGACACAGAGCTGGCAGGACCCCCGGCAGGGGAGTAGACGGCGGGACCTCCAACGGGACAGGAGAAAGGGTTGGCAGGACCCCCAGCAGAAGAGTATTCTGCTGGAACTCCAACGGGACAGGAGAAAGGATTGGCAGGACCCCCGGCAGGGGAGTAGACGGCGGGACCTCCAACGACACAGGACACAGGGTTGGCAGGACCCCCGGCAGGGGAGTAGACGGCGGGACCTCCAACGACACTTGCGTAGGGGCTTGAATAGGGAATGGAGAGGGACCTCGAGCGGAGACTTGAGAGGGGACTCGAGAGGAGACTGGAGAGGGGACTCCAGAGGGGACTAGAGAAGGGAACACGAGAGGGGATTTGAGAGGGGAACTAAAGAGGGGACTCGAGGAGGGACCAGAGGAGGGACCAGAGGAGGGAACTCGAGAGGGAACTGGAGAGGGGACTCGAGATGGAAACAGAGAGGGAACTCGAGAAGGGACTACAGAGGGGACTAGAGGAGTAACTAGGGAAGGGAACTCGAGAGGGGAACTAGAGAGGGGACCCGAGGAGGGACTAGAGGGCCTAAATGAGGGACTAAAGGAGGGAACTCGAGAGGGAACTCGAGGGGGAACTGGAGAGGGAACTTGAGATGGAAACATAGAGGGGACTCGAACAGAGACTAAAGAGGGGACTAGAGGAGAGACTAGAGGAGGGACTAGAAGAGTAACTAGAGAAGGGAACTCGAGAGGGAACACGAGAGGGAAACTAGAGAGGGGACTCGAGGAGGAACCAGAGGAGGGAACCCGAGATGGGACCGTGGCAGCCGGGACCAGATCCGGGTCTGGAACCAAGGCAGCTGGGGTCGGGACCATGGCTGCGGGGACCAGAACTGGGGCCGAAACCCTGGCTGCAGGGACCGGAATAGCAGCCAGAAACATGGCTGCAGAAGCCAGAATCCTGTCTATAAGCTCCAGCTTCGACGCCGGAAACACGGCCGTATAGGGCGCTCCCGGAGCCGGGACCATAGCCGCTGGGGCCGGCCCTGGAGCCGGAAACATGGCTGTATGATCCAGCTCTGGAGCCCGGATCATGACTGTGTGGGGTGGACTCGGAGCCGGAAACATGGCTGCGGGAGCCTGCACTGGGGCAGGAACCATGGCTGCTGGGGCCGGGACTGGAACCGTGGCTGCTGGGGCCGAAACCGTGGCTGCTGAGGCCGAAACCGTGGCTGCTGGAGCCGGGACTGGAACCGTGGCTGCTAGTCTGGACTTGCGACTCCCTCTCTTAGGAGCCTTTTGGAGGCTCCGTGGGCCTCCAAAAGCCAGAGTTCCAGAGAACGGCTCCTGGACAGGAGCAGGAACTGGGGAAGAAGCAGAGTTTGACTCCAGACGGAACACGCCGAGACGTATGGTGTCAGGTTGGGAATTGGGAGGTAGGGGACTAGCATGCCTGGAGCTAGCAGGCCGGGAAAAAGGTTTGACCTCAACACTGCCCAAAAAGTCCTCCACCCACTCGGGGAGCAACTCCCTCAACCAGGGCCTTGAGGTTACCTCCTGGCGTGCCGCAGAAATAACTGACTGCCTCTCTTCAGTACTGGAGGCATATCGAAAGTCATTCCTCAAGCATGTTAACTTGAGGAATTCTTATCAGAATTCTCTGAGTTTTTATCAACTTTGGTTCTTAAAACAGACAAAGTAATTATCGTAGGTGACTTTAATATTCATGTTGACGATGATAAAAATAGCCTTACTGTTGCATTTAACTCTATATTAGATTATGTTGGTTTCTGTCAGAGTGTAAATAAACCAACCCACTGTTATAAATCACACTCTCGACCTTGTTCTGACTTATGGTATTGAAATTGAGCAACTATTAGTCGAACCGCATAATCCTGCTTTATCCGACCATTTCTTAGTAACTTTTGAAGTACTGTTACTAGACTACAAAGCATTAGTCAAAAGCTCTTGCAGCAGAAACCTATCTGTTAGTGCTATAGCCACATTTAAGGAAGAGATTCCACCAATACTTAACTCGATAGCATGTCTGCATGTAGGGGAGGAAACTTATACAAAATGTACACCACCCCAAATTGATCATGTTGTTGATAGTGCTATAGATGCGCTGCGAATAAAATTAGACTCTGTTGCTCCTTTGAAAAAGAAGAAAATAAAACATAGATTAGCTCCATGGCATAATGCCGAAACCCGCAAAATAAAGCAAAAGTCTAGACAACTTGAAAGGATATGGCGTTCCACTAAACTTGAAGAATCTCGTTTCATTTGGCATATTACTCTCAATGAATATAAGAAAGCACTGCGTAAACGAGAGCAGCCTACTACTCTTCATTAATAGATGAGAATAAGAATAATGCAAGATTTCTTTTCAGCACTGTAGCCAGGCTGACAGAGAGCCACAGCTCGATTGAGCCTTCTATTCCCATAGCACTCAGTAATGATTTTATGTGCTTTTTTAACGATAAAATTGTTACTCTTAGAAACAAAATTAATGACCTCTTTCCTTCGACCAGTATAGTGTTATCAACAGCTCCCGGAATCGTAAGTTCTAATATTACACTAGATAGTAAACTAGAATGCTTTTCAGCCATTAACCTTGAACAATTACATTCAATGATTCTCTCTTCTAAACCATCAACGTGCATGTTAGACCCAATTCCAACTAAGCTGTTGAAGGAAGTTTTTCCATTAATTAGCACTTCTTTATTAAATATTATGAATATGTCTTTATTATCAGGCTATGTTCCACAATCATTCAAAGTAGCAGTGATAAAACCGCTTCTTAAAAAGCACAACCTCGATCCAGAGGTTTTAGCCAACTATAGACCTATTTCTAATCTTCCGTTCCTCTCAAAAATTCTTGAGAAAGCGGTCGCAAAACAGTTGTGTGATTACTTAAAAAACAATGATTTATTTGAAGATTTTCAGTCTGGCTTTAGAACACATCATAGCACAGAGACAGCTCTGGTTAAAGTCACAAATGATATTCTAATAGCCTCAGACAAGGGACTTGTCTCTATTCTTGTTTTGCTCGATCTCAGTGCTGCATTTGATACTATCGACCATGATATCCTATTGCAAAGACTAGAGCACTTAGTTGGCATACAGGGAACTGCTTTAGGCTGGTTTAGGTCCTATCTATCTGAACGCTCTCAGTTTGTACGTGTTAACGATGAATCTTCCACGCAAACCAAAGTTAGCTATGGAGTGCCACAGGGCTCAGTGCTCGGACCTATTTTATTCACATTATATATGCTTCCGTTAGGCAATATTATAAGGAATCATTCTGTAAACTTTCATTGTTATGCGGATGATACTCAACTATATTTATCAATCAAGCCTGATGAAATTAATCATCTAAATAAAATTCAAGACTGCCTTAAGGACTTAAAAACGTGGATGACCTTAAACTTTTTGATGTTAAACACGACCAAAACTGAAGTTATTGTACTTGGCCCGAAGAATCTACGAAACAAATTATCTAAAGACATACTAACTATGGATGGCATTAATTTGGCCTCCAGTGAGACTGTAAGGAATCTTGGTGTTATATTTGATCAGGATTTATCCTTTAACGCCCACATAAAATCAATTTCAAGGACCGCCTACTTCCATCTACGTAACATTGCAAAGATCAGGTATATCTTGCCTCAAAACGATGCAGAGAAACTAGTCCATGCATTTGTTACTTCTAGGCTGGATTATTGTAACTCTTTATTATCAGGGAGTACCAAGAAGTCAATCAAGTCGCTTCAGCTGATTCAAAATGCTGCGGCTCGTGTACTAACCAGAGTTAGGAAAAGGGACCACATTACTCCGGTTCTGGCTGCCTTACACTGGCTCCCTATAGAACACAGGATAGAATTTAAAATTCTTCTTCTCGCCTACAAAGCCCTTAATGGGCAGGAGCCATCTTACCTTAAAGAACTCATTATACCCTACTGTCCTACTAGGGCATTGCGTTCCAAGAATGCAGGGTTGTTGGTTGTTCCTAGAATCTCTAAAAGTACAATGGGAGCCAGAGCCTTTTCTTATCAAGCTCCACATTTGTGGAATCAGCTTCCAGTTTGTGTTCGGGCGGCAGACACCCTATCCGTTTTTAAGAGTGCGCTTAAGACCTTCCTTTTTGATAAAGCTTATAGTTAGGGCTGATTAGATTCAGCCCCTAGTTTTGCTGATATAGGCTTAGTTTGTCGGGGGACATCTTACTTATCTCTGTCTATACCCGTGTACACTCATGTTCCGATTAACGCAGCTTCCCCAAATGTCTTTCTTTTTGGTGTCTATATACGCTGGGATCCGGAGTCATGGATGATCCTGCGGTCCTGTGTCCTGGATCGCGAGCGCTGGATCTTGAGTCGTGGCTGTGGTCCTGGATCATAGGTCCTGGATGGATATCCTCGTGGATTCATCTTCCTATTATATACACACATGCATTTCCTAACATTTGGACTACCTATGTTGCAAATGTATTATCTTTTCAATTTACACACGGCATCTATTGCACGTCTGTCTGTCCTGGGAGAGGGATCCCTCCTCTGTTGCTCTCCCTGAGGTTTCTCCCATTTTTCCCTTTAAACTGGGTTTTCTTTGGAAGTTTTTCCTTGTACGATGTGAGGGTCTTAGGACAGAGGGTGTCGTATTGTCATACTGATATTCTGTACACACTGTGAAGACCACTGAGACAAATGTAACATTTGTGATATTGGGCTATATAAATAAACATTGATTGATTGATTGATTGTACTTCACCGCGTACAAACTGTCTGCTGGGTCCATTCCTGGTTGGGTCATTCTGTCACGGATGAGTGAAGGAAGCAGGACCCAAATGCAGATAACTCTTGAGAAACCCTTTATTCCAAGGATAAATGACAAATACAGAACAGAACACTCTCCGGTGAACTCCGTCACCAACAAACAATGACCCAACACTGAACACAGACAGAGACAAGACTAAATACAAGAAGGGGCAATCATGACAACGAGAAACAGCCGGGCAGGGGAGGAGAAACACAAGGACAACAGGTGAACACAATCGGGTAATCAGGGAGGGAAACAGACAGAAAGCAGACAGGCAGGAAATGGGGGTGAACACTTAACACAATAAGACAGGAAACCCAAAGACAAGAAAAACACCAACACAGACAAAACTACAAACGTGACCTAACATGTGAATTGTGACAATTCCAGCAGAACCAACTCACACCTTCCCTTATGTGTCCGACTCTCTTATGACTATAGTGCATTATTCATGGTTATTTAATGAAACATGTCCTGATTGTGCTCTTATGTTGCTGTCGTTTCACGACACTGATGATGAGGACTCGTTCCGCGACATTGACATTGGGATCCTCCTGGTTGAGCATGAAGGTGCTGGTCCCTCATCTTCCCTGCATCGCAGTCCAGCCTTGCTGAAGATCATCCTTGAGGGACCAGTTGTGATCGACAACATCCAAGACCTGCCAAAAGCGATGTTCATTCTGTTTGGTCTTACATACGCACTGCATCTCAACTACCCCAAGACTATGATGCTCACATTCCAGTTCATCCAAAAGGTTCTTCTCACGTTGGGCCAAGATGAACTAAAGCCAAGGTTGCAAACATTGAAGAACCAGCTTACAATGTAAAGAAATGCACTGACACTTGTTACTGCTGTTCAGCTACTGCCAGTGACATCATAATGTTCAGCACTGTTCGCTGACCTTTCACTGTCAGGGGTGTGATTTTTCACACACATATTGTTAAATGTTGTGGGTTCTAATTCCAGTCTTTGCTTGCCTTCTGGTTGACGAGGTTATTTTTGTCAATAAAAACATTGGAATATTGGAATGTATTGTTTCATGTTTTCCCTTCCATACAATTCTGGTAAAACAATGTATAAATGCAATCCCCAAATCAAAATGGTACAATTAATTTTATTAAAAGAAATGTTTTATATTAACACATGATATTAAGCATTGATAAATAATGTTATTTATTATATTTAACTTAAACAAGTTATTTCATACAACTAAGACATCATTTATGTGAACTAATGATTTTGAGATAAGACTACAAATGTAAACTAAGATAAGTCTACTTAAAGTTCTACATGTATACAACTTAACCTGTTAAGTGTCTTGCTTGTGTATAAACTTAAGTGGTTTAAGGCAACGGGTTTCCATGCAAATTTCTAGTAAAGTCAAATAAGCCGGGCTAAGAGTGTGATATACTTGAGCATGCTGAGGCAATCCCAATATTATTGATTGCTGTTGAGCTGATGATGGGCATATTCCTTCCTTAGTGACATAATTATAACAACAAGTCCTCCAAATCATACGACCAAATAGGTCGATTGTTCAGCAGCTTATTACGACCTAGTCACGTTTTAAAGTTTAGCACCTCTAGTGGTTGTGTAAGAAAAAACTATTTGCGGCAATTGCAAACGCTTATTTGTGAATCGTATATTCACAAATAACCCTCTATGGAAAATCCTAAATTGTAGAATAGTTTGGCCATTAAAATGCTTTTTGATTGATTTTCTAGCGAGAAGTGTATATTGTACTTATAGAAACCACGTCCAGTGGATGTGTAGGATCTATAGTTTGATAGATATTACGAAAATGATTTGAGGTCTCGCCAGGAGAACGTGTATGTCTTTCCCCCTATGTAAAATTAGCGTCAACCCTAACCCTAAAACAGTATTTCCGGTCTCGAAGTTTTCATAATAAAACCGTATTCCCCTCACTGTCAAATGATTTTACAGTGATATCTGCTTTACTCATCCACTAAAACACATCTGTTTATCCTTGTTAATTACACAACATGAATTGGTAAATTGTGTACACTGCTTTTGTGTTTTTCCCATAGATTTTTCACTTTCGATTCTGAGAGACTCATTTATTTTTTTCTGAGTTCTTTATGGCTAAAACATCGAACTACCCATAATCCTCACCTATCGTTGAAGCTCGGCAGGGGCGCTGTCAGGGATTTTGGGCCCCATGAAAATATATCACATTGGGCCCCACCACCAGGCCCAGGCCACGCCAACCAAGCACAATTCTGTAACCACACCTCCAGAACCCAACCGACTAATTCATGCTTTAAATAACTACCTGTACAGGCTTGCATCTATCTTGTAGTCCAATACTAACTGCATAATATTTACTGACACTGAGCGGTGAACATATAACACTGTGCAGACGTGCAACATTCTCCTGCAACATTCTACTGCAGTAGAATTCACTATTTGTACCATTTGTCGTATTGTCATACTGATATTCTGTACAAACTGTGAAGTCCACTTAGACAAATGTAACATTTGTGATATTGGGCTATATAAATAAACATTGATTGATTGATTTGATATAACACTAACATTCCTGGCAATAGACCTCAATAGTCATCTTTTATGGTGTACATGCCTTTTTAATAACATTTTTGAATGGAACATTATGAGGCTTTATTTAAACATTAAAGAATACTTTAAGTTAAGGTCTTCTTTTGAATAAGAAAAAAACCTTGGGGGTATCTACAGATAAATATTAAGCCTAACAAAGTACGTAAAGAGCTTACGAAATGAAGGACAATACTGTTCTTATTACGATAATATATACTATTATTAATGGGAAATCATTTGTCATTAATGACAATATGCCTGCTGTATTTATAAATCGTGATTTATTACAACTTTCCATGCTCGCTTCCGATGTTACAAGACCGCTCCGAACAAAACAGCTTTCGCCGGTTAGTGACGTCACGCACGTCACGGTACGTCACGAGTAGAACACTTGTTGAATAATACACTACCAATATGGCTGATGTCGGACTCTGGAGACAGAATCGAGTGACAGTGAGTCGTCAATAGACTCGGTGTACTTTCAAGAAGAGGAGGATTTTATTGAAGAGGAGGATTTTATTGCAGAGGATGCCGGTGTGGTGGAATCAGATCATGCGAGCGAGTCTAACGTGGTGGAACCATACCAGTTTGAGCCACATTATTCAAGTCGCGGTAGAGATACAGACAGGAGCGAACATGGGGATGATGATCCTGGATTTGGCGGAGATCCGGTGCGGCAACACAACACAGACAGGTATATACATTTGACTTTAATTCATAGAGATTCTCAATAAATAGTAAATCAATAATAATACATTCTAATGTAGCAGGCACACTTGGCTCTGGCAACATAACACAGACAGGTATATACATTTTACTATAATTCATAGAGATTCTCAATAAATAATAAATAAATAATAACAACTCTGCTGAATAAAACAGCTTAGATCAATTTAGCTGTTCAGGCTTGTGTAAATTGACCAGCCAGTAGATATTAGGCTGGAATGGTTGGCTGGAGAGGGTTCTGGACACTTTAGCTGGCCAGGATGGCTGGTTTATCCATCTATCACCAGCTTATGTTTAATAATAATATTTCAATCAGGAGAGACGTGATGTATGAAATACATGTTTATTACAGGGACACATAATATGAAGGAATAGTGATTGACGGATTACAACAAGTGAATGGAATGATGTTTGGCGATTAGGCCCCGGTTTGCAGGATGATCATTCAGGAGGGGAAAACCGCTCTGATGAAACCCCCGGGGTCTAGACACTGGTGGTGGTGATAAGTAGTTCGGTCCGGTCTGAAGGGAGAAGGTTTTAGCTTGGCCCTGTATTAGGAAACAGGAGGCGAAGGGGTGGAGGAGGGTTGCGCATTGACACCTAAAATGACAACTGACGGAGAGGGAAGAGCAGATTTAAAGGGGTTAGCGGGTGCGATGATTGGCTAGCCGGGGAGTAACGCCCTTGATCACTTAATGAGAGAGGAGAGAGTATTGAAGTGACGTGTAACACCAGAGGATATTGGTCTTCCTGATTGAACTTGCGCTGAGCTACATTTCAATCAGGAGAGACGTGATGTATGAAATACATGTTTATTACAGGGACACATAATATGAAGGAATAGTGATTGACGGATTACAACAAGTGAATGGAATGATGTTTGGCGATTAGGCCCCGGTTTGCAGGAGAATCATTCAGGAGGAGAAAACCGCTCCGATGAACCCCCAAAAGAAGTGAAGTATGAAGTACTGAGATGTGAAGCATTTCTTACCTTACGGGCTGACTGCGGATCTATGGAGGAAATGAGAGATTAACACGGGGACATGATGAGAATGCCGGAGTCACTGCCAGGCTTAAGTACTAATACATCGTGGGATGCAGACCCTGCGGTCGACTGCCGAATCAGTGCCGGGCGTTGCAGGGTTAAACATGACGCAAACCCATTGGCCGCAACCTGCCGTGCAGGGTTAAATATGAACACAGTGACACGTATACATGCTGACGTGCTATGAAACCACCACCAGTTATAGGCATAATTACCATTTTTTAGTGTTTGAGAGACCTTGGATAGCCAACACGCGCTGATGTACGGACGAATGTGGGATATGAAGGCGGAGGAGGACCACCGTCCGAGTTGCAGGAATGAGGGAGAAATGCCTTGATTGGCAGCAGAGGTGGCTGCACCTATCTGAACGAAAGCCCTGATATGCTATTAAGACGCCACCACCAGTTATATGCATATTTACCATAGGTAAACTGAAGAGATCTTGGGGCGAAGAGGGAGATGTAGACAAGTAATGCACGAGAGCTGTTAGCTGGCGTACGTGATGCATGATATCATAACCTGGATTGACACGAGCCAAGTGAGCATGAACCCGAGAATATGAATGAAGTGCAGGATGCACGCAGAAAAAGACATACACTTAGTTAAATACTGAGACATGACCCGTGATAGCTTCAACCACAACCCCTCCTGCAGGCAGGCAGGGCTTAAGCTACATCCCATTGAAGCTACTTCCTCCTGCGCCTCACCTCTAAAACAGGCGTCAGGGTAGCGCTGGCAAGAGGCAGTTGCAACAAATTCACGAGACGTTCGTTATATTGTTATGACATTAGGGTCATGCAGAGTGAGATCGCTACCCCTTTAAGATTATATTATCTCTGTGCGTAGACAGGGGGAACATTGACCGTTGTCATCGAGATTGCCCTGAGCAGACCAGTCATGCTAGTAGCCTACGCTAAAGCGAATAGAGTTGTAACGAGCAGTAGCGCTTGAACAAAGTGACTAGAACGCGTGAAGTGTTTTGTAAATAGGAATACAGATTTGACTTAATGTTTTCATAAATATATTTTTCTCCCAGTTTGTCATGGGACTTATTTACCCTCTCAAAGAACCGGAATCGAGAACCAAAAATAACCGGAATCGAAAAGCAGAACCGGAATCGTTAAAATCCTAACGATACACAACCCTATGTGTGATGCAGTCAAATCTTACCGCTCACTTACGTTAGCGATGTCATAAAAAACGTGGAAAAATGTAAAATACGATGACAAAGAAGAAGATTCCAGTGGCCCCAATTTTTGTCCATTCTGGACAAGTGAAAAATGTATTCGGACAAGTAAATTGCCAAACTCACTTGTCCATGGACAAGTACTCTCTAAAAACTTTTTCTCACACTGTATTGTCTTTAACTCATTCCCCAACAATATAAATGAAATATATGATTAGTTTTTGAAAATACTCTTTGCTAAATCAAATTTAACAATGGAAGTGTCTATTGTTTTTTGTGATAAAAATACACTGTAAAAAAAACTAGGTTTACATTGTGCTCATGCTTTTCTAGGACTAATGTAAATGAAACATTTTTTCATTAATGTTTATTATTTTTAATCTGTCATATAATAATCAAAGCCCTGAAGGAAATAAAGCAATTTAGCAGCAATTGGAACACAAGAACCACACATCCAAAAGTATTTGGCTGTGAAATATAGAGAGCATGAAACATCCATATAAATTAGATAGAACAGATATAAACACAAAGCAAATAAAAACAATTAACAGTCACTATTCATAAAATACAGTATATCCGAAAAATATATTGATAAAGTGACGCTGCAGAACATCATGTGAGTCAATGGGCAAGTCCGTTTAGGAAACACATGATGTACAGAACTTCTTCATGTGTATAGCACATATGTACTTGTTGCAGTTGCTGCATGTAGTCTGTGTCTTGGAGTCCTTTGAGGGTCCACAGACCTCACAGCTGGCTGTGGGGGTCTTCTAGCAGCTGGCTATGAGTCAAGTTCATCTTCCAATTTGCTGTCAAATTCTGAGTTTTCCTCCTCATTATCCTCATCTTCAGAAATGTCTTCCTGTTCCACTTCACCGTGTTCTTCTAATGCATTCCACTCACTCTCATCCATTATTAGCTCTAAGGCTCTCTGAGCAGAATATCTTTTGGCCATTTTGCTGGTACAGTAGATAATTGTAGTTCTGCACTACACTGTTACTACACTGAGGTTATGTCTCTGTTTAGTCCCTCCTCCGGCGTGCAGGTGCGAGGGGGACAGTGCGAGAAAATGTAAAATGTGTATACATTTCTGGAAGATCTAAAATGTTCTAGGATAGTTTTGTGTACACATTACAAAGAGTAAAGATCAAGGGAAAACAGGATCAAACAGCTTCTCTATGCATACAATTGTGTGCGTGCGTGCGTGCATGCGTGCGTGTGTGTGTTTCTGTGGGATTTTCTCTGTCTGTCTGTCCTGGTATTGTATCCGGGTCAGATTGACCCGAACCTCTTATGAAGGACATAAATGCGGGTGGGCATTTTTTCATAACTGGAAAAAAATAAAAACAATTCCACATGTCCTTCACAATAAATAAGCCCCGGCCATTGAGTTTCAGGTTGAACGAAAATATCCTTATTTTCTTTTGTATTCATTGATAATGGAAATCGGGTCAATTTGACCCGAACACCACACAAGGAATAAATAGCTAGTTAATATAATAAAATACACAGTAACAATACAATAATTATACAAATAACAACTAACCTGCAAATTAACCTATCAAAATAAATATATTATCTAAAACCGGTGCATTTGATTTAAAAAAAAAAAGAAGTAATACATATAATTCAATATTTAAATGGTAACAAAAACCGCAACACTATATATGATGAGAAAAAGGCAACAAAGAAAGTGTTTTTGGTTTTTCCTTGTTCATGTCCATAATGGTTCCCGTTGCGTAGCGTCCAGCCTTTCCCAATCTGGCCTGCATTTATGTCTGTTGAAGCCACTTCTTCAAGCAAACTGAAAATAAATGTACCGATATAAGTACACTGTAAAAAGAAATCTTGACATTTACGTTAACATTTGGGCTGCTGTGGTTGCCAGAACTTGACCGTTAAAGTATGGTAAAATACATTACAAATTACAGTCGGTTGGCATAGACGTTACAGTGAACAATTGCTTATGGTGAATTACAATGGCAAAAACAAATAGAGCTAGTGTATATGGTGCAGCTGTATTATCTGGGAAATAGAATAATAGGATCAGGATTCGGTATTGGCAGACAATCAATATCAAATGAATCGGATCATTATTAGCATCAGCACTTGATCACTTTTGTCGACTTGCAGCCAAAATACAAAGATAACTCCACTCCTCTCCTACCACTCTTACCTCTAATGAGCCTTGGTAGAACTGTCCGAGTCATAGGGTCCAGAACTGACTGAAGACATGTGGAACAGAGGACAGGCATGGTTCCGTGTACAGGAAACTGGAACTTTGAACAGGTGATATAATCTTTTCTGCCTGAAGATTCACAAGTTCTTGATCAGGGTTTGATGTGGGCTGGCATGATCCTTTCTGCAGTGATGAATAAAGAAAACAAAGATACACAATTTAATAGTAATGATGGTAACAACAATAATATTAGTATAACTATTTATATAGCACTTACACAATTGCAAAGTGATTCTCACAACAAAAATAAAGAACAAAACAATATCAACAATAACAAAACTAATTATTATAGGAATGTTAAGACACTCAGAAATGTTTTTTCAGTCATTACAATGCTCTGTTGGAAATTACCTTCCAAAGGCTAAATTCAAACTCAATACCATAAATTACTGGGTACCAAAATGCTTTACCTGATATCACACGTTCCACAAGGAGCAGCAACCATCCGGCTGGACCTTTTGCTGCATATCATCTCCTCCCTCTCCACTGTTTACAGTAGATCTATACTATCCAATAAAACTGAAATTCCCCGAAAAATTATATTAAAAAAGTTAAAAACAATTACTTGCTTTTGGCATTGAAATGGATTATACCTTTTTCCTGGATGTCAGGAAGGCCAGGAAGTTGTTCCCTTCAAGTCCGCAACCAGTCATAGGAGTTCAAATGCAAAGCCTGAACGATGACAAAAGCGAGAGACTTACATTTTACAATTATATTTGTAATTCATACCAGAGAAGTGTAGGCCCTCTATGACATGCAGATAACAGATAAAATCCCCTGACAGACTTACACACTTTGGTGATGTCCTCATCTGATAATGTTTCATTTTTTAGCATTAAAGTAACATGACTCAAAGTACATGTCAGACCCAACTCATTTACAGTATGTTTTGCATCTCCTCAACAATGGTCTGTATAGTTGAGTAGAAAAAAACTGTCCCTACAATTTCAGGTTTCAGGTACAACTAACTGTTGTTAGCTAAGACAGCTAGTTCTTAAGGGCAGTAGCATAACCTCATGGCAAACTTAAGGTTAAGTTAACATTAACGTAACGTTGTAAGAAAGCAAAACGAACCTTCGAGAAAGCTTTTACTCTCTCTCCTTGTTGATTGTTCGAAACACGATCTCTGGAAGTGCTGCTCACAAATCGTTGGTTTCATCGACGTGACCTGGTTACCCGGTCCAGCAAAAGTCTGCCTCGTACGACACACTTGTTTTGTCCATATATGCGACATTTGATCATTTTTTGGCCATAAAAACATCCCATAGCCAGATGTTGAGACGGCCCCACATCCCCATACAACATATTGCTTGCCGATTATTCTTGGCGTCTTATTGCTGTGCATCCTTTGTCATAATATGTGGCCCTTCAATGCATTCAAACGGGACTGAGCTCAGCTGTGTTCTACTCATGACGTTACCGCCGGAAATGACCGAAGTTGATGTTTCCGGCGCGACAAACAATTGTTACTAACTGACAACTTTTGTATGCTGTTATAATCGTGATTTATTAAACATACATCAATAATAAAAAAATCATATGGCACATTTCACAATACAAATGCAACCTCTATCATATACCAAGTCCACAATCAGGTGCTAATAGCATTTCGTAAGCTCTTTAACGTCTAATATATTGCATAGTTTATCTTGGCACTTGACAATCACCTTCCCTGAATTTTACTCAGGTGTAACTAATGTCTGCTTTAAGGGTTGTTTATATCTCACATCATTAATCAGAATCTGCAAAGTAACTAAAATAAATGTAGTGAAGTAAAAATACCAGGTTAACCTCTGAATTGTAGTGGAGTAGAACAAAGTAGTACATGCTGCTGTAACAAAAACATTTCCCAACTTGGGATCAATAAAGTATATCTTATCTTATCTTAAGATGATCGATGGCTACTGCCATATTTGCTAAATTTGCCTCTGAACCTTGACAAGTGCATGTTTCAGGCTTATCAATTAACAACAAGAGGGGTCACAGACATAACACAGCTATTAAATAAAGCTATTATGACCTTAGCTATCATGTGGGTATATATTAATGCTGCCCATAAAGACCCTGTTACACTGTCCCGAAATTGACACCCGATGGACACACGAATATGGAATTGTGAATTTCGCACGAAGATGGCCCCGAACCACACACGAAGGCAACATTTACATTACATTTAAGACATACAACTGCAATGAAAGTACCAAAAACAATTATGTTACAGTACTATGATACTGTACTGATATCGTCAGACTTTGTTCTTTACTTTATCCGTCTTTATATGTAGAAAATATTACGTTTTCGCCGTAATGTTGTTTCCATAACAACAACAACTTCCTGTCAAGTGTCCTTCAAAATAATATATTATATCCTTTTTAGTTTCACAGAACACAAATTGGGTTATTTACATAATATGTTTACATGATTTTGTTGTGCAATAAAACAACCCGATGGACACACGATAAAGGAAATGTTCAAATTCGGCTGTGATCGTCATCTGGCCATTCGTGAGGGCATCTTAAGCCTTCGTATGATCGCTGGTGGAGTTTCTCAGGCTCCGGAAGCAACTTCGTGAGCGGTGGCAAAATCTTTGGCATGCCAAAAAATTGCCGAAGGACCTTGCGAAGGTTCATTTTCGTGTTGAATTCATGTGTCAATTTTGCCCCTCGTAAGGCCATCGCGAGGGCATCGTGTTATCATCGGTGCCATCGGGCATTCGCCCCGATCAGAGTGAGGGTGAATGCACCGATAATAACACGAAGATGACACGATTTGACAAGATGCCCTCACGAGGGCCTTACGAAGTTGCCGCTCACGAAGTTGCTGCCGGAGCCTGAGAAACTCCACCGGCGGTCATACGATGGCTTAGATGCCCTCGCGAATGGCTCGATGTTGCTACGATCACAGCCGAATTTGAACATTTCCTTTATCGTGTGTCCATCGGGTGTCAATTTCGGGACAGTGTGACAGGGGCTTTATGGACATAAGCAATTTTCACCCATTTATTAATTATGTTTTAAATGTGAGTGTTTCCTATCCACTAAACCTCCAGGGGTGTACACAGGTTAATACTGGCAACTTCTAATTATGGGAAATACGAAAAGGTCTTTTAAAACTAAAATTCCAGAGACATGCCATAGAACAAGTTGCGAAACACGTTTAGCCAGCATGTGTAGTTCTGGGGGGTGGGGCTGGACCCGTTCAAATCCAGTTGTGGGTAATCTGCCGTGGTTTCATTCCATTTCAAAGAGTAGTTTGAAGCTCGGCGTAACCTTGGCGCACTGGAACTCCAACATCCAACCACAGAGCTTGAGGACTAATCACAGGGTTTGTCAAGCAAAGCGGATGTTGTAACCCCAAACGATAGCTGAGGATTATAGGTAGTGTAGTGTCTTCGGCCATCCTAAACTCCCGTACTTTCTCTCAGCACTATGGAGTGTTTCAGTGTCTCGTCAGCTCAATGTTTGAGTTGTACAGTCTGCCAATGTACTGGTTCATTCTCACTATTCTCATTAGTGTTTTTCCTGATCAGTAGAAAGTCCAATTTCCAATACCTGCACAGCGACTACCAAGCGAACAGAGCGAAGCATTTGGCAACTTAATATGTCTGTTATGACCCGGCTCAAAAGGCCACAACAAAAAGGAGACACACCATGTTGACGGTTAACAAAATATGTTTATTTAGGACAAACAAATCAAATTAAGTCAAAACCAGTAAAGTATGAGGTGTGGATGTCAGTGGTATCAGTAATGTAAATGCAGGGTGAGGATTGTATGGACATTTATGTGTGTGAGAGTGTCGAAGTGCACAAAGTAAAGCAACTGAAGAACCTCATAGTATACTCAACAAAACCGGAGTGCCTGCAGGGAGAAGCCGAGCACAGACAGGAGCAGAGAGGCTTTAAAATAGCTGCAGAGCACCAGACCCAGGTGCCCTGAGTTACTGCAATCAGTGCAATCAATGCAGCCAATGCAGCACAGACAGAACAGCCACACCCTCTCTACTGATGGACCCACAGGGGCATCACAGCCCCCCCCCCCCCCCCTTAAGACGGGGCCCCAAAGGGGTCCACGACAACCCAACATACTTCTTCTTAACTCCAGCCTTGCGACTTCGTATTGCTTCTTCGCCTCCACTGCCTTTATGTCCCACTCCTCCTTGGGTTGGCTGGCGTTGAGCCACAGCATGTAGGCGCTCATCGGCCTCGCCGACCTCCTTCGGCCTTCTCTTCTTCGGCCTCCTCTCCTTCGGCCTCCTCTCCTTCGCTTTGCGGGGTTTCCTCTCTTTCACCACTTTGACTGTCTTCTCCTTCTTCTTTGTCTCGATCTCAAAGTCAAAGGACCTTGCTGGACCACTCCGAAACAGGTAGGTCAGTGGATATCCTACGGTTCTGCACGTGTGCAATATTATAAACTGGAGACACACTTGGAAATTGCAAACCACTCTCATCTGACTCTCCAGATGCCACCGGCCTGGACACCAGCCCTCACAGCACTACCAGCGAGATCTTTGCCTAAAATCATATGTATCCCATCAAGTGGCAACGCGGGACGCACGCCGATAGACACAACTCCACGTACCAGCTCACAATCCAGCACTACTGTATGACGTCGCACAGGAATCAAGCCCATCTCCATGCCCCTCATCAGCACAAAATCCCCCGTTTCTGTCTCTGACGAAAAAGGCAACACTGACTCAACAATGAATGAGTATCTAGCCGCTGTATCACGCAACACCTTAATTGGCACATATTTGTCACTACCGACTACTGATACAACCGCTTCAGTGATGAACGGCTCAAAACCAGAACCCGCATCCGGGTCAGCACAAATCGGCTTCCTATCAGGCACCATGCCCGAGCCTACACCCAACGGGGTTTTTTTCAACACGGCAGAACAACACATGGCTGGAGCATGTGGTGCCAAACGAGGCTTCCCCTTAGTTTCCAGCAACGGACACTGCTCCTTCCAATGACCCTCTCCTCTGCAATAATGACATAGGTCCACTTTGGCCCCCTCGGGTCGCCCTGTACCTACAAATCTACGGGAAGAGCCTGGTGAAAACTTGGCACCACCTCGGGCATAGCCATCGTCTTCTCCACGTTTCCATTCACCCCTAGAATACTTCTCAGTAAAACTGCCCTTATGTGTCAACACAAAATCGTCTGCTAATTCAGCAGCTCTAAACGCGGTGGAAGGTTTCTGTTCATTCACATAAGTGGCCACACGCTGAGGGAGAATGTTTTTAAATTGTTCCAAGACAATGAGTTCACAAAGACCGTCAAAACTTGCAACCTTTGCTGCCACGCACCACCGCTGAAAATGAGAAGTTAATTCACGGATAAACTCCACATGTGTCTGCTTATCTCCCTTGACCCAATTTCTGAACCTTTGACGATACGCTTCAGGAACTAGTTCGTAAGCCTTCAACACCGCTAATTTTACTCTATCATAGTCCAAAGCCTTTTCGCCACAAACAGCTGAATAGGCTTCCTGTGCTCACCCAGTGAGTACACACTGAAGTAACAGCACTCTGTCCGAATCTGACCAGTTTCTTGCCTCTGCTATGCGTTCAAATAGAGTGAAAAAAATTTCCGGGTCACGCTCATTAAACTTTGGCACTAATCGCAAGTAAGAAATGATATCGCCACTGCCTGATGCCGACCTATCACCACCAACCTCCCCTGGAGAAAACTTGCCCTCTCCCATCAGCCGTAATCTAGCATGTTCCACCTCACATTTCATCCTTTCCACCTCCAGCGTCTTTTCCACCTCTAAACGCTTCTCTACCTCCTGCTGCTGACCCCTCATCTCCAACTGCAACCTCATCTCCAACTGAAACCTCATCTCCAACTGCAATCTCTCCTAGTCTTCATGTGGCTTGCGGTGGGTAATTACACACTGGAACCCGGCGGAGTTATGGAGCAACCTGCACGCAGGTAACACCAAGAACTCACGCGGACGTGCCCCCGAGACAGCTGTCCGAAAACAGCTGACACTAACCACGTCGTCACAACACTATGAAAACAACAAACATACGCAACCCAAGGGGAAACGCCACATAAGCCTAGCGGGGAAAACTCTTTACTAAAAGCGTAACTAACAGCAACATCTTACCTTCTGATTGGCACACAAAACCTGACGACATGTCAAACACTAAAGCTTCCTGAAACCCAAAAAAACATGATGTGTCCCCCAAATAGCAGCGCCGAGCCAGCACACAGCTGAACCACATCAACTAATTAGCTGCTCAACTGACGCCATGTGCTCTGAGCACTACACAAACTTTTAACCAAATAACCCACCGGACGAGCCCCCATTTGTTATGACCCGGCTCAAAAGGCCACAACAAAAAGGAGACACACCATGTTGACAGTTAACAAAATATGTTTATTTAGGACAAACAAATCAAATTAAGTCAAAACCAGTAAAGTATGAGGTGTGGATGTCAGTGGTATCAGTAATGTAAATGCAGGGTGAGGATTGTATGGACATGTATGTGTGTGAGAGTGTTGAAGTGCACAAAGTAAAGCAACTGAAGAACCTCATAGTATATTCAACAAAACCGGAGTGCCTGCAGGGAGAAGCTGAGCACAGACAGGAGCAGAGAGGCTTTAAAATAGCTGCAGAGCACCAGACCCAGGTGCCCTGAGTTACTGCAATCAGTGCAATCAATGCAGCACAGACAGAACAGCCACACCCTCTCTACTGATGGACCCACAGGGGCATCACATGTCCCTCATGGGGGAGACCAAAAACAGAGCTAAAAAGAACAAATATCGTATTCCCTTTCACTATATCACCTTAAACACATCTCTTAATGAGCAACAGTGATCTTAACCTAATAGTTGATACATTATTTGTTAAAAATGTTCTGTCTGCTAAAAATAAAGGAAGGTCAAAATATATCTGTGTTGTGTTCATTTTGTTCTGCTTTACCGAAGTGTAAAACAAAAATACTTATCATGAAAAAATACTTTTGATAAAAAAAAACGTTGAGACCGGAAATACTGTTTTCACCCCGTGAGGGTTGACGCCAACTTTACATGGACGCTGCCATCAATAGAAATGAATAGGGGAAAGTCGTAGTATATACACATTCTCCTGGCGAGACCTCAAATCATCTTCGTAAAATCTATCAAACTGTAGATCCTACACATCCACTGGACCTGGATTCTAAAAGTACGATACACTTCTCGGTAGAAATCTAATCAAAAAGCATTTTAATGGCCAAACTATTCTACAATTTAACATTTTCCATTATTTGTGATTATAAAACGGACAAGTCAAATCAAGCAATCTGATTGATTCTTAGCCGTGATATACTGA
This sequence comes from Pseudochaenichthys georgianus, assembly GCF_902827115.2. Taxonomy (NCBI): domain Eukaryota; kingdom Metazoa; phylum Chordata; class Actinopteri; order Perciformes; family Channichthyidae; genus Pseudochaenichthys; species Pseudochaenichthys georgianus. The sequence continues at coordinate 12,773,174 of NC_047503.1, read as the reverse complement.
GCGTATACCACGGCCTGTCGTGAGCTATTGCTTAAATATACGACCCTCCGGAGCGTTTGCAATCACCGCAAATTGTTGTTTCTTACACGACCATTAGAGGTGCTAAACTTTCAAACGTGACTATAGGTCGTAATAAGCTGCTGAACAATCGACCTATTTGGTCGTTGTTTGGAGAAGGACAGGCTGAATTATAACTGAATTGCAACACACTTCAAATTAACACATTACCCTTCTGCTACCAAATGTAATTAAAACTCAATCTTCAAAACACCTCTAATTCCTTAACTTTTAACTCTGCTTTAAAGTGAAGAAAATACCTTAAAGACAGCAATGTGGTATGCGATTTTGGTAGGTCTGTTTTTGTAAGACCAAATCTCTCTCCCTGTAAGTCCACAAAACAATGTCTCAAGTATGAGGTGTGTTTCAACTAACCAGTGTAGAAGTCTCCTACGCTTACCTTTCAGGCTGGTGCACATACATAACATAGACGTCTTTACAGTTGGTCAAGAATACGCCTGACATGTGGCGCGAAAGCCTTTGTAAAATGGCCATTAATATTTGTGAAAACCTTTGTTCATGAAATAATAACCAGCATACATATAGCCATTAGCCTGAATACACACAATCCACATGCACACAGTGGATTGTTGAGAATATGTATCAAGGCAAAGCATGCAAGAGCCTGCAGGGACAGAGTCACATAATGAGCCAAATCTGAAATGTGTGAATCTGACAACGAAATCCATCAGTGCATTCTCAAGGCCCGTCTCACCCCTTCCTCCCTTCTCTCTGACTATCTCTGACTCCGTTCCCTAATCTTCTGCCGCTCACATTCACACACACACACGCACGTGCACACGCACACAGAAACAGTTTATCTAATACCAACATAAAAAAAGTGAAAGTTCTGAAAGTTGTGCCAGATTATTCCAGCTTCAAGATTGCACATCTGTGTGTGTATAATATAGTCCCTCAGCCATGGCCTAATTGGAGCATTTGAGGCTGGGGACGTAGTGCTGTGGAGTGCTAATTTGATTTGTGTTTTTTGGCTCTCTGAGAATGGCTTGATAGAACTGATGCAATTAGCGGTAACACAATTGTGTCTTTATATCTGTGTGTGTGTGCATTGCAGTGATGTGCTGTATGTTTTTTGTGTGCATTTCACTGTCCAACATGTTCTTGAAGTTGTGTTTGTTTTATGCACGCTCAAGTTATTTGAGAAAGACAGAGCAGGGCGAGGGAGCAAGTCTTACCAACCAAGCAAAGTTTGCCGCAGAGTGGCAAAGTAAACACGGCTGATATCCTGTCTTAATTGATTTGTTTGTTTTTGTTGATTGAGATGAGAGATGCAGCCACAGAGTGTAAATGTTCAAATTATGAAAAGCAGACTCCATAATTACATCTCTGAATATTTCCCTATGGGACTGAAGTAAAGAGAGGTAGAGGAACAGCAAGCAGATACAGAGAGTGACAGAAAAGCATTTTAACAAACTACCAAGTGAAAGAGAGAAGGAGGTTTCAATCATTTACACATATCATGTCTCTGTCTGTGCAACTGCCCGGGAGACGAGTGGATTAGATCTAAACACTGGATTAAATGAATCCGCAACCTGGGATTAGGATTATGAGTGCTGGGTTTTAAAGAGATTTATGGCATGTTCCTCTTAAATCCCAAGCCTGTTTTTCAGGTTTCAGGCTCGAAAATGACATTCCCAGAACAAATGACCATATCTTCCCTTCTAAAAGGGTTAAATTAATGATCTTTTTTCTCAAAGTAATGATAAACCTGTGAGTTGGATGTAGAAGAGTCAGAATCAATATAGATGTTTTTTTATTTTAAAGAAAATTCAGATTGAACATGGTAAACAACTGTAAATGATAGTGTCCGTCCAAAAAATATGTTGTACTTATAGTGAAAACTAACCTTGGATGATGGGTTAGTAGACTAAAAGCTTTAGGAATCCAAAGTACAACATATAATAAGTACCCTGTATCAAGATTGATGCAAAGCAAATGATATTTGACTTTTTTAGACAGATTTAGCAAAAAAAACCTCTTCTGGGGGCATTTGGGTGGATTTTCCTTATCTCTGGCCCCCCTTCTTCGATTTTGACATGTGACATCTCTTTCTGACCGTTAGAGCCAATAGAATCAAAGGGAAATCCTCCCGCACACACTCATGTTAAAAAAAGGTGGCGTCTTCGTGCATTCAATCTCGCGACAGAGCGTAGGAATGGCCTGCTCTACTATTTTCAAACGGAATTGCAGTTTTATTGCTTAGATTATCAGAACATTTCAAAGGGGACACAGCCACATTGGATATTAACCTATGGATTAACTACATTATCGTTGTTATCGTTTTAATTCCATTGAAGACCAGTTTTGACCAGACAAAACCAAGGTAAGCCATTTTAGCGGTGTAGGCTACGTAGCGCCACATGTTTTGATGTCGGCCTACGTTTTTGTTGATAACGTCACGAGTTTGAATCTCTCTGTGTTGAGGTGTGCACCGTTACATTCTGTGTCTTTACGATCATAAACGATGTGTTGGATGTGCAGCTATGATAAGTAATAAGGGAGCTAGGAGTGATTTTCGGTGCAGTAATCGGTTAGCATTTTTTGCTCGGGGCTAATTCAGAGGCTCACTGTTAGCATTGTGTGTTTTTTTTTGAAAAAAAAAATGAAAAAGATCAGTTAAATTATTTTTTACCCGTTATGTGGATATGAAATATTCATAGTTTATTAAATATTAAGGTTCCTTAGACGTTGTTTCCTGCAAATGATGCGATTGCGGCCTCGGAACCGGGTCCGTGGGGTTTAAGAGATAATGGATTTACAAGATGTACGGGTTTAAAGTTTAAACCAGCATATTGAGATCCCTACGGGAGCAACAAAGTACAGTAATGGCGCATTTCCACTGCAGCGGGGTAGCCCCGTTTAATCGTCCCTAAGCGTCCTCGCTCAGGCCTCGGGCTGCCTCGCTGGCCGTCCGAGGCCGTGGCGCATTTCCATTACAGTTTAGGACCTGGGGTAGCAACGCAGTGTAGGCGGGACGATCGGCTTTTTGGGCGGAGCGACGCTGGGTAAAACTGCAGTGGCGTCATTTTCAATGCGACACAACTCACAAAACACACACAACAATGGAGGATGTGGAAGCGATCGTTTTCTTGTTTATTGTGAAATCCATGGTGCTGACATGCTGTGCTCTGCATAACGTCTGCGAGAGTCATGGAGAGGACTATGATGATGGGTGGAATGCACCAGCAGCAGAGCCTGGGGTAGCAGTGTATCAAGGTGTCTTTGATGCGCTACCTGAATACCTACATATGCATTGTATTGCATTCATTGTATTGAACATAAATACATCTTTTTTTTTTCATATACATGTGTTTGTCAAATTTTTTAAACAAATGTTATCTGAATTGAATATTTAGTAAATATTTGAATTTCAAGCACCAGTAAGTACTGCCCCATAATAAGAACATTTGAGGAAATATCAGATCATGAAAAGAAAATCTTTCTAATAAATTAAGCGAATATCAAAGCTAACTATTTAAATACTAAAGTGTAAAACACAGCAAAACTATATTCATAAATGCAAGTGTAAAATAGTGTGGACAATTGGAAACATGGATGGAGACTAAAGTATCCACAACATAAAATAATATATTAAATATAACCTCAATCTTTCTTCTTGACATGTTAAAAGCTTGCTTGAATGGGTTATAGGTTTATTTTGTTCTCTCATCTTTGAAATATATAAGGAATGTGTTGTTTGAGTCTAGTAGAACGAGGGTATTACAATTGAGCAATTTCTACATGTATTATGTATTTATCATGTATTCTTAATACCATTACAAAATAAACATGTAATAATGTTTTAGAGGAGGACCTCAAGCTAGCAAACTCAATTTCTTGCTTTAAATCTCTTAAAAGTAAGGGTCTTTTTCCTAACTGCTGGTGTTTGTTATTGCTTTATAAATTCATGTATGTTTATGATTTTTTTATGTTGGGTGCCATTCATTATCAACAAGAGATAAGATAAGTCAAAGAAGTACTTTATTGATGGCAGTATAAAAATACAAATGTTGTATCAAAAAGGCATGCCATTAATCAATACAAATAAAAAATGTAAAACTGTATTGCAGCCAGCATAAATATACATGAAATTGTAAATATAAAATGAACATTTTAAAGAAAATAAATAAACAAGGAAGTACAAATGTTGCATTTAAAAATTAACTAGATACAAAATATATTATATGTACAATAACTATTAAGGTTATTTGAAGTATCAGGGAGGAGACGGGCCACGTCGGCTGCCCAGTCATGGTGCCGTTCCTGCTGGGCCCGATCCTCTCCTCCTCGTTTCCTCTTGCCTGGGTGACAATAAGATAATAATTAGCAATAAGAAAAAAACACAGGACAGGTACAGGTCACACAAGGATATAAGAATAACATGTATAAACAGAACAACAGTAAGGTGAACTAAAGAAAGTTCTGGCCCTAGATGTTTACAATGATTGTGAAAGTGAATTACATTATGTCCAGCCTGTTGATAATGAATATTAATATATGTATATGATAGGATGTCACACACAACTGTACTAGCTGCTTACTAGCTAAGACTTTACTTGAAACAGAGCATTTCCACACAGTGGTATAGCTTATTTTAATTACTGACGATGGATGATCCAAGGTTTAAAAAAACAAAACACAATTCCAGTCGCTTTGCCATTTCTATTTCTTACCTAGAACCACACGCTGCGGTGTCGTGATGGCACTCGGTGTTGGTGGTTGAGTTGGTGTCGATTCTTCGGCTGGGGTCCGTTCTGGATTCGATGACGATGTGGACGGAACACTGCCATCAACCGTTGTTCGGGAATGTTCCTCCTCACGAGTCCCAATGTAATCATCTAGAACAGCAAAATGACTTGTTAATTCCACAAACTACTGCAGCACAATACTAAATAGCAACAACAACTATAGAAAAGAAAAACTGAACGTAAACAATGGCACATATGGTGTTAGCAAACAATAGCTCTAGCTAAGGCTATCTGCCTAGGCTATCTGCCTTAGCTAGCTATGTAGCTCTTCGGGGCTCCATAAAAGCACGGGTTGTCGAACATTAATGTAAGGATAAAATAGACTTCTTTGTTAGAAGTGAGCGTACCTTGCAGGGACTCCAGTAAAGCCGTTGCCGTTTTCCCTACATCGCAGGAAAGTCCTCGAAAATCCGCGTTCGGACATCTGTGCAGAGACATCCTGGAACACTTTCACATTTCGCGTTGTTCCGTCGAGCTCCCGCTGGATTTTATCATCCCCAATGAGATGTAGGAACGTCGTCACCTCCTCGGTCAACCACGGTGTGCTTTTCTTCGACGTTGCCATTTTTGTAGCTCCTCCGTTTACAAAATGCTGCAAGCTTGCTTCTTGATATATATGTGACGCGAGGGATGATCTCGCGCGCGATCTTGTGACGATTCTCTCTGACCAATCAGCAGTCGAGTGTTGACGTCACAGCCCTGGCCTGGTCTGATAGAACCACGGTTTTATGGGGCCGGAAAAAGAGGGAAAAAGTACCCGCTAGCCGGTACTAGGCTATATGGAAATGCCACCAAAAACTGGCCTGGCCGCTTGAGGACGGTTCAGGACGCTTAAACGGGGCTACCCGCTGCAGTGGAAATGCGCCATAAGAAAGAAGAAGCCATACAGAGTGGATTATTTTTAATACGTGCTTTGAAGGTATGTTTTTACCTGACATCCTGACATTCACATGTCAGGATGGGAAATACTCGGAGAGAAATTTGTTTGTGCAGTTAGACTTGTATTTTCCTGGAAATGTAATTTAGTCGAGCCAATGATTAATGTGTCATTTCATATTGAAATAGCAGAATGCCGGGTTTTCTGGCGCGATGAGGGACTAGTGGTAGCACTCTGAACGAGCTCTGCAGCTTTACTATAAAAAACACGCTTAAATCCGACCAGCTCAATACTATATCACACATTTATTTATTTAATGATCATATCATCTTTCGGGAACTATAAAATAGATTTTTTCAACCATGGTGAAGACGACATCGACAAAGCTCTGCGCAGCGGAGGGAGGCCCGGGAGAATCACCGAGATCGCCTGACAAGGAACAACACGAGGAGAGCAGTGTCCCGGCCGACATGGTGCTAGCCGCCCTTGAGACACTCCGCAGAGAGATGGCTCAAAACAAAAAAGAAATTTGCACCACGATTGATTCCCGGATTGAGACTGTCACTGAGAACCTAAAAAAGGAATTCTCCATTATGAAAGGGGACACGCAGACAGCATTGGCGGCAATCAAAGCTACTATGCTAGCACACACGGAGGCCATCAAGGAAGTTGAAGGTGCCGCAACTCAACACTCAGATGACATCACCCGGCTGCAAACCGAGGTAGCTCGCTTGACGGCCGATACTGCTAAACTGTCGGATAAATGTGAGGACCTGGAGGGACATAGCAGGAGGAACAACATCCGCATGATTGTAGTCCCTGAAGGGAAGGAAGGCACACATCCCAGAGAGTTTATTTCGCAGCTACTCACCGACCTCTTATCCCTGGATCAGAAGCCGCTGATCGACCGCTGCCACCGATCTCTCCGACAGCGTCCCTCCGACGGACAACCGCCTCGCCCATTCATCCTGAGGCTTCACTATTATCATGCCGTGGAGGACATTCTACGCAAAGCCACCGGCTCTGGAAAGCTGATATACCAAGGCAAGCGAATCCAGCTATTTCCTGATTATCCACCGACTGTGGTAAATCGCAGGAGGGAGTTTACTCCGGCAAGGGAAATCCTGCGTAACAAACCGGACGTCAGGTACGGGCTTCTCTATCCAGCCAGGCTCATCGTCACTCACGGGGGTCAGCAGCACTCTTTCACCGACCCTAAAGCTGCACTGGATTACGCCAGGCGCCACTTCGGGGCTCCGGACGCGCGGCCGAAGGCGACACCCGACGGAGGATCTATAAACATTTAAGAGATACATGGCCTGTTGATATAGGTTGGTGTACTTATCCTTTAACGTTTAATTGTCAGCCTATTTGAAGCAATTTCATTTTTCATTCCTTTAAGTTAACTTAAGTATTATTGAAGTATTTTTTCAGAGCTCTGTCTCCTGCTTTGCTAAGCTGTTTTTTTTCCTAAATTCACTTTAAGGGAGATGTTTTGGAATATTATGTTTAACTGGGTCTATACTCGGGGCTTTGATGTGCTTAAAGGTCTGATTGAGACGTGTTTTACTGCAATTCTTATTAGCCATCTTTCAAATGAGCTCACTTTTTGTTATATGCTTATGTATTTTCCATACTCTAGTTAGATTATGTAAACAAGCTGCAGAGCTACCAGTTATGTGTTAGGAGTACTATAGATAGTGGGAGCTTTTCGCCTCCGCACCGGAAACCGCAAGGCTTTCTTGCCTGCCGTCTCCATCGTTTGGGGATGGGGACCTGGGCACGGGACTTGGGTGAGTTGTTATATTGTTGTCTGTTGAGGGTATGTTTGTATATTTGCTTTTATTGTTTTTTGTTTTTGTTTTTTTTCTCTCCACTTTGCAATTGCCTGGGCCACTGCACTTTCCAGTTTGTACGGGATAGATGGCGGATAATGGTTTGACTCCAGATAGACCTAACTCCACAAAATTCTTGTCCTGGAATGTAAAGGCTATGAACAGCCCTGTCAAAAGGTCAAGAGTTTTTTCTCACCTCAGAAAGTTAAATGCAGATGTCGTTTTTTTACAGGAGACACACTTACGCATCAAAGACCACCATAGGCTTAAAAATCAACATTATAGTCAGGTCTTCCACTCAGATTTTGACTCCAAAGCCAGAGGTGTTGCAATCCTCATAAATAAGAGGATACATTTTTCCACCACTAACATTATTTCTGACAGAAATGGGAGATATTTAATTATTACTGGTATGGTTTGGCAAACTCCTGTTGTATTGGTGAATGTATATGCTCCCAATTTTGATAATGCGGCGTTCTCTAACAGCTTGCTCAGCAAAATCCCATGTCTCAACACCCACCTTTTAATACTGGGAGGGGACTTAAACTGTGCTATTGACCCATCCTTAGACCGCTCTTCTCCCACCACGTTCTCTCCGTCCAATATGGCGAGGTCATTTTCTGACTTTATGTCTCTGAATGGCCTTGCCGACCCCTGGAGATATAATAATCCTCAGTCTCGTGATTACTCCTTTTTCTCTCATGTACATCATTCTTTTTCTCGCATTGACTATTTTTTCATTGACCATAAATTGCTGCCCAAGGTTACCTCTTCAGAATATTTACCAATCATCATCTCTGACCATGGTCCTTTAACTCTGGACATATCTCTGTCTACTCAACCTCGTACACCTTCACGGTGGAGATTCAATTCACTCCTGCTCTCTGATGCCAAGTTTTGTAGTACAATCTCCACTGCCATTGATGACTTTCTGTTTTCTAACAAGACAAGCTCCACCTCCCATTCTCTCCTATGGGAGTCGCTCAAGGCCTACCTCAGAGGGCAAATCATCTCTTATGCCTCTTATTTTAACAGGACCCGTAGAGCTAGGCTGGACGAGCTCTCTAAGGCGATACTTGAGTTAGACCGCCAATATGCTTCGACCCCGTCCCCAGATCTTTATAAACAGCGCCTGAATCTCCATTCGGAATTCAATCTTCTATCTACTCAAGACGCAGAGCGTTTGCTACTGCACTCAAGGGGAACATACTATGAACATCGCCGGTCGACGGCTGCTCCATCTCCCCATCTCCTGAAGCCCGCAACCTGGGTGTGATCCTAGACTCCACCCTTTCCTTCCATTCCCACGTCAAGTCTGTGACCAAATCGGCCTTTTACCACCTGCGGAACATTTCCAGACTCCGACCGTCACTCTCGGAGTCGGTTGCCGAGACCCTGGTGCATGCATTTGTCACCACCCGCTTGGACTACTGCAATGGTGTCCTGTTCGGGGTTCCCAACAAAACCCCGGACAGGCTCCAGTATGTCCAAAACTGTGCAGCTCGGGTCCTCACACACACAAAGCCCTGGCAGCACATCACTCCCACCCTCATCCACCTCCACTGGTTGCCGGTCAAGTTCCGCATAACTTACAAAGTCCTCCTCCTGACCTACAAGTCCCTCCATGCCCTTGCCCCCCAGTACCTATCGGACATCCTTCACCCGCATGCCCCACCCCGGAACCTGTGGTCTTCAGACTCTGGCCTGCTCACCACCCCCCGCACCAAACTGAGAACCTTCGGGGACAGAGCCTTCAGTGTGGCAGCCCCCACCATCTGGAACGCTCTCCCTGCGGAGATTCGCAACATCCCCACACTGGACGCCTTCAAAAGGGCCCTCAAGTCCCATCTGTTCATCAAGGCTTTCGGCCCTTAAATCTATCTGTTGTTTTGTCTGTCTGACCTTTGTTTTGTTTTGTTTGTGCTTGCCCTATTCCTGTAAAGCGACCTTGGGTCCCTTGAAAGGCGCTATAGAAATCCCAGTTATTATTATTATTATTATTATTAACATGGCGATAAGGCTAGTCGATTGCTCGCGCAGCAATTAAAACGCAAAGCAGCCTCCCGATTAATTCCTAAAATTCTAGACTCCTCTAACAACTTGACCTCTGACCCAGCACAGATTAATGATGCCTTTAAAAGTTTTTACTCTACCTTGTATAAGTCGGAGATGCCATCAGACACCACCAATATGACTCAGTTTTTGGAAGAATTGACGATTCCCTCAGTTCCACCTGAGGTTGCGGATGACCTTGATTCCCCTCTCACTCTTGATGAGGTTATGCAATCCACCAGGTCAATGCAGAGCGGTAAGGCCCCAGGACCAGACGGGTTCCCTCCTGAATTCTTGAAAAAATGTGATGCTAAGTTGGCCCCTCTGCTTTTAGCCATGTACAATGAATCGCTTGGTAACGGCTCACTTCCACCCACCTTGACACAGGCTTCAATAGCTCTCCTCTTAAAAAAGGATAAGGACGCGACTCTGTGTAGCTCTTATAGGCCGCTCAGTCTCCTTAATGCTGATGTCAAGATACTGGCTAAGGTCCTTGCACGACGGCTGGAGGTAGTCATACCAGAAATCATTTCTGAGGAACAAACAGGCTTTATACAGGGGAGATACTCATTTTCGAATATACGTACACTTTTCAACATAATTTACTCTAAGCAACCCTCTACCCTTCCTGAGGTGGTCGTCTCTCTTGATGCCGAGAAGGCATTTGATCGGGTAGAATGGGGATACTTATTCTCTGTCCTTAAGAAATTTGGATTTGGGAACACATTATGCTCTTGGATTCGTCTTTTGTACTCTTCTCCCCAAGCTGGTGTATGCACCAATGATACTCATTCAAGCTATTTTGCCCTTGGACGTGGTACACAACAGGGTTGCCCCCTATCCCCTATACTGTTCGCACTGGCTATTGAACCTCTTTCTGCGGCTCTACGTGCCTCTACCTCTTTCCGGGGGGTGACAAGGGAGGGCAGGGAACATAGGTTATCTCTTTATGCAGATGATTTACTGCTTTACATTGAGAATCCGGTCGCCTCTTTGGCCTCTGTTGTCACAACTCTGGACAACTTTGGCTCTTTCTCCGGCTACAAGCTCAATCTTCAAAAGAGTGAATGCTTCCCAATAAACACAACTGCACTACAGCTCCGACAATCCGATCTGCCCTTTAAAATATGCCACTCTGGTTTCACCTATCTTGGAGTAAAAGTAACTCGCTCATTGTCCGCCTTGTTCTCTGCAAACTTCGCTCCCCTCCTTGTTCAAATGAAATCAGATTTCCAGAGATGGGCTAACCTACCTCTATCACTGCTAGGCAGGATAAATGCAGTCAAAATGAATAGCTTACCAAAATGTCTGTATTTGTTTCAGACAATCCCACTTTATTTACCTAAATCCTTTTTTAAAACTGTTAATCAAGCTGTCACTACATTCATCTGGGCAGGTAAGGTGCCCAGGGTCAGTAGATCCCTACTTCAACAATGCAAACTAAGTGGAGGTATTGCGCTACCTAACTTATTGTACAGTACTTGTGTACTGTGTGTCTGTTGTTTGTACTGTGATGTAATAAAAAAATGTATACAAAAAAAAAAAAAAAAAAAAGAAATAGCAGAATGTCACCAAGGTGCCCAGTAGGGACAGGCAATGTTTCATTGGTAGCAAACAGTTTATTACTTACAAATAAACAAAGAAATGGGAGGCAGATAGAAACCGTAAGACGAGGCACACATACAAATTAATATTTAGGTATTCCTCTTTGTGCATTTTAAAAAAACAGACACAACTGTGTACCAGATATAGACACAACAGATGCTCTACCAGCTAACCACTTGTGTTTTGTATCATCTTCTGCCATCTTAATCCACATTTAGATGATTAGGTTAAGTTGGGTAGCACCTGCAGGAGCCAGTCATATGTAAATTAAAGAGGCTTTTTTCCAACTAGGCAATGCTAGCAACAATTCTCAAACTATCTAAATCAGTATTCAGACGATCACAAAGTCTTCAAAAGACCTGAAAAGGGAGCAATAGCCCAATGCTAAACATTATTCTGCCCGACAACCTCCATGTCTGGAAAGTAAAAACATATGAAATTGACTTAAAATATGGGGGCGACTACCAATGCTACAACAAGTAGTTTCCCACTTCATTGTATTAGTTAACATTGTAAACAATGTCTCAATTGACAGTTTTAAGTTTTCTTTGATACAATATGATGTTCATTAGATAAATGATTGTCCTATTTCGAATAATATTGACAGTGGAACAGGGTATGCGTCTTGGTTAAAGGGGCCCTATTATTCTTATTTTCCAGTTCATATTTGTATTTAGTGCTATGTGAGATGCTTCATCATTGAAAAGGGCCTTTTATTTTTCTCATACTGCCTGCACCTCTTTTCACTCGCTGTCTGCTACCAGAGCTCAGTCTGCTCTGATTGGTTAGCTGGCCCACTGTGTGTTGTCAACAGCTTAGTTGTGTCCTTCTCCTTAGCCTATGACGTACAATGCGTTGGAGCTGTAACCAATACAACCAAAAGTGTAACATGATGTTACAGAAGTAAAGAAAGGAGTCCAATGGTGGCGTTTCAGGATGGGGGGGAGTGTGTGTGAGAGAGAGATTCCCTCTTTGGGAACTTTGGTTATTTAGCCTTTGCACACCATTTACATTCAGAAAAACCTCTGATAACAAAAAACATAATAGGGCCCCTTAAAGCCCTTGAATCCTTGTTTTCTCATTTTCTGTACTTTAACCTTTTTTACATATTTTTCACAGTTTCAAAACTTTTTCAAAACTCAGATGCCGCTGGTCAAGACGTCAACATTGTGGCTTCAAAACGATAATCCGCAGATCAATGGCTAATTTCACAATTTTCAGTTTATGTGTCTGGCCCATTGCCTGTAGGCCCAAATATGACACTATTGTATCTCCACAGCATTTACCCTGTGACATCAGTGTGGTGGTCTGACGTCACAATATATTCGAGAAAGTAACATTGTAAGTCAAAGTCCTGAAAGGTCAGCCACACTGCTGTCGTCCCCAGTGAAGTGGTATGACAATTCTCCTCGGGGTCCACTTATGGACTTTGTTGTCTAGGATTCCATCAGAGAGTCTTGCACAGACACTGATGCGCAAGGGGCACATCTCTGCAGAGGTGGTATTTATGCTGGACTCGCGGGTTGTCTAGCCCCTTCTTGGTTATTGGCTGAATGATTACCAATCGACATTTGCAATTTCATAATTCGTGCAGCAACCCTGGTGCAACTATAGCGTGAACTTCTTTCACAATGTGGAGGATGTTTATGTCAGTCTGAGCTGTTAACTCATCAGTGAGTGATGTTTGCCTATAGTGCTGGATCGTAGTGCAATCAGTTAGTAGTGGGTGCACGATTTGGCTCCAGAAGGACCCCGTATTTCCATTTTCAGGTACAAACTGATAATATATAATGGGAAACCTGCTCTACAGTGTAAATTCTGAGTGAGGTCCTGTAGCACCTTATGTTCACATAATCACTTTGATGATCTAATCACCACCAAATGTCTGCTCTCGCTTGAATTTACTCAAAAATGCTGAGTTTTAACTACGGCCGGTTGCAGGCTTGTGCCAAATCCAATAAATGTACAGAAAATGTAAATGTGACCAGAGTGGAGATAAAGTGGCAGCTGGTAGTTATGATGGGCCACACAGCACAGGATTATTTTGTATGTGACCCAATCCAAACCCTGAAATGGATGTGCACATGCAAAACAGATCACAAAATCAAATTAGCATATTGACGAATCAACAAAATGTGATGTTTTTTAAATGTAGTGGGATTGTGCGATGTAAAATACTAAATCATGATAGAGGGACACAGGGAACAAACTCAATTGTGTGAAAGAAGCACATTTTAGTTTATTTATGCAGCATCTGACAGACCTTGAAATGTGCAAAATCCTGGAAAAGACCCTCAACAATGTCCTCCAGATCTGGCTTTTCTGTTCTAAGTAGAAACTGTAGTTTAACCATTTGATCCATTGTCGTTCTGCAAGTTCTTTCTGATTAGATTCATTTTAGAAAAGTATCGCTCCACTGTCGCAACTTTGACAGATTTCTCTTCACTTGGTTTGTTATACGCCATGGTCATATGTCTCAGGGGAAATTATTCTGCTGTGAATTTCAGGGACTGGAGTCAGTTTGCTACGCTACCTCCAGTCAGCCTACCCTAGTTGAACATTATTAAGCGCTGGAGTAACTCCTTCAACTGTAATGACAAAATTCTCACTTGAAGAAATAACATGCTGCAAACTGCTTCAATGGTATGGTGCTTTTAAGATGTTTTTCTTTTTCTTTCTTACATGTAAACTAACTGAACACAGTCAAACACTCTATCTCTAACACCCCATTGGGCCTTAACTCCTAAATCTAAGGTCTAGTCTGTCAGTCTGAGAGTATTTTTGAAAGGAGCTGCAACAATATAATTCTCAGGGTGTGTGCAGACTGAAAGTGATTCAAATGTAAGGGTACAGTTGTATATGAAGTCAATGGAAGCTTGTAAATGGATGCAAACAGAAAATTATTTTTGGTAGGGAAACTAATGCTGAAACTGATTGGTTACGTGTCGAAAGGTCAGCAATAAAAAGGTTAAAGTTGTTATAATTTCTACTTTGAGCATAGCGATTGGCGGCAATTTTAAGCGGTGCGAGACGCCGAGGTTAGTGCTTCCGCCTAGTCGGGCGCCACCGCTCTCTCAATAGAAACACATCATCAATGTCATCACAGTGCCGTTTTGCTGCATTTCATGTGAATGCAATTTAAGTAAAAAAGTATGTCTTTATTCACACTGTGATTCAGATCTGCTCATAAAAACGTTGGCTTATTTGCCCATGCTATACAGTTTTACTTAGTGTCATGGTAATCGGTCCAGTAGGCCTCTAACAATGGGACAAAAAACAACAACATATCTAACAATAAGCATAACTGCTTTGTCGGAGGCAATACGGCAGTTGATTTAGCACAAATAAAACCAAGAGAAAATTAATTTTAATTCAATTGGAACACACCTTGCCTTACTAACATAGTTAGGGTTAAAGGCAGAATCAACATATACGCTACACTGTTATGTTTTTCTTTCACCTTATTTTCACTTTCTGTCAATGCTAGAAACATATACTGGCAGTTTAATAAATCATCACCTTAACCTCTAACCCTTTGATTCAATAAATCTTCAGCTACCAGGTGCAGAGGGAATATCACCATGCTAAAGAGAAGTCACTCATCTCTTTCAACCTCACAACACATCCACACACTAGCAACCTAAGAGAGACACATTTACTTTACAAAAACACTGAAGAATGGCAGGCGGATGGTGTTTTCACAAACACCACCAACAGGTCATGTCGGCCACAGCTCAAGATGCTTTTTAAGCCCACAACCTTTTCTAACTGCTCCCACAGTAAGCATACCAGACATCCCAGAGCATTGGAAATATGAGAAGTGTTTACAGAGAGGAGATCACAGTATTCTACCATAAGATTGTAACTTTTTACTGAGACCCGCTAACGCTGTGACGTGAATCTACAGATAGAAAGCAGCTGATAAACTGAACCCATGTTTACAGGGCGTTCTTTATGAACAAACATCTGCCACCTCACAAATATGCATTGACACCCCAGCTGCCACCCCAGTTGGCAGCTTTGTTTTGAAAAAGAAGTTGTGGCTCATCGGACATTTATGAGAGAAAATATCTAATGTTCGAGTGCAAGTGAATGCAGCACAAGACGCGAGCCTTGTAACCCCTCCCCCCCTGGAACGAGCGTGGAAATATGATTGGCTGCGATTTCATTTGAACGGGGGACAGTGCAAAACGAGAAGCATTTCAGATCCAAGTAGACGGAAGGAATTTGCGGTCAGTGGCGGCGCCAGGGTATGGCTGGGGTAGGCTACAGCCATACCAAGAAATGGCTTAGCCCCACCATGAAAAATGATGTTAAGGTAAGCAAAATAAGGTCCGCCAACTCGCGCGGAGTAAATTGCACAGACAACAGTTTTGTCTGGAAATACCAACCCAGTCTCATAAAAAAACGTGTAATAACTACGTTGGTCCACAACGTAGGACGTAGTATTTCTACGAAAACGCCTCTGAAATTGTAAGATCCCTACGTTTTTGTTCACCATTCATTCCAATGGCTGGCGTCTATGTCAGTGATCTTCACATTTCTCCCTGCAGAAAAAAAAAAACATGGCCGAACTTCGTTTTATTCTCGGTGTAAAATGCCTATTTAAAGTTACTTTGGCCATTAAAATGCGTTTTGATGTCATTTGATGCGAGAAATATGAGTTGTTATTTCAGATTATGTGTGCAGTGGATGTACATGATCTTTAGTTTGCTAGTTATTACGAAGATGTTCATTGTTACCAAGGTGGTTGCTAGGGACGCTGCTATCGATATTATTTCTGTTGTGTTGGGTAAAATGGTGTTATCTTTATTGCTACCCCCTTCCCCGTCAATGTATAGTGTTGGTCCACAGCGCAAACATATTAGTTTAACACAATCCGCATCTAAAGATAAGTTTTTTTCCCCTGTGCAATTCCAGTCTCACATCTCAGAGCACATTGTCATTAACAAATACCAGAAACAGACCGAAAACATTTTTTAGAAATAAAATAATACCTTATTCCGAGAGTACTTGCTTTTCTCTTTGAAAGTCATCACATACCGGCATTGTAATACACGGTTCGGCTGCATTAAATATTACATATCTGCCGTAGTTCTGTATTTATAGAGCCCTGATGAGAAGACCTCTAGAAAAACATGAGGAACTGAAAACGTGACGTGGATAATAAATATATCAGCCATTAAACAACATCTTACATTTCTTTTCACACAATACGTCTCCTTGCAGTATCAACACTAATTCGGCTGACTTTTATATTTGATCCAATTGGTAGATAGGCTGTATTTACACCATAAAGGTGCACAGCTGATATAAAGGGACACCTGGTGGTTAAAGCATGTTATTGAATTTCATTATTTTTATTATTAGATATTAATAGGATCCTTATAAAGTATATTCATTACTCGTTATTCTCTACTAATAGTTCATTAAAGACTGTATATAATGACTATTTTGCACATCCCGTTCAAGATTTCAAGATTTTCTAAGGTTTATTGACATATCATATAGGCCTACACAACTATGGTGTAGTTCTGCACTGAATGAAAAACTTGGGTCGCAGGTTCCTCAACAGTGCATTACAAGACATCTATCAATATGTGTGCATACCTCCAGCAATGTTAACTATGTTGAAGCACTTATTTTAACTGATATTATACATAATGTATTATACTCTTATAAGATGTATGCAGATATTTCATCTCCGGCCTTGTCAGGTATTGAACAATCAATAAATAAAGAACACAGAATTGTTAAATATAAAATACAGAATTTGTGTGATTATACTAAATGATTTACAAATAAACACAACTGCATATTTAACTGTTACACATGCTGATGTAACGCAAATGTTCCAACTTGGGATCAATAAAGTATATCTTATCTTAAGCTGATCGATGGCTACTGCCATATTTCCAAAATTTGCCTCTGAACCTTGACAAGTGCATGTTTCAGGCTTATCAATTAATGTAATGTAATGTTATCAATGAACAAGAGGAGGGGTCACAAACATAAGACCAGCTGTTAAATAAAGCTCTTCTGACATTAGCTGGCATGTGTGTATATATATTAATGCTGCCCATTATGGGCACGAGCAATTTTCACCCATTTATTAATTATATGGTGAGTGTTTCCTATCCCCTAAACCTCCAGGGATGTACACAGTTTAATACTGGCAACTTCTTATTATGGGAAATACGAAAACGTCTTTTAAAACTACAACTCCCAGTAGAGACGTGCCATATAGAGAACATGTTGTGAAACAGAATAGCCAGAATGTGTAGTTCTGGGGACGGGGTGAGGGAGGGGGGGACGCGGTGGACCCGTTCAAATCCAGTTTTGAACAGTCTGCCGTAGTTCCATCCCATTTCAAGTGCTGTTCGAGGCTCGTTAACCCTCGGAGCACACTCTCCAATCACAGAGCTTGAGGACTATCACAGGGTTTGTCAAACAGAGCACATGGTGTAGTCCAGGGGTCGGCAACAGGCGGACCGCGGTCCGGATGCGGACCCAGACGCCGACATATACGGACCCGGAGCTATAATCAATACATTAATAGGGGATTTTTCGGCGCCTCCCGCTTTTTTAACGCTGATTTGGGTGACTTGTGTAATTCGTGGACAACCGAAGAGTTTTCGTTTTGGGGGTGGGGGGGAGGGAGTCAGTCCGACAGATGGACAACTTCTCACTTCAAAAAAGAAGAAGAAATCTAGACCGCAAAAATAATTAAACAAGCGAGTACCTGTTTTTCCTGGCCACGGACAGGTTCATGAACACAACACGAGCGTAACGTGTCTTCACGTGGTATATGTCTCGTCTGAAAGGAGTGCTGAGCACCGGAAAGCCGCTCCAGCCCTTAAAATATTGCAATACCCATAAGCAGAGCTCCCATAAGGAGCCGTACACATACAGCAGTGTTTGCGTGGCTGTGTCTTTAGTTGTAAGCACAGTGGCGATCTGTTGTTATTAGCATCTGGTTAGCTAGCTATGCTAACGAATTTAAAGAGCTTTTCTACAACCAGGTGGAAGAGAGCTCTCTCCTGAGAGGCTCAAATAACCTCAGCTCAGTGAGGTTAAAGCACACCTTGATATGATCATTATAGTTATTAATGAGACTAAATGAAAAACAGGTATAAAATACTATATGACAGCAACAAAAAAGCTGTTAAAAATAACAAGAATAGAGTTTAAAAGGGGAGTGATTTGTAAAATATCCAAAAAGGAAAATATGCTACAGTTCTGTTTCATATGGGTGTTGAGAGATGTATCCATAGATCTCTCAATGTTGCTCTCAAAGTGCACCAGATTGATGCTTTTAACTTAAATATTTAAACATTACACATATCCACAGTATTTAAGTAATGTTAATTGACAATAAATATTGTTGTTTTTGAATTGTACTTTCTTGGCAGTCAGTTGTTGATTACATACAGACGTTGATAAAGCTACAGGTCACTTCAATATATATCACACTAATTCATGAAGCAACTTACACATTTTGATGTTCCGGACCTTTGCATGGGGAGATTTTCTCTAACTGGACCTCGTTGAATTTTAGTTGAAGACCTCTGGTGTAGTCCAACCGATAGCTGGGGATTCTGGGTAGTGTAGTGTCTTCTGCCATCCTTTACTCCGAAAAAAGATTTGTTTCTCCGAATCGAAGGGGAAAAATACAAAAGCATTGCACACAATTTAAACCAATCAATGTTGTGTAATTAACAAGGATAATCTGGTGTTTTTTAGTCGATGAGTAGTGCAGATATCACTGTAAAACCAATCGACAGTAAGAGGAATACTTACTTCCGGGTGTACAATTCTCCGTTATCCAATGGGAATGGACGCTCACATTACCTTTAAGGGCAGCCGACACAAACGAATGCCGTGCTTCCATGAGCGTCCATAGAAGCATATGGACATCCCGGAAAGCTGAAAATGGACGCTAAGGGCCCTCCCCTTGCGTTGAAAATTGACTCTAAGGCCCCCCCCCCTTGCGTTAGAAAAAGCCGGCAGGAGACTTGACATAACGTCAACATAGGCCGACCTGGGAGTGAGGATGTGTTGTTATTACACGATTTTTTGTGAGACTGGGTTGGAAATACCGAAGACTAGAAACGGTTTTGAAAACTTTTGTCACGTAGTGAGCGTCTTCTCAATAGAACATCTTTGATAATGTCTTCTGGCCAATCAGAATCACGATAACGGCGTGGTGTTGTTGCAGGAAGTCCCGATACATACCGTGTTGATAGAAATCAACACGTAATGAAATAAGACCCCACGGTTTGATGATTGATAGGTGTGTGGGCTGTCTTTCATTTTGACACACAGAACAATGGGGGCTATCCACCCTTATCCACAATGTAAAGTAATTCACACAGCCTCTTCCCTCTTCTCTCTGTGAGGAGCAGCAGGTTCAGCTTTCAGAACAAAGTAACAACACATTAAATACCATTCATTTTTTTTAAATATGTCGTGGAGTAATAGATTTATTTATTTTCTTCTCAAGAGAAGTACCAGAATGTGTATTTTATGTTAGTATTTCAAAAAATATCCTGGGGGAGATTCCCCCCAGACCCCCCTGCAGGGGTTGGGTTTTCAGCATGTCAACTATTTCATCTGTGGGGAAACTGCAGGATTGGCTCCAGGTCGCCCTTTTTATTTACTACAAGACAAATGTACCTTTTTATTTCATACAGTTCAATTTGGATTGAGACAGGGAAATAATCTATACCTCACGCGTGGCGTTTCACTGTCAAGGGGAGCGTGTATGTAATTACATTGCAAATACTGACTTGAGCCCCACCACTGTATGGGTTAGCCCCATAGATTACCCAACAGAAATGCTCTGGCGCTGCCACTGTTTGCGGTCTACAATGACAGAGAAGAGCCTGTCAAGTTTGGCTGTACTCAGCATTGAATCAAAACCATAGACTGTATATATAACGGCTCGACTGTGATGTCAGAGTCTAATCCCGCCTGCTCCAAATAAGAGCAAAGAGGCGGGACCTGCTGCCTCCGAACTGGAAGTACACAGAGCTAGCTCAGGCTAAGAAGCTAATCTAACATGAAATACATGCATACCAAGTTACTGCTAACAGTGTAGTTCCCCTATATACACGTTACATTCATAATCAAATGAGACAATCTGCAAGATAATTATCTATATCTTGTTATTCTTAATGCTTGTCATTCACACGTTGAGAAAAGACGGACTCCACCGCCCGGACCTAACGGAGCCGCAGTGGGCTAGCTCCGGGACGCCGGCTGGAGCTAGCCCCCTGCGGCTCCGTTGGCTCCGGCGGCCACCACTGGGATAATTGGGTCCCCTATTAACATTTGCTCCCGTTTAGCATTATGGGCGTCATAGCCATAGACTATAAAAGTCTTACCCAAGGCTGAATCATAAAATAAAATGTATATGTATGCATAAAGGGTTACGTCCTTAGCTGGCTAATAAGTAACAAGCTAAGCTACCAAGCACACAAACACCTGCGAACGGGGTTAACATGTATAATATTATAATTTTAGACTTCTAGAAGTTCTGTTAGTACATTCAAGCGCACAGCACGACATTTTAATTGTCTGGTATTTGTAACAATATTCCCTAAAAGGCACAATCACCACGAACACGGCTAAAGCTAAAGGGTCAAGTACAGTACTATGACTAACTAACGTTGTAGCCTCAATGGTTGTAGCCTAGCAGAGTGGACAAGTTGCTGTTAGCTGACAGTGAGGCATGTACGTGTCCATCAACGTGACCACACCCTAATGTATGCAACAACTTTAAGACCTAATATAAATAAAAGGGTCGTGTTAGAAAACAATTCACTCACAGATTCATAATCATGAAGGTGGAATCTAACTATATCGATAATAATATTTATTGCATCCATGGGTAGAAACATGTTTTTTTCTGCTGTAAAGTTGGGCATTTTAACATGGGGGTCTATGGAAATTGCTCCTTTCTGCAGCCAGTCCCTAGCGGCCCATGTATGAACTGCAGTGTGTGGCACTTCCGTATTGGCTTCCCGGCTGTTCCCCAGAGTTTGCTGCTTGATCAAAACGCACCATAGCTTTAAATCTTAATAAGTGAGGCGTTTTGCTGAACAAGATGGTAATTGCCACATTCAGCTGTTATAGGCATGCCAACTTGATGCTCTGCTCACGGATGAGTCGATGAGAATAATAAACTGTTAAGATGATGACCTTAGGTGTGTATATATTTTTTTTCTTTGTGGGGGTCTGACTGCCTAGCCAAAAAAAAGTAACCACTTTGATTTAACTAGGCCAGTAGGTAAGGACTTTCCACTGGATAATAACTAGTTATTATCCAGTGGAAAGTCCTTACCTAGTAGGGATGGGAACGATTAATCGAATATTCGATTATTCGAAATGATTCAGTTATTCGAATAACTATTCATGTATTCGAATATGAGTTATGAATATTTTTATAAAATCTTTTTTTTTTTTTTTTTTTTTGGGAGTGTAAGTTGATTATCAAATTGAATAATTCAATGTATATATATATATATACATACAACAGTCCCATAGCTAAATGTGTTACGTGACGTCTAAAGGTGTGTTTTGCTCCGCCCACCGGTCCCTCACAGCGGGGCAGGTGCTGATCTCTCTCTCTCGCGTCCGGTTATACTTCACTCGCGTTTATGTCCAAATCCATCAGATCTAGTTAGTTCTAGCCAATGATATGGCTGCTGCCCCTCCCTACACGCAGATCACGCAGACTCAAACCTCATCTTATGCCCAAATGTGGCGCAAATGCGCTCCGCAGACGTTGCAAGGTTCCGGCGCTAACAGTTCATGAGCGTGCTCCCCCGCCCCCTGTCAACACTCGCGACACATGGCCAGCCTAAACAACAATAAGCGCTGCTTGGCAACCGTGTGTGGCGGCAAAGTACTAGACATTTTGACTGGAGAGATTTAGTTTTGCCGGTATTCAACATATTTTACCAGTCATAGTCCGGTAATTATTTACACTCTAAGAAGAGTTACATTTATATATACATGCTATATACCTTCCTATACCCGCAACCTCCGTTCCAGCTGAGAGGGTCTTCTCTACAGCTGGGCTGATTGTGAATCACCTCCGCACATGAAAGCTGTAGGCCTATAGCTGTCAAACTGTGATCACCAGTTCAATACATTTGACAAATTCAACTTGGTTTCTACACTTATTTGAACATGTATGTATTTCCAAAAATTCTTGAAAGAAAATTGGGTAAAAAAAATTCAGAAACTTTTTTTTTTTTTTACTTAATTTTTTTTTTATAGAATATGTACATTTCGGTTAACCGGTTAACCGTTGTTTGGGGCTTCGAATATTCGAATATACATTTGCTTTCAAATTCCCATCCCTACGATATGTTTTAGCTGAATACACGTTTTTTAACCCTAACTGATGCAGTTAGTCACTTCTTTAATGTTTGTTCTTTCTGATGTAAAGTCCAGGTTGTAACTGTTTGCAATGAAGTTGTGGGGCGCTGAACTGTTCTTTTGATTATTTTGATATATGATAGTAATTACTTGTCTTTCAAAGTCTTTCTTGGCTTTCCAAGTTAACATTGATTGATATGACTGCGATTAAATCAGCATACAGTACTTCTGCCAGGGGATGCCACCCCTGAAATTCTCCTGCCACCCTCTTGCCACCCCATGAATATTTGTCTAGATCTGTCTACTTGACGATCCGAAGCTGTGTGCACTACTTGCTGGTCGTAACTGTCAGACCTTTTATTTTGTGTTTTAATATGTCTGTTTTTAAAGCACTCGCTGGAGCAGCAACCATGAATCTCGTTGTATATATGTACAATGACAATAAAAGCTTTTGAATTTTGAATTGAATCCGCCCCTGTTTGTAAGACATATGGGATTGAATTGCAAGTTGGCTCATTTAAAACGTGAGACTGTTATTTAATACATATGTCCATACAGTTTCTTGAACGTTTTATTGTATTGGTCTTTCTGTTTATTTAAAAGAACCAATGTGCTTTTTATTATTATAATGTTTTCATATTACCGTTATTATGTCACTTTTCATGAGTTTTGACGGTTAAAGTTCCCTTTCCTACACAGTACAACATCTACTAGAATGACAATTAAATGGGTCATGGGTCACGCTAAACGCTTCAATCATTCATTAAAAAAAGAAGGTGAAACTAATAAATGGAGTTGACACAAATTGGAAGCCACCATCATCGGACAAGGTACAAGCCCCTGATTTTTTATAAAATAAACATCATGCTTCGTGAAGAATATCTTCTAACTAGAGATTGAGACCATACACTTATTCGTCAAGTTTCAACTAATAAGTAATAAGTCAAAGTGGGGTCATTTTCTTATAGACTTCTTTCAAATCTGACGTTTCGCCACCTGAATGTTTGTAGGTTTGTAAGAAGAACATTTAAGATTCCACATTGTCCTCACTTTTGCTTAACTTCCCAATTCAGATTAAGCAGTCATTGTAGAAATATTTGACCTCAACCTTTTTTTTAACCCTAATACACAAAGCTATGTATATGGGAAACACTGCACAATAAAAAACAATGGTGCCTTTCCGAGATCCATGATTTGCATAGTAAAAATACAATTATCCATCTTTATTTGTATTCACACACATCAAAGTTACAGTCAAAGTATAAACTTGCCAAATGACTGTCCATTACAGATAATGTTTCTTTTACGAGTCATGGACACGTTGTTTGAAGAAAAGAGCTGCACAGTTCACTGGGTGTATTATGTTAATTACTTTTAATTTGTCTCTGTCGTGATCATGGGTAAATATGAGATGACTAACACCAAGAAACAAACAGCTGCAGCTTTGCCTCCTCATCTTAACCCAACTCCTCTCTCGCGTGCACTGCATCGGTCACTGGGCAAACTTTTTTTATTAGCTTTGACCTTTTTATTCTCTAAAATGTATGATATTAACGGGGGCAGCAGATATACAGACACAGAAAGAGAGATGCGATGTCCAGTATAGACGTTGTGATGTGGTGCCAGCAGAAAATAGAATTAATATCGTGCCAGCAATCTTATTAAAACTCTCACCCTAGCCCCACCCACTACCACACACATACACACACAATGGTCCTTGCCAAGCAATCCTATTAAACAATGAGTGTGGCATTTAATCTCTTAACAAGAAGTGGGGCTGGGGGGAGGGGGTGATCTGTGGACAGGCAGAGAAGGGACAAGAATATTTGCTCTTTCTCCCCCACTCTTACACTCTGTTTTGTCCCCCCCCCTGTTGTGTAGCAGCTCCTCATTATAGAATCGCTTTATTCAAGGTGTGTGCGGTTAGGGTGCGTAAGGTAATGCGCAGTAGGCTCAGCACCATGGCCATCCCTTGTATTATGTAATGAATGGATCTACAGGGAACATTTAAATGGTATCGGTTAAAAGCTGAAATAATCCTGTAGTGTATGTGGTTCCAAATAAACAGCAATGTGAGATGCAGCACACACACACACACACACACACACACACACACACACACACACACACACACACACACACACACACACACACACACACACACACACACACACACACACACACACACACACACACACACACACACACACACACACACACACACACACACACACACACACTGCATAACGAATTAGCCAGCAAATAACTATATCCATCCAGTTGTCTCATGCAGGTAATGTATAATATGTACATTATGCATATGCACATGACAGCAGTTCTTTAATGGTTCTTCATTATTTGCTGCACAGACATTACATGTCACTTGTTAGACGCTTTTATCCAAAGCGACTTACATACTCAATACTGTGGGCAATCCCCACAGGAGCAATTTGGGGTGAAGTGTCTTGCCCAGGGACACAACGACATGCTGACTGCAGTGGGGTTTGAACTTGTGCTCCCCTAATCCGAACACCAACGCACAACCCACTGCACCACACGCCTCCCAGACCATTTCGATAAAAGTGGCATGATACTGGAGAAAAATTATAATTCAGCATTACAGGACAGTATGGTATGCATGATATACTCACAATTTAAATGCAAACAAATAGTCATATTCAATAATGATATCCGCAAAATACAACTAAATGAGAATTATTAAGTGTAGCGCTGCAACCAGTTATGTTTTAACTAGCCAGACAAAACAACAAATGTTGGGAAACACATTGGAAAAGTAACCAAAGTTGATTTGTCCATATATCTCTATATTAATCTCTGTGTTGCACTTTAGGAGTGATTACACATTTCATTATTATAGCTTCAATATTCATACTTCTACAGAGATTTGCCCTTTGACTCAGAACTATCCGAATCACAAAAATGTCTGAACCTTTACATACGACTTAATAGCTAAAGTCTGCCAACATCCAGGGCCGGCCGTTGGCATAGGCAGTATAGGCGAATGCTAAGGGCACATCAACCCATCGGGGGCGCCGAAAATTGGGGAGAAAAAAAAAAGATAGAAATTTAAAAAATAATTTTTCTGAAATTTCATAACACAATTTCTCGATTTTGGATCAACAAAGTATGGGCTCAGAACAGTCTCATAATACACACATGCACACAGAAGGATTCACACTTGTATTTCCGGATCCACACAAATGTGTTCCGTTTCATATACATGTAAATACAATCCAAATACAGAAAAAAGTTTTACATATGTATTTTTGATCCTCACATTTTGTTTTCTGTCTAAAACCTCTGAACCTGCAAACACAAACCGCTTTCTGTGCATGGATAGCTGTGCATTCGTGTGTGGATTTTTTGAGACTCCCCTGACGGTCAGTCGATTGGTACTTGTAATTTTTTCTATCTATAGCCAATCAGATGTCTCCTCAACTCTAAGCTAATCACATGAGCGTGCCCCCACGAGGGTAGATTTCTTGCGTTCATGACGTAGCGCTTCATGTACGCATTTTGCGCTGTCCGGAGCTGACAGGTCCATGGAGCCTGCCAGGCGCTAATCTCAGGACACCTCCACTCTCAGTACATTGCCACTTTCCGAACAGGAAATGCACGCAAATACAAGCCTTTATATTATTAAGGTACAGCGCCACTTTCCGAACCATTGATGAATGCTTGTGTACACAAAAACGGCAGGCAAAACCGTTTTAAATGTGTGTTTCCTGTGTGGCGAATACAGCTGCTTTATTTATGTCTGTATGAAGTTGTTGTGAGTGTGCGAGGGAGCAGCTACAGGTTAGCTTAGCTTAGCCTAATCGATCAGTGCACTACGAAGCCAGTGCTAGACAGTGAACTGTCAACGGGGGGGGGGGGGGGAGCCCCGCCGGTCATTATCGGCCGATAATCACTCTTAATAGTTTGATCGGTGCTCTCTATAAAGGCCGATCAGGAGAGCTGGATCTGATCGATATGGACATAAATGTGTTACAGGCTTGGCCTGTCACTTTAAGAGTAGCAGCCGCAAGGGGTTGTGGGTTTTTGGAGTGTGTGTATGTGTGTAAAATGTGATGGCCAAGGCGAAGTGCGGAGTTATGAAGAGAGACGAAAGTATAGAGAAAGTGGTCAGAACGGGAAAAGTAACTAGTCTGTATGTATGCAATACAGTGTCAATGTAACTGATTAGTCTGAAGAACGTGAATAAACGGAGGTTCTTCCCACGGCACCCGAACGCCATGTTTGCATCCCTTTTCCCCTAGAAATGTCTGGGCAGCTGGTTACCGGCTGACAACGAGCCAAGTCAGAAACCACCGGTGTGGAGCCGAGATACCGTTAGTAAAAAGGTAACAAACGCGAGTGAAGTATAACCGGACGCGAGAGAGAGATCAGCTGCTGAGTCTGACGGAGACATGCAGCTCTGCATGATCACCTGATGCTCCGCCCTCTGTTTAGCTGACCGGACAGCGCGAAATGCGTATATGAAGTGTCATGAACGCAATAAATCATACCCTCGTGGGGGCGCGCTCATGTGATTGGCTTAGAATGGAGGAGACATCTGATTGGCTATAGATAGAACAAATTACAAGTACGAATCGGCTGACCGTCAGGGGAGTCTCAAAAAACCCACACACAAATGCACAGCGATCCGTGCACAGAAAGCAGTTTGTGTTTGCAGGTTCAGAGGTTTTAAACGGAAAACAAATATGTGAGGATCAAAAATACATAATGTAAAACTTTTTTCTGTATTTGGATTTGATTTACATGTGAAACGGAACACATTTGTATGTGCATTGAAAAACACAAGTGTGGATCCGGAAATACAAGTGTGAATCCTTCTGTGGATCATGAAATACAAGTGTGAATCCTTTTGCGGATCATGAAATACAAGTGTGAATCCTTCTGTGTGCATGTGTGTATTATGAGACTGTTCTGAGCCCATAACAAAGTACATCTTATTATCTTATACTAACAGAACTACGCCTATATTGCGTACAGCACCCATAAACTATGGCGCAACCCCCCCCAAATCAAGTTGAACTGCCCCAGCCTCAGTAAAAACCAGAGGTTTACTGTATGTACTGGACGTTTTTTCTTTTCTCTCCTCCACGGAGGGGAAAAGGATTAAAAAGGAGCATACTGCCACACCAGTCAGTATTCTCCGGGAATAAAAGACCCACACTGTCCTTTTCTCCGGATTAAGGACAAGGTGGTTTTATCTTTTCTCCCGTCCCACCTGTCGAGAGCGGGCCCTCTCCACGCCACGAGGCGGCCAAGATGGACGCCCCTCTCCCTCACACCAGAGGAGTCAGGGACTCGGTGGCTCGACTCTGCGGCTGCGGGTTGAAGATATCGGGCACAGACACACACCAAGTCTGTTCGTCGTGCCTCGGGCTGGAACACGCCCGAGGCGCTATCGACAACCCCGGCTCATGCGGACATTGCGTCCGCTTCACTGTTAAGAGCCTCCGCCGACGGTTAGCTCGACAAGCTAGCCTGTCGGAACAGGACCCCCCCATGTCCACGGACCCGCCGACCGGCAGTCAGGACACGGGGGCGTCCGCCACAGAGAGTGAGCCCCTCTCCGTGTCGGTCTGGGGCTCACTATCTGCTATGGCTATAGAACCAGATCCCGCGCCCTGGCAGGCCGGGACCCGGTGACGGAAAGACACGCGGGAACGGTTTCCCGCGCTCCACCAAACTGGGGCTCCCGGTTAGACCTCACCATGGTCTCACCCGCGGAGGATGTCCTCGGGCCTGACTACGAGGAGGACGAAGAGGAGGACGCCCTGGCGTTCCTCCTGTCCGAATCGGATGAACAGGAAGAGGACACCTTCATGTCACCGGCTCAGGCTGCAAAGCCTGAGACAAGTGCTGTTTTCCCGGGCGATAGCACACCAGTTTCGCCCGGTCTGAGCATGGACCTGCAGGCCGTGTGTAAACGCGCTGCGGCCAGACTCAACATCCCGTGGCCCGAAATGGCCAAGGAGACCTCCAGGTCCCGCTACGAGGGAAAACATCTTCCCCAAGCAGCGGGGAAAAAGAGACAACTCCTTCCGGTCTTCCCGGAGATGTTGGATGAGGTGTCGGTCTCGTGGAGAGACCGGCCCTTCAGCAACAAGGTCCCAATTCAGGGTGCCTCCTTCCTAGACTGTGATGGAATGGAGAAGCTCGGCCTGCTCTGCATGCTGCCCATTGAACCGCTGGTAGTGGCTCACCTTCTACCAAAGGTGGGCCCGTCACCAAGCAGGAACCCCACGCTGCCAGCAAAGTCGGACCGTTTTCAGGACTGAAAAGGCCTACAAAGCGTCAGCGTTGTCCGCCAGGGCCCTGAATGTGTCCTCGCTGTTAATCGCCTACCAAGCGGAGCTCTGCGAGGACCTGTCGGGTAACCCGGGGGCAGCCACTCTGGACGAGATGGCAGCGGTCACGGACATTTATCTCCGTGTCCAACGCTGCGCCGTCCAGGCCACGGGCAAGGCAATTGGGATCATGGTGGTGCAGGAAAGAGCGAGATGGCTCAACCTCACCACTCTCCCAGACCGGGAAAAGGAGGATGTGCTGGATATGCACATCGTTCCCGAGGGAATTTTTGGCTCCGCTCTCGCCTCCATGCAAAGGAGGTGTGAGACGAAGAAGAGGCACTCCACCTCTGCCTCCCTCGAAGGGTCCAGCCGCTGCTCTCGCAGCAGCAGTCCTCTGCCCAAGCTGCCTCGAACTCTGCTCGGTTTAAAACACAGAAGACGCAGAGGTCGCAGCCCACCCCGAGTCCCCAGCCCAGACTGGAGACAAGGGCAAGTTGGCCGAGAAAATCTCTGGTTCCGGCTGCAGCTCAGGCTCAGCCAACCCAGAATTTCGGCCAGCAGTCGAGGAAGAAGAAGCGAGCGGTGTGACAGCCCCTCTTTCTCCCCTCCGTGAATGTGTTTCCGCCGCCTCGAGAGATGCCTAAACACCATCCTCAAGTCCGCACAAACACATGTCACATGCTGATTGATTCCTCTGTCATAAAACATTTGCCGCTGACGCATCCAGGCTTCAGGCCGAGGGCGCAGCTCAAAAAAATGAAAAGAAAATCAAGAAAACCAATAAACAGCCCGCCAATTCTTCCCCTTTTGAGAGCAGCTACGGCATCTCTCAAAAGACGGATTATTGACGGGTCTGTGAAGGCACCACCGCCACGCGCACGCGCAGTGCCGGCTGGGGCTTTAAGGGCACCACCGTCACGCGCATGCGCTGTGCCGGCTGGGGTCGTAAGGGCTCCACCGTCACGCGCATGCGCAGTGCCGGCTGGAGCCGTAAGCGTGACATCTCAGCTGGCTCTAAGGAGCATACAGCAGGAGATACTCACGACATCTGCCTGGGCTTCTCAAAACAGTTATACTTTATCTGTTTTCACAAGCCCAGAGAGAGTCAACCCATATTCTGGAGAGAGAGGCCCTCTCTCTCCTAGAAAGAAGGGTTTTATCTATAATGCCCGCCGAGCAGAGTCAGATTACGCAGACAAATGTCCTCGTAAAGCACCCGCTCAACATGGGGCTTATAATAAAACTAAACCCAGCACGCCACGGCGTGCAGAGAGTATTGGTTATTATGTAATGCGTAGTGGCACTACACCCGACTTTTCTAGTGCGGGACGCGCCTACGGGTGCTATCCTTTCATGGAAGGTGGTCACCACGGACGCATGTCAGACAGGCTGATAGGGTATTTACGAAGGTCGCCCGGTGAGAGGTCTCTAGAGCAGAGACCTCCAGCGGGCGCACGTAAATTACCCGGAGCTTTTAGCGGTGTTCCCCACCCTAAAACGCTTCCTGCCGTCTCTCAGAGGACACCATGTCCTCGTGAGGACAGACAACACGATATCGTGTATGAACCGCCAAGGGAGGTTGCGTGGTCCCCAGTCACACACACTGGCACACAAACTGATCCCTTGGAGCGGCAGACGTCTCCTCTCTCTGAGAGCGACACAGGTACCGGGAGTGATGCACCTCGGGACAGAACTACTGTCCAGAGGTGCACCACTCTATGCAGACTGGACTCCACATCCAAGGATCGTGAGTCCGCTGTGGGTGCGTTACGGTGGAGCCGCGTTAAATCTGTTCGCATAAAGAAAAAATGCTCAATGACAGCTGTTCTCTTTAATGCACGATTTAAACGCACGGTTAGGCAGGGACGCCTCCGGGTCCTCTGTACGCGTTCCCACCCCTGGGTCTGTTACCCCCAACTCTGGCCAGAGTGAAGGAGCAATGCCACACACTTACTCTGATGTTTCCGCCCTAGCTCGCAAAGTACGGGCTGGCGGAGAAACATCAGCTGTTGTGCGGGCCGCCATGGCAGCCCCCACCACGCAGGGACAGATTGTCTCAGGCGGAGGGGGGCGGTCCTTCACCCACGCCCAGAGCGCGGGGCACTATGGGCCTGACCCGTGAGTGGTACAATCTGAATACAGTGGGACTCCCTCAGAAGGTGATAAACACTATTCAGAGTGCGAGAGCTTCCTCTACCAGGTCTCTTTACGACTGTAAGTGGAGGGTGTTTGAGGAGTGGTGCCTTCAAGAAGGACACATCTCTTTTCAATGTCCTTTCGGGGTGATTTTATCATTCCGACAGGACTTGATCAAGGTGTACCTGGCTGCTATTGCTGCATGTCATGTGGGCTTTGAGGGTAAGACGGCTAGCCAACATCCTTTGGTTTGCCGTTTTATGAAGGGAGCGCGCAGGCTCCTCCCTGTCTCCAGGTCGCTGGTGCCCTTATGGGACCTGGCAGTGGTTTTGAATGGGCTCAAAATGACCCCATTTGAACCACTGGAAGGAGCTGACATTAAACATCTGTCACTCAAGACAGTGCTGTTACTGGCCCTGGCATCCGCCAAGCGGGTCAGCGATATTCATGCACTGTCTGTACATCTGTTACGTCCCCACTAAGGTCTAGGGGACCTGGAGACAATAACGTACAACCAATAATTATGAGAGAGTCAGAGTAAAGGTTGACAAAAGGTTTATTCCTTGTAACCTATCATTTCATACAATTAAACAGAAACACTCTGTTGGTGAGGAGGAGGAGGAGGAGGAGTCAAAGGATTGTGCCAAACAAAAGAAACAAGCATAACAAAACCAGGCCTATCTCTACAACTATCCTTTGAAACCAAACTCAAACAAAAACCCTCACTAACTAACTACAAATAATTTGACAAAACAATATACAGGGGTGGCAACAATCCGCTTACCTAGTGTGTCTAAACAATAGTTAGCTCGGTGGTGAGAAATGTACAGGGTACCCCAGACTTACCTAACTCCTCCACCTCTCAACACACACATTAACAAAGTTCAGATTATTCAAATAGCTTTAGTTTGCTAAACACAGCCGTGTTCCTTCCTCAGCAACAGGCCCAGAGTGAGAGAGAGAAGACTTCCTGGGTGCCTCCTTTATGGTCGGCCCTGGTTACCGATAGGCCAGCTGAGGGTGAGAGGATCCAATCAGCCATCAGACTCAGGTGCACAGGCAGATACCGATCAGCTGCTGATTAGCTGTGCAGAAGACAGGGAGAAGAGAGAAACACAGGAGGGAAAGAAAACCACACATGTACAGCCTGCCTGGCACGTAACACCCCCACACATATAAATCCAAACAGTATGTTTGGCCCTTACAATGAACATTCTATTTACATAGCACGAGATAGTGCATCGGCAAGAACATTATCGGACCCCTTTTTATAACCTCTCTCTTAACTGGGTTAACCCTGTACGCACGCTGTTTGATGGGCGAGGGGTTGGTCAAAACCACATCATGAGCTAGGACAGAAGTTTGTGAGGGAGTGTCATTAAAAAGACATGCAAAGTCAAATATCAGTTTCTGTATATCACTTCCTTGGATATCAGGAAGATGAGACAAGTAATTGGGCAAATCAGCAAATACCTCAGTATTGCTTAGTCTTGCCCCCTGTGGTGTTGCACTGCGCATCACCAACTCATCCTCATCCTCATTTGAGCTCACCTTTGAAACTGAAGCCATAGGAGAGACGGTTGTCTCCACCTGGTGAGCTTTAGAAGACTCACTTTGGTCTTCCCTGGTGCAGTACTTCTTCAGCATGTTGATATGACACACTCTGGTAGGACGTCTGCGGTCAGGTGTTTGAATGACTAAGTTTGTTTCACCGAGCTTCTTATCTACCACATAAGGACCAGCAAATTTAGTAGATAGAGCAGAACCAGGTACAGGCAATAGAACCAACACCTTGTCACCTGGCTGAAACAAGCGCGCTACCGCCTTCTGGTCGTAGCGTTTCTTCATGTTCCCCTGGGTAGAGGTCAAAGCTTCCCTAGCCAAGGAGCAAGCACGATTTAGACGATCCTTAAGTTTGGCGACATACTCCGGGATACTGCAAACTGTTTTCGTGGGCATGATCAAATGCTCTTTAAGAACTCTTAAAGGACCTCTGACCTCATGTCCAAACACTAGCTCAGCAGGACTAAAACCTAGAGACTCCTGAACAGCTTCACGGGCAGCCAATAACACTAAAGGAACACCGTCATCCCAATCTTTATGAGACTCATGGCAATGTTTTCTTAACATGCATTTCATAGTCTGGTGAAACCTCTCTAATGCCCCCTGACTTTCAGGATGATATGGGCTGGATGTCACATGCTTGATACCTAAGGTGTCAAGTTTAGACATGAAGTTGGTACCTTGGTCTGTTTGAACTACCTTCGGTAGACCAACATGGAGAAAAACTTCAGAAGTGCCTTGGTGATGACCGGGGCAGTAATTTTCCGTAGTGGGATGGCTTCTGGGAATCTAGTGGAAGCACACATGATAGTTAAGAGAAACTGGTTTCCAGTTTTAGTTTTAGGTAAGGGTCCCACACAATCCACAATCACCCTTTCAAATGGCTCTCCCATTACCGGAATAGGAATGAGAGGAGCAGGGTGAATCACCTGATTCAGTTTACCAACAACTTGGCACACATGACATGTTCGACAATAAAGAACTACATCAGACTTAAGTCCTGGCCAAAAGAAGTGTTTTAAAACTCTTTGATATGTTTTTGTTACCCCCATGTGACCTGACCATGGATGATCATGAGCCAAGGACATCACCTGAGAACGATAGGTTGTTGGCACGACAACTTGATAAATTGCTAAGGAGTCTGACTCCTCACAGGCATCACTAATCCAGCGACGCATTAATAGGTGATCTTCCATAATGTAGGCCATCTTCTTTGACTTGGCCTCTTCGTGACTGATAACAGAAGAGAGACATTTAGAAAGTGTTTCATCACTTAACTGGGCTGCCATGAATTCTTCCCGAGTGGCAGGCAGTTGTACAAGCTCTGAGCTGTTACTGGGTGATCCAGCACCAGCAGACCGGGCCTCCTCTGGCAGTCGGTCCGACACTGTCATGTCTTCAAGAAACTGCCCTGTAGCAAGAAAAGAATCAGACAAGTCCTCTCCGTATTTCTTTGACTGTGCCCTTGTAACAACACAAGCAGGAAAGATTTTCGGATTTCAGGAGAATCAATGACCTCAGGTACTGGCTTAACTTTGCCCACAGCCAAGTCATTACTGAGGATGTCCTACATGTTAAAATTCTGATCTGTTGGCGATTTTCGAGATAAGCTCATCTGGCAATACGGGAGCTACAATATCCCATAGTGAGACATCGAACGGAGTGTTATGAATGAGAACTATAGGTTACTTACGTAACCCCAGTCTCAGAGTAACATGAAGTGAGATGTCTCACCAGACGGCCCTCCTTGTTATGGTGAAGCGAGAAGAGGTGCTTACTTTGAATGACGCATGCGTTGTGGCGCAAGCTACTTATAGGGGGTGATTTCCCCTGACGCTGACGTCAAGATCACCAGCCAATCAGGATTGGCGTAATGAGATTGATGCTTCCGTTTGCTCCGCGATGAGGACCATAGTGAGACATCTCACTTCATGTTACTCTGAGGACTGGGGTTACGTAAGTAACCTATAGTTTTGTAGTCATCAAAACAATTCCATGTATTGCCATGTTATAATTCTTCTCAAGTACAATTCATAGGGTTGTACTATTGACATCACATTTATTCAACAATTACTTTAAAATTCAGATTAGCCACAGAAAATATAATATTTTAATATTTCAGTTTTTAATACTCGGGACATGAAGTTATTACACTGATCTCTGAATCAATAACCACAATCAAAGAGAGCTTTTGACAGGTGCAGTGAAATGTTCTAACCAATCATTTATCCATTCTAGTTTATACACTTGGAAAGTACAACAGCCTAAATATCCTGTGCAAGTTCCTCCAACTTATCTTTTTCTTTTCTATCCTCAAGTACATGGAAGCCCACTGGGAGATTTAATCCCCCGAGCATGTCTCTGGTCTATCCCAGGGTCTCCTCCCAGTCCTTCATGCCCAGAAAATATCCGCAGGGGGGGACCGAGAGACATCTGTATCGTCCACACCTCCTTTGGCTTGTCTTAGTGCAAGAGAACATGGTTTAGTACCGCATTCTTCTTGATTTTCTCACGACTGAGGGATACTGTGGCTGCGAGGAAGTGCGGTCTTCTTTCAACAGAAGGTTGCTGGTTCGATCCCAGCCATTGTAGTCAACATGTCGATGTATCCTTGGGCAAGATACTAACTTCGAGCTGCTCCTAATGACATGGCCAACGGTGTATAAATGTGTGTGAATGTTAGCTTGCAAGAGCAAGTGGCACTGCTCTGTAAGAATGAGGTGTGAAAGGGTGAAGGATGACATGTAAAGCCTCTTACACACCAAACTGACACCAAAGAACACCGTCGGGATGCGTAGCCTCATGTCTCCTGCTTCTTGGCCATGTTTCGCACTGGAACACATCGCAAAGACTTCAGCCGACCTCCAAGTTTCACGTATGAACTGCGCATGCGTGAGTGGCAATAACTCTCCTTACCAGCAGGCGGCGGTAGTGTGTATTCCTCATTCAAAAGAGGCAACAACCGGAATATATCGGTGATAACCGAGAGAATAAGAACAGTCTAAGTGATAAACAAACAACAAATAGCGTGTGCGTTCCATTTTCACTCTACAACGAGAAGCTCATGGGGCTTTCCCGAACCTGTTTCGAGAGCTGGAGTTAAATGAAATATCAGATTTGCCTTCTTAATAGTTTGTTTGGGTCCCTCACTTCCGTTTCGCTTCTCATACACTGATTCGCTAAGCTGAACAGCCAATCAGAGTGATTTATTTGGCCGACGGCCTCCCGATTCAACATGTCGAATTGGAGGCGGAAGGTGTCGGCACGGCCGAAAGGACACAACGGTGCAGTACACACTAATCTGAGTAGGGCGACACAACGCTCATCGACGGCCCGACATCTATCGGCGCCAAAAATCGGCTCTTTGAGGAGTGGTAAAGACTGGATAAAGCGCTATATGAGTACAATCCATTGACCATCTACTTTGTCATGTAAAGTGAGTTGTATTCATGTAAATCTTAACCTACACCAAAGCAAAACTCAAGAATAAGTGAGAACGGGTCAAACTGGTATGGCCATGGTACTCACAAAGACATAAATATAAGCTAAAACTCATACCAATGCTGCACAGCAATTGCCCAGAATACCTTAGGAGAAGAAAGAAAGACATAGAAAGGTGAAATAAACCATTTTGAAGGCCAACTTTTACCAGAGATCAATAAACCCCCCCCAGTGTCATTAGCCTCTGAATTTCTATCCACCAGGGCATGCAATGATTTTGCCTCCTTCTTCACTGACAAAATTCAGAAAATCAGACAAGCAGTCAGTACCTCTGCATCAGGTACAGCACATGTGTTGTCTCTGTGTCCACTTAAAATTAATTCAAACACCATGACACAATTCCATCAGATTAATGATAAAAACCTAGAGGACATTATACAACTTCTGAAGTCCTCCTCCTGCTGCCTTGATATTATTCCAACAGGATTTTTCAAAGATGTTTTGCCTTGAATGGCCTCAGATCTACTTCATATAGTAAACAAATCTCTTCACTCAGGTATTTTTCCACAGGCCCTAAAAACTGCAGTCATTAAACCGCTCTTAAAAAAGAATAATCTAGATGCTTCAGTAATGAACAATTACAGGCCCATATCAAACCTCCCATTTCTAGGTAAAATCATTGAAAAAGTTGTTTTTCAACAGTTGAGTAATTTCTTGCACTTAAATAACTGTTTTGATGTGTTCCAGTCAGGCTTTCGTCCAAACCACAGCACTGAGACTGCTCTTGTAAAGGTCTTTAACGACATCCACTTAAACACAGACAGTGGCAGAACTTCAGTGTTAGTATTATTAGATCTCAGTGCTGCGTTTGACACTGTTGACCACAACATATTACTAGACCGACTGGAGAAATGGGTGGGACTTTCGGAAACAGTTCTAAATTGGTTTGAATCCTACCTAAAGGACAGAAACAACTGTTTCTATAAGTAAATACACATCTGAGTTGACAAATATGACATGTGGGGTTCCTCAATGCTCCATCTTGGGGCCTCTTCTCTTTAACATCTACATGCTACCACTGGCTCAGATAATGAAAAACAACAAAATAAGTTACCATAGCTATGCAGATGACACACAAATCTACGTAACAATTTCACCAGGAGACTATGCTCCAATTCAAACACTGAGTAAGTGCATTGAACAAATCAATGACTGTATCTGTCAGAACTTTCTAAAATTAAACAAAGATAAAACTGAAGTAATGGTTTTTGGAGCCAAGGCAGAACGTATGAAAGTTAGGGCTGAGCTTCAGTCTGCAATGTTCAAACCAACAGATAAAGCCAGAAATCTAGGTGTAGTCATGGACTCTGACCTGAGTTTCAACAGTCACATTAAAACAGTTACTAAATCAGCCTACTATCACCTAAAGAACATATCTAGGATTAAAAGACTAATGTCACAGCAGGATTTGGAAAAACTTGTCCATGCTTTTATCTTCAGTCGACTTGACTACTGCAATGGTGTCTTCACAGGTCTCAGTAAAAAATCTATTAGAAAGCTGCAGCTGATTCAGAACGCCGCTGCTCGAGTCCTCACTAACACTAAGAAAGTGGATCACATCACTCCTGTTCTGAAGTCTTTACACTGGCTTCCTGTGTGTCAAAGAATAGATTTAAAAAATAC
The DNA here is from genome assembly GCF_902827115.2 of Pseudochaenichthys georgianus. Classification (NCBI taxonomy): domain Eukaryota; kingdom Metazoa; phylum Chordata; class Actinopteri; order Perciformes; family Channichthyidae; genus Pseudochaenichthys; species Pseudochaenichthys georgianus. The sequence goes on along the minus strand of NC_047503.1, from coordinate 12,735,445 downwards.
TGCTGCTGGTTTATAAAGCACTGAATGGTTTAGGCCCAAAATACATTTCTGACCTCCTGCTAAATGATGAACCATCCAGATCTCTCAGGTCTTCAGGGACTGGTCAGCTGTCTGTCCCCAGAGTCAGAACTAAACATGGTAAAGCAGCGTTCAGTTATTATGCTCCAAATATCTGGAACAAACTCCCAGAAACCTGCAGGTCCGCTGCAACTCTGACTACTTTTAAATCCAGGCTGAAGACTTTTCTTTTTGTCGCTGCTTTTAATTTAACTATTCATATCTTAGACTGCACTGTAACTTTTATCCATGTATTTTATCTTTTAATATTTATTTTATTAGCTTTTCTTTTTAATGACTGATTTTAAATGCCATTTTCTTAATGTCTTTGTAAAGCACTTTGAATTGCCTTGTGTTGAAAAGTGCTATATAAATAAACTTGCCTTGCCTTGCCTTAACACAAGGTTAGACAGGTATACAAGAGACCAGTTCGTCTCTCACGTTCAATCCTCATCATATCTCTATCTCGTTATCTCTCTCACACACACGCACATTCTCACACCCATATAGTCAGAAGTGATGGAGGCGCGGATGATGTAAGTGTGCTGAAACTGAGCATGAAGGTCAGAGGGATGCTGGGAGAACACAGACCCGCATTACTGAAGTGACAGAAGAGAAATCTCATCCTCACTCTTTCTGTCCGTCTCCTTAAAACACACAGAAATGCAGACCACACACACACACACAAACACACACACACACACACACACACACACACACACACACACACACACACACACACACACACACACACACACACACACACACACACACACACACACACACACACACACACACACACACACACACACACACACACACACACACACACACACACACACACACACATACACACACATGCCGTATGGCTGATGGATGCTTTTTGAGTTGGAGTGGAAGATTCCTGTTGTTTTCTACTAAGCACTTTCTGCCAAGAGTAATGGTCAGTGAAGAGCCCCACTGCTCTGTGAGTGTGTATGTGTTTCCGTGTGATAGAGAGGGGGAGACTTCTTGATTCCAAAATCTTTGTTGTATTTTCACAGACTTTCCACTCTAACTGGAATCGTTATGCTTGACCACTCATCCCTGCGGGGACACACATTGAGAATTTGCATATATGCGCTCAGCCAAGGAGCTTTTGACCACTCGACTGTGAGGCAGCAGGCCCAATGTAAAGACTGCATTCCCTCGTCATCCTCAAGGCTAACTAAAAGGCTGGCAAGCAGGAGCTGGTCAGGATATCATCCATGACTTCTAAAGATCTAAAGAGGTAGCTACAATGTACTTTTGGTTTTGAACTGTGTTGATTTTGTTTTGCTCCCGTTTATTTGAGGGCCAACATTGGGTTTGTCTGTTCTTCTGTGCACAAATGTCAGAGCCTGCTCCTTTCTACTCTGCACTCAGCAGATTATTGTCTTTGTCTGCTTTCAGTTGTGCACTGGGAAACCAAACAAGACACATTCCGAGAAGCTAGTGAAAGCACCCTTAGGGTTAGTCTTGACCACCAATTGTACATTATAACATTTTAGTTCTGGTCCTGTTCCTGATCCTCCTGAACACATCTAAAGAGGAGACAAACACACTAGGTTTAGGGCTGGAATTATGTTTGTCAAAACCCACACATCTCTCACTTCTGAATTATTTGGGGGGTTTTAGGAAAAAAACCTCTCCCAGATTTAGCTAATCTAATAATAACCATTATTAGTCAATCATTATTGGATCCTGCGAGATGAAGGAGACTGATACGGACAAACTGACAGGACAGTCAGAGAGACAGCTCCTTTTATTATTGCCATATTATTTAAAAAAAAAATATTACAACTTAAAACATTTAAAATAATCTACAAGAAGAATGTTTACATTTTAATCATTTAATTAATGTAATCATTAACTGAGGTGTAGACAACTTTTTGTCCTACAGAGGCCTACATAGTATTTTAAAACAAATTAAGAAAATTAACAAATGTTACATATGAGTTCTGATGGTGTTGTGATAGGGTCCACAATCACCCCCCCCCCCCCCCAGAGGTTTCAGGGGTAATGGAATGCTGGCAGCTCTACTTCTTATGAAGCTTATGCACCAGCCCTAACAATGGTTTGGCTTATTTGAGATGAATGTACCTGCATGTTTGTTGCTGTACTTAGTTCGTAATTTAATGGTTTATTGCACTTATTGTTAGTCACTTTGGACAAAAGCCAGAATGAATTGCAAAAATGTTCTTGAAATATTCCCCTGCTCCATGGACTATGCAGTTTATCGTTTTGCCATAAGATGCCAACTCGCCCACAGATATCTACCATGCCTCACCACCCAGTTACGATCAGCCGCTGAGTCAGCAGTTTGGCTGCCTCTTCCAGCACAGCGAGCGGCTCAACATAGGTACTGTAGGTCTGAAAGGTTTTAGCAGCATCTTAAGACACACGCTGACACCTCCCACTGAGAGGCCTAGTCAGCCCTTCACCGAGGCTCCTCAGCTTCATCTGACACTGACATCAAGCAGCCCCTGTAGAGCCTAACACAGGACAGGAGAGAGACGTAAACATGGCACGAGACTGCCACCCTGACACAAAGCGCCACACCTAGCTGTAGCCGAGCAAAAGGGAGAGATAGGAAGGGAGCATCCCCCCTGTGTGTGTGTGTGTGTGTGTGTGTGTGTGTGTGTGTGTGTGTGTGTGTGTGTGTGTGTGTGTGTGTGTGTGTGTGTGTGTGTGTGTGTGTGTGTGTGTGTGTGTGTGTGTGTGTGTGTGTGTGTGTGTGTGTGTGTGTGTGTGTGTGTGTGTCTTTTAAGTATGCATCTTTTTGTGTGTCTTGTTTACAGAGCTTTCTGTCATATGTCTTCATCTCCACTTTATATCCCCTCACTGTTCTTCAGCTCTGTGGCTAAGCCAGCGTGAGGCAGAGACACACTGTGCAGGTTTCATCCCTTAGCTTAGAGGTGAGTCTTTATGTTCCTGTGTGTGTGTGTGTGTGTGTGTGTGTGTGTGTGTGTGTGTGTGTGTGTGTGTGTGTGTGTGTGTGTGTGTGTGTGTGTGTGTGTGTGTGTGTGTGTGTGTGTGTGTGTGTGTGTGTGTGTGTGTGTGTGTGTGTGTGTGTGTGAGTGTGTGTGTGTGTGTGAGAGGTAGGGAGAAGGAGAGAGAAGGGATGATTGTGTTTATGTGAAACAGAATGTTCCAAAAATGTTACTCTTCTACGAAATTGCGCCCCTACATTTGTTTTCATTTTCCCTGTAGGTTTGTGTGTGTTCTTTTATATTTGTGTGTGTGTGTGTATGTACACCTCTGCAGTCTGATCCCGAGCTTAATACTCTAGTGAGTGGCAGCCAACGCCATTCAGAAGCCCTCTCCTTGGGGCAAAATGCATGGAGAAAAACAGGCTTAGGGGCACATCAATTCCACAGGCTTAACCCAGCGATGGGTTGTGCGATGGTGTGTGTGTGTTTATGTGTGTGTGCTTTCTTCAGATGCATTTTTCTGTAATAGCGCTGCTGTTTTCTCGACAGAGAGAGACACAAGGGGGGACTCTGTCACATGCTAAATGCTGTCATAATGAACATATTGAACCAAATGTCAAATAAAAGCAGGAGGATTTAAGGGGTTTCAAGCCTTTCATTAAACCCTCATATAGTTTCCCCCCCACTTTTGACAACTGAGACAAAGTGTTAAATACAAATGGATTATCATATCCTCAAATAAATATCACACGGTCATGAAAAAACGTGATGATGATGATCAAACAAACGTGTATTTTGTCTCCGCACAAAGCTCCTTTGACAGTGGTTATTAAAAGATGGTTTGGACTACTCAAAGATGAGGGATTGATCCCCGCTTTGTTCCTTCTTTCTGTTCCATTAGCGTAAGCAGAACATGAGGAATATAGTATTGATATTTAAGACTCGCTGTACACATTAGGGAGACAAATGAAACAGCATTTTAGTGGCCTCTTTTTGTTTCTGATTTACTAAAAGCCTTTTTCATGTCGTACAAACAAAACAAAAATTGCTGCTTGCGGACATTTTGCAAAAAGACGAAAAACAAGTGAACAAAATGCAGAATTGTAATACTATTTCACATCTTTACTATCCTCATTCAGTTTGCTACTGACTCGCTCACATTACAGGCCCCTATATGTAGATACTTCCCCACTATCTTGAAGCAAAATCATATTACATGCAACAAGATTAGTTCCCCTAACTCGGTCTTTCTGAAACTGAATCCCACAAAGCATTCATTTTGAAGAACATCATCATTATTTCATTTTCCCCGGGAAGTGAACAACACAATTTCTTTTGATTACAAGCCGTGCACTCATGCATTATAAACGACTGGATCATTTCATTACATGTTAAGTCATTGCAAGGGAGCGCCACATGCTAAATCAGTAACCATAAATCCATATTTCTTGTTTGATGATCATTTCTCATTTCGCAAGATTAAACAGCATATTTTGGATAACGTGGCACCATAAAGCATTCAGAGTGACTGCAAGAGGATACAAAAAAGAGAAGAAGAAACTAATGAAGGGCATTTTTAGTTAAGATAGATGCTTATCGTATGGTTATCTGGTTATTTTGGTTCGAATGAAATGTAATCACACACAGGACAACATGTGCCTCACTGTGTGTATGTCTGGCAGCACCAACGTGTTTGAGAACTGCCTGCTCCTCTCTTAGAATCCACTGAGCAGACACCAGACAGAGCTCCGTCTAGAATGATGGTTCCCCGCGACCGATCAAAGGCTCCATGGCTCTGTGCTCCAACCACCAAGGGATTTACGGTCGCCATGATGAGCGGGAGAGAGAATTAAGAGGACGGGCTCGAGAGAAGAAATGGGGTGAGATAGAAAAGAAAGAGGGGAAGCAACAGACAAGGGCTACGCAGAAATGAAAGTAGAAGCGAGGGGAGGAGGAGGAGGACGAAGAGGGGGGAAGCGGAATGGCTAAGCATGGCTGAAAGGAAAGAAAGACGAGGGATGAGTAACAGAAGGGGAAAACGGGACTGAGGGAGATGGATGAAGAGGAAAAGGGGGAAGAGAGGAAGGCACCATTAGAGCGCAAATGAATGGATAACTAAAATCCTCAAGGCCGAAAGCTTCTTAGAAGCTGAGATGATTGCAACTATCGCATCGCCCCCTCGTCTTCCGTCTCTCGAAGTTGCTCCCCTGTTCCAACATTTCAGAGAGAGCAGAGTTGGATGACCGTGGGGGAGACAGCATAGAAGTGGGCCAGGAGAGGTAGCTCACAGACCTGAAGCTTCAAAGTGTTCCAGGATGTTTTAATCCTTTCCTCTTCGTCTACCCTGAACTTGTCTCACTGCTGCTCTTCTCTTTTTGTGTCCCTATAGACCCATCAATCCATTGTTCCCCCTCACTGCTTCTCTGCCACCTTCATCTCTCTATTCATTTGATATATAATCAAAATCCTCATCATTAAGCAATGGCAACAAAAAAATATGGAGTCCCGAGATGCATTTTCATATCGTGCTGAGAAGAGCCTCCGACCCAATTGTGCCATCCTTTAGGACGAAAACACCTTTTAGGCCAATTCCCAGATACTCACATTGAGTGGTTGTCCTGCACAGAGGAACCACCAACGTGTTCTGCTGAGTTGCTTTCTGGTCAATTATTAGACATTTTCATGTTCAGTTAATGTAATCACGGAGTCAGTTTGTCAAAAATAAATAAATGCATACGAATACAAAAATAATGAAATAAGAAATTGTTTGACTGTTTTCTTTTTTACTATTGCCCGAAAAAATATTTAAAAAAATGTAAACTTAATGCAGCATAAATGTGTCAAAACGTATAACGAATACATTTCCACAGTGGGGTAAAGGGACCACCTCAGAATGTTTAGTTTAAACGACTAGAATGATTAGGCTCCTATGATCCTGCACATCAAATAAAATATATCAAGAGAGATATTGAATCTCGCACCCAGGGCCATAACATATCGAACGCCATATTGCATATAAAGATACAGTATGTGTTATGCTGTTTAATTCCATGTACAGTGATCCCCAATGCACAATGCATATGCCATGCATCAGTCCAGCTCCTCTATGCTCTGTAGCACATCCAGAGGCAACCTGTCACACACAACATCATAAGCATAATCAAAGAGTTCAAAGCTGGTATATATGAAACAAAACACCCACATCCCCACACCCACTGCACCTTCTGGCACTGCAGATGTGTGACATCCATGTGCAAACTAAAGTAGTGCCAACATCACTCACACAGCTGCAAAAGCATTACATACAGAGGAATATGTCAACACAACCCTCACACATATCTGTAAAAATACCAATTCCGAGGATAACATAACACAGAACCACCAAAGCTATATGAACATGCCCCGCTTTATGCACCGCTATAGTGTCATGTGGTATGCATATTTACCCAGTGTATTAGCATATGCCAGCCCACAGTGTGGGTGCCAGTGAAACATGATGGCTATTTCAACAGAAGGAATAACATTCATTTTCATCCAATTCCGCAAGCGGGCGAGATGGGCTTTCATTGCATGTTTTGACCTTGCGGTGTAGATGCTTAACATCCCAAGAATGAAATTGGCACTACCAAAATGGATTTGGCCTGATGTGCTGAGGCTTATAACAAGTGCCAACTGTGTAGTATTTAAGATGGTACTGACGGAGGAATACTTTGTGTGTGTGTGTGTGTGTGTGTGTGTGTGTGTGTGTGTGTGTGTGTGTGTGTGTGTGTGTGTGTGTGTGTGTGTGTGTGTGTGTGTGTTGGCGTATGTTTTAGTCCACACAAATCTGCCAGTGTTTCATTCAGATATTTATTTATAACAGAGAACGACACGCAGTAAGTCAGACACACACACACACACACACACACACACACACACACACACACACACACACACACACACACACACACACACACACACACACACACACACACACACACACACACACACACACACACACTCGGGGTTAGCACACACACACACTCGGGGTTAGACATGGGGGAGAGAGAAAGCGAGAGTAGGAGAGAGACAGAGGAGAAGGAGGAAGCTTATTATTTAATGTCTACTTGGCAGAGGGCTGTCAGAAAGCAAGGGAGTGGACGCTTGCCAGGGAGAGCAGAATCACTATTCGTCTTCTCCTCTTCAAGACACAGACACGACTAATGAATTAAGATCCAACTCAAGACCACTTTTTCTTGCTCTCACTTGTCCGGCTTGTGATGAGCGGGGCTTCATATTTGTACGGTTGCATCGAGATCCGAGCAACGTGACATTAAATCAAACGCAAAGGGCACCATTCATTCTTTCACAGCCTCATTAAATGGAATGAACACTCTATCAAGGCTCTAAACTACCACACACACACACACACACACACACACACACACACACACACACACACACACACACACACACACACACACACACACACACACACACACACACACACACACACACACACACACACACACACACACACACTCAAACCCGCATCCCAAACAATAACTGCAAAAGGCAAATTAGCAATCAATACGCTGTGCTTCCCTAGCCTGAGTGATGAAAAGAGTAGAAGGCGAGCTTCATCTCAGGCGGGTCAGATTCCTGCCTCCGCTCTTATCTTCGCCTAACACGCTATCACACAAATTAGCAATGGGGTCCACTTAAGAGTGTGGTTTGTGTTTGTGTGTACTCTTCTGTTTGTCTGCGCATTTAGCAAAGGGGTCCACTCATCATCTCTGCCTCCTCTCCTGATGGTATTTATGGCTGTTTAAATTATCTCAGACACCTCTCATTTGTTTAGACAGCTCCAATTGGCTTTCTGTCTGGAGGAAGAGGTGTAGAAGGGGGGCTACAGAGCAGCAGGGGCAGACACGTGGTGAGAAGGGAGGGGGGGAAGGGGCAGTTGAGGGAGCTAAAGTCTGAAGCAGAAGGCCATGGAGATGAATGATAACGTGGAAATAATATCACTTCATTTCGAAGAATTTAATTTAAAGAATTTAATAAAAAGGAAAGTGAAACTAAATGGTTGCTTGCGTTCACCCTCTTGTCAATTCGTATTAATCCACACGAATCCAAATAAGTTAGTTAGTTTACACGTCTACTTCTATGCATTAACCCTTTAAACATCTTAAAGAGGCTCGATGATGAGGGTTCTGCAACTCAGGCAGTACGAGACAAATAAATACACTGTTTTGAACATTAACATATGTGAACATGTCACAGTAGAAGCGCAAACAACTATTATGAACCTGAAAATGAGCATAATATGTACTCTTTAAATAAAAATAGCTCAAGAAAAACACCCAACGCAGTAATTGGGCGCAACGTTGTTGGTTTGCCTTTAGGGGTATTGTTGAAAGTTCAAAACATTTAGGAACTTGGCAAGATATGGCACAAGATGGAAAACAACATCATCAGCATTTGTTATTGACAATAAACGTTTTCCATGCGTCAAGGCTGAAATGGTTAGTTTCCGCTGCCGCTTATTAAATCAAATAATTGGTCATATTTTACACTGCACTGTTACTTTAATCTTTATTTTACACCCGTATTATTCTATTTGAGCTTTTTTTTTATATCCATTTCATTTGCTCTTTCTGCACTATGCCTTTATGCTTTTAATGTTTGTAGTAAAGCAGTCCGAATGTCCTTGTTATTGAATTGCGCTACACTATATTTACCTATGCATTAATCCACACTGTTACAGTTACTTGATCACATTGTCAGACATTATCACAGTAACAGACTGTTGATCCTGGCCCCAATGTATAGAGCTTTTATTAACAAAAGTTATTTCCCTTTCCATAGATACAATTATTATGATCTTTCCCAAAAGTATCATGATAAAATCTATCACTTACCTTTAGGCAAACTATATCAAACTATGATGAAATATCAGTATAAGCCCACCCACAGACATATAAATACATCAGTCTTCTGTCAGCAGTGTAAACAGTATTGGAGTATGAAAGATTGAGAGCATTCCGATATTAAACTAAATATTTAACTTAACACTTCCTCTACAAAAAATAGAACCCTCTAGTTAAAAATAAAAACCCTCTAGTGCTTTCTGTTATTAATTAATTAAACAATTTGTTAATACGTGGTTTTTATTTTAGAAATATTTGCAGGACATGGTTGCAGCAATTAAATATATAAAAAACAACAACAACAACAACAACTTAACTGTCTTAAAGGGTCCCTCTCCAGTTGGTAATCTCTACTGTCACATGTCTCCATGCTTTAATGTTCAGAAAGCTGTGCAGCAGCACCTCTTTTCACCCTCTGTCTGAAACCAGAGCTCAGTCTGTTCTGATTGGTTAGCTGGCCGGCTCTGTTGTGATTGGTCAACCGCTTAGAGATGTCCCGCCCCTTAGCCTAAACCAGTGTTTCTCAAAGTGGGGGTCGCGCCCCCCCTGGGAGGTGCAGAGGCATGACAAGGAACTTAATCAAATACAATTCGGCTTCAGCCTCATTTTGGCCTTTGTCGTTGTTCCAAAAGTGATATAAATAGAAAAGGTTTTCTCAAGATCGTTCAGAAAAAATTGGCATAACTGTTACGTAACAATCCAAATAAATTAGGCACAATACAAGATGAATAAATCCTAAAAATGGGACCTAAAAAAGGAGATTTATATATTACCACTATACTGCTACAGAAAAGAAGAAACTGCTTATTGGTTTAATAGAGCAGTCTCTAATCATGTGGTACTGAACCACTGTGCTAACTAGCTAGCTTGCTAACAGTGGCAATAATCACTTACGGTGAGGGCACATCAGCCATGAGTGATTTGAGATAACGCTACATGGTAGAAATGTATACATTACATTTACTAAGATAGTGTATTAAGGAACGTATCTAAAGTGAGACACAGCACTAGGTTTGTGTTATGTTTGCCACCATTATGACTATAAGAGAGCCTGGAGGGACATGATTCAACTCTTCTTTGGATAGTAGACAGGGGCACACAGTAGGGGGCAAATCTCAACACTCATCTTCCAACACACAATAAACAATATCCATTGTGGTCAAGCCTTCCTGAAACTATATTTTTAAAACTAATGTCATCTTTTCAATAATGTATAAATTAGAAAGGTTCTGAAACGCAATGGCAACACCAAGCAGAACCAATGCCTTGCTGCCAAACTCTACGTCACAGGCTGTTAGGTTCTTAAAGTGGAAAAGGCCTCAAAGCATAATGTGCATTCACATCTCAGGTGTGCATGCAAGTAGGTACATCTATCTAAGTACGTATGCATGTGTGTGTCAGCATGGGTGTTTGTGGAGCTTAGAGAGGAATCAAAGCGTACAGCGCAGGAGTGAGAGAAGCCTTGTTTGTCTGATTAGCCCTCTTCAGGGAATACGGGAGCCGGTGGGAGGGAGGGAGGGAGGCTTCTCTCTGCTCTGGTTGTTGAAACACAACTCTACACACACACTAACACTAAAATACCTATACACAAAACACAATATTGAAATACTCAGATCTAGACAAACTGCAGAGGTACTCTCAATTAAATTGGAATGCTTATGATGTAGTTTCTCCTTGATTGTGCCATGGTAGTATGGTCTCTGGGCACTCTGATGTTAATTGCCACATAAGCTTGTTGTTTGTTATTTCTGACAAGTTTGCGTCCCCGAGCTAAGTCTACTATGTTGTAAACACGAGGGGTCAGCTCACAGGGCACATACAGGCTTTGAGCAGTATATTCCCTCTTGGAAATGAGGCAGACTGTACGGTACTATGAAGTTTCCAAGGAACAATTCATACATGAAGGATGTGAGATATAAATAGGATCGTAATAAATATTGTGCCATATATTACAGTCAAATTGAGATAAAGGTAACGTGGAAAATTAAAGAAAAATTCAGCTTTCAATTATTACTACACAGCGAAAGAAATGCTGCACGTGTGTTCACATTATTGAAGAAGTTTTATTAGTTTGCTTTTATTTTGTCTTTTTGCATCTGTTTACTTAACCTGCAGTGGGTCGAGCTGACAAGATGACCCTACCTATCTTTAGAGAATCAACTATCATTGTAACAAAAACTTTTTACTTGACAATGTTTAAAAAACGCTTTAGTTTCGCATTGCATGCAATTACAGGCAAAAGATGCGGTTTTATTCCAGATCTGCCACACAGTCTAATTCAAAGGAACCCTTTTTCTCTCACCTACACCTGCACCCACCACATCAAAGAACACAGCAGCTAGCAAGCTACAGTATGCACTAATTATTAATACATTCAGACTTCATGCATATCTGGAGCAGTGACCTCTGCCGACATGTAGATTTATCTTTGTGATGTATCTGCTGCAACGACAGTATGGGAAGGCAGTAAGTGGCACAGTTTTGGAAAGTAAGAGGGGATTTATCTGTGGTGGTGGTGAGTAAGCCAGTGATAAATGGGTTAAACAGATGCTTTCCATTGAAGGTAAATTAAATGAAACTAGGAGAAATGTAGAACTGGGTCAAAGTGGAACAGGACTTCTAAAATAAGGGGAAAAAATGTGCTTGCGTTTCATCAGGAATGAATTGTAATGGCATGTCAAAAGTAGAATGTGATAATATGGCCCCAAAAAAAGGGCCTATATAGAGTTGATATATGTAAATTATAAAATAGATGTTAGATTATAGTTGGTATGAAGCAAACATGTAGGTATTTAAGGAAGGATTTAAACTCTAATCCTTAATTGTATAACAAGAATGACAAGGGGAATAATTTACAAGGAAAAAATAAGCCCCGTTGTATCTTTCGTAGCAAGATGGACCCTTTCTCTCAGAACTTTCACCTGTTACACCCCAGGTTGGTTCGTTTGGCTGAGTTTGACAGAAACAACAGAAAATATAGCTAAGAACGAACACTGATGAGCCACTGTTGGCTTTACCAACCAGGTAAGGTCTTTGATTGATACATGTTTTTTCCATTTTCCCGTGTGGCACTCTCAAAAGTGTGCACGTGGTCACTTAAAAACAGTATCACAGCCATCATAAGCGTTGTGAGACCCAATTATTTATTTTTGGAACAATATTACCTTTTTCCTTTGCCCACAGCCATTAGGCTGCAGAATCAAGGATTGACCATCTTTAGAACTGAACAACATGCCCCTTATGTACCTACGTTGGACTGGCACACATACAGAGTATATATTCTTAACATTTATACATATTCATTTATTTGTAAATGTCAGCAGTTTCAACTTATTCTATTGTTGTAATTAGTTATATAATGTAAGTTAACTTATCTATTTATATCATTCTCATCTATCCTTTCTCAGAATTTTGCCTATTCTATCTTGTCTTGTGTTGCTGATATCTGAATTTCCATCTCCAGCGCTGGAGGCAAAAATAAACGTTTTCATTAACATCAGTCAAAAAAAGTCGGCTTGCTAGCTAGGTAGGAACTATGTGAAGAAGTTTGTCACACCTATTTTGTTTTTTAAAGATGATATAGTACATTCTTAACCGTTAATGGGAAGAAAAAAAGAGAGCACTTAGACTTGGCACATCAATGCCTGCTTGGTAAGCTATACCCATGGTGCCACACATTGGTGGTATTAACAGACTTTTCAAATCAGACTTTAGAAAATAGGTTTATTTTTAATATATATATGGAAAATACCACGGACAAAAATGTTTATTTTCATGTCCTCTGTAACAATGTGCTGAACTGTACTGTGCTGTCTAATTCAAACACAGTCTGAGCAATACTTGAGCATATTAAATGCAAATAGTGATGACTATGCAGAAAGTTAATAAGCAGTTTCAACCACAGGCACATTACCCTTTGATATCTGCTGCTGTAAAGAGGGTATATGAAACAAATGAAGGACAAAAAGTACAGGACTGACATCCCGCCCTGACCCATCGCACTGCTTCAGAAATCAATGCAGCTGTAATTACCAACAACGGCATCTGTCAGAGATCTCTATCTTATCTGTATGGGCGATTTGGTAATAGGGTTTATCTGTGGGAATGACTGCTGAGATCTTTACCACGTCAAGGATACTCAAGGGTATTTGAGGTCACGCTTCCACGAGAACAGTAGCTTATCAGATAGTGTACTGTTAGATGGAAAACAACAACGTTTTAAAAGTAAGAGTAAATGCTTTACCTGCAATACTACAGTTCTGTTTTAATATAGAAATAACCTAACTATTCATAGACAAGATACGGCATGATGAAATATATATGCATTATATATTGAGTTTATATTACAAAAAACACTGTCTTATTAGTAGTGAATAGTGTCTCATTGACAAGAAGCTTCTTTCAAGACATACTCCCTCACAACCATGGTGCTGGTTTGAGTTTTTGTTGGTGAAGGATGGTGTCTTTTGAAATATGTTGTATACTTAGTCTTTTTTTTTAGCTAAGCAAGGGCAATAATGAAAGAAGAAAGTACACTGCCCTCTCACTTAGCAAATCTGTAAGAGCCTTCCATTGGATAAGTACTGCAGTGAATGATATGTTTCAGCTAGCAACAAGTTATTTAACTCTAGCTGATCTGGTGTTTAGCTTCTAATTTCTTAAACAATCATGTCGGAAGATATCCTGTGGTCGTGGAAAAGGATTTTAATCAGTTTCAGAAGGGTCGCATGATTGGCCTGCATCAAGCAAAGAACACACCTAAGGAAGTGAGGAAACTACTCAAATCGGGTTAAGAACTGTCCAACACATTATTCAAACCAAATCCATCCAGATTTACCATGTTCCAGAGGGATTGGCATCAGGGTAAGAAGAGAGGCGGGTGAAGTGATGTACCCATCATGCCTAGTGCCTGTGGGGGCGGTGTTAGGATCTGGGGTTTCAGCAGTTGGTCAGGTCCAGGTTCAGCAACGTTATGTTCCCAAAGAATGAGGTCAGCTGACGACCTTAATAACAGAAAAACTAAAAACAACAACAATCATATCTCCTCTGTTCAACTCTAATATCTCTTGTTTATTTGTTCTCCCTGAAAGAACAAATGCTTTCCTACTACGTCACTCGCTGTGTGACAAGGGGGAGTCAGAAGCAGACATATACGGTTAAAACCGTCTGGCTCAACAGTCTGGAAATGCAAAGAGTGTTTTTTCAGATGTTTCTGTGTGGTGTTACACTGATGCTTGGAGGTGCAGGAGTGACATTTCTCCAACGTTATGAAACCCTTATGTCACAGTTTCACTTTCTTTCATTAGGCTGCTAAGCTTTCAATGTAATACAAACTACAACAATATATCTTACAAACCAAGTTTGAATACAAATGTGTTAATACAATTTGAGTTAGTTGTGCAGTATCTTTGTTATGTTGTTCTTCAACGTGATAATTTAATAGTTAAAGTAACAGCTGCTCACTGTGATGGTGAATCATTCTCTGCGGTTGGAACATCTTTTATCTGTCTGTGTGACACTGACATACTGTAGCTGGTGACATTATTAAAGTTGATTTTTTTTCTCGTTTTGAGCATGCAGGGATGTGCCCTTGGCCATATCCAAAAACCATGCCTCCTCTCGCCCTCCCCTCCTGTGGTTGGTGTGTGTGTGTGTGTGTGTGTGTGTGTGTGTGTGTGTGTGTGTGTGTGTGTGTGTGTGTGTGTGTGTGTGTGTGTGTGTGTGTGTGTGTGTGTGTGTGTGTGTGTGTGTGTGTGTGTGTGTGTGTGTGTGTGTGTGTGTGTGTGTGTGTGTTTCTTTATTTTGACTCCCTCCTGGTGTCCAGCCTTTTTCTCACCCTGGGAGCCTTCATATGTCTCTGTTGGTGGCGGTCCTTTTTTCTTTTTCTTCTAAATCTGAAAAGATGTGAAGAAAAAAAAAATGGGTTGGCTCTTTCTTTCAATGTGCTCCTGTTCAGAACAAAAATTGCTCTCGGCTTTACACAAAACACAGTAAACCTTGTTATACTTGAATCTTGTTGTGCCTTACTTCCAAAAGTGCAAATATAATTACATAAACTTATTTTTAAGGAACATTTAACCTGATCTCTGACCACACTTTGGCCCCCCTCAGAAAGAAGAGGAATACCATTTGTGATAGTGTTACAGCAATAATTGTTTTTCTTTGTTTTTATTAATGAAATGTAATACTTTTTGAAATGTAAGTTATGGACATACATTCTGTTATTGAAGCAAATACCAATCATGTTATTTCATAGGGGGCCTTGTGCGTTATGACTTGTGATCCATGAACTAAAAAAGTTGAAATCTTGGTCAATTCTGACTTTATTCTCACAGCTTTAACTTGAACTGAATACACATTTTTAAATGTGGCCCCTAACTTAAATAAATGTTCACATGTGACCCTAATCATGGTCTGTAGGACTAAAGGGAGAGCTGCAGATAAGGACTGTATTATCACAATTCTGGTGGGGATTTGTTTTTGCTATCCCAATAAAGTGCCTACTCTTTTTTCACAAGCATGAACGTCTGCAATAAAAGCTAGCCGGAAGAACATTAAGGTGGTGGAGCTTCTTTTGAGACAACAGAGTTTAAAACCAGAAAGTGAGAAAAAAAAATGCTGTTGAGATGTATGGATATGCATTGAACCAAGTTACAATGAAATAAGTATATGCTCTTTGTTATGAGAACTGTAGTTTTTTTCTGTGCTTACAAAGTAAATTATAACTTGTGTACATGAAATAAGCTGCTGCTCATAACCAATTGCCCCTTCCGGGATTAATAAAGTTGTTGATTGATTGATTAATGTTGGGAATATCACAAATCAATCAATCAAGCAATGTTTATTTATATAGCCCAATATCACAAATGTTACATTTGTCTCAGTGGACTTCACAGTGTGTACAGAATATCAGTATGACAATATGACACCATCTGTCTTTAGACCCTCACATCGTACAAGGAAACACTTACAGTTTAAAGGGAAAAATGGGAGAAACATTTAACATCTCCTCAGGGAGAGCAACAGAGGAGGGATCCCTCTCCCAGGACGGACAGACGTGCAATAGATGCCGTGTGTACATTGAAAAGATAATTCATTTGCAACATAGGTAGTCCAAATGTTTGGAAATGGATGTGTGTATAATAGGAAGATGAATCCACGAGGATACAAAGGATTACATTTCTTACTTCAGCTAATTTGTCAATGGAAAACCCCAATTTGACGCTTCATGTGTTTATGATTTTAATTTATTTGTGTCTATCAACAACAGGTGGGTATGTTTCACAAGGTTAAATAAAAGTGTGTCAACATGATAAATCACTTGGATATTAAGTGCATCTATAGCAACAAAAGGTCTTTATAAATGTCAGTGCTGATATATAGGGACTATAGTTTCCCACAGCCACGTAGGCATTGCACGTGCACCTCACAACTAAACCCTTATAAAACTTGATTACAACTTTATTCGAGTTAACATAACCGTCATCTTTTTCTACTTTTCATTTATAATTGATTGGTGATTCAAAGAATGACAATATAATGAGTTTATTTATCTTTCCTTTAGCCTTGACAAAGACTTCGGAAAATGTTCAAGCAAATGAGCCGCAAACAATATCTCAAAATAAGAAACAAAGGAGAAATAAAAATGTCGCCTTGAATAACTTCAACACTTGATGACTTGCATCCAGTTCTTTGTAACAAGTTCTTCATTTGATTTGGTTGATTTCAATGTAAAGTTCACCTATTATGCAAAATGCACTTTTTGATGTCTTTAAAGATGAAATGCAAAGGTTTTTTTTATAATTGCCAGTAAAATCGAAATCATATAGCTACAACACTATCTAAGATATTGCAGTATTAAAATCGGAGATAATATGCGTCTGGCAATGCGCAATATTTATTTTGTTCAACCCCCAACACCAAATCCGACGATTTATTTTCTCAGCCGCTCCTCCGCAAGATGGCGTCGCGTGACGTCAGAGTTGCCAAACAAACACACCCTGGTTTATCGCTCCCAGCGGCTCCCGCCGATAGTACAACTTAGTTTCGTCTATCATGTCTGATTCTGAGTCGGAGGCCACCCACTATCTGGAGTATGTTGTCGACATCCAACCATATCTATACGAGCCTCTGATGTCGAAGAGGAAATACAAGGAAACGTCACCTGATATCACCGATGAAAGTGCTGATGGCGATGATTCAAGTTCGCCATCTGAGGAAGAGGAAAGCATTTCCTAATCCTGAAAGCGTTGCCTACACAGGATTTAAACCAGCCGTCAGTGAATGATCTGTGTACGGTTTCAATTATCTATATGTGAATAATAATAAGTGAATGTGTAACACGAAATTCAGTACAAATAAATTACATTAATTACTTTAAGGTACTTGTGTATGGTTGTCTTATTGTATAATAGTTGTGCATAAAAAGAAGAGAAACATTATGTGCAGTATGGTCAAAAGTATAAAAACAAACAAAATAATGTACATAGTGTTTAATTAATTTATTATTATTATAAGAACAAAATAGTGCCAAGGGCTCTGTAGCTTACCACCATATGAACTCTGAAAGAAACACAGCAGAAATTCTTAACACACCCCAGAGTTATTGTCCAGTGACCAGCTGCTCAACGGAAGAGTGTTTTTGAATCATCTGGATTTAAATGCATAACTCATATCAGACCTCAAACCTAACATGACCACAGCCGTCTTCTCAAAATAAACTAGATATGCACAATTGTATCCCCCTGGTAACCCTCATAAGTATAACCAAGGTCAACATGAAATGAATTGATTTGAGCACCAGTACAAAAAAGAAAGATGTGTAGTGCCGAGAGATAGGGAGTCCCAGGCGGTGCAATGGAGGTACAAAAGTAGACTTTATTTGTTACATGTTGTCCGGTTGCAGTCCGGGAAGAAAGAGAGAGAAGACAGGAGGGCACACAATATATATAGAGATCAACATACATGTCAATGTGGAAACAAAACCCCCCACTGTAGTTCCATGTGTGGATTATGTAACCCAGTGTATGTGTGTGTGTGTGTGTGTGTGTGTGTGTGTGTGTGTGTGGTCACCACAGATGTCACCATTTATTTATTAAAGCGACTCCTGCTCCTCTGTACTCCAACAAGCACAAGCTTGTTAGGTTTTACAAATGCTGACGCAATTGGGGGTGGGACTTGTCCGTTTGATCTCAGAGCTTCGTCCTTCTTGTAGGTAGGGTAAGTATTCCGCAGCTCAACAACCTCTCCCATCGATTATTGCACATAAACTGAAAAGACAAACAAGGGGGAAAATATTATTCCAAAAACAACACATTCGGGCCCTGTTGAAAGCTTAGCGATAGGCACATTGAGCAGACACTCACCGAAAGTTGGTGTAACTCTGACTGCTTTGATGACTGGCTCTCCCCTCCTGGCCTTCGGAAACGACACGCCCCACATGTGTTTCCCGGTCTGCGTCATAGCTTGAGCCCGTGCAGAATTTTCATTGAGGGGTCGTCACAATCCCTTGAGCAACGGAATTTTTAGAAATACCTGGCAGCCATAGTAGTGAATGGGAAATGCACGCTCTTGGGTGCAAAGAATAAAATGACTTTATGAAACGACTCCAAAGACGACGTTTGTTCTGCAGGCGACAGGCGAGCGATGTCCTTCAACAGCAGCTTGCTTTTGACGATCAGCTCCAGCTCTTTGTAGGGTTTAGAACCTTTGGGAACAAATATTTAATAATGAAGTGGTTAGAAGAACGTTGGGTTTTCTAAGTGCTCACAGTCACTTTTAATTGCGCGGGGGGCATTTTTAATTGGGCCAGGAGGCATAATAGTGGATTTAATCCCTATCATAATGCATATTGTTCACACTTTTCCGTTATGAGTGGAGGAGCGATGAATGAGCTGCAGATAAACTTCAATGCTAACAGTGAATTAGCCCCGAGCGAAAAATGCTAACCTATTACTGCACCGAAATCACTCCTAGTTCCCTTATTACTTATCCTAGCTACACATCCAACACATTCTTTATGATCGTAAAGACACAGAATCTAACGGTGCCCACCTCTATAAGCAATACAACTTAATAAAACTGCAATTCCGTTATCTGCGTTATCTGCTGTGCTCCGTGCGCTTTGAAATCTAATCAAAAGTTGTTTACCTCAATTCTTTGGCGTTTCTCCATCGCCCGGCTCTTTCGTTCTTTCAGTGGTTTCTTGTGCTGAAATATGGAGGGGACGGCTCCGGGTTTCAGCTTCCGATGTACTATTAATGCTTTTCCACCAACAGACTTGATGATAGCAGGATCAACGTCGTATGCATCACACGCGAAGTGGTCAGAACACAACTTGCTCCATTTTGTCGGTTGCCAGCCAACACGATTCACTCAAATAATCCATTTTTGGCGGATGATTTGGTCTTTGGGAAATGCATGGTAAACTCTCCCAGATCCCGCACCGTTCGTACAACAAAAAGCACAACAATAACCCATGTTAATTCCGTTTTCTTTTCGAAAAACATGTGACCGAGACTGCCGAGTCATATTTGGTCCAGAGACTGTTTGGCAACAGTGACGTCACGCGCGCGGAGGCTGCTGGGAATGTCATGTCAGAAATTCAGACGGCTTTGGGTCGAGTTTTGTATCAATAAAAAGCTTTTTTTCGGGGGTATTATCTCGATTTAAATAAAATAAAAAATATAGGCAGTCTTAAAAACAACATTTCTATAAAAATGTAGCATATTTGGAAGCTTTGCATTTGATCTTTAATACATAAATATGTATGTAAGGAGACTCAGAAAGTGTAACCTTCTCTCTGTTCCTTCTTACCCACATCTCTAAAAACGGAGGTTCAACGGAGCTCATCCAGATTTGCTGCGGTGATGACGACATTACTAAAATGTGGGCTGGCTTTACGTTGAACTCCTGGCAACATTCCGCCCCAACCTATCGTCCCCTATCATAAATGTTGCTGTATCATAAACAATGCGCGACGTGTTTTGGAAGTAATATGGTCCGTGTTTACTTTAGAGAGCTAACGCTGTACTGAGAGAGTAGGCTATGTGTAAAGAAGCCGGATATAAAAGGTACTCACTTTGTGGTAAACCCACGAGAGAGATAGAGCTCCATAATGATTCAGAAATAATCCTTGATGTGGGATCACGGCAGCGTTTAGCTCAGTTTCTGTCGTAGAGTACACGCTCTTCTCTTCTCAGAGCTCACTGCTTGCGTGCGGACACTCCAAAGGGGCGTGGCCAGCAGCAGCTCAGGTAACATTTAAAGCTACGGACCAAGAATCAGCACTTTTGTAACAAGGCTGAAATAGAGGGGTATGAGACATGGCTATAATGGGTAATCTGTTTGATATTTTGATTAAAACACTTCAGAGACATGTTTTCTATAGATATGGCCCTATAATATATTTTTCAAATATAGCAAAATAGGTGAGCTTTAAATATTGATATTATTATTGGTCCGTAAGGTTTGGCAAATTAGGTTGTTGGAAAGAATGGATTCCAAAGTCAGTACTGATGCAACACTGTAACCTCCCCCCCTGTTTGACGCTTAAACGATTTCTGATTCTTAACACGCATGAGACGCCAAAAAAGCAACATCATTGATCATTGATTTGTTGTTTTGGACTCTATACCAAATTGCATTCTTTTTTTATTACTCTTTGATGAGCAGTAAATACATCTCTTACAAATATGTATCACTAACAACTGGTGGGTGTTTTGTCGCAAAAGTGTAATTTCTATTCACACAAGGATTCATTGAATCATAGGATTGTTTCCAAAAAGTGGTCTCAAATGGGAGTAGTGACCATACAGGGATTTCTAACCATAAATGGTCTATTTTATGATGATCTTTTCCTCAACCTACCCATCAGGTTTGTTTCAAAAACCTAGGAAGATTTAGACAGAAAGGGCTTTTGTTTTGTTGTATTAGACAATTCATTACTATGTTGCCCGGTTTTGGTTTTCTGTGTTTTGTCTTTGAATTTTAACCATTTATCCTCCTGGGACCCAGCCCATTGAAAATGTCCACTGTAGTGGACATTTTGTTAACATGCATCTTATTTTACTATTTTGAGCCACTCTATCAATCCCTGATGTGCTGTACAGAGGACATCCTGGTCTTTCAAGTGAGATGTCATTGGTTAAAATTGCATGCTGGGAAGTTCCTCTTTCTTTTCATCCAAAATGGCTGGCATACCAAAAACAAAATTGTATAGAAGCAGGAGGAGAAGTCAAATATTGTTCATATATGTTCTTGTTTATTAACATGTGAGGAACTCTATCATTAGTTCTGAAAGCAATTCAATAATTCAAGTTTTCAAATAACAGCCCTTTTATAAATGTCCATTCCAGTGGACGTCAGGACCATCTTCATGGACTTTATGAATCAATATTGTTGCAGGAGACGGAACTGAAGCAGATATTTTCTGTACCAGAAAGTTCAGGGAGATTCAGATTTTGAGCTCTCAGATGATGAGAGAGATGAGGCTTTCACACCTGGGATAGAAGAGGGTCAAGAAGAAGGGGGGGGGGATGCAGGATGCTCCATGAGCGCACAGATAGATACATAGAGACAGATAGGGACGAGCTGGAAAGACATGGCCCCCTGTGGGCCAAGAGTAGCACGTATGTCTTATTGTTCTTTTTATTTTAAGTGGAGCCATGACAAATGAGAATTGCCTCAGGAATGCAAGCTTTGTTCTATGAGCATGGTCAAATGGAGACCACATCCATCAAACTAGTCAAGATGACCCTACAGCCCGTGCTGACTGGAGTCAATGAGGTACTTTTCCACTACATTGACTACAAAGTCTTTGAAGATCTGGAAAGATTCACCAAAAAATAAGCTAGTTTTGTATTGACCAAATAAACAGCAATGTTCAGATCAATTACTTATTCATGTTTTAAATAAAGGGGAATGTATTATTGTATTAATATCACTCTATAACCATAATACGTTACATAGTCCATCTGTTAATTTTGGCTGTCTTTTCAAACTAATATGGTCCCGACGTCCTCTGCAGTGGACATACTGTAACATTTTAAAATAAAATAAAATAAAAAAGGAAATTGGAAGACACTTTTTTTCCTCGGGTCCCAGGAGGTGTTTTCAGTTCAAGAAAATTAATTGTAACATTTTGGTTGCCCAAATAAATCATTGATCCCAGTGGTTGTACTTTGCATTGGTTCACCCTGTCGTCTTACAAAAAAAACAACGTGGTGTTTGTGGTTTCCTGTGTTTTTTATGTTCATATATTCACCTTTATCAGGTGGAACTTGTTTCTCACTTAAGGTCCCAAAAAAACAAGATGGTGATGACCAAAATTGTCCGTTTAATTATCAAAATCAGTCAGGCATCTATACCATGACTTTCATCCCAGTAATATGTATTTATTTATACAACGACCATTGGTTGAAACCTGATTTTCACTACTGGACAGGACGTTTTTCACATATTCCATCCACCAATCACGCATACTTTCAAGTTAACCGAGAAGTGCTATTCAACATAATTTTAGAGCTTGCTCAACAACAGCCTTTCTACAATATCTGAACTTGGAGGAACCAGAGGCCTGTATTACAAAGCCGGATTTTCGCTTAGCAAGCTAACTTCAGGGTTAACTCTGGGTTTCCGGTCCTACGACGCTGGTTCTCTTCATACCGGGGTAGATCTACATGGTAACTTATGCTGAACGGCTAACCTGCTCCGGAGCAGGGGGGTATACTACGAATCTAGTTCAACCTATCCTGGATAGGTTTTGAGTTATCCGGTTGACTTAATCCAAAACAAAGCCGCTCTCGCTAAACTGTCCTACAACGCTGGCTATCAACTCGTTCGCTCAAGCCAGCCGTGTCCTATCTAGTTAGGTGCGCGTTCACATAAAAGGGGTGGTATCTGGAGCATTCGACCAATCACAAACATGGAGAAGCGTACTGACAGCGCAGCGTCATACTTCCTGAATGAAAAGTCAACTATAATATTAGACATATGAAGAAGTTAAACTTTAAACATCCATGACTTAAACACTTTATCCAGGATAAAAGCCACATAGCTGCACCTGCAAGGTGAATACAGCTGGTAAAAGAAAAAGTGTTTGAATGCGTACATTAACAGGTTTATGATATCACTGCCCCAGAGCCATATAATAGAAGAGTTACGACGACGGAAGTCCAAAAACGGTTATTGTCACGTGGTTCATGGTTCATGTAGACGAGGATCGTTCCCCGGAAGTTCATGGCGGGCAATGTGAATGCATTGATAACAGGAGATAGAACTACGATTTTTGGTAATTATTAGTGAATAAAGGTTTTGATTTGCAATATTTATACAACAAATCGATATGTGTATGTAGTTACATCAATATGTTTTAAAAAATAAAATAGAATTTGCTAATATTAAGTGATAATATTAGGATTAGTGTGAACAACTAGTTCACATGTTAGGCTAACAGTGCCTTGGTTAAAGAGCCTGTTGCTGTTTATTTATAGCTTTGAATTCTTTAAAACCAATATTATCTTCTTAAACTTGTATGGTAGTCAGGCGCATCACTTTCTAATGTTTATTGATATATTTAGAGGGAGGGGATCTAAAGTAATGCTTTAAAATTCAGATTAGATTAATTTCTACCATTTTCTTAAATTCATGGTAGTTTCAGTAATCCCATGGTAATTGAGGACACAAGTTATGTAAATGACTAATGTCATCTTTATGGCTTTCAGAAAGGACAGGAGAGCGACAGGTGGCTATCAAAGGACTAGCAGCAGCAGCAGCATGATGATGATGATGATGATGATGATGATGATGATGATAATGATGATGATGTTAAATGTGTTGTTTTAGGAACATCCATTGCAAATACATGGAATTCAATAAACATTGAATAGCATATCATGCAGTTTGTCTGTGCCTTTTCCTCCGTGTTGTCCTGGTTTGCTGTACTGCCTAAGTCGCCACCATGGTTTGCTGTGCTGCCTGGGGATGCTCAAATCGCTCCGAGAAAGGAGTACGAATGTACGGCTTCCCCACTAACACAGAGCGGAGAAAAAAATGGCTGGCTCAAGTCAGCAGGAGCAATTTCACGACTAACAGCAAAAAAACATGTGAGGTAATTATATACAAACACTGCATTTGTACTTTTTCACAAAACGAAAACCACACCATTGGGAAAGCTTAATGTTTTGTTTAATACAAAAAAACAGGGAAAGGCTTGATGGAACCACTATGGAATATGTATGTGGGCAGACAAGATTCAGACACAGTTGTTCTGTGTGTGAAGTATCCTCAAGTCACTCCGCAGGCACATTTTGATGCAGACCAGTTTGTCAAGACAAAAAAGGGCAAGACTAGGCTGAGAGCAGAGGCTATACCCACCATCTTCGTGCATCGCCCTGTGGTCAAAAAGAGAAGGGCCCCTGCACCACGATTCACCCCGGGACCTGTATCTACAAAGCCCAGCTCATGATCATAGTGTGAAAGGTGACACAGGTATAATAAGTATGAACTCTTAGTAACAAAAGTAATATTTGTTATTTTTAAGTGGTATAATATTTAAAATGTTCGAACATTTACAGTGACATGTCTTCTACTTACATTAGTCTCAAAGATTGAGGGAAGAAGGGATGAGGAGACTGAGAGAAAGGAAAGTGAGGGTGAAGAAAGAGAGGACATGGCTAGTGAGGAGAGACAGGGAGGGCGGACACCACCCACTCAGCCAGCAGCCAGTCAGCATACGAGGGAACCAGCAGCCTACGAGGGAACCAGCAGCCAGTCAAACAGATCTATTACAACAATTAAAGAGAAAATTAAAGAGCCAAGAAGGAATCACCAAAAAAGCAAAGGCTGCACTAAGAAAAATCAGGAAGGAAAATGCAGCTCTCAAGAAAACAATGAAAATTAGGGACAAGAAATATATGATAATGGCAACAACATCAATTTTTGCCATACATCATCAATGTTGGCCATACAAGAGGAGATACTTACACAAGGACACAGGTTTGTGTTAACGTCAAGGTTCACACAAGACTGCCTTGAAAATACATTCAGCTGTGTGAGGTCTAAAAATCCTGTCCCAACTCCAGTGGAATTCCATCATGCACTGAGAATCATATATGTGGGGCAGTTCCTCACCACCATCAGCTCTGGGAGCTACCAGGAAGACCACAGTAGCTTTTTGGCAGACTTCCTGGACACAGGGGAGCAAAAAATCACTCCATCAGTCAGAGTGGAACAGCTGATGGCGGTGAACAGAGCAGCAGCACCTGACCTCACAAAAACTGAGAAATGTATTCTCTTCCATCTTGCAGGCTACATCGTCCACAAAATCATCAAGTTTGCCAGCATCTGTGAAAAATGCAAAATTGCAACAGAGCACCATGATGAGAGTCCTTCTGGTGACAACAGCTTGTTAGTGGACTTGAAAGACTTCAAGGCAGGTGCTCTTTGTCGTCACTCCCAAGAAGCCTTTGACTTCATTCACCAAATTGAGGAACTATTTAGGACCAAGACTGGTTCCTCCCTCATGCAGCTCCCCAACGCAGTGGGTGTCTTAGAGAAAGAAGCTCAGGCCCTCTCCAGCAAGCTTCCGTTATGCTGTGGAGTACAACAAAAACTCGTAAAAAGATTCATACGGCTGAGGCTGAGAATTGAGGCCAAACAAATCAGAAATTACAGAAAAAAAATTAAATTAAAAGATGGCCATTTTGGAAGCAAGAGCCCATCCAAAAAGGTGAAAAGGAACAACAGCAGCCAAGCTACCAGATCCAGCAACCCCCAAACAGATCCACAGCGGCAATCATTTCCATTAGCCATTGCAATGGAAATATTTGGACTAAACATTACTCTTCCACCTGCCAGCACCCAGCTAACATCACTGCCCCTCCACCCGTAACAGCACTGCCCCTCCACCTGCCAACATCACTGCCCTCCACCTGCCAACATCACTGCCCTCCACCTGCCAGCACCCAGCCAGAGGAGCGCAAACAACAAAAACAAGCAAGGTGTCCCGTCATGTACCTGGAAGTTTGGGTTGGCAAAATGGAGTAAGAGAGGGACTTGAAACACCTTAGTGGCTCTATACTCATGTTGTTACAGTTGTCTTGGTTACAGCTCTCAATTTTTTTTTTTGCCATTTCCACATCTTT
Organism: Pseudochaenichthys georgianus; assembly: GCF_902827115.2. Lineage (NCBI taxonomy): Eukaryota > Metazoa > Chordata > Actinopteri > Perciformes > Channichthyidae > Pseudochaenichthys > Pseudochaenichthys georgianus. Next base: position 12,709,384 of record NC_047503.1, on the reverse strand, counting down.
AGAAAATATGAAATAAAAAATTGAAGTGAAATCAACCTCTTCTCTGGAGAACAAACTTTGATTTCTCTGTCTTGTGAGTTTGCAGTCTTGCAGTTTTTCTCCTCCACCTGTAACATCACTGCCCCTCCACCTGCCATACAGTAGGTTACTAACAAGAGTACTTATATAATACAGTGATATAATACATGTTTAGTATGCTTACTTATATAAAACAGTAGTATTAAACTTACCTTGTGTTTTCACTCTCACTTAAGTCCCTCTCCCTTTTCCATCAATCCAAAATTATACAGACAGGTAATAATCAACATAATCACAAGGACACAATATGGCTCTGCTAAAAACACTCACTCTTACACGCACCAAAGTTATATTTATCTAATATTTAACTCCCTCCACCCCTGCATACAATCCCGTTTAGAAGCCCCTCTTCTCTAATTCAACAACGTTGGACGAAATGACATTAAGAGAACGGAATTTACAATTAAAAGGCTGTTCAACGTGTGTTGCTAACTTGCTTCGGTATGCTAGCTTAATCTGTTATCTGTAAACGTTCCCTAAATCTACTAATTTAGGGAACCGACTTCATTACTGAGATCGACCAGACTCTTATTGATAAAGACATTTTCACGGATGATTGGAGGATCCAAGGCGCTTCGGAGGCTTTTCTTCACAATCTCAAAAATTGCAGATGCCTCAAGGAGAAACTTGAAAAGATCCATGCCGAGGTGGATGGAGAAGAAGAAGACTAATAACCAGCAGTTGACTGAAGCCAGGGATTTGTTTGATACATTGACTTTTTTTCTTTTAAAGTAAAATAAAAATGGGAAACTACTATGCAAAACGCTCTGTATATATTGATCATAATGTAGTCAATACCCTTTTAATAAGTGTGGTGATGAGGACGATTGAAAACAGAACGAGTAGTGACCCCTGTGTAAAAAGAATGGCTGAAGTTTGTAAACTGGAAGACATTTTGGATATCGTTCGTTCTGGCAGTACTATTCCGGGTCATTGGGAAACGATTGTAAACGAAACATTTAAAGTGGTCCTGGAATCTTCATTTTCTGAAACATTCTGTAACATTACCTCAGAAATGAAACAAACATCAAAAGTGTATAATGTGCTCTCATTGTATGCTCTGTTTGTAGATGTAATGCATATTTGTGTCAAAAACAGCATACACATGAATATTTTGACTGAAGTGAAACAACTCCATCAGGATATCTCCAGTAATATGGGGAATTCTAAGCTGGAGACGGTCCTGGGGATGCTACAATCAGTATAACTATTGATTGTGTGTGTGAAAAAAATGTAAATAGGACAACACTTTTGTGTTTAAAAGCTGACCACTACCATGAAGTACTCTGTTTGAGTAGATTTCGTTAGGATTCTGACTCTTATTGGCAGTTTGTGATTTTGAGGCTATTTCAGTGAAACAAGGCTGTTTTGAACATTTGACAAATGTATGCTTAATTCTCTCAAAAGTTTACCGAAAGATACACGTTTCTTTTTAAAAGCTGACCACTACCATGAAAGTACTCTGTGTCAGTAGATTTCATCAAGCATCTGACTCTTAATGGCAGTTTGTCTTTTTGAGGCTATTTCAGTGAAACAAGGCTGTTTGAACATTTGACAGATTTATGCTTAATTCTCTCAAAAAGTTACCGAAAGACACACTTTTGTGTTTAAAAGCTGACCACTACCATGAAAGTACTCTGTGTCAGTAGATGTCGTCAAGCATCTGACTCTTAATGGCAGTTTGTGATGTTGAGGTTATTTCAGTGAAACAAGGCTGTTTTGAACATTTGACAAAATGTATGCTTAATTCTCTCAAAAAGTTACCGAAAGATACACTTTTCTTTTTAAAAGCTGACCACTACCATGAAAGTACTCTGTGTCAGTAGATTTCGTCAAGCATCTGACTCTTAATGGCAGTTTGTGATTTTGAGGCTATTTCAGTGAAACAAGGCTGTTTTGAACATTTGACATATTTATGCTTAAATTCTCTGAGAAAGTTACTGAAATATACACTTTTGTGTATAAAAGCTGAAAAGTAGATAATGAAGTACTTTGTGTCAGTAGATTTCGTTAAGAATCTGACTCTTAATGGCGGTTTGTGATTTTGAGAGATTTCGTTAAGAATCTGACTCTTAATGGCGGTTTGTGATTTTGAGAGATTTCGTTAAGAATCTGACTCTTAAGGCGAGACACCGCAGGCAAAAACATCGTTTTTCAAGTACTGGTCAATTTTGATTCTATAACATGTTTTCTTTCAGGCTTTTGGAAGGAAAACGTACAAAATACACATTTAAGTGTTTATTTTACTATAGTTTGTCTATTTGCGTCTGTAGATTTCTCCTAAATTCACCAAAAGTTAGCATTCTAACGTAACATAAAGTACCGCGACCGCTGTGTGCACCATGTCAACAGAGATATTGTTGGAAAGCTCCGTCTCTCCTGCACAATCTCATCGGATCCAAATATGGTAATTTCCTTTGTATCAGCAACCAATCGTGAAAGCACAAAGGGGTCTTAAACCAAGAAACGAAATCTCATTGGCTGGTGTCAATTTCTGACGACGTGATTCGTTCAGATGCGTCACATGGTGTGCTAAAACACTTCCTGGTTAGCTTTCCGGTAGAAATTGAAATCTCAAAATGGCAAAAGAACGGCGAAAAAAACGTTCACAGAGAAGACGACAACAATTGTCACTTGCACGAAGCAAGGTTATACAAAAACCAAATGACCCCGAACATGAAATACCTTCACGGAGTGCGTTTGTCATCCAAAGAACAGGAGGGTTTAGCTAGCGCCTCACTGCAATCTTTAAAGGAATGGTCCACTCATTAGATAATTAATCAAAACTTCAGTATTTAGTGAAACATTATGTTTAAACCATACCCTGAAGAAATCAGCGATATTCCCCGGTAAATAATGATTTTATAGCTCTTTTTTATCAAAACCTGTATATTCCGTCTGGCCGCCGCCATTTTTGCCATTTTCAGTAATCACGTGATGGTCGTGACGTCATCCATGTGTTCACTTTGTCAACACATGGAAACATGGCGGGGTATTTGAGTTCGGACTCGTCAGCAGAGGAAGAAGTTTTGACCAATGTGAAGAGATTGGATGGGGGAATTCAGCCATACAGGTTCGAGCCAAGTAGTCAGAACCGTCAGGAATCCAGGGACAGTGACGATGACGATGAACAGCGCGGTGATCTTGCTGGAGACGATCCCTTTACTCGTGCAATTGATTTCGGGAGGCGAGTAGGAAGACCTGTACATGAGTGGTGTACTTGCGATCGGTGTGTAGCCATGGACAATCCTCTTATGAACATTTGTTGTCATGAGCTAGAAGAGCTTGAAAATAAACTGTTCACAGACGACTTGGATTGCATACGTTTACACACGGAATTCGACACTGTGGTGTTAGAAAAAGCTGTATTGAGAACAGCACTGGTTGCCATGAAGGATGTGAAAATACACACTAGCCGGTACTACGCTATATGGAAAGGCTACCAAAAACTGTCCTGGCCTGGACGATGAAGGACGTTAAAACGGGGCTAGCCGCTGCAATGGAAATGCGCTATAACATACCTTATTCTTACTCCGAGCACTACTTCTGCTCCTCCGTCGCTTCACACTTGCAGAGGGCGATTTCTCAACTGGCTGAACTGGTGTCCTGGTCGGTGATGACACCAGAAAGACCGATGGTACTGCATCTCCATTAAGTAATGGTTGTTCCATAAATCCCATGTTATGTTTTATCATACTCTCAGAGTAGTCGTCCGGAAATTTGAAATGTTCGCTGCATACATGAGCCTGTGAATCTTTCGGTTCGGGCCGGCCACATTTCGCTAGCCACTGCCTCCAAATGTACTTCTTACGCTCACCTTTTGGCAACAGATGTAACCGAGCATTCCGTGGATTGTTCCTATCAGAATTGTGGCAATATTTCGCGATACAGTGAGGCATATTTGAAGAGAGAAACTACAGTAAATAACATGGAGATCAACGTGTCTTCGAAAACCAAACGCATGGTTTACGTCACGTCCGGAAAATGGCGGCGCCCACAGTGTTGATGTTATTTCGGTATATAATCACTTTAAAATCACTGATAATGTCATCGGATTAAAAAATAAATAAAAATACTGGCAGAGACTGGTCTGTTTTATCGGATGATAATTATTTAAATATGAGTGTCATGAGCATACCATTCCTTTAAAGGTCGTTTTCTCAAAATGAGTTTTTCTCCTACTCTGAGTTCGAAATGTCAACTTCAGTAGCACATAGATACACCAAACCTTCCAGTTATATTCCTATCAATATTATGAATGCTTTTACAGAAGGGTTTGTTCATATATAATTCATAGCCTGAATTATACAACATTGTACACCTAAAAACATGGCGGAAATGGATATTTTAGGGCTGTTGACAGTATTTTCTGATTTATGGAGTGATAAAAAGATATATCCAATATCCCTTCTGTAAAAGCCTTAGATACTAGTATGACTACAAAATTAAACAATAATTTTGAATCTGGCTTTATCCAAAGTTCAGATTTCGATTCCTGAAATGTGTTAAAATATGTGCATATTTAATGAGATAATGGTTAATTTGCATATTTAAACATGATATTTCAGAAAACTTGTAATACAAAAGACAATTGCCTTACTGTATGTAATTAACTGGAGAAATTTAAAGCTGATACCTTTAAGTTAACAAAATTACCCTATTCACCTGGGGTGTCTCGCCTTAATGGCAGTTTGTGATTTTGAGGCTATTTCAGTGAAACAAGGCTGTTTTGAACATTTGACAGATTTATGCTTAATTCTCTGAGAAAGTTACTGAAAGATACACTTTTCTGTATAAAAGCTGAAAAGTAGATAATGAAATACTTTGTTTTAGTAGATTTAATTAGGATTTAGACTCTTAATGGCAGTTTGTGATTTTGAGGCTATTTCAGTGAAACAAGGCTGTTTTGATCATTTGACAGATTTATGCTTAATTCTCTGAGAAAGTTACTGAAAGATACACTTTTGTGTATAAAAGCTGAAAGGTAGATAATGAAGTACTTTGTTTTAGTAGATTTAATTAGGATTCTGACTCTTAATGGCAGTTTGTGATTTTGAGGCTATTTCAGTGAAACAAGGCTGTTTTGAACATTTGACAGATTTATGCTTAAATTCTCTGAGAAAGTTACTGAAAGATACACTTTTGTGTATAAAAGCTGAAAAAGTAGATAATGAAGTACTTTGTTTTAGTAGATTTCGTCAAGCATCTGACTCTTAATGGTCCTCTCTAAATTTGATTCAGGGTTTGTTTTAAATGATTTGTGCTTTGTGTGTACAGACACACAGAAAACACTGAAAACACAAAAACCATACTAGTGTTTTCTGTGTTTCTGCGTTTCTGTGGGTGTATAATACGCACGTTTCAATACACATTTATCCTACATCTTCCCTGTTATCATCCCCTTGTTATAATGAAGACAACAGTGCATGTGAAGGACTGTAATACACATGTATCAGACACGCTCCCCTTGCTATAATGAAGACAACAGTTTTTAAATGTAAAAAAAACACTTTTTATTTTTTCACACACAAAATCAATAGTTATACTGATTGTAGCATCCCCAGGACCGTCTCCAGCTTAGAATTCCACATATTACTGGAGATATCCTGATGGAGTTGTTTCACTTCAGTCAAAATATTCATGTGTATGCTGTTTTCGACACAAATATGCATTACATCTACAAACAGAGCATACAATGAAAGCACATGATACACTTTTGATGTTTGTTTCATTTCTGAGGTAATGTTACAGAATGTTTCGGGAAATGAAGATTCCAGGACCACTTTAAATGTTTCGTTTACAATTTTTTCCCAATGACCCGGAATAGTACTGTCAGAACGAACGATATCCAAAATGTCTTCCAGTTTACAAACTTCAGCCATTCTTTTTACACAGGAGTCACTACTCGTTCTGTTTTCAATCGTCCTCATCACCACACTTATTAAAAGGGTATTGACTACATTATGATCAATATATACAGAGCGTTTTGCATAGTCGTTTCCCATTTTTATTTTACTTTAAAAGAAAAAAAGTCAATGTATCGAACAAATCCCTGGCTTCAGTCAACTGCTGGTTATTAGTCTTCTTCTTCTCCATCCACCTCGGCATGGATCTTTTCAAGTCTCTCCTTGAGGCATCTGCAATTTTTGAGATTGTGAAGAAAAGCCTCCGAAGCGCCTTGGATCCTCCAATAATCCGTGAAAATGTCTTTATCAATAAGAGTCTGGTCGATCTCAGTAATGAAGTCGGTGAACCAGAGTCTTTTCATTAACGCGTTGTAATTGTTTCTGAAGAAAAAATCGGGCATGTCATTCAGAAAATCGCGTTGCCTCTGGCCGGGGTGACTGACTCGGTACCCGTTGCAGATTTCTTCTCTGTACTGATGTATCACCCTCTCCACAATATCAACCAACACCGATTTCACTGTGTCCATAAACAGAGACGTCTTGGCCCAAGGAACAAAATCATCAGCAGTAGTATTGCAAGATTCGGGTGTCCAAAATGGTGGTGATGATGGTAGTCCAGGAGTCTGTTCCAGGCTGCAAATCGTGGGGGGAGTCTTGGTTTTTCTCAGATCAATGGCTAGTTTTGTCACGGTCCAAACTGTGTTCCTGTTTGTTCCCCTGTGTGTGGAGAGGGTGTGTTTTCCCTTGCAGGCAGCAGCCTGATTGCTCTCACCTGGCCGTCCGACTCAGCTGTCCCTCATCATCTAATCAGGACACAGCTTATCTACTCCAGTCTCCCAGCAACTCACCGCCAGATTGTTTTCTACATCAGTGGTAGTACAGCCTCCTGGCTGCCCATTGAGTTATCCTGTCTGCGTGTAATTCCGTACCTTTTGTAACTAGTTTCTCTTGTGTTTCCAGTGCAATCCCTCGGCCATCGTCCACCAGAGCTTCCAGCCAACCTGCCTGTTTCTTCCTGCATCATACCTGCCTGCCTTGTAAATCAGTCCAGCCTCTCACTGCCTACCTCCACTCCGGACCTCCATATCACCAAACCTGCCTGAGTCTCTGAAGCAATAAACTATTTAAACATCTTCAGTCCTTGCCTGCGCCTGGGTCCTGTTTAAAACATAATCCTAACAAGTTTACAACAGTCGTCTTAGTGGGGTCCTTCGTTTTAGATGATTTGCTGAGTGGAGGGTGGGACTTATTGCGTTGAATGGGGGGAGTCATCTATGTAGAATTGAGAGTTTTAAAAAAAAGTTCTTTAAGCGTTGTAGCTCTGTCATCTATCTGAAATAATAAATTCAAAAAGTGCATTTAAAAGAAAATGTATTCAGATCAAGTATTTTGTTAGACTATTAAGTCCAAGATGGTTACATTTTACCCCCTAAACCATTTGTATTATATGTTTGTTTTTCTAATAAAGACAGAGTCACCTGAATTAATTTTGTCTCCATACCTTTTTATTTGTATTTGTTTACATTTCGTAACAATCTTTAAACATTTGTAGAGAACAAACACTGTGGTTAAAATGAGTGTCTTTATGACGTCTCTCACACCGTTGGTATTTTTCACAAAATTCATTTTTAAACACATCGTCTTGATACAGAGATTACACATTTTCGTAAGACAACTCCGACGCTCTTTTTACATAGGTAGAATGCTTTTCTTTGAGGGGTCCTTAGTTTTAAATGATCTGGTGAGGAGGGTGTGACTTGTTATGTTGAGTGGGAGGCGGAGTCCTCTGCAAAAGTGAGAGTATTTTTCACCAGTATAATGTCCATCGATCTCTGACTCTGTTTAAAAGGTTCTTTAAGCTTTTCCATCAATCATTTTCAGCCAAGCAGTCAGAGGCACCCGCAAGGATGTCTGAAAAACCCCCATGTAGAGTTGAAATACTCCAAAACAAAATCATCAGAGGGGTCCTTCCCCAGCGTCACCAAACGGCTTGCGTGGTAATACCATCGCCCCGATGGTCCGCTTTTAGTTTCCCAGACGGTGCTTGTCAGGACTCTTCTCACTTCTGGCAGCGGGGGAATATCTTCTTCTTCTTCCTCCACATTGAGGGGCAGCGGTAAAAACCCTTCTTTGATCTCGCATGCTGTCTGTGTTTCTTTGCCTTTCTTTGCAAATACCTTGTACACCGCTGGTTCCACTATGGTTTCTAGATGCACTACTTCTTCCGATACAGTGGTTGCGTGGAGATCTCTGGAAGACACCAGAGTTAACACAGCCCAATCTGTTGTGGTCAGTGTCACTTTAACACTACGGGGTCCATACGTTTCTCCATTCTTCAGATTGTAGAAATGCAGTTAATTCGCCATATAGTTGAATACATACCCCCAAACATCGCCATTTTTCAGAGTCCATTCTTCATGGAGTTCTTCGGCTGGAGGCGTCTGAACCCGGCACAGATACTGCATTAGTTTCTTGATTGGTGCTCCGGACGGATGGCGGTAAGTTCTCACAGGCGTCTCGCTGATTAAACCCATATCGAGGCGTCTCTTGGCCATTTTTCTTTTTTTTGAAAGGTGACTTGGCGAGTGAAAATGACTGGCTTGTTATTTAGTTTGAGCGTATTTCTTTTTTCATCTATTTCCACCCCCTTACTTTTAAATGATCTGGTGAGGAGGGCAGGACTTGTTATGTTGAGTGGGAGGCGGAGTCATGCTGAGTGGAGGGTGGGATGATGAGGAGGAGGAGGAGGAGGAGGAGGAGGAGGAGGATTAAGACGCATTTTCTAAGATTCCTAGTTCAAGAGATTTAAGAATGATTGACAGCATACCCTTTGACAGATCACCCCTTAAAAGAAAGAAAAAGACCCCTCCCAAAGTCCCAATAAGGACGAGTTCGATTCCTTCGGACAAAGATTTAGATTGAGCGTATTTCCTCACAGAGCCCCTCCTCCATCACACATGAACGCGCGCACATGACCAAAAGAGGGCACGAGATCTTCGGCTGTATGCGTCTGAACCCCGCACAGATGCTGCATTCGTTTCTTGACTGGCGCTCCGGACGGATGGCGGTAAGTTGTCACAGGCTGATTAAACCTGATTAGACTGTCTTTTGATTTAGTTTGAGCATATTTCTATCTTCATCTAATTCCACCCCCACTATCTGCTGGCGCCATAGCCAAAAGGAAGGGGTGGAGAAAAGGGGGACAGGCCTGGGCTGGGAGGGGGCGGGTAGACAGTCTCACGCATAACTTCAAAGAGACACCTAGATTAATATCAAAGGCTTATAACACACCAGTGTGAAATCACACCTGCCTGTTATAACACCTCACATCAAAGGGCAAACATCAAAGGCTAATTATTCAACTCTCAGGGGCAGGGGCCAGATAACATAACTATAATAGGTTACATACGTAACCCCAGGGCTCAGAGTAACATGAAGTGAGATGTCTCACTATGGGATGCGCTTCATCGCAGAGCAAACAGAAGCATCAATCTCATTACGCCAATCCTGATTGGCTGGTGATCTTGACGTCAACGTCAGGGGAAATCACCCCCTATAAGTAGCCTGCGCCACGACGCATGCGTCATTCAAAATAAGCACCTCTTCTCGCTTCACCATAGCAAGGAGGGCCGTCTGGTGAGACATCTCACTTCATGTTACTCTGAGGCCTGGGGTTACGTAAGTAACATATAGTTCTCATTCATAACACTCCGTTCGATGTCTCACTATGGGATATTGTAGCTCCCGTATTGCCAGACGACCTTATCTCGAAGATCACCGATCAACCAGAATTTAACAGGTGGAGTCCCGACTCAACAAGGTGCCCAGCACTGCTCGGGCCACGCTTGGAGCGGAGACGTCCAGCCTGTAAAAGCGGACAAAAGTGAGCGGCGAAGACCAGCTTGCCGCTGCACAGATATCCTGGATGGAAACAGTCTTGAACAAAGCCCAGGATGTAGCCAGGCCCAGAGTCGAGTGAGCCCGCAGACCCGAAGGTGCTTGCAGATTCTGACTCGTATAGGCCAAAGCAATCGCCTCCACGATCCAGTGGGATAGTCGTTGCTTAGTAACAGGTTTACCCTTGTGAGGTTTAGCCCAGGACACGAAGAGTTGGTGATTAAGACGAAGCTCTTTTGATCTGTCCATATGTGTGTGCAAAGCCCGGACTGGACACAATAGATCCTGCTGCTGCTCCCTGGAGGAAACCAGCTGCGGAGGAAATGCCTCAATGTCAATCGGGGTACACGAACCAACCACCTTTGGTGTAAAGGCAGGGTTGGGTTTCAACAACACTCGTGTTTGCCCTGGGGCGAACTGAGTGCATGAGGGATGTACAGATAGTGCATGGATATCACTGACCCGTTTAGCGGATGCCAGGGCCAGTAACAGCACTGTCTCGAGTGACAGATGTTTCATGTCAGCTCCTTCCAGGGGTTCAAATGGGGTCATTTTGAGCCCATTTAAAACCACTGCCAGGTCCCATAAGGGCACCAGCGACCTGGAGACAGGGAGGAGCCTGCGAGTTCCCTTCATAAAACGGCAAACCAAAGGATGTTTGCTAGCCGTCTTACCCTCAAAGCCCACATGGCATGCAGCAATAGCAGCCAGGTACACCTTGATCGTGGACAAAGCTCTGTGTTTATCGATCAAGTCCTGTAGGAATGATAAAATCACCCCGACAGGACATTGAAAAGAGATTTGCCCTTCTTGAAGGCACCACTCCTCAAACACCCTCCACTTACAGTCGTAAAGAGACCTGGTGGAGGAACCTCTCGCACTCTGAATAGTATTTATCACCTTCTGAGGGAGTCCCACTGTATTCAGATTGTACCACTCACGGGTCAGGCCCATAGTGTCCCGTGCTCTGGGCGTGGGTGAAGGATCGCCCTCCCCGCCTGAGACAATCTGTGTGGGGGCTGCCACGGCTGCCCGCACAACAGCTGATATATATGATATATATCCCCGCCAGCCCGTATATTGCGGGCTAGGGTGGAAACATCAGAGTAAGTGTGTGGCGAGGCTCTTTCACTCCGGAGTTAAGGGGAACAGAACCAGGGGTGGGAATGTGTACAGAGGACCCGGAGGTCAATCGTGTACGAGTGCGTCCCCGCCTAACGGTGCGTTTAAATCGTGCATTAAAAAGAACAGCTGTCATTGAGCATTTTCTCCCCTTGCGAACAGACTTAACGTGGCTCCGCCGTAACGCACCCACAGCGGACTCTCGATCCTTGGATGAGGAGTCCAGTCTGCATAGAGTGGTGCACCCTTTGACAGTAATTCTGTCCCTAGGTGCATAACACCCGGTACTTGTGTCGTTCTCAGAGAGAGGAGACGTCTGCCGCTCCAAGGGATCAGTTTGTGTACCAGTGTGTGTGACTGGAGACAACGCAATCTCCCCTGGCGGTTCATACACGATATCGTGTTGTCTATCCTCACGGGGACATGAAGTCCTCTGAGAGAAGGCAGGAAGCATTTTTGGGTGGGGAACACCGCTAAAAGCTCCGGGTAATTTATGCGTGCCCGCTGGAAGTCTCTGTTCTAGAGACCTCTCACCGGGCGACCTTCGTAAGTCCCCTGTCAGCCCGTCTGACCTGCGTCCGTGGTGACCACCTTCCGTGAAAGGACTGCACCCGTAGGCGCGTCCCGCACTGGAAAAGTCGGGTGTAGTGCCACTACGCATTTCATAATCACCAAAACTCTCCATAAGCCGTGGCGTTCGGGGTTTAGTTTTATTATGAGGCCCATGTTGAGCGGGTGCTTTACGAGGACATTTTCCTCCGTAATCTGACTCCCCTCGGTGGGCTTTATAGATAAAACCCTTCTTTCTAGGAGAGAGAGAACCTTTCTCTCAGAATGTGGGTTGACTCTCTCTGGGTTTGTGAAAACAGATAAATTATAACTGTTTTGAGAAGCCCAGGCAGACATCGTGAGTATCTCCTGCTGTATGCTCCTTAGAGCCAGCTGGGATGTCACTCTTATGGCTCCGACCGGCACTGCGCATGTGCGTGACGGAGGTGCCTTTACAGCTCCAGCCGGTACTGCGCATGTGTGTGCCGGTGGTGCCCTCACGGCTCCAGTCGGCACTGCGCCTGCGCGTGCCGGTGGTGCCCTTAAAGCCCCGGCCGGCACTGCGCATGTGTGTGGCGGTGGCTTCACGGACCCGTCAATAATCCGTCCTTTGAGAGATGCCGTAGCTGCTCTTGAAAGGGGAAGGATTGACGGACCGTTCTTTACAGCTCTAGCCGGCACTGCGTACGCACGTGGCGGTAGTGCCCTTAAAGCCCCAACCGGCACTGCGCATGCGCGTGGCGGTGGTGCCTTCACAGACCCGTTTATTATTCGCCCTTTGAGAGAGGCCCGTAGCTGCTCTCAGAAGGGGATTTATGGTTAACGGACTGTTTATTGTCTTTCTTTTCATTTTTTTGAGCTGCGCCCTTGGCCGGAGCCTGGATGCGTCAGCGGAAAATGGTTTATTCAGACAATAACGATGTGACATGTGTCTTGTGCGGACTTGAGGATGGCGTTGAGGCATCTCTCGAGGCGGCGGGGACACATTTAGAGCCGGGGAAGGAACTTCCAGCTCCGTCACGGAGGGGAGAAGGAGGGACTGTCAGGCCGCTCGCTTCTTCTTCCTCGCCTGCTGGCCGAAATTCTGGGTTGGCTGTGCCTGGGCTACAGCCGGAACTGGAGATTTTCTAGACGAACTCGCCCTCGTCTCCTGCCTGGGCTGGGGACTCGGGGCGGGCTGCGCCCTCTGCTGTCCTGGTACTTTGAACCCAGCAGAGCGCGGTGCAGCGTGGGCGAAGGGCCGCCGTTGCAAAGGCCGCGGCTGGACCCTTCGAGGGAGACAAAGGTGGAGGGCCTCGTCTTCCTTCTTTTTCGACTCGCACTTCCTCTGCATGGTAGTGAGGGAAAAAACACAAGTTAGCGACTGGTGTGTTGCTAACTTGAAGTCAAAACCTTACCTTACTCCAGAGGAAGAACGGCGAGGTTGACTGTAATACTCCTCTGTGAGAGAATAGGGTAGCCGGCTAACGCCCGTCGACCGAAAATTAGCTTTGGGTTCAGTCTGTGGACTGTTAAGCTAGCCCGGCTACCGTTCGAGATGTGCTCTGAAGCGAGAAGAGGTGTTTGAATGACGCATGCGTCGTGGCGCAGGCTACTTATAGGGGGTGATTTCCCCTGACGTTGACGTCAAGATCACCAGCCAATCAGGATTGGCGTAATGAGATTGATGCTTCTGTTTGCTCCGCGATGAGGCGCATCCCATAGTGAGACATCAAACGTTATGAATGAGAACTTCAAAGAGTCTGCCTTAATCAACACATCAAATAATTAGACAACAAAAGGCACTACACAGGGGGGCTTTTCACACCTACCTGTTATAACACACATCAAAGGACTAGACTACAAAGGGGTGTGAGGGGACAGGGGCAAGACAACATAACTTCAAAGAGACTGCCCTAATCAACACATCAAAGAATTAGACAACAAAGGCACTACACAGGGGGGCTTTTCACACCTACCTGTGGTAACACCCATCAAAGGATCTCGAACAAAGGGAGGCGGGACTTAGCTCATTTGCATAAGTAGGGAGAGGTGTGATCTGTCACACCACCTGTCACTTTTTTGACGAAAGCGGCATCATTACTACTACTAAGGACTTTGAGCGGTTAGTCAAAACCTTCATCACCTCCTCCCTCCCTGACTCTCTGGACCCCCTGCAGTTTGCCTGCAGAGCAAACGGGTCCACAGACGATGCCATAGCCCTCACCATCCACACTGCCCTCTCACACATGGACCAGAGGAACACATATGTGAGAATGCTGTTAATTGACTGCAGTTCAGCCTTCAATACCATTGTGCCCTCCAAGCTGGTCATCAAGCTCAGAGACCTCGGGCTCAACAGCGCCCTCTGTGACTGGATCCTGAACTTCCTGACGGGCAGACCCCAGGCAGTGCGGGTGGGAAACATCCCATCCTCCACCCTGATCCTCCACATCGGAACCCCTCAAGGCTCCGTGCTCAGCCCTCTCCTCTACTCCCTGTTCACTCACGACTGCGTGGCCATACACAGCTCCAACACCATCGTGCAGTTTGCTGACGACACCACCATCATCGGCCAGATCACAGACGGTGACGAGACGGCGTACAGAGAGGAGGTCGAAAACCTGACATCTTGGTGCCAGGATAACAACCGCCAGCAAAACCAAGGAGCTTATTGTGGATTACAGGAAGCAGCAGAGAGAGGGACACACCCCATCACCATCAATGGGACTATGGTGGAGAGAGTCAGCAGCTTCAGGTTCCTCGGTGTCCACATCACGGAGGACCTGAAATGGACTCTTCACACTACCACCATCACCAAAAAAAGTCGACAGCGGCTCTTCTTCCTCCGCAGGCTGAGGACGTTCAACATGGACTCCAGGATACTCTGCAACTTCTACAGGTGCACCATAGAGAGTATCCTGACTGGCTGCATCACGGCCTGGTACGGCAGCTGCACCGCCCTCAATCGTAAGGCTTTACAGAGGGTGGTGAAAACTGCACAGAACATCACCAGGACGGAGCTGCCATCCATGGAGGACATTTACTCCCAGCGCCTCAGGAAGAAATCCCTCCGGATTATAAAAGACCCCCATCACCCCAGCCACAAACTGTTCTGTCTGCTGCCGTAGCATCCGGACTAAAACCACCAGACTCAGGGACTGTTTCATCCCACAGGCAATAAGACTGTTAAACACCTGGGGCCTCATTTATAAAGGGATATACGCTCAAAAAATGGCGTACGCCAGTTTCTACGCAATGTTTGCGATTTATAAAATACTAACTTGACGGAAAAATGTGCGGTCCTCCACGCAAACTCTAACCCATGCGTACGCACTAAGCACAAAAACGGGAGAGACGAGAAAATGCGACACCGTTGGCAGAATGAATGGGCGTTTCTTTTACTATTTATAGGCAAATACGGGCGTTACGTGAAGCCCGCAAAAGCTGCATCGCATTTCGAGTCGGTTGTGATTTAGAAAGGGAAACCGGCGTAGGAAGTGCCGTACGCACTTTCCTCGCCGGTGCGCAATGTTTGGTGAATCAGAAAATGTCGGAACATTTCTGTACCTATGTTTTGGTCCACGCAAACTCTAACCCATGCGTACGCACTAAGCACAAAAACGGGAGAGACGAGAAACTGCGACACCATTGGCAGAAGGAAGAATGGAGAGAAATATGTGGAAATAATACCATAAACAAAATGTTACCTCTCATTTATGAAGAATTCATTTTCAAACATTGATTAAAGCCAATCTTAAAATGATTAAACAAACGCCTGTTTGAGACTCCTCAGTGCACACAAAAACATAACTTGGAGAAAGAAAGAAATACGGATATGTTATTTAAAACTACCTCGAATATGTTGTGTTAATCTTATGAAATGTTTTCTCATAAATGATGCGGTTTTGCATTTCTATAGGTTGTACGAGCATGGTTTTATATACTACCATGTTTAATCATGTTTTATGCCGTTTGCTAAGACTTGATAAGTCGCTCATAAAACACAGGAGGTATGGAAACTAAGAACACCGTATGTGGTCAATTGTACAGCTAATATAACACAACACATTAGTTGTATTTCCTTTAACTGGTGGATATAGAGTTGCTGCAGTGGAGACGCTGCGCACAGCTGATCGACAGCTGGGACACAAATCACCAAATACGGCCTAGGTTTTTTGAAAAACGCATTTAGTTGACCGTTTTATACTGTCATTAACTCCTTACTCAGCCAGTAGGGGTCGCAAGTGATCAACATTGCAAAAGCTCAAAACAAGCCTAACAAAGTCGGTTGACAGCTACAATTCGGCCCTTGTCTTGGGAAAATGATATCCTACGAAAATTGTTGCGTTTGCAGATTCATTTCATAATTGTATGTTTTGATTCACAAAAATTAGGAATGATTCCCATTTTCGGTATCTTTGTCGCAATATTGACTCTAAGGGGACTGGGATGGGAGATGGTGGCGATCTGCACTCCATTGAGCGTAGGTACATACTGTTATGCTGTGTTCGTTAATCTCGCGTCCAGGAGAGAAGCTTTAAATGGAGTCTCTGAGAAGGTTCAAACGGTTACTTTAATTAAAGATATGGCGCGGTAATGTTACAAACAGGATATTGTTCAGTCAGGAGAGAAAGGCTGCAGCTTCCTCTCCCTGTGGTGGCCGTGCAGAAGAGAGCTCACACGTATTCGTCCTTCCCGCTTGCTGGCGGTTTGCTCCTCCTCTCTAGGGGCTGTGACGTAGGAGACTTCCCCCTCGTTCTTCTGTGTCTGATATTGCGTTAAACGGAGGATTTCAACATTTTACATGCATTGTATAACTAGACACGCCTCTTCTCCTCCTAATCTCTTTCATGACTTTTCATCTAAATACATTTCAAACGCTGAAATCAACACTCTAAAAAATACAGGAAATACTTCACAGCATTTTGGTTTCCAGTAGTTACGGATGTTGTCACATGCTACCCACATCTGTAAACAATAACGTATTCAAATAAACTGTACCTTCATTTAATATTCAACAATAATAATATCTCGACGTCTATAGTTGTAGTGTTGAAATCAGTAGGTTTCGGTCTGCAACACTCCGAGTCATATCGCTACTAAATTCACCTCTATAGTAAATGGTATATTAGCCACATGCTAAATGCTAACCGGAGATGAAGGATTTTCAGAATAAAAGCTTAACAACTGGTTGTGCACAAGAACTTCTGGTTTTTCAGTATAAAACAGCATTTAAACTGACGGTATGTTTAAGGTACTTTATGCCATTAAAAACATTGATTTTAATTTCTAACAATACATACCTAATATAGTAACAGAGCGAAACATGGAACAAATGTACTTTTCTGTCACTGCATGATTCCCTAGTTAAACTGAGGATTTATTTTTATATTATTATTATTATTATTATTATAGAGACTAATGGTGCTAGATGAAGTTAAATCCCTCACACCCTTGAGTTTCGGGAATGAGACAAAAGCTGGAGAAGTTCCCAAAAGGTATAGGGGTCACAGTGGAGTGCCAGGTCAATAAAGGGGGCAATATCAGTATGTGCACAGCAATATCTGAGAATAGTGCGAGTACACATGTCCCCAATATTGCACCAAACATCACCCGGAGACCCCTTACTTTCTTGAACACCATTTACTGATCTACTGAGATCTCGTCCAAAATGAGACGTTTGGTATGGCATGACTTTCTAAATGTTGTAATTGTGTAAAATATGTGTTCGATAAGATGTATTTAAATGTTCCAGAGAGAAAACTATTATTGGGCAAAAGTGCTAAAAACAGCTGCATTTACCTGGCCAAACTTACATAGAAAAAAAATGCAAACAATTTAAGAAAAATGTGCTGACAAAGAAAAGCTGTTGCCGGACAGATTGGGAATCTTTAATTTGGCCCCCAGCATCACTACGGCTTAGGCTATACAATGTCAGGTCTTTTGTTTACTTGGGCAAAAGACAATGAAAGTATCTATAGACGGATACAAATGTACAACTCTGGGATATCGTAAACCTTTCATTTATTAAAGTATTTAGGATGAAATAGGACAAGACATAAATCAAAGGAACTTGTCCGGCCATACTGACGGAATGAATGAATTAGCTGCCGATTGGTATTGATCTTTTTGTTTGAATAAGTAAAAGGTAAATAAGGTTTTGTTTTTTTAAGTATGTGTAGTGGTAGTTGTGTGGTTGAGAATGGTCAAATGACAAATGCATTAATTTAATAATATAATTTTTTTGTTTATATTCGATCCTGTGTTCTGTGCATTTTAACATTATTTAAGTGGAGGGCTTCAAATAAGGTGTTGTTGCCTCTTCCTGCACTGTATATTATTTGATATCTGTTATTTTTGTGTATTGTAACTACTAACATTTTCCTCAGAGATCAGGCAGTTTGGTTATACTACATTATATGATCCAGATAATTTAATGAGTGTCCCTAACTGTGATTCTGTATGTTTCTCTAGTGTTTAATGAAATGCAATTAAAGTGTATTTGCATTCTTAATGTATCAGGAACACTGGGTTCAGGTAGATGTCCCACACTCATCTCTAGGCCCTGAACTCCAAAGTAGGCCCATCACCTAAAGTAGGTCAACTCCTACCCCAGAGCCAATCAACTCAGGGGTATTTAAGGCACATGTGGCATCATGGCAGCCTTTGGTTCGTTTGCTGCCTGCCTGTTGCCACATGGCCACCTTAAGGGTATGTAAATTGTCAGATACAGGGTGTCATGTTTGATCAGCAACTTAATCCTGCCCCTGCGAAATGAACCATTGTAGACCATGGTAGAACATGGTTCATTTAACCATGGTATAACCATGGTTGACCATGGTTGGTATATGGCACCACAGTCAACCATGGTAGAGCACTGATATAAACCATGGTCTACCATGGTCACAATAAACCATGGTCTACCATGGACATAAACCATGGTCTACCATGGTCTAACCATGGTCTAACCATGGTCCAACAGTCCTGATGGAGAGAGGTGTTGGTCCTGATGGAGAGAGGTTCTGGTCCTGATAGAGAGAGGTGTTGGTCCTGATGGAGAGAGGTTCTGGTCCTGATGGAGAGAGGTTCTGGTCCTGATGGAGAGAGGTGTTGGTCCTGATGGAGAGAGGTTCTGGTCCTGATGGAGAGAGTCCCTGTACAATAAGATTCGAGCATTTTGTAATTCAGTGAGGAAATTCAAGACCAGTAAATATTGATTGATTAAACAACACTCATTTCATTTCATTTCAAACCTTTATTTAGACAGATAGGTCCCTTGAGATCATGGGTCTCTTTTACAAGGGAGACCTGCATCAATTTAGTTCCACATGAAACATACAAATAACATAAAAACAAACAATAGAGGACATCATATTTACATATTCACCAACACTTACAAACACCCATAGTGTCAGAAAGCATCTCGTGCAGACGTGCCTTAAAAACATTCAGAGAAATAAAATTGCTCAATTTTTATTTGGACGGTAGGCTGTTCCAAGCAAGTGGAGCTGCGCACATAAAAGCCGTCTTACCTAAGACAGTCCTCACTCTTGACACATCTAACAAGACCACATCCTGCGATCTCAGACAATAGCTGCCCGCAACTTTCTGCTTAAAATAAAATGTTAGTGTTTTCTTCAAACTCAGACTCTCTGCTGCGGCTGTACCTCAAAGACAAAACAATTGTCCGATGATCTTTGTTGAACAAGGTCTGATTGTCCTGTACATGTACAATCAGGGTTGGGTTGTAACGGAATACATGTAACGGCATTACGTAATCAGAATACAAAAATCAAGTAACTTTATTCAGCTCGCGTTACATTTGAATAACGAGTAATAAATACATTTTGGATTACTTATTGGAATTATTGGTGGAAAGATTTCCTCTCAACATTTAATATTCAAGTAGGTACAGCCGAATCATCACAGCCCACAAAACCTATTACCGCCACAAATGGACCAAAAAAGCGTTTGAAAAAAAATCGCGAGTCCGCTCGCTGAGTGAAACAATAACAACGAAACATGGAGGAACAAAAGTCTGCGTTACATGTAACTGTAACTGTATTCGGATTACTTTCAGAGCCATGTAATCAGTAATTAGTAACTGATTACATTTACAAAGTAACCCTCCCAACCCTGTGTACAATGTGGGGTATTTTTAAATACTTTACTAAACCACATTCAATATTATGTTAGACACAAGTTAGTTATTACTCACATATCAAAGTCTTTTCATCTGCAAGATGGAATAATAGTTGGGTGCTGCCTGGAGAGACTGATGAGAGGGACACAGGCTGGCTTCAGCAGCTTTCCACACAAAGCCATCACATATTCTCTTCCATAGTCCTGACTGTCCACTGGTGCTCTGTCAAAAGAGTGAACTTCACAGCTGTCATGTTAACCCTTTGTTACACAACATACAACCAACATGTGTCAAAAGTGACCGAAATTAGTTTTAATTGTAAATATCTTTGCAATAAATTACTTGAACAATTCAGGATTCCAGGTATTCCTCAATTAACATGTTTTGGATCAACACCAATTCTAATTTTTATTTTTCCCTTTCTTACTTTTTGAATACAAATCATGTTTGTATCACTACACTTCTAAGGCAGAACATGGGTCAAACATTACCCGTATTCTTTTGCAATGTTATTTCATGCACGAGTGTTTCTTTACTATACATTTTCAAAAATAATTAATTTTAGCAGTGCATTGGACCAAGCATGTATGATGTAGTAATACAAAAAGTATTTTAGTTCAGTGTGACATTAGCTAGTCATGTTAGCGTGTAATATATATAGCAGAGCTAACTAGCAAGTTAGCCGAACGTTAGCGGTTAACTGTTTATGCTATGCTAGCTGTTGGCTACTGAACATTAACAAACTAGATTCCGCTCTAAGAAAGCTGTGAAACTTTACATTAAACTTGGCGACAACACTGTGATACCCCACTGCATGTTTATGTGTAATTCTCCCGTGTTGGAGACGAGAGGGTGGGGGGGCAGCACTGCAATAAACTGTAAGCTAACGTTAGCAGCCGCATGTTAAGCCAGGTTTCCCGGGCGCAACATCTTGCAAGAAACAGCATCTCAGGGCTTCTTAACATTTAACAACCTCTTAATGATGCATACCAACTCAACGGGAAGAAACTCAGCTAACTAGAAGAAGAAACGTAACCTTAAATAAAAAATAAAACATTCACAAACTAAGTAAGGATTATCTAAATACATGTTTAACTCCATTACAGTTGCAGGACTCACCAGATCTCAAGTCTTCTGTTCTTTGTTGACGTCCCGATGCTCATATTTAATGTGTAGATGTAAAACGATCCCGATATTAATCCATAAACTCCTGTAGCAGACATACAGACAGCTATAATAGCTCCAGCAGGAGGAGACCCGCTCAAACTGACTTGGATGTTTCAAATGTGAACGACAGACGCGGACAGTTCTCATTGGCAGGTTTCTTCGATGACGTTTATATTAACCAATCAGGAGTGTTGTGGACTCATTCCAAACATGATTTATGTAAAAATGTTTTACTTACATTTTACGTTTTTTTATTTTACAGTTTTATGTTTACCTTAAAATTACGAAGAACATCTTAAAGTCTTATAATAGTAATACACTTTTATATTACGAGTTACATATTTAATTACAGATAAAAACATTTTATTTTACGTACATCTGCATGTATTTTCTGAAAGTGCAAAAACACTGTAAATATTATATAGTACATTTACTGTAAAAAAAATAAATAAACGTTATTTTTTGTTATTGTCCAAATACTTAAAATAATGTTTTGGTTGTTAATTTATAGTTAGTCATTTTACAGGATTTTGCAAGTTATTTAAAAAAACATGATAATTACTATAAAAATGTACAGTTATTTCCTGTAAAATTACGATCTTTTTTTACAGTGCAGATACCGAACCTGCATGGTCATTCTGTGTTTAAACCTTCAACCAGTCCTGGACAGACAGTCAATATGTGATACTTTACAACCTGGTCAGACAATCAATAATTATGTGATACTTCATCATTAGTCCTGGACAGACAATTAATGTGATAATTTTTGTTTATCATTTATGTGATAATTCAATTATGATATGATGTGTTAGTGTTGTCAATAAGTACCGGTAATGTGATAATAAGTATGTCATTCAAAATGTGATAGCTTACAGTATTATGCCTGCTCAGAATCTATTAATCAAAATGTCACTTTAATCATGTTAATGTGTAAACTATTCAATTTCACCCCAGTTTCCAGTTTCTGATGTCTTGAATTAAGACTTTTGCTTCATAATCAATGATAATAGGTGCCATTCCTGAGTTGGATGACATTCCTGACATTAATTTGAACTCTGCATAGTTTAATATCTCTACATAAAGTTAAACTGACTTACTAAATGAACTAAGTTGAGAATCTGATCACAATTTGAAGTCTATTTTATTAATGTGACTAGTTTATGAATGTGACATGAATTGCTCATCAAATGCTCATTAAACAGTTGGTGAAAATGTAAAGACTATTTTATATACATTCATCAGGTGACGGTGCCTGCATGAGCCCCATTAGAATGATTGTCGACCATGGTTTCTGTAGACCAGGGATCACCAACTACATTTGTCCAAGGGCTAAAATGTATCCAATAGACACTATCGCGGGCCAGCGATTTTTATATAGTCCACAATGCTAGTGGAGCACGCTCAGGTACTGCGGACCGCATAAAGCTTAGCAGACTCTTCACGCTAACGAAGGATCACTTTTAGGCAGGGTTGGGAGGGTTACTTTGTAAATGTAATCAGTTACTGAATACATGCTCTGAAAGTAATCAGAACAGTTACATGTCTCTAACGTATTCAGATTACTTTTGGAATACTTTCTTTTTCCATAACAGATGGGTATGTTTTGGTGAACAGGAGACACGTATACGTTACTGTTTTAATGGCTTATCAATAACTCAAACACAACATCTTGGTGTCATTCTGACAGCTCTCTCATCTGCACCCCACATAAAAAACATCACCCGGACTGCATTCTTTGTACTGTCTTAAAACCTTTCCTTGGAATATGTTATGAATTGTAAGGTGTCCTTGGGTGCTTTGAAAGGTGCCCCTAAATAGAATGAATTATCATTATTTATTATTATTATCTGAAACGATGTAATAACTTTTAAAACTGTTTCCAGTCACTTGCCCCATGCATTCAGCAGCAGCAGGCCATTCACTTTGATTTGATCCCGTTATGAAATGTCATCATTTCGACAATAAATAAATGCTACATAAACGTTATCTTGCACATTTTATCTAACCATCTCCGTTTCTAATTTTCAATATATTTTAAAAGAGATCTCTCTCATCTGCGTGCGGGGGCGGGGCCTCACAGACACGCTGCATCTCGCTCACAGACATGCTGCAGCGCTGTGCAGTGTGCACACAGTTCTGCCGGTAATGAATATTACTTTTTGTGAGGAAACTTTTCCACCAATAATTCGAATAAGTATTCCAAAATGTATTCACTTCAGGTTTACGAAACTAACTGTAATCAGATTGCTCGTTTTTCAAATAAAACGCCAGCTGAATACAGTTAGCCTACTTGATTGTTGTATTCTGATTACGTAACGCCGTTACATATATTCCGTTACAACCCAACCCTGCTTCTAGGCTACTGTCCCGCAGCTCCTGCCTCTCTGTTGGACTCTGTCGCAGCGGGGCTACTTCTGTGGAGCGCACAAAGCAGACTCTCAACGAAGGATCACTTCTTCTTCAAGGCAGGGAAGGTTTCGCAGTACGCAGTCTACTGTTCCGCAGCTGCTGCCTCTCTGTTGGACTCCGGTACTGCACCTTACTCACGAGACGTTGTTAAAAGAAAAAATGGGTGGGGGGCGAACGCAGTAACCACTCCGCCAACGCCACAGTCACCCCCGTCGTGCGGGCCAGATGAGAATGTCTGGCGGGCCGGATGTGGCCCGCGGGCCACCAGTTGGTGGTCACTGCTGTAGACCATGGTTTCTTGAGACCATGGTTCAAATATTCAAATGGCTGACCATGGTTTCTGGAGATGACATTGTGACCATGGTAGGCTGACCATGGTTGACCATGGTTTCCGGAGTTGACATTGTGACCATGGTAGGCTGACCATGGTTGACCATGGTTTCTGGAGATGACATTGTGACCATGCTTGACCATGGTTTCCGGAGTTGACATTGTGACCATGGTAGGCTGACCATGGTAGACCATGGTTTCTTCCCCATGGTACTGTGACCATCATGGTATTACCATGGTTGGCAATGGAATACCATGGTGACCATGGTCAACCATGGTTACGTTTCGCAGGGGTAATGTACATCTTATATTAGCACTGAATTACATTCATTTGTATTAGCCTACTGTCAGCTTGTATCCTGGTCCACCTGGTGTTCCTTTGGCTAGTGATGGCGAGATGAAGCCTTATGAAGCTTTCCAGCGAATTGGTTCGCAAAAGGGTTCATCTCATGAGGCTTGATTTTAACCGATTTGAACACAAACCCCCCTGTTGATCAAAGTGTGTAAAACAGGCAGATTTGACATTCTCAACAGTGTGCTCTATCTCATACAGAGTTCCCAATGAGTAAAGCTTTAGAATAACTCTAAACAATGAACATAGAATCATATTTTCATGTTAACAATATTGTATTTATTCCAGTTTAATGATTGTGATTGAAAAGCCTAAAGAGGCTGGTAAACATTGCAAAGAGGGATTTGTATTCCTTAATAATATTCGTAAACTTAACCATGTTGTAGCCTGAGAAAGGCTAAACCATATCAAAGAATACCTTTATTAACTACATTATCTCATTTAGCTGTACCAGTCGTTGAACCAGGGACCCTGCGGTTGTCAATCAACTGCTTTCCAGCTGAGCCACAGCACACACACTGATTCTGACTGAAAACACTGTAAACCACTTATTCCTGTATTTATTCATTTTTGTATTCCTTTATGTTTTTTTATTTTTGCTTTTATTTATGTATAGGCCTACTTATGACATGTTCCGACCTCTATATGAGTGAGGGTCTGAGCTCTCTTAATTCCATCGTGTCACCGCCGGGCCCGGGTACAGGAGGGGTAATATGGTTCTTATTATACATCCTTGGGTAGTATGAGCGTTGTGGTTCAACGGTTCAACCGATCTGAATTGCATCGTGAAGCAGTCACGTGGTATCGACAGGCAGCGAGGCTTCGTTTGTCATCGGTGACGTCACTGGCCCAAAACGACACGAGCCTCGATACAAGCTTGACAAAAAGCTTCGGGGCTTACTCGACACACGCTCCGAAGCCTCGGCGCAATACGTAACACCGCTACCTTTGGCCAAATGTGATGCCTGAAGTTCCTGTTAACCTGGAGGGATGTGTGTTGGTCCTTGGTAGCCTACTTTAGTATTAATCATACTGAGTAGTGGAAGTTTATAATTACCTAAGCTAAAAGATTTAAATGTGTACTTCTTTATTGTAATCTAATGTACAATGTGTTTTTCCTACTAGGTGGTATTCAGCTGCTGTTTTTCTACAGTTAGGTTTTGCTTGAGTTAGGTTTTTGTTTAAATTTAGTTTTGCTGTCTTATATTTAGGATTTTAGTGTATTTTACTGTTTGCTCGTTTGGACCAATTGGATAATTGTTTCTTCTGCTTTATACTCATTTGTTGTTCCTTTGCCCCTTGTGTAGTTGGAGCCAGCTAGTGGTGGGGGCTAGGCACACAGTCTGATTCCCTTCACGGCTTGTAGTGGACACAGTTTGTAGTGAGTTTTGATTTGCAGTGATTTTTGGTTTGCAGTGAGCACCGGTGGTGTGTAAGTGGGACACAGCCCTGTTAGACTGCCTCCCCCTGGCTGGCATCTGCCCACTCCCCTTTTTTCCCTCATTGATTTGAGTAATTTTCTATATAAAGTGTTTTACCAAGAATAAACAAATACATGTGATTGACATTTTGAAATAAACTGTTAAACTTTTTCATTATAATTGAACCACGTCTCTGTCTTGTGTAAGTCACAAACTTGTAGAGCCTTCTTATTTCTAAGGTGCAAATTAAATATCTCCTGGGGCGAAATTATCCAGGTGGCATTGTCAGGCATTTTGGTGTCTCTGCCTTTAAAAACGACCACCCCGCCACATTCAGGTGAAATATTATTTTGAGTCTAGCCAAGGCATCTTTTCCCTCTGATAAAAGCATGCACACTGTTGCTTTGACTGCAACGTTGAAAGTCCCTCTAACAAGACTTTGCCAAATCTAAATCCAACAAAAACAAACCAAACGGCACTTCTCTACCGTCTGACTAAAAGTAGAACAAACAACTTTTTTCAGATCCATCTCTGCATCACATCAGTCTCTCTTTATTCTCTTTGCTGACCTGATTTGTTTTGGTCCTTCATTTCCCCACTCCTCTTGTTCTTTTTCACACACTCATATTTATTTGTTTCCACCTTTCGCTTGAAGGGGCACGCAAACTGACATCAGACAATGAGAGCCAATTCAGTGTCAAGAAGCTCCATCTTGCGTGTGCGTGCTTTGGTGTATTTGTTTCTATCGAGAGTAATGCAATTGTAGCAGGATGAGCAGTACATAGTGTTGTAAGGCATATTATTTTTAGCCTATCACCGCCAGGGGGCACCCTATAAAGGGGCAGAGGCTTCTAGCTGGCGGCCTCTTGTTTGCTGGTGCCCAGACCTACCCACTTCCATGTTTGCCGTGTTTTGCTTCCGCCACCGGCGTAGGTATGTTGTAGGGGAATAGCTGGCTGTTGTAGGGGAATAGCACCAAAGGGCGGTTCGGTGTACACGATTGCACCTGCAAACGACCTGACCAAAATCAAACGGGTCCACCGCACTTTGTTGAAAGCTGTGATTGGCACACACTCTCCAGATGATGTCCCTGTCCCTCTCTCAATTCCTCCTGACTCACCACAGTCAGATGATGAGCTTTCCTTTGATGGTGACCTGTGGATTTCAAGAAATGAAGCTCTGAATCGTCCTTTCACCAGATCAGCTGTCGTGACCCAAGAAACCCCTTGGTGGCTGCCTCCACCATCGGACGAAGCCTCCATTGAGGCCGGTCCTTCGGGAGCTCTCGCTGCCATGCCAGAATTGCCTTCCCCTCGCTTGGCTATCCCTCCATCCACTTGTCCTGATTCTAGCGCAGTGACCTTGCGACGGACACCACGGTTAAACGCTGGGCAGCATCCTAATGTCCATCATCTCCCTAGAGCGTTGGGAGAATTAGCGCCTGTGGCTGAAAACTCTCCTAGTCTGGTGTCTAACTCTGTGTCTGTCATCTTTAGACCTTGGGCCTAGGTTAGCTAACCTGGGCTTGATTTGTACATCGTCGGGGCGACGATGAAAATGGGGGGGTAGATTGTAGCAGGATGAGCAGTAAATAGTGTTGTAAGGCATATTATTTTTAGCCTATCACCGCCAAGGGGCAGAGGCTTCTAGCTGGCGGCCTCTTGTTTGCTGGTGCCCAGACCTACCCACTTCCGTTGTTGCCGTGTTTTGCTTCCGCCACCGGCGTAGGTATGTTGTAGGGGAATAGCTGGCTTCAGGTAAAGTTTCACAATTCTCTATCATAC
Organism: Pseudochaenichthys georgianus; assembly: GCF_902827115.2. NCBI lineage: Eukaryota > Metazoa > Chordata > Actinopteri > Perciformes > Channichthyidae > Pseudochaenichthys > Pseudochaenichthys georgianus. Next base: position 12,682,244 of record NC_047503.1, on the reverse strand, counting down.
TTACGTGTAGTCACGTTTTGTTTTGTATAGCGGAGGGTGTTCCTGGCGATGCCCGTCAAGTAGCTGTAACATAGAGCATGAAACTCTCTCCTCTCTGCCTGATCGGTATGTACAGTGATTTGTTCAGTCCATTCACCACACCTTTCCTGAACATTAATATTATACTTGTGTGTTTATTGTTAATCTAGGGCCAAGCTAAGGCTTTAAAGAACCGCTGCTGTTTTGCTGCACCGAAAAGAGACGGGTTTCTGACGCAGGGTCATCACCCGTACTGCTGATCCTGTGTGCTGCTAAGTGCTAGTAGATTGTCTGCGTCTGGCTATCGTGTCTGGTCCGGTTTGGCATTGCCTACGGCAGTATCATCACCTGTCCTACTGATCCTGTGCTACTGGACACTACTTAGATTGTTCGCTTTTGGCTACTGTGTTTGGGCTAGGGATGGGAATTTGAAAGCAAATGTATATTCGAATATTCGACGCCCCAAACAACGGTTAACCGGTTAACCGAAATGTACATATCCTATAAAAAAAAAAGTAAAAAAAGAAAAAAAAAAAGTTTCTGATTTTTTTTTACCCAATTTTTTTTCAAGAATTTTTGGAAATACATACATGTTCAAATAAGTGTAGAAACCAAGTTGAATTTGTCAAATGTATTGAACTGGTGATCACAGTTTGACAATCAGCCCAGCTGTAGAGAAGACCCTCTCAGCTGGAACGGAGGTTGCGGGTATAGCAAGGTATATAGCATGTATATATAAATGTAACTCTTCTTAGAGTGTAAATAATTACCGGACTATGACTGGTAAAATATGTTGAATACCGGCAAAACTAAATCTCTCCAGTCAAAATGTCTAGAACTTTGCCGCCACACACGGTTGCCAAGCAGCGCTTATTGTTGTTTAGGCTGGCCATGTGTCGCGAGTGTTGACAGGGGGCGGGGGAGCACGCTCATGAACTGTTAGCGCCGGAACCTTGCAACGTCTGCGGAGCGCATTTGCGCCACATTTGGGCATAAGATGAGGTTTGAGTCTGCGTGATCTGAGTGTAGGGAGGGGCAGCAGCCATATCATTGGCTAGAACTAACTAGATCTGATGGATTTGGACATAAACGCGAGTGAAGTATAACCGGACGCGAGAGAGAGAGAGATCAGCACCTGCCCCGCTGTGAGGGACCGGTGAGCGGAGCAAAACACACCTTTAGACGTCACCTAACACATTTAGCTATGGGACTGTTGTATATATATATATATATATATATATATATACATTGAATTATTCAATTTGATAATCAACTTACACTCCCAAAAAAAAATATTCATAACTCATATTCGAATACATGAATAATTATTCGAATACCTGAATCATTTCGAATATTCGATTAATCGTTCCCATCCCTAGTTTGGGCCGGTTTAGCGTGGCCTACTCTGCACTATAGGTCCGCTCCCCTTAGTGGGATTCTAGTGACTGGACTGCTGGGCTAACTCCTTCTGTTTAGTTATTCTTTCCTTCACCAATTCAAACTATTTTGTTTACTTTTGTTTCTTTTCATTAATAGTTTATTTTTGTTTATTCCTATTTTTCTTTGTTTTCTTTTGGTTTATTTTATACTTAATTAGTTTCGATATATCTTTGCTCAATTCATTGTTTGTTTATATGATTTTGGTTTAGGTTTTCTTTCTTTGCTATTTTTGCATAGTTTTGTTTATGCCGCAGGATTGCCCGTATGGCTGCGGCTAATTTTGGTTTATTTCATTTTGAGTCATTCTGTGTTTTTGTCCCCCACTTATTCCTGTTTTCCCTTGTTTTCTTGTTTTAGTTACTGAGAGCTGAAGGTGGTGGTATTGGTGTCCGAGGTGGTGGCTTCCCCCTTTCCGTGTGCTGTGCTTCCCCCGAGTTTTTGGATCTTTTCTCCGTGTGATTGTGTGAGTGTGGAACACGTGTGACCGGGGTGACTTAAGTTTGTTTTTGTGGGATCCCTCTACTCATTCGTTGACCCTCTCCCCCACTGGTAAGCCTCAGCCCCCCCTTGTTCGTTCTCTCCCTTTTGGATATAGCCCTGTGTGACGGTTTTTATAAATTGTATATGTTTACTATTGTATAAATAAACTGTTCTATTTTTGATAATTGAACCACGTCTCTTGTTCTATGAGTAACCGAACCTGTGTGTCCTAGTGACTTAAAACTTGTCACATTTCCCAGGGTGGCGTTGTCGGACTTAGCGGTTTAAACCAAACTGTTAAATTAATATAATTATTCTGCGGCCACTGCAATGTTAGAGGGGGAGAATATTTGCTATCTAGTTGTAAACAATTGCTGGTTGTTCAACAATCTTTGAAACAGCTAATAACAGACAGGAGGAGGTGGGACAGCATGAGAGAGGGTTGTGAGAGGGAATCGGATTACTCCTCGTCATTTTGATGCAGAGGTCAAGTTTATTTACAAGGAAAATCAGGCAAGATAAAGACACCTGAAATTCAGCCTAGATTGAAGTCCTGTGCAAACAGATAATGCATAACAGATGATTACTTCAAGACGCCCATGCTCACGCACAGACATCATTTCAATCAGACAAATACCAAGGTCTGCATACTCTGTCTATTCCATGGAAACTAACCCCTGCGTTGGCAGCAATGGAGCAAATGAATGTGTACTTTGAGATTTTCTCAAAAGTAAAGATCATTTGTGTCTTCATCATGTTATAATCCACAAGACGTATTGTAATTGTCATTAGATTAATTTAATGCATTATGGAGGGAAAGAGGCAACATTAATATATTTCTGTTTGCCTGGCATCACATTCTTCATTAGAGCTTTGAATGGTAAATGGACTTTATTTATTTAGTGCTTAATCCAGTCTTTTCGACCCCTGAAAGCGCTGTACATGCTACATCATTCACCCATTCGAAACCCAGAGCAATGTGCCACTTTTGCTCAAGAATTCTAAGATTCCCACACATTCACACAACGTTGGCCATGCCATGCCATCGGGAGCAACTCTGGGTTAAGTATCAAGCCCGAGGATACGTCAACATGTTTACTCCAGGGGCTCGGTCGAACCCATGACCTTGGTATTGCAAGACGACCGCATTGGCAAATACTATCTCATACTTGCAGTTGATTTGGATTTAGATGTTGTCTATCAGTTTTTTGAAAATTGTATTAATTTCATTTTGGTTACTTTATTTTTGGTCAACACAAGGTCATTAGAAATTATCATGTGTGTGTTATAAGTCAACAGTTTATTCCTGATATATTTGCTCCATTGACTTACATCTAATCATGTCTGCAACAATTGAAGAAGAAGATTCAACTTATTGTCATTACATAGTACAGGTACTATGTAACAAAACGGTTTCTCTGCATTTGACCCATCCTAGTGTTAGGAGCAGTGGGCTGCCATTATGTACGGCGCCCGGGGAGCAGTGTAGGTGACTTGCTCAAGCACTTGGTCTTTCCGGGACTTGAACTGGTGACCTTCCAGTTGCCAAGTACCTATGGACTTCGCCACCACACCACACTAGCTTGTTTGTTAATTTAACACAAGAGTTAAATAGAGGAACATTGTGCACAAACGGCTAATGAGCTCTGATGGACTTCACTATTGTGGAATCTTATGCTGGAATTAACATGTCAGAGATCACCAGAGATCAACTCTACGCGGACCACTCACACAAATGTATTTCACTTTCTGCAGCATATCCTCTAATTAGGGAATCCATTGGAAATAATTAATTTTGCAGTTTCAAACCCTGGTGTGTGCCTTATGTAGTCTGATATTAATTAAATGCTATTTGGCAAGAAAGGCTGATACTAACATCAAGTACCAAACAATTACTCTCACTCACAGGTTCACCTGTGTGTTCATAGGTCTGCTAACACTGTCTTTAACGTATGGTTAGTTTTGTAGAATTTCCCCTTTGTCTTTACTTTAGGTTTCTTCCCTGTCTCTTCAAGACACACATGTGTGAGATCATTATTTTGTCTCAGGAGGTTCTTACTGCAGAGTGATTTGCTCTGGAATTGAACACTCATTTTCAAATGCTTGGACAGGGCAAACACACTTTGGGTAAGTTGGAGGGACAGAGAAAGAGGCATTATCATTCACCAGTCGCCTTATAAATCCTCAGCCAGTTGTTTTACTGCTGCTGACTAGGAAGGAGGAATGTAAGCATTACCATCACAGACATGCATTATGTTCCCTATTACACTGACTAATTGAATGTTTGTCTATCTAAGTGTGTGTGAGTGGCCTAGCATTACTATAATTGTGGGGACCTACATCTGTTTACACAGTCACGTGTGGGGACTTGCCTCCCTTATGGGGACACATTGGAGGTCCCCATGAGGGGAATCATTAATTTTAGGGTGAAGACTTGGTTAGGATTAGGGTTAGGCATGTGTTGGTTATGGTTAAGGTTAGAATAAGTCTCCAGGAAATGCATATAAGTCAATGTAATGTCCCCTGAAGTGTGTGTGTGTGTGTGTGTGTGTGTGTGTGTGTGTGTGTGTGTGTGTGTGTGTGTGTGTGTGTGTGTGTGTGTGTGTGTGTGTGTGTGTGTGTGTGTGTGTGTGTGTGTGTGTGTGTGTGTGTGTGTGTGTGTGTGTGTGTGTGATTTAGGGTATCAGTTGTCAACAGATTCTCTGGTGTCGTTAAATGTTGGTCACTACTTCAGTCCAATGAAATGAGGTCTTACTAATTGAGCTGTTTTAGTTTTGTTCCTTTGGTTGGTGGAGGTTATCATATTACAACAAAATCACAGAAGCCATTCCAATGTATTGCCTCTTTCATGGTGATTATGTTTTCACTTTTACGCAGGATCACTGTAAACTTATGTTCCAATCATTTAACACATTTGGTGGAAGGGTGAATGATGGACAACAGAACGACTCAACCATTTTTATTTTGCCATGGACTTAACTTTAAATAGGGCATTTGTTCTCCGATCATGTTGTGTTTGAATAATATAACAAATATTTTGAATGGGACAATTCACATGAACTTTAACTACAACATATTCTTCGTAGCGTCTATGTGGTTTCAAAATAACGGTGTAAAGCTACTGAACACATCACGGTGGATAGAATGACTTCTTTATGGAGTCAGATTTGGGTCAATATTCTAGCTCGTAAAACAAGCTACTCACGAGCGGAAAATGTGCTTTAACACGCGCCTAAAATGACCCTCGCACGCAGATTAAATCCCCGCGAGGAGAGAGAGCCCTCTTGCTCGCGGAGTCTGTCTACGCGCAGGTGAAACATTTCTGGCACTTTGGGGCGGAGCCACTGGACTTTGATTGACAGCTGCAAGGAAGCCCGGAGTTGCCAGGTTTGATACATGCATGAACTACCAAGAGCCGAGGAGTGACAGCTGCAAGATCAGGTGGACGAGATTGAATGGTAAAGTTGTCCATAAAAAACTATTATATTCGTAAAGTGTACAGCTAATATATATATATATATATATATATATATATAAATGAATTTTATATAAAAAGATGACACATTAATTCTAGGAGTGCAATACTTTTACAAACACTATAGTAATAATATGCATTCATTATGACAACATCATACTATTACTATACAGTAGGAGTGTTCTATAGTGTGTTCAAAAAACAACTACAGAAACACTATATATTATACTTTATACTATAGTAGTACTATTTAAAATAATAGTCTTAATACGGAAACACCAACAAAAAGACTATAGTAATACTTTTACAAACACTATAGTAATAATATGCATTCACTATGACAATATCATGCTATTAGGAGTGTTCTATAGTGTGTTTAAAAAACAACTACAGAAACACTATATATTATACTATAGTTATACTATTTAATATAATATAGGAATACTACAAAGATCTAGATACATAGTGTTACTATTGAAATATTATAGGGCTACTATAGATAATAAAATGGCACTACAGAAAAAACTATTGTAATACAATAGCTTGTGAAAAATACTACAGAACACTACAAACTTACTAAAGGACACTATACAACTCTTACAGTATACTATAGTAATACTATAATTCATTTATAGTTCATTTCGTAAGGGAGGTGCATACAGCAGACAGTAGCTAGCAGTTTTCCACTCAAAAATATATTGTTATATATATATATATATATATATATTAGGGCTGTCAAACGATTACAAATTTTAATCAGATTAATCATGATTAATCACCATTCGAACTATGTCCAAAATATGCCATTTATTTATGTATATTGTTGTGGGAATGGAAAGATAAATGAAAGAAGGCGGATATATCAATTTAACATACAGTATCTATGTTTATTATAACATTTTTCTGCATGTCAAAATGAAAGACAACCCACACACCTATCAATCATCAAACCGTGGGGTCTTAATTCATTACGTGTTGATTTCTATCAACGGGGGAGTACTTCAGGAAAGTCGACAGAGGGGGGGGGGGGGCTAGTGGAGTACTTCGTCACCACAGAGTGTGAACGTTGTGATCAGCTGTTTTAGCGCAGTTCTCCAGTGAAGGGGGGAGTCTCCCTCCGCAGCCGGTTGGCGTAGTTTTGGCACAGTTCCGTTGTACAGACCGACGTTAACAGCAGCCCTGTCTGTGCACACGGAGACCGACTCTGTCGTCCGGTGATCTAACCGCCTTCTGGAAAAGCTTCACAAGTACGTCGGTACGCAAATGCGCTTTGTGACACAAGTGACGGTACGCATTTCAGATTACGCACATAACCTGCGTACCAGTTATGTGCACCCCTGTACCAGAGCCATATTATTACTATTATATGGCTCTGCCCTGTACTCCAGCAAAAGTATTCTGCGTCGGGACTTCCTGCAACAACACCGCGCCGTTATCAAAGATGTTCTATTGAGAAGACGATCACTACGTGACAAAAGTTTTCAAAACCGTGGCTACTGAAATCAGTCTTACTGCTGTCTGTGCAATTTACTCCGCGCGAGTTGGCAGACTTTATTTTGCTTACTTTAACATCATTTTTCATGGTGGGGCTAAGCCATTTCTTGGTATGGGTGTAGCCTACCCCAGCCATACCCTGGCGCTGCCACTGGTGGCACGTATGGGGCGGGCCATTCTGCACATGCGTTAAATGCGTTAAATATTTTAACGCAATTAATTAAAAAAATTAATTACCGCCGTGAACGCGATAATTTTGACAGCACTAATATATATATATATTAGCTGTACACTTTACGAATATAATAGTTTTTTATGGACAACTTTACTATTCAATCTCGTCCAACTGATCTTGCAGCTGTCACTCCTTGGCTCTTGGTAATTCAGGCATTTATCAAACCTGGCAACTCCGGACTTCCTTGCAGCTGTCAATCAAAGTTCAGTGGCTCCGCCCCAAAGTGTCAGAAACTTTTCACGCGCGCATAGACAGACTCCGTGAGCGAGTGAGGCTGACACTCCTGCGAGCGAGCAAGAGGGCTGTCTCTCTCGCGAGGCACATTTTCCGCTCGTGAGTAGCTTGTTTTGTGAGCTAGAATATTGACCCAAATCTGACTCCATACTTCTTAACCTTAGGAATTGTAACCATTAAGAACATGAATGCTCCATTGTTTAGTAAAGTGCTGCACTCTCCGATTACCATTTTTGTTTCATATTAACTTCCTAACTATTATAGGATTTAAATACATTTAGGACTTCCTACAAACACATGTTGTCCAACCAAGTAAGTGTAGAATACATATTGTGTCCACTGCAAACAGATATAATGGGACCCGAGCACAGGGATTTCCCTGGTCCTAGAGTAGAAAAGTCAGCCAATCATATGACCCTTCAATCATCTGTCAATCTCCAAGTGAACTTACTTTGAGGTGCCAAGAATAAGGACAAAACGAGATTGTGCAACCTCAAATTAAAAGGCATGATACTGTGCCAAAGAGCAACACAGTGTACGTCAGTCAGATACTTGACATGTCAAATCTGAATGCCCCTTGTCTTTCTGTTTCTGTCGCAAGCCAATTCAAATGCAGGTCTTGATAGCTGTAAATGTTGGCAGCAATACCAGCTGATAAGAAAATAAATGGTTCTCCAATTTATGAATAATTGCATGATAATGTCAAGGACATATGCCCTCTAGCTGTTCATTTGTAAATGTTGAATGCTTTAGAGATGGGAGTTGGCAGGCGTGAGCTTGAAGTGTGCACAGCTTTTGCCACTTCACTTTAGATGAGGCTTTAACACTCACATGGCCAATGTTGGACCGCCTTCACTGAAGTCTTTAGGTTTAATTTTGAGCTCACATTTTGTATTGAATGTCTTCTTTTAAAGCAATGTCTACATTGTTCGTAGCTCTCAACATTAGGAACCCACTGTAAGCTACCTTTCCATAACTAAACAACAGACCAATACAAGGTAGCAACTATAGCTTCTGAACATATGATGCATTTAGTAGCCAAAGACCAAGGAAAGTAAATATCGGCCCAATAGACACAACAAAATTAATTGTCGCTATGATTCTACTGAATTTGTTATTGGTAAAAAGGCGTGCTTACATGTTGGCTATATCACTTGTATGCATTAAAGGCAGATGTTGTGTCACTAAACACATTTGCGCTACTTCCAAGTGACCCAAGGTGCTGTGACGTATTAATAGTATTGTATGCAAACATTTTTAAAGCCACGTGAAAATGGTGAGTCTAGTGTCCTGAACTCATGAGTGTTCGGGTTGAGATTCAGTGGAACAATTCAAAAGGAGTTGATTCTTTTATCACCGTTTCAGGCTGGTCATTTCCAGGGCCTATGACAGGGGTCTGCAACCTTTTTGACCAAAAGAGCCCTTTTGCCCCCTTTTCCACAAATTTGTTTTGTCTGGAGCCACAAAACACATTTGATAACTTGATAGCTTATAAAGTTGTATGTATTGTTACATCATAGACAAAAACTACAGCTTTCTTGCATTGCTTATTTATTACATTATATAAAACTGTTTACCTCTAATAATAAACAAATAACTCTTATAAGGAGAATTAAAAGAAATACACAGGCCTACTTTAAAATAAATCAACATAGCACTTGAGGAGTCCTCTGCACATTTGAAGAAAATTAATATAATAAAAAACCACGCAGAATTAAACCCTATGTGTTCCTCCGATACTTTTCTTTTCATTTATTTATCCCTAGTTCGCTCATCGAGCCGGGGGACAGGTTATTCGCCTGCAAGAAAAGGCGCTGGTGCGCGACCGTATACAGGATATGATGCATATTTTAGTTGACCTAATTACAACTGTTTTGTTTTTTTATTGATGTGCCATAGTATCACCTCAAAATACAATATACGAAACATTTTCAACCGTGCAACAAAATATAAATAGTCCTACAAATATTTTTATTTGTATTTCCTTCTTATTTGTGTCCAAGCTCAAGGGAGCCAGAGTAGAGGGCTTAAAGAGCCGCGGGTTGCCGACCCCTGGCCTATGACTACAGACTTAAACAATTCAAATGCAACTTCATCACTGTCTGTATAGTATTTTGAGACAGGTCACCAACACCAGGAGGTTGTTGGTGCCAGACACGTTCTCACTTACTGGAAATGCTCCGTTGGGTCTAGGCAACGGGGTAACCCCTGGGTCGAACCTATAGCAGGCAGGACATGATGCGGATTACAAAGTGTTACAAGATCGTATTTTGGTCATAAACAACTGTTGTTATTCCTGGAAACCCCCGAAATACATTTTTGATAAAGATTTAGTGTATATTACCTTTCTTCTTCACCCTCAGACGTTTGTTTGCGATCGGGTTTTAGAAACCTCATCAACCACCCATCCATTAACTTTGAATTCTCTGGACAAGGAGCTGCTTCATTCAAACATAAGGCAAAGCCGATATATAATAACAAGGAGATTATTCCAGGGAGTTAACAAGGTAAAGTCAGTTGAAGTACAGGTCTAAAAGATGTATGTATTTCCGTTCTGACATACAGCACCTCCAAGTTATGTCACATAATATCAGGGTTGCAGTGCATGTGTGCTTTTGTAAAGAAGCTTTTTATTTGAATTCTTACAAGTTCGAATAGGATCCCCCATTGCTTTTTTCCCTTTCATTTTGGCTCACAATTACTGCCATCCACTGTGCACCCTGGCTGTCTGCTCAGGCTTGTTTGTCAGCTGGTGTTGCTGCTTTGTGGATTATTTTTGATATTAACAAGCCAACATATCTCATTACTGTCATTTCTCAAACAAACAACGGATAAAAGGATATGATAAAACAATTTTACAACAGTAGTATTGGTTGCGCTTAAAACCAAATTGGGATAAATCTACTACAGCTTTTTTTTATCAACTGAATTATTGTTGTGACTGCCATAAACAGCTCTGCTCAAGTGTGATCCTCACTGAGTTACTCTTCAAGGGAAGGCTTGGGTGTGCAGTCCAAAGAGGGCGTGGGCCATCTGATATGGTAGAGGAAGATTCAGATTTGGTGGCATTGTTTTGTCGCTACACTTGTTAAAAAATGAAACATAACTCTAGGAATACTTTTAGGTTCCATTGTGTTACTCACTTCAGACAGATCATAGGTTTGACTGTTTGACAAATCCATTCTAAAGTATATTTAGAGGCACAGAGAAATCCTTTTTTACCCTCCAATGATATTGATTTACTTGTCTAGCCGACCAGGCGCTCGTTCTTGGAGGACATTAGGGCTGAAAATGGTGGAGAGCTATTGATCAGCTGTGATGCATCACATCATAGAGTGAATATTATGCATTTGTCTTATTTCATTTTCACAATTTAGATGTATTTGCATGTAATGGTTAATGTTTTTGGGACCCAACTGTACATGTAAAGAACACTATCTCTATGCATATGAATCCCTGGCTGTTGGCTGTCTAAGGACCGAGGTCACCCGAGGACAAAGTTCTTTCTTAATAAGCAGGGAGTGGAGGAAAAGCACTGATGTCAGCAGAGTCTGGGGAGCTGCAGCACGCGCCAGCTAGCCTGATGTGTATTTACAGCAGCACAACCTATCTACTCCATATCTATGGTCCTGAGACTGCATAATCATATCAGCACTGATCTTAAAAGCCACACATGTTGCAGCGCTATCTATTTAGAGGCTGGATTTATTGCATCTTACGTATCCCCTAGGGAGCTGTGTATATCTGTGTGGTTGTTTGTGTATGTGTATCTCTCTCTATCCGTTTGTGTGTATGTGTGTCAATACTTATCTTAAATCCCTTGTGTTCCAGGCCTAGTTGGTGTAATTCAAGCTGATCTTTATCTATTTTCTTCAGTGTCTTCTCCCAGGGAAGAAGTAGTACAACTACAATGATAGGGTCAGGGTCATTTCCTCCTGCTAATGGCTGCTAATAGGTTTCCTTATAGATAATCTGGGTTAAATGACGTGTTTAGCGGGCTTTCACACTTGCTCTGGGGTCAGACTCACTATTGGAGAGTTTCACGTCAATACATGGACTTCTGGTCAGGTGAAGCTTGACAATAGAGACAGAAGGACAGGAGTCTTTCGGGGTTTGTGACAAAGCTACATTACTACACAGCTGATGTCAGAATTAAAAGACTCCCCTCTTTGGAGTCGATTGTATCGAATTACCCTTTCTATAGTATGTCAGAGCAGTTTCTACAGAGGATTGTGTAATGTGAAATAAATTCAGTGGCAGACCATGCATTTCATTTCAATCAAAATGTGCTGATACAAACAAAATCCAATTGTAATTCTAGACAACTTGTTTTTTTCAGTCAGGCTTTTGCGTGATGGCTAGCCAACATTGTGTTTCACATTAACCTGCACAGTTTTTATTTGGAAGCTAGGCAACGGGAGCTCAATATGACAGGTACAGCGTGTCATTTGAAGCACGAAGAAGGAACCACAAAATCAAGTTTGAATGATAATTTAAAAACGTACACATGGTGCTATTCCATTTATTTGTTGTCATGCATTTTCAATTTGCGCGCAAAGTAACGTTGGACAATTTCGAAAAACTGTTTTTGCGGTTGGCCAATTTGGAAAAGCAAAATGCAAAAAGTGTGCATTGCGAATACATGATGATGTACATGAGCACACGACTTGGACTTTCACTGAAGCTTCAGCTACACCCAACAGACAAAAAATAGCATCAGAGAAAAACATTAAATGCCAAAGAGGAGACTGATGTTCTTGAAATGGTTTCTATACTTATACCCAACATTTACGGGGTTACTGGTGCTCTTTCAATCACATCATGAAGGAATTCCATTATATTTGTCATTGCTACATGCATAAAGCACTGTGCACACAGTGAAATGTAGTCTCTGCGTTTAATCCATCCTAGCATTGGAAGCAGTGGGCAGCTATACAAAGAGCATTAAAAGTACCAGTCCACACTCTGTTCTTGGTCCAACTGGCGACCTCACCGGTTCCCAAGCCAAGTCCCTACAGATTAAGATACCAGCACCATTTAGCTTCTGTGCTCTTAGTCAAAATGACAAAATAGCACTTAACTGGAAAGTTACTGCTATCTCCTGCTTATTTCGTTGATCCAACTCCTAATTATCACATCCAACCCAGCAACTTCAGCAACTAAATTGGTGTATTGTGCCATGTGAAACCAAAGGCTGAGTTGTTTTGTTCTGACAATGGTATTCCACTGTTTTATCTCAAACCATGAACCCTAGCCCTAATCCTTAACCTCAAGAGGCGCGTTCACACCGCAGTACTTTTCCCACTTTAGTTCCGATATAGTTCCGAAATGTTGCGTTCACATCAAAAAAATCTGTGTGTTTGTACCGGGGACAGGAGACACCCCCTTGATGAGAAACTGTAAGAAATGATCGGGGAATCCCTCCGAAGTGGAGTCATGACGACTGGATCTGAATTATTCGTTTGTATTTGATTGTTTGGGTTCCAGCTTTCGATCTGCAACTATATATCCATAATCAACCAGTTAAAGGAAATACAACTAATGTGTTATATTATATTAGCTGTACAATTTACCACATATGGTGTTCTTAGTTTACTTAGCGACTTATCAAGTCTATTGGCGAACGGCATAAAACATGAAAGTATATAAAACCATGCTCGTATATATACAACCTATAGAAATGGTCAGGGTTGGAGAAAAATAGGACCCAAATGCAGAATGAGGAGGGAAGCAGGTTTCAAAATGGAACAAAAGGCAGGCTTTATTCACAAAAGCTGAAAAAACAAGAATCCATGAACAGGTGCAAGGCATGAGGTAGCATCCAAACAAAAAGGGACTATGACCAACATGAAGGGAGACATGAACGACAAATAATGAACCAACACTGAACACAGGAAGAGACAAGACTAAATACAGGGAGGGGTAATCACGAGACGGGAAACAGCCGGGCAGGGGAGGAGAAACACAAGGGCAACAGGTGAACACAATCAGACAATTGGACACACCAGGGAAACTAACGACAGGGAGGACGGAACAGCAAAATAACCCCAAAACTAGACACACAAAAACTCAAACCCTGAAAGAAATGCAAAACTGCGTCAGTTTAAAGTAATTCTGTCCTTCTGTTTACAGCATCATTTATGAGAATACATTTTTTTAACAAGAGAACATAATCGAGGGGTGATCAATAACATTTCCGTATTTATTTATTTATCCAAGTTATGTTTTTGTGTGCACTGAGGAGTCTCAAAAAGGCATTTGTTAAATCATTTTAAGATTGGCGTTAATCAATTTGTGAAAATGAATTATTCATATATGATAAATGAGAGGTAACATTTTATTTATGGTATTATTTTTCACATATTACTCTCCATTCTTCATGCATTATTAGCATTATCATTAGCCCAGCGCACCAACGGATGGAGACTAACTTATAGCAACACAAAAGAAAACATGGGAGCGGTGGAGACGAGGAGGTGTCGGCGCTTCTGGTGATTTACTCGGAAGGCTTCAGTAGAAGCCGCTGGGAATACTCCCAGCACCTTCTACTGAAGCAAGTCCCCAACTCTGGGGACTTCCGGCCGGGGACTTCGGGTGGCAGTATACGCTGTGAAGTTGTTTGCGGCCTGCCAGTGAAGAAGAAGAAGAAGAAGAAGAAGAAGAAGAAGAAGAAGAAGAAGAAGAAGAAGAAGAAGAAGAAGAAGAAGAAGAAGAAGTGACATCAGCGGCTCCCTCAGGGACTTGCGTGTGAACGCAATTTACTAGATAGTTCCAGGAAGTAAAAGTTCCGGGGAAAAGTACTTGACGTGAAAGCGACTATTAGGGATGAGTCATGCCAATAGTTACACCAAGTAAAACCCAACGCATTGTAGCTTTGAAGTTGTAATAGCTTTTAAGATGGCCTTGTTATTACCCATACGTCATGTGCAATGTGCATGTCTAGTTGCTAGGGATTTATCTGTTTTGTTCATCTCTGCCTGTGACTGAGGTTTTGTTTTATTTCCGCTTGATGACTCATCCTGAAGGGGAAGTGAGGGCCAACATCCTCTCTTCGTGCACAACCCCCACTGCCTAATCCGACCACTCCAAAATAATTTTGCCAAAGAAACACAGACACATTTGTGCTACATTTAGGAAAAAAGTGTACCTGCTGCAGCCGTAGGAGTAAACAGTGGAGAGGTTTTGAGATGCTTGAATCTTAAGCCACAGTGATTTACGAGCTGCGTATATGAATGTGCTTCTCTGTTATCAACCGGTGTGCTTTTATATTTGTGTGTGTATGTATGTGTTTAAACAAGGGTGCCCTGCACTTTCAGAGCTCATGCAGCCAGCATCTCCAGCATCCAAGGCTTCCTATTTAAATCACACAGATGTGCACACTTGAACAGAAACACACACTCACTTGAATGCTTCCCCAGTCTTCCCTAGACACAGACTCGTCATGTGTTTTATTTCGTAAATACTGGTATTTTAGGGTTCAATGGACCAGGCACATTTTCCCCACAGTAAGGTAAGAATTTAAACTCACTTAAGGTGTTTTGAAAAAATTCACATCATTCTGCAAAGGCTCCTGTTAGCACTGATAAGAGTAGGACGGGTGTGTGTGTGTGTGTGTGTGTGTGTGTGTGTGTGTGTGTGTGTGTGTGTGTGTGTGTGTGTGTGTGTGTGTGTGTGTGTGTGTGTGTGTGTGTGTGTGTGTGTGTGTGTGTGTGTGTGTGTGTGTGTGTGAGAGTGTGAGAGAGAGAGAGAAAGAGAGGGCAAGAGAAAGAGTTACTGTCTTTATACTGTCTCTCTTTCCCGTGTCCAGTCAATATGTACTTCTCTTAGACCAACATCTATTGTAAGTAATATCTAAATGTATAGTCAATGAAAAGAGAAAAATATGTTTGATATGCCAGCTTTTATATAAACCGAGCAGGTAAGAAACATAAATAGAGCAGAACCAAAGGGTGATATTGTTGTCAATGTTAACATTAGTGTTGATTGGCCATTACATTGTACATTTAGCTATTGCTTGGCTGAATGAGAAATCTGCTTACTGCTACTCCCTCCTCCACACATACCTCCTTCTAGAGTTCTATATAGATGTTTCTTGGCTCAAAAAAGTTAGGATTCCACCAGTGGTAACTCCAGGAAGAGACTGATAGCAGCAAAGAAATAGTCCTGCACTTAACCATGAGAAAAACAAACATTCAATGTAGTGTTTGAAATGCTGGTTATTAGAAGGATTACACAAATGATAGTGAATATTTCGAATATTCCTTTAAGGGTGGTTCGTTCCTATAGAAGAATCATCATACATTGAGGAATATCTCAGATTTTAACAACATCTGTACATGATTTCCATGGCCACAACAGTTCACTGTAACTATATTACTCTGACACGTATAGACCATTTTAAGAAAGAATAGTGCTATTAGTCATGATTTGTACGGCAAAGTTAGGTTTGGAAACGGTATCATTTCCTTTTGGGCGGGCATGCATAACACAGCATAACACCGGAGCTCCGCCGTGGGGAAACTTTGGCGCTGTTCTGAGTTTGTTCTAATCTGTCAAACTGACGGACGGCTTTCAGATTTTTCCGTCATTGTTAAAAAAAAACATCATAGATGGAAAATATTCGGTTAACGCGAACTCTGCATGACACTATCCTGTGTATTTTTTTTAATGATATTAATACTTCCTTTTTGGAATATCTCCGCCAATTGACACCCTTCCTCAAGCAGCAGAGCCTTTTCTGACCAGTCTGTTAAACTATTTTCTATAAATGGTTGTTTCCATGATGTAAGGGTCGCTTATTGACTAACTATGGTACACTCAAGTTTTAATTATCTGGAAAAAGCCTTTAATACACACTCGTTGTTAGATGAGGGATTGATAAAGTCTGTAAAGTCAGTGTGTGTGTAAGTGTGTATGAGCAGTAAATTGTATTCACAAAGTGGATCCTGTGTAGTAGGTGTATGTTGAGCCCTTGTGGCTTTGGTGGCAATCATACCAGACTGCTCAATTACTCAGTGTGAGTCCCTTAGGTCTGACTTTATACATTAATACCCACTCATTCATTAGTGTAAGCAGTCTATCTGGATATAATCCCTTCTCTCTAGTGTTTTTTCTTTTTAATCACCAGCCAGTATCTCTTCCGCTGACACTCATGTTCGGGAATAGAACATGGAATCTTTTAAGAATTAAATGTCATCATTATTTCTCACATCAATACTGAGCTGGTTAAGCAATGAATTACCAATTATTTATTAAACCGATTCTAAAAAACAATGTTATGTAACCATAAGGATTCACACAAAGTTGTAAACAGCATTGTCCTCACTACTGCTACATTACACCAACGCTTAGAATAGTGGATGCAAAAGTATGAGATCCTTTTACAAAAATGAATGACAGGATCATAGAGAATCAAAACATAAAGCCATTGATTAATTCATTATTAATACAGATGAGGTACAAGAGGGAAAAAAATAGGCTTCCGATGAGTTATCCAATCACAAGTTCAAAGACCTCAAATATCATGGCCAAATAACTTCAAACTTCCTGATAAACAAGATCCTTAAAACAATAGAAAAACTATATATTTCAAGTCTCAAGGTATTAAGGCAACAAATTCACCCATAGGGGCCAAACAACAACATATAACCACAATATATTTAGTATGTTAAGGTAAGATATCAATGTAAATTGTTGTAAGGTGATGTCAAAATTAGCTAAAAGGCCAGTCAAGCTAGCTAGCTTCACAAAGATAGGCATTGTTGTTTTGGGGTCGATTAACTGTCGGATGAATATGCTTTTTGGCATTTTTTGGACATTCAGGTTTTCGGAATATTGTAGGCCAATGACTTTACTTATGTCGTTGTGTTCGAACCCACGTCACCAACTAGAATGCATCGCCACTGGACCATCTTCAGGGAATATCATCATAAGGAACCAGAGGAATATTGAAGATCAGTGTGAAGCCGCAGAGACTTCCTCTTCATCAACCTGCAAGGAAACACAGTTTATAGATTTCAAACTGGAACACGTTCACACTCAAGTAGATGAAACCTCTTCACACTGACAAAGTCTAATTATTATTTTTCTCACACAATATATGGAATATGTCATTATAATAACTTAAGAGACTTTTAAAGAGGCCCTATCACACTTTTTGGGGTTTTCCCGTCGCTGTGGAGTGTTATAGAGGTGTTTGTGCACATACTGTAGTGACATCACATGCAACACTCGCGCTTATGAAGCTCAGCGCAAGTTCAGGCAGGAAGACCTATCACTCCGTATTGCACGTCATGGCAATACTCGCTCCCTTCACTAGATGACAGGGAGCGCCACTCCTTAGCTAACCTATCACTTCCCTCTATTCACAAGCCTAATTATCGCACCTGTTAATCCCTCTATATGTGCTCTCCCCTTTTCTATCAGCTCTCTTCCAGGTGTCAACGCACAAGCAGCAGCAGGGTTTCGTCCCAGCTCCAGGCATTATTCATCAGCTCCGCAGTCTTGCGGATTAAGCTACAGGTGGCGTTCCCCAGTCGGCTAGCGGTTGCAGCCAGCCACCCCGCAAACACGGACGCGGGAGGAAAATACAAGGAAATCGGGCTCCACGGAAGTTCCTCCGGCTTAATGGAAATGGGCTACTTCACGCAAACAATTTACGCACGCCTTCAGTCTCTCAAGAGGGCATCACTGGCATCAGGGCCGCTCAAATACAGCGCTTCCAGCTTCACGCGGAACGGGTCCTCATCGCATGCGAAGATTTACCCAATCTGGCTTCAACCACAACCCCTCCTGCAGGCAGGCAGGGCTTAAGCTATATCCCATTGAAGCTACTTCCTCCTGCGCCTCACCTCTAAAACAGGCGGCAGGGTAGCGCTGGCAAGAGGCAGTTGCAACAAATTCACGAGATGTTTCGTTATATTATTATGACATTTGGGGCATACAGAGCGAGATCGCTACCCCTTTAAGTGAGGGGTGTGGCGCGTGCGTGGGCATGGTATGGTAGAGCGAGCGGGATACATGTTCTCTAGAAATAAACAAGGCTGCAGAAAAAGGAAGGTCTGTGATCTTGCGAATCTATCTTGCGAAACAGAAGAGCTAAATAAATGCAACGACCTCCCAAGAAGAGCTCGCCTCTCTCCAGTCTTTCCGATAAAATGGGTTATTGAACCCGAAGCGTGTTGCTTCTGCCCTGGGAGACGACAGAGAGTCAACCCCCCGTTTCCTCGACTACGGTCTGGGAGCCGACAGGAAGTTCAACACTATGCATTGCTACCTTTAGTTCAGGGTTAAGAAATATTCTGTTTCTCGGTGCACCAACGGCTGGATCTGTGACAACAACATCTCCTCGGCAGTAGGGGTGCAACAACTAATCGATCAAAAATCGATTACCAAATTAGTTGCCAACTAATTCAGTCGTCGATTCATTGGTGACGTCATCACGTGTGTTTTACGCGCCATTAAGCTCCAACGTATTGGTCTTTTTATCGGTACCGGAGACATTTATAAAATATGTCATGTATTATTGCTACAAAAACATTATATCGCAGTCTTACCCCCTAAACGCACCAGGAGCGTCTGCGCCGCATTACGGCCGCGTTACGGCCGCGTTACGCAGATTATAATATTATTATTTTGTATTTATATTTTTATAAATATTGTTTTTTTAACTATACTTTATCTTGTGAATTTCGCCCAGGGATCAATACAGTTGTGTTTAACTCTTTATAATGATATTATATGTTTTGTTTAGAGTTCTAGGTGAGGCCCCGATTAATTTATTCCGGTAAACTACTCTGACCTCACTAATTGACCCGACCGAAGTTACTGAGTCTATGTAAGTTTACTGCTTGGCTCAGATCCACCAAATGTCAGCAAGATCTCACCTCTATTAACTCCCCGAAGAACCAGGTTCAATTAACTGCTGTTTCTATTCAGACAACTCTTTTTAATCTGTTTAAGCGATCCCGAAGGATTTTGGTATCAGTAAATCGGGTGTGTTCCTACCTAAACATGTGTGTGGCAGGGTGCAATCTTACCTTTGAAGCAGGAGAGGAGAGCACAGATTTTCCCTTTTATTGTCCCAATCCAAAAGGTGAGATCAGTTTATTTGAAGAAAAAAAATAGGTCCAAACCAGTACAGAGTCTTTACCTTTTAACACATTATAATCATACAAAACATATCAAAATGGGGTTATATATTTTTTATCTAAAACCTTAATTCATATTTATTCAAAAGTCCATGTATGGATCATATATTCTGGATCGTTCTATTAACTACCAGCATAAAACCCATGTATGGATTCCGTTGGTTATAGCAACTTCCGGCATAAAATCATATATTCTGGTTCGTTCTATTAACTACCAGCATAAAACCCATGTATGGATTCCGTTGGTTATAGCAACTTCCGGCATAAAACCTTACCGAGAGCCGTCTAACCCAGCTCTCAAAGACAGAGCCTACCGGGAGAGAGTATACCAGGGGTTTCCCCCCCTCTCCGAAACGAAAACCAAAAAAGCCAGTCTTTTTATGCTCAAAAAACCGGATAGAAAACCCACAAACACCTCCTCTATACCCAACCAACATATTCTATTGGCTCTGGCATAAGACACACCTTCCCAAGTTTGTGTAAAACAAAACATGACTGGACATATTCTATGACTATGACATAACCACCTTTTTGAGGCCTCCATGTGTTTCTGCTTAAGTCTGGAGCCCCCCTCCCTGCAGTGAGAGGAGAGGAAAGAACCTGCCCACTCTCTTATCAGAGAGCAGGGCATAAATCATAGGCCTTACACTCAACTTAACAAACCACTTTGTTTTGTTTATGCTGTAAATATAGAAAAACCTAAAATATGAAGCATTTTCATTGTGGGTTATACAAGAATATAATTGATTATATTTGATTATAACTAACTTTCGTTTGAAGTATTTACTTCATACTATGAAGCTCTCAACAGTTTGTATTATAATTTGTTTTTATTCATGTGTTATAACAACTACCCAAAATACTCTCAATAATGTTTAAATACAGTATGCTGTGGTGGAAAACCTTGCATTTATAGTCAGATAAATTGTGAGGACAGACAAGAATAATTTGGCTGTCATTTGTCAGACAAAACTATTTATTATAAATTGTATTACAGATACACAGTAGCGCATCCTAGGCATGACCAATGAGTCCCTGGAAGCCAAGTATCTGAAGGGTAAAAAAAAGAAGCATAGAAAAATATGTGAAATCATGTTATTAATCTGAATCTATTCTTTGTTTCAGTCGACATTTACAAGGCACGATGGAAGTCACTCCGGGATGCTTTTGTTAAAAACAGGAAGAAATCTCTCCCAAGTGGATCTGCAGGTGGCTCGCAAAAGGGCTGGAAGTATACAGACCTAATGTCCTTCCTTTTGCCCTATGTACAGCAAAGGAGGTATCTATGCACATATTTTAATTTATATAATTTTGTAATTTGTGATGATGTATTGCAAAGGGTATGAAAGACTTTATTTTAAATTACATAAATATGTTCCTATTGCATAAATTAATCCCAAGAAAAAAGGTTTTAATTGTTTTCATGTTGTTTCTTTTCATATAGTTCAAAAAGCAGCTTGAGCAATCCTTCCCCTGTAGAAGACATGGAGAGAGCATCTACACCCCTGTCATTGGAAACAGAGGAACATGCCAGGACAGCATGTGGATCTCCAGCCCCACCACCTACAGCCCCACCATCTCTGGTACCCACAACCGCAGTTCATGAAATTGTTATGAACATTGTTCATTCATATAAAGTTCCTGTTTTGCTCATTTTGCTCAACAGTTCATAGCCAGCCATTGAATTATATTCAGTGACTGGGTATGAACTGTTCATGAATGGTTCATGAAGTTGTTATGAACAGTTCTTGAAATGTTCTTGGTTGAAAACTGAATATCCCTACACACTCACTGAAAACTCCATTTCATGAATTGTTCATGAACCTGCCTAAAACCATATTCCATGAATTGTTCATGAACCATTCCAGCACAGGAGTTTCATGAGTAGTTCATGAACTGCCCTAGTGCCATTTAATGTTCATGACACTTTCATGAACAGAGCTGTTCATGAATATGGTTCACTGATATTTCATGAACTTTTCATGACAAGTTCATGAACAGTTCACTATCATCTCACTGGGGGAGAGGCAAAGGCCCTCTTGGTCCCGTAGCCCCAGGGATCCCATTTCCACACCAGCAGCGGCCCAGCGTTCCACACGGGACACAAGGAGGAGGCCACAGAGCACAGACCTTGGAGAGCAGCTGATATCTCTACTGCAGGAACCTCCAACTGCACCACACATGCCAGACTCAGAATTAGAGGAGTCATACTACTTTGAATTGTGCCCATGTTGCAAAGACTGGACAAAGACAGAAAACATCAGGCAAAAATCTGTATTTTAAACACCTTCCACAACTTGGAAAGAGACACCCAACACCAGCAACATTGGCAGCCCATTGACCATCCCCCCGCCACTCAACATTCCATTCACACCTCCAGGCCAGTAGCCTTTCGGCCAAGTGTACCCCAACCCCCACGCGCCCAATCAACACCTACAAGGCCATCAGACATGCTGTCCTCCAGCAGTAGCTCAGCATGGCAGGAGTCTTTTTACGAACAATTGTAGTTGAGCAATTGAGTTCATTGTTTTTTTATTGTAAATAGTTACTTTTTTTGTGTTGATTGTTTATATTTGATGTTTCTGTTTCAAATGTTGTTTGGGGTGAAATTGTTAAAAATAAAACGTTTATTACATTTGTGGTCAGTGATTTATTGTCTGTGAAATGTGCATTTTACCTCAGTGCAACAGCCAGTCTCTGCTTGGGTTCAATGGCAGCTCTGTAATTTGTGGATTGTCTGGTCAGTTCAGGGCCCAGGAGGGACAGCAGTTCATCCATCTGCTCTGCACTCATCCGAAAATATTGGTGATGTCGTTGGCTGTCCAGCCTCAGCTCAGCCACGAGGTGATGAAAATCACCTTGTTGTCTCCTTTGCTGGTTGAGGGGGTGCACCCAAAACCGGCTCCTTCTCCTCCCCCCATCCCCCCGTAGTCTTTCAAGTAGGAGAATACATGCCAGCGTTCTCCGGTTTACAGGCACTGTAAATTATATATATAGAATAATTATGATAATGAATGCATATTTTTTTACCACTAAAATACAGCAACACATCTTTGATTCATGTCGTTTATAACTGGAATATTACAATTATTATTAACTGTGTCTGTAGTCTACAATACAACAAAATAGGAAATAACAACAATAAACACGATTTAAACAGACACAAACATAAACCATTTAACTACGTAGCCTACTTACTTGTAGAAGTACAAATGTCCAGGAAATATTCCAAAATCAACAACAACTGCGAGGCTAACATCAGAGGAAGACATTTATACCAGATACAAAGGGAAGTAGGAACAGGAAGCACTTGGGGGAGTAGTAGAAGAGAACAGAGCATTAACAGCAGGATAAAATTGGGACACTCTGGATTAAACTCATCACTGCATCTGATTGGAAAACATCCAAATGGCAATTGTGATGGTTGCCAACAACCAGAGACAATACATCATGTATTTTTTAGCTGCCCGGAATATACAAGGCAAAGACTCATTCTGAAAACTGCACTGGAACAACTCAACATCAAGGACATGGATTTCAAGTCAATATATGAAAGTAAATCAAGAAATGAAGAAGCTGATCTTCAAATTCCTCAAAAGCACTGGTTTGAGGACAAGGATTTAATATGAACATTTAATAACTCAACAGTAGGTGGCGATATATGCTCCAAGTGGAAGCGATTCGCCATTAAAGAGAAGAAGAAGGATTAGAACTGCGAGGCTGCACACACGACGCTCCGCTTCCGCAACGTTTTGAAACGCGCCTGGTGTGTTAGGTCGCAGGAGGAGGACGCAGGAGGAGGTCGCAGCGTGGCGCAGCCGCAACGTAACGCGGCGCAGACGCTCCTGGTGCGTTTAGGGGGTTAGTGTCGCCAACTCGTTTCTAATATGCAAAAGACAAACAAATGCGTCTATGATGTATTTTCGATCAGACGAGCTCTCTCTCCCCCGTCTGCGTGCGAGGGGGCGGGGCAGTTTACACACACGCAGCTGCTACATGCAGCGGAGCAAACTGCGGAGGTGGCGGAGAGAACGCGCTCCGAGGTGTGGTTAAACTTTACCCGTCTCGATGTGGAGAATGCTCGTTGCCAAAAGTGCAATAAGAGTTTAGCAGGTAAGGGCGTTAACACGAGCAATTTGTCTAAACATTTAGCAAAAGTGCTCCACATTCAGACGGAGGAATGCACCGGGTTCGACTGTCTAGTACAGGGGTGGCCAACCCGCGGCTCTCGAGCCGCATGCGGCTCTTTGCCTAGATTCATGCGGCTCTTCAGTTCATATCGAATTGTATATTATGTGTGAGTTTGGTGGAGAGACACTGACTCCTGACTAGTGTTGCACGGTGTACCGATACTTGAAAGGTACCGCGATTAAAACGTTACGATTCCTCCGTTTCATTAGTATCGGTACTTTACGAATGACGGGGAAAAGTACTCCGGTGAGAAAGCGCCGTTTTAAAGATGACATGTCATGCTTTTCCGGTTATTACCCGTCCCCTTGTGTGTTATGAAGGTTTTTATGCATGTAAACGGTGTGCAGAGTCAAAACCCTCAAAGTACACCCTGTAGCGAGTAAAACTCTAACACAGAGAAGAACTCCCCAAAACGCCTCGTTGGTGAAACGTCATCATCCATTTGATTCTTCCGGGTACATCAGGACGTCATGTTGTAACCGGAACGAAATGGACCAATCCGTGGAGCCGTTACGTTAAGTCCGCGGAGCCGTTACGTTAAGCCCCCGCTGATTGGTCCAAATTGACCAATCCACGGACTTCCTCACACACACACGCAGCTCAGCTGATGTCTCCTCCGGGCTGCTGCTGATAACAGACAGTTGGGATCGCGGCGAAATTCTCTCTGCAGACCCATTCTCACAGCGTTTATCAACCTTTTTCTTCTCAATATATAAATAAAGATAAGGCAAAGGATAAAGCAAAGGATAAAGATAAGGCAAAAAGTAACTGTGACTATAAGATATAGTAAATCCTGTTATAGGAAACGCTAAAAACATTGAGCTGTCTGAGTGGAAAAATAACGTGTTAAAGTTTACTGCTGGCCGGCTACATCCTGTCATCTTCGAGGACTAGAACACCATGGTACGGTATGTGGGGCCCTGACCTTCAAAAGGCGCAACCGTCTTGTGAGAAAACCAGTTAAAGCAGGTAACAAAGACACACCGAAATTAGGAAAAGGGAGTAGGGCCCTGGCCCTGACCTTGGACAAAACTGTGTGTTGCTGGGCAGAAAAGGCAGATTGCAGCACAGAGAGCACCAAAGGTGGGGGCTTCACAGCAAATACTATAAAGAACAAGATATATTCAGGATTCGGGACTCACTTCAACTGGGATCTCACACTGACGAGCTTGTCACGGTGGGAACTCAAGAAGGAGTCCAAGGCGCTGGCGTTTTGTGGTATAGTATGGATTGATATATCTTTGTTGAACTGTGTAATAAAGTGCTTATTTGAAGAAACAATCCATTGGAGTGCAAAGTCTAGTTTTGTACAGCTAACAGAAAATAGTGTCTAGGACACAATTCCTTTTCCCTCAGAACTAAGAAAGGTCATCGGCGGATCCGGGTGGCGACCCCGCTCTGGCCATATCCAAACGATCTGCGCGGAGGACGGACCTGGTCCGGTAGACTCCAACAGCTTGGTGACCCCGACATGATGGTCTAGAGCGGGTAGTCTGGACACCGATGACCTTCTGAGAGGACACCAAAAAAACATTGAGTTTACGGCTTTTACAAGAAACCATCTCACACAATCAAAAACCCGGGTAATTTAGAATCAAGGTAAGCATCTGCCTGTTACAACAAATAGATGTGTTTGAAATACCACTACATTTTAGGATTGTGTGAAAATGGCAGAAATAATTGTCTCAGCTAAAAAGTAAAGATAAAACGTAAATAAAATTGTGTGCACTAAATAGATCAACAAGGGTATAAACAAATCTGTGATGAGAAGCGGGTGAAACCCGTAATTTATGAGGATCCGCCGCGGTCCAAAGGGAAGGTGTCAAACTAGTAAAACTAGTAGCCAATAGTACAGTGTAAAACTAGGGGAGACTCTAGTATCTAAAGGGAAGGTGTCAAACTAGTAAAACTAGTAGCCAATAGTACAGTGTAAAACTAGGGGAGACTCTAGTATCTAAAGGGAAGGTGTCAAACTAGTAAAACTAGTAGCCAATAGTACAGTGTAAAACTAGGGGAGACTCTAGTATCTAAAGGGAAGGTGTCAAACTAGTAAAACTAGTAGCCAATAGTACAGTGTAAAACTAGGGGAGACTCTAGTATCTAAAGGGAAGGTGTCAAACTAGTAAAACTAGTAGCCAATAGTACAGTGTAAAACTAGGGGAGACTCTAGTATCTAAAGGGAAGGTGTAAAACTAGTAGCCAATAGTACAGTGTAAAACTAGGGGAGACTCTAGTATCTAAGGAAAGGTGTAAAACTGGTCGCCGTATCAGTAGCTAATATATCTGTGTACAAATGTTTGATTTTTTGAGAAAGAATAGTTTGTGGGAAACCTTCCCTGGGAACTTAAAGGAGTTGTATTGATCTATTTGTTGATTGTTCTGTCTGTTGGTTGTCATTGTTGATTCGTAAAGACCTTGTTTTATGTTGGTAAATGTTTTGGTATACCAATAGTTTGTTGTTAGTTGTTGAAAGAAGCCCCCCTTCTCTTGAAAAGGCTGAGAGCTCCAGCCGGTGCCGGGGTGTCAGTATTTGTCTGTGAAAGAATCTCCCCCCACTTTCGGATTCTGTAGAAGAGTACTCTTTGTTTCAATCAGAAAAAGAGCAAGCTATTCATCACAATTGTATTTTTAGGTTATGAATAAAACAAAAAGTAGTAGCCTAAGTGATAAGCAGAAGGGTTTTTGAACGCTTGTCAGTCAGAAGGAATATATTAATGTTTATATAACAGGGGAAGCTCATTTGTGGTCAGCTGCCCTCTGTTCTTCAATATTCTGTGTTGCTCCACGGACATTCAAATAAATAAGAATAAGGACATTAAGAGTAACGACAAGATTTGTCCAGTGTATTAATAAATACAAGTGAACACATATTAACCTAGTCAGATAAATAGATATGAAGTCATTCTTGTTTCAAGGAAGCCCCCCTCCTCCTGGAATGCCTGTTCCAGCCGGGGTGTCTGTGAAAGTACCCACACCCCCCTCCTTCTTTTTTCTCTCTCCTGTTTGCTCTCTTCTTAAATGCATGAAGAAAGAGCATTGAATTTAAAACAAGTGTGTGAATAATCGAGTGGTCTGAAGTTGGAGTGAATAACATTGAGAATGAATAGATCAATGTGGGAGCTGAAGTAGTAGATATTGAAATAAATAAGAAACTATAATTTCCTGTTTTTAGCATAGTTTTTGTAGGATACAGTTACGTCACTTTGTGGTTTTATGAGGGGTTTTGAGAACTGATTGGTACCATTGCATTACATTGTGAATGTCATGGTATTTGTCATTAACTAAGGATTGTACTTATTTATATTTCAAGGAAAAAATTATATTACATACAGTAACGTTAAGGGAAAGTAAAAAGTGGTTCACGTTAAAACAGAGCATTGGTGGCATTTTCAGTTAATTGCTTGCTTCCACACGCCTTTCCCCCTCCTTGTCTCTTTCATGACTTTATTTAATGCATTAGAACGATTGTTATCGTAACTTTCCGTGTTTATAGAATTCAAACTCACTGTTCACATTACGGAGTATATTTCCGGAACGGCCTTTCAAAATAAAAGCCACAGGCTGCTGTTCACCAGAGATGCCTTCACAATAACACAGTAATTAGATTAACAATATATTTAACTTATATTACGTCCTTAAACATTGATTTTAATTCATTACAGCTTTCAAATATGGCGCGGATTGAATACAGTTATTTGTATTCTGTTACAACATCACCATGCTTGTAACACAACTTAGATAAACAATTTGAAAATGAATAGAATTAACCAAGTAGATAAAAGATTAGTATAGTGGTTGGAGGGTGTCTTTGTTTTGCCTATTAACTTATAACTGACGTAATAAAGAATAGGCAGACTACTATCATCATTAGTTTGTTTTAACACTCACATGTTTCAGCATTCCTGACCTCAGCCGTTTTATTTTGCAACCCGTTGGGAGAGAGATTTAAATTGAGTTGTTCTCAGTGGCTGGATGTGATTACAACAGCATTGGATAGTTCTGCACCACATTTTGGGTTCTCTGAATCAGTGTGTTGGTGAAGAGTTGCTCACTGCGAACAGAAGAAGTGTGCAAAGAACGCATAGGAGATATTGACATTATGCTTGTGCCTCGTTGTCAAGGCAACAGTGGTGTGAAGAGGTACTGCGGTTTTGGGGGATTTCTGCTGTACAGCCGACAACGTGTGTCTGCCAAGTGATTCCTTCCCTCATCCCAAAGCCAGGGAGAGTTTCCTTGGAGCCCACTGACCAGGGCCAGTCCTAGCTTTTTGGGGACCCTGCCACTGACTACAGCTGCATCACTGACTGTGCTCATTATGACAAGATCTTGAGACATGCTTGTCTCAGATTGTTCTGGAGGAATGATGCAATGATTTTACAGCATAATTGTGCAAGAGTTTCCCAGGGGGTGGTGTAGAAACCTTAATGCTTAGTGTTTAGATAGGAGGCTGCTTGTTTAAATGATGGTCTGGAATACTGAAAAGATTAAAGTTTAATATTCTTGTTTAGCAAACGAGACATCTGATTATTATGTCACACATAATAATCTTGTTATAGAAACTAGCTATGGGTAAAACGTGTGGTTGTTATACCATTGTTATCATGAACAAAAGATAAATAAGGAAATAGTATCTGCTTAAAGATGAACGGATTTCATACCCTAGAGAGGATTAGTTATTGTGAATACTCCACAAGGTATCTACTAATGTATTGTAAAGAACTTGAATTGACTTGATAAATAAGTGAAGATAAGAAGATGTATTAACCATGAATTAATCAATTGGTAAATAAAAATAGCGGTAAAGAGAAAACTATTAAAGTGAAGTGAAAAATCATCCTAAAACACACTGATGAGGGAGGGGGAGGGCATGATGGAGGTATGCACTAGACTTTAAGTAGTGGGTGTTTGGGAGTTAGGAGTACAGAGTAGAACCCTTTTCATCATGTTTACAAATTATTCTTTTAGAGTTTTTATTCAAGTGTGAATTTGGTAGTGTTATAATTTGTTACAGTATTGATCAGTTCAAAGGGAGAGTTTTAGTAACAGCTCTATAAGATCAGACAAATATTTCTTTATATAGATCATGTTTGAGGTGCTGGTTTCACCATTGTGGCATAGTTATTACCATAGGAGGACTTTCGGATGGACATACGAAATGACTTCTGTTTTTAAATCCTTGATAAAGTAGGGAGTAATTGTTGCATGTTCGGACACCCAAGGTTCCACGCATTGTTAAAGAGGGTAACATTGTTCTTTAAGTGCACCAGAATTGAAGATAAATTAATATAATGAGTTATGAAATACATAGCAGAGCTTTACAGATCCTGATAATGTTTTGACTCAAGAAAATAATTATAGACACAAGTTTCTGAAGTGAGTTTTGTACCAAGTTGCAGGGAATTTGGGAAACAGCTGTCCCAATGAAAAGTTAGAGATATCTTGAAAAATATAGTTGTAATCGTGAATTAATAAATGATGGCGCTCCATATATGACATATTTTTGTAGACAAAGGATACTGGCCTATGCTGACATGTCAAAGTATCTGCAGAGCACGACACATGGCCAAAAAGACTGAGACCAAATGACCTTTGACCCTGACCGACAGTGTAACTTGAGAAGGCACTGACAATGACTGACTCTGGGGTGAACCTGACCAAACTTGACTTTACAACCTGACAGTGTGAGTGTATGTCTGCATGTGATCAGTGCAACTGCATGATTTAAAACAATGACTATCAAGCATGCTTTTGGACTAACACATTATTTTAGGGGCTACTGTGAGAGATGTAATTCCAGAATGGAATACTGAAGAAGTTGACCTGTGATAATGAAACCATTTTGTAATATTTCAACAGGTATTAAAGTAACTGAGGTTTGAAATGTAGAAAGAACATATTACAGTTAAGCCAAAACATAGTAATGTAATGACACAGAATTTAATTTAGACAACATCATGTAACTAGCCTGGTAAAGAAGTAAAAGCCATAGACTTCATTGTTTAGGTCATTATGGGGATATACATTTCATCTAAATTCATAATAGAAAGACATTTGATGATAGTTTGTTGGAATTCTGTATTCATACGCAGTGGAGGATCAAAAAAGCTGAGGGCCCAGGAGCCCTGAGCGTAGGCTTGAGGGATTTGTATCAGATTTCTCCACACAGGTTGCTGGCGCCAAAAGGGGGACCCAGGAGGCCGACACAGCGGAGTTCGTCTGGCTGAAGGTCATCAGGACAAAGTGGCTCTCCGGCCCCGACCGAGTGACCCAGCGGACCTCTCATGCCGTCCGCATAGGAGGAAAGGGGGACAGCTGGTGCCAGTGTGCGGCGGGGAAACCACCTGCTAGGACCAGGGACGACATCAGGACGGACAGGGCCCTCGCAGAGGAGGTCGACTCGGAAGGAGCCATCAGTGGACCGGAGAAGGAGGATCGTGAAGACATCTCTCCAGCATCGACCCGGAAGCCGCCATCAGCGGGCCGGAGGAGGAGGATCTGAAAGACATCTCTCTAGCAGGCAGCCCAGAAGCCGCAGTAAGCGGATCGGGGGGACAAAGACACGGCAAGCCAGGACGGCCTAAAAGGGGCCTACGCTGTGAGTTCGCGGACGAATCCACAGCAGCCAGAGCCAAAGGACACACAGAGGAAGCTGAGGGCAGCAGGGACGCTGAATACGTCCGCCTGAAGACGTCCGCCTGAAGACGATCAAACCCAAGTGGTGTGCTCCAAGGTTCTCTGAACCACTCAAGGTAACCCAGCGAACAGATCATGCAGTCAGAGTAGACGGAAAAGGAGACACGTGGTACCACTGGAGCAGGTGTGTGGAAGCACCAGCACCTACCAGGACCCTCGCTGACACCATCCAGGACCTAGGCCAACTGAACATCAGGCAAACAACCGAAGCCCCCCAACCCCCAAGTGTGGACATCGACTCCACTTCCGAGGAGGAGGAGAGAACAGGAGAACCAACGACAGCCCAGGAGATAACAGCCGGCGAGGA
Organism: Pseudochaenichthys georgianus; assembly: GCF_902827115.2. Lineage (NCBI taxonomy): Eukaryota > Metazoa > Chordata > Actinopteri > Perciformes > Channichthyidae > Pseudochaenichthys > Pseudochaenichthys georgianus. Next base: position 12,651,528 of record NC_047503.1, on the reverse strand, counting down.
GGCACAACAAGGGACCGCTCCCCCAAAGTAGGCGGTACACCACACGCATCACATACACACACCACACAAGAGACACTCACCTACACTGATACACCAAAGAACTTTTACAAGAAAAACGAAGATGAAGAAGAACTCAGGACCTAACCAACACCTCTATTGCTTGGCCTTAACACTTTGTTTTTTCATCATTGTTGGAATAATCATTATCATAGTGGGTGAAAGGGGGAGGCAAATCATTGACCAAAGTAATAATCCAAATTCCCCACAAAATGAAACTACACAAGATATCAATGGCCGTGTTTGCAGCAATTTTGACCTTCTGCGGGTGCTGCTGCATCCCATGTATCCGCTCAATGGTGGACAAAATAATTAGTACCGCCATAGCACCTTCTACTCCCCTGGGCCAACAACTAGCCTTGCTATCCTTAGAAAACAACCCAGACATTGAGGAAGGCGAAGAAGAAGCAGCAGCAATGGACACTTTCCCGACAGCACCACCAGTACCACCGTATGGCAGAATGTGGGAAAGAGAGACAGAAGCCTAAAACAGCTGACATAAATGTACATAAACAATAGCGTTGTTTTGTTGCCCCAATCATTAGAATGGGGCAAAAGGGGGATTGAAGGATAAAGATAAGGCAAAAAGTAACTGTGAATATAAGATATAGTAAATCCTGTTATAGGAAACGCTAAAAACATTGAGCTGTCTGAGTGGAAAAATAACGTGTTAAAGTTTACTGCTGGCCGGCTACATCCTGTTATCTTCGAGGACTAGAACACCATGGTACGGTATGTGGGGCCCTGACCTTCAAAAGGCGCAACCGTCTTGTGAGAAAACCAGTTAAAGCAAGTAACAAAGACACACCGAAATTAGGAAAAGGGAGTAGGGCCCTGGCCCTGACCTTGGACAAAACTGTGTGTTGCTGGGCAGAAAAGGCAGATTGCAGCACAGAGAGCACCAAAGGTGGGGGCTTCACAGCAAATACTATAAAGAACAAGATATATTCAGGATTCGGGACTCACTTCAACTGGGATCTCACACTGACGAGCTTGTCACGGTGGGAACTCAAGAAGGAGTCCAAGGCGCTGGCGTTTTGTGGTATAGTATGGATTGATATATCTTTGTTGAACTGTGTAATAAAGTGCTTATTTGAAGAAACAATCCATTGGAGTGCAAAGTCTAGTTTTGTACAGCTAACAGAGAATAGTGTCTAGGACACAATTCCTTTTCCCTCAGAACTAAGAAAGGTCATCGGCGGATCCGGACGGCGACCCCGCTCTGGCCATATCCAAACGATCTGCGAGGAGGACGGACCTGGTCCGGTAGACTCCAACAATATCAAGCCACACTTATTGTTTTTACTTCGGCTGAGACTGTGTGTGTGCTCAGGGTGAGTTTGGCTGTGTTTCGCTGTGTATCGCTACACTGTAAGCCCCGATAAGTTGAATCTACTTAAAAAAATAGAGGAAAGTGGTTGCCTTTAAACATTTAAGTAAAGCATTATGAAAACTTGAGTATATTAAACTTAAATTAATCAAGGACTTTAATTGTTATTTGAAGTACAATGCACTTCATGTCAAGTTGATTTTAATTACATTTTTAAGTCAACCACTTTCTATTTTTTAAGTAACGCATTAGGAAAACTTGAGTGAATTTAACTTAAGTTATTCAAGGACTGGAATTGTTATTTGAAGTACAATGTACTTCATGTGAAGTTGATTTTACTTAAAATATTGTGTAATATCAATTGCTTTGCCCAATTATATAACTTAGAATTTTTAGTTGAAAGTGGTTACATTACGTATTTATATTTTTTATTCCGTCAACTACAAAAAAGAAAAAGACACAAAAATAAAGTTTTACCTTTTATTAAAACTTGGATACAATGAAATTGAGCATCCTATCATGTAGCAAAAATATTGTACCATACATTTTCACATTAAACCATAGCAATCTCTCTCTATATATATAAACAGATATATATCGCTCTGAAAAAATTAAAAGACCTCTTTAAAATGATAACTTTATCTCGTTTTACTGTTTGTAAAAACTGGATTAACATTTGTGTTTTATTCTATAAATGAATGACAACATTTATCCCAAACTCCAAATATTCTTATTTAGAGCATTTACTTACAAAAAATACCAAATGTTCAAAGAAACCAAAAAAGATGGAGTGTTTTCAGACCTCGAATAGTGCAAAGAAAACAATTTAAAATTCATTTTTCAACAACACAATACTAATGTTTTAACATGGGAAGAGATCAGGAATCAATAATTGGTGGAATAACCCAGATTTTCAATCACAGCTTTCATGCGCCTTGGCTGCTCTGAAACACCGTTCACATTGCTGTTGGGTCACTTATTAAGCCACTCCTGGCACAAACAAATCAAGCAGCTTGGCTTTGTGTGCCAGGAGAGACATAAAGTCTTTCAGCAACATGTGACAGACTGGTGGCGAGCAACCAAGACGCATTGAAAGCGGTTATTGAAACATCTGGGTTATTCCATCAAATATTGATTCCTGAGCTCTTCCTAAGTTAAAACATTAGTATTGTGTCGTTTAATAATGAAGAACTTGTTTTCTTTGCATTATTTGAGGTTTGAAAACACAGCATTTTCTCTGTTATTCTGACCAGAAAAGTATTTTCTGCAAATAAATGCTCTAAATGACTTCTTTGTTTGGAGTTTGGGAGGGATGTTGTCAGTAGTTTATAGAATAAAACAAAAATGGAAATGCCAACAAGAGGTCAAACAGTGCAAACATGCAACAACTACAACAAAATGCAATATTGAAGTAGCCAACTTTTCAGAACCCCGTAAGCTGATTTTTGGGTGCCAGCTCAACCTTACCAAGCTTCAACATCACCTGCTGAACAAAGTGGAAAGTGTTTTTCATGCACTTTGGGTACTCCAATTGCAGGGCATAAATGAGTCCGAACAGGACACAGAAGGCCTGAGCCAGGTTAGCCGGTCCATCCATCACCACATTCCCCTCCAAGACGATTGCCACACTGGATAGGTTGAGCTGCGGATTTTCTCCGACACAGAGGATTCCCAGTGGAGTTTGACTGTACACCTCCTTATCAGCCGCATCCTAACAGAGAAATAAAGAGATTGACATATAATTCTACATCGTCGACCAAAAAGTAGCTTCCACTGTTTATAATGAAAAGCATCATACAACATACAAATCAAAAGTAATAAATAAAAGGACAATCTGGGCCTTAAATTGGCCTTACGTGGATCTGTACATTTCAAGTACTAGTTGCAAATTGTGCACCAAATATGGTTTTGTATGTAGCTTGGCTGCCATGAATTTGTGAACATTTGATGCAGACAATCTTCATTATTCACCTGCAACACATTAGGTGTTAGGCTTATTTATTATGAAGGACACACACAGACACTCCCTTGATCTTTACCCTTTGTAGTGTGTGCACAAAACTATTCCAGAACATTATAAACATTTTCTCTAACTGCACGCCGGAGGAAGGACTAAACAGACACATAACCTCAGAATTTGTCACAATTCACATGCTATGTCACGTTTGTAGTTTTGTCTGTGTTGGTGTTTTTCTTGTCTTTGGGTTTCCTGTCTTATTGTGTTAAGTGTTCACCCCCGTTTCCTGCCTGTCTGCTTTCTGTCTGTTTCCCTCCCTGATTACCCGATTGTGTTCACCTGTTGTCCTTGTGTTTCTCCTCCCCTGCCCGGCTGTTTCTCGTTGTCATGATTACCCCTTCTTGTATTTAGTCTTGTCTCTTTCTGTGTTCAGTGTTGGGTCATTGTTTGTTGGTGACGGAGTTCACCGGAGAGTGTTCTGTTCTGTATTTGTCATTTATCCTTTATCCTTGGAATAAAGGGTTTCTCAAAAGTTATCTGCATTTGGGTCCTGCTTCCTTCACTCACCCGTGACAGAATGACCCAACCAGAAATGGACCCAGCAGATGACCCTTTTGAGGTGGAGCTGCAACAGTTTTCTTTTCCTTTGGAATGTTGCCACGATTGGTGGAAGGAAGCGTCCAGTGTTCGGCTGAAGGAGGCCGCCCTGGTAGAGGCGCACCGGTTGGCGATGGAGAAGCCCGACTTGGTGGAATTCTTACCTGACTGGATGTTGGACTTCCTCTGGAGGTGTGAGTTCCAGCCTGCTGACTACAGACGTCTCGGAGTGTTCCGTCTGGAGTCAACCTCTGCTTCTTCCCCAGTTCCTGCTCCTATTCATGAGTCTTATGCTGGAACTCGTCAGGCTTATGGAGGCCCACGGAGCATTCAGGCGGCTGCTAAGAGGAGTCGTCGCAAGGCCAGACAAGGAGCCCGGGCCCCAGCAGCCATGGTCCCAGTACAGGCGCCAGCAGCCATGGTTCCAGCCTCAGTCCTGGCCCCAGCAGCCACGGTTCCGGCCCCAGCAGCCACGGTTTCGGCCCCAGCAGCCATGGTTCCTGCCCCAGTGCAGGCTCCCGCAGCCATGTTTCCGGCTCCGAGTCCGCCCCACACAGTCATGATCCGGGCTCCAGAGCTGGATCATACAGCCATGTTTCCGGCTCCAGGGCCGGCCCCAGCGGCTATGGTCCCGGATCCGGGAGCGCCCTATACGGCCGTGTTTCCGGCGTCGAAGCTGGAGCTTATAGACAGGATTCTGGCTTCAGCAGCCATGTTTCTGGCTGCTATTCCGGTCCCTGCAGCCAGGGTTTCGGCCCCAGTTCTGGTCCCAGCAGCCATGGTCCCGAACCCAGCTGCCTTGGTTCCAGACCCGGATCTGGTCCCGGCTGCCACGGTCCCATCTCGGGTTCCCTCCTCTGGTTCCTCCTCGAGTCCCCTCTCTAGTTTCCCTCTCGAGTTCCCTTCTCTAGTTACTCTTCTAGTCCCTCCTCTAGTCTCTCCTCTAGTCCCCTCTTTAGTCTCTGTTCGAGTCCCCTCTCTGTTTCCATCTCAAGTTCCCTCTCCAGTTCCCCCTCGAGTCCCCTCTCGAGTTCCCTCCTTTAGTCCCTCCTTTAGGCCCTCCTCTAGTCCCTCCTCGAGTCCCCTCTCGAGTTCCCTTCTCTAGTTACTCCTCTAGTTCCCTCTTTAGTCTCTGTTCGAGTCCCCTCTCTGTTTCCATCTCAAGTTCCCTCTCCAGTTCCCCCTCGAGTCCCCTCTCGAGTTCCCTCCTTTAGGCCCTCCTCTAGTTCCTCCTCGAGTCCCCTCTCTAGTTCCCCTCTTTAGTTACTCCTCTAGTCCCTCCTCTAATTTCTCCTCTAGTCCCCTCTGTAGTCCCTTCTCGAGTCCCCTCTCTGTTTCCATCTCCAGTTCCCTCTCGAGTTCCTTCCTTTAGTCCCTCCTCGAGTCCCCTCTCTAGTTTCCCTCTCGAGTTCCCTTCTCTAGTTACTCATCTAGACCCTCCTCTAGTCTCTCCTCTAGTCCCCTCTTTAGTCTCTGTTCGAGTCCCCTCTCTGTTTCCATCTCAAGTTCCCTCTCCAGTTCCCCCTCGAGTCCCCTCTCGAGTTCCCTCCTTTAGGCCCTCTAGTCCCTCCTCGGGTCCCCTCTCTAGTTCCCCTCTCGAGTTCCCTTCCCTAGTTACTCCTCTAGTCCCCTCTGTAGTCCCTTCTCGAGTTCCCTCTCTGTTTCCATCTCGAGTCCCCTCTCCAGTCCCCTCTCCAGTTCCCCCTCGAGTCCCCTCTCGAGTTCCCTCTCGAGTTCCCTCTCCTCTGGTCCCTCCTCGAGTCCCCTCTTTAGTTCCCCTCTCAAATCCCCTCTCGTGTTCCCTTCTCTAGTCCCCTCTGGAGTCCCCTCTCCAGTCTCCTCTCGAGTCCCCTCTCAAGTCTCCGCTTGAGTTCCCTCTCCATTCCCTATTCAAGCCCCTACGCAAGTGTCGTTGGAGGTCCCGCCGTCTACTCCCCTGCCGGGGGTCCTGCCAACCCTGTGTCCTGTGTCGTTGGAGGTCCCGCCGTCTACTCCCCTGCCAGGGGTCCTGCAAACCCTTTCTCCTGTCCCGTTGGAGGTCCCGCAGAATACTCTTCTGCCGGGCGTCCTGCCAACCCTTTCTCCTGTCCCGTTGGAGGTCCCGCCGTCTACTCCCCTGCCGGGGGTCCTGCCAGCTCTGTGTCCTGTGCCGTTGGAGGTCCCGCCGTCTACTCCCCTGCCGGGGGTCCTGCCAACCCTGTGTCCTGTGTCGTTGGAGGTCCCGCCGTCTACTCCCCTGCCGGGGGTCCTGCCAACCCTGTGTCCTGTGCCGTTGGAGGTCCCGCCGTCTACTCCCCTGCCGGGGGTCCTGCCAACCCTGTGTCGTTGGAGGTCCCGCCGTCTACTCCCCTGCCGGGGGTCCTGCCAACCCTTTCTCCTGTCCCGTTGGAGGTCCCGCAGAATACTCTTCTGCCGGGGGTCCTGCCAACCCTTTCTCCTGTCCCGTTGGAGGTCCCGCCGTCTACTCCCCTGCCGGGGGTCCTGCCAGCTCTGTGTCCTGTGCCGTTGGAGGTCCCGCCGTCTACTCCCCTGCCGGGGGTCCTGCCAACCCTGTGTCCTGTCCCGTTGGAGGTCCCGCCGTCTACTCCCCTGCCGGGGGTCCTGCCAGCTCTGTGTCCTGTGCCGTTGGAGGTCCCGCCGTCTACTCCCCTGCCGGGGGTCCTGCCAACCCTGTGTCCTGTGCCGTTGGAGGTCCCGCAGAATACTCCCCTGCCGGGGGTCCTGCCAACCCTGTGTCCTGTGTCGTTGGAGGTCCCGCCGTCTACTCCCCTGCCGGGGGTCCTGCCAACCCTATATCCCGTGCCGTTGGAGGTTCTACCGGGGGCCCTGCCAGCCCCATGTCCATCACCGGTCTCGCCGGGGTTCCTGCCAACTCCTGGTCCTTTTCCGTGGGGGATCCTGCCGAAGCCTGTCCGACCGGCTCCGGTTTCTGTCCGGCCGACACCGGGTCCTGCCCGATCTCCGGAACTGGCCCATCAGCGCTTTCCTGCCCGGCCTCCTGATCCTGTCCGGTCGACACCGGCTCGAGCCCGGCCCCCTGAGAGCCGCGGTCTTCGCCCTCGAGCCCGGCCCCCTGAGAGCCCGGCCCCCTGAGAGCCGCGGTCTTCGCCCTCAAGCCCGGCCCCCTGAGAGCCGCGGTCTTCGCCCTCGAGCCCGGCCCCCTGAGAGCCGCGGTCTTCGCCCTCGAGCCCGGCCCCCTGAGAGCCGCGGTCTTCGCCCTCGAGCCCGGCCCCCTGAGAGCCGCGGTCTTCGCCCTCGTGCCCGGCCCCCTGAGAGCCGCGGTCTTCGCCCTCGGGCCCGACCCCCTGACTCTTCCTGCCGTTGCCTTCGCCCTCGGACCCGGGTCCCTGACTCTTCCTACCGCTGCCTTCGGTCCTCCATGGTCCCCACCTTGGACTCTGTTTTGACCCCGGGCCGTCCGCCCGAGACCCCTTCCTGGTTCTCTGCCTTGTCCCCGGGCAGTCCGCCTGAATCCCCATTTTTGGACTGTACCTTGCCCCTCGGGCCGTCCGCCCGTGACCCCTTCCTGGTCCTCCGCTGTGTTCCTGGGCTGTCAGCCCAAGACCCGTCCTCCGGACCCCCTCCGCCCACCCTGCTTGGGGTTTTGGACTTTTTTGTTTTGTTTTTTTTAGGGACGTCTGGAATCCGTCCCTTGAGGGGGGGGTTCTGTCACAATTCACATGTTAGGTCACGTTTGTAGTTTTGTCTGTGTTGGTGTTTTTCTTGTCTTTGGGTTTCCTGTCTTATTGTGTTAAGTGTTCACCCCCGTTTCCTGCCTGTCTGCTTTCTGTCTGTTTCCCTCCCTGATTACCCGATTGTGTTCACCTGTTGTCCTTGTGTTTCTCCTCCCCTGCCCGGCTGTTTCTCGTTGTCATGATTACCCCTTCTTGTATTTAGTCTTGTCTCTTTCTGTGTTCAGTGTTGGGTCATTGTTTGTTGGTGACGGAGTTCACCGGAGAGTGTTCTGTTCTGTATTTGTCATTTATCCTTTATCCTTGGAATAAAGGGTTTCTCAAAAGTTATCTGCATTTGGGTCCTGCTTCCTTCACTCACCCGTGACAGAATTACAGTGTATAGAGCAGAACTAAAATTATCTACCAGCAAAATGGCCAAAATATATGTATTTTTTGGATTTACGAACAGTGACTGTTAATTGTTTGGATTTGCTTTGTGTTTATATCTGTTCCGTCATTTATATGGATGTTTCATCATCTATATATTTCGAAGCCAAATCCATTTGGATGTGTGATTCTTGTGTTTCAATTGCTATATTTCCTCGAAGGCTTTGATTATCATAAGACAAAGATTATCAAAAATAACATTAATGAAAAAATGTTTCATTTGCATTTTTCCTAGAAAAGAATTAACATGTAAACCTAGTTTTTCTTAGAGTGTATTTTTTCTTACATAAAATACATTTGTATGGACACTTACATTGTTAAATTTTATATAGCAAAGAGTATTTAAAAAACCGAATCATATTTCATTTATATTGTTGGTGAATTAGTTAGACAATATATATATATATATATATAAGGAATTTGTTAAATTACATTTAGTTCCGTATTTTATTTAAACCCTGAATAATGTCCCGGGTCAGTTTGACCCGAACATTACCAAAGGGTTCAAAATGTGAACATAACACAAGGGTTAAAGTAACTTACGGTGCAGGTCTTGAAGAAGGCAGAAGGCTCATCTCATCCCCCAAGGTGATTGGCAGTCCCCGAACACAAAGGCATCTGATGTCTGTTGGCTCAGTGGTCTGGAATATAGTGGAGATAACAAAGAATGGTCATACATTCATCAAATACATTCTACAAACTCTACACAATTACTTTATTTCAAATATAGTTGAAAATAAAGGAGAGGACAAAAGGAGATGACATGATGGGAGAGAATAGAAAAGGGAGAGAACATAACTTCTTCTTGACCAAAGAATAGAATAGGAAACAAAACAAGAGAGCAAAGCAACATGAACAAGGGAAAAGAGGAAACAATGACACATGAAGAGATGCAATTAAATTGACAGGACAAGAGCAGCAAATGAGAGAAAAGAAGAGATGAGAAGGAAGTCAAAGGGACAGAAGAGGAACAAGGAGAGAGGAAAGAGATTGGGTAGACAGATGTTAAGTAAACCCACCTTTGTCTGACTTAAAAGCTCAGACAGAAATTGGCCAGTGACACCCTTCTTCTTCCTAAAGAGGTCCATCAGGCTCGGAGAGAAACGGTCAAGTGCATCGAAGAAGTTGTCCTTGAGATTTTTCCCCACCACTCTGTTGAACTCGCAATAAACCTGAAACACAAAAGAGAACAAACCATGTAAAACTGTCAAATAAAATCATCCTTGGTGAAACAAATAAGTGCATTTTTTATTTAGACAGCTTTTGCTTGCTTCACCATCTGATTTTTCAAGATGCCTCTGTGCACTTCTCACAGTAATATCTTAATAAAATCAGATATTTAAGTAGGTATGAGGATATAACTACATTTTATGAACATTACATTTAGAACACAAAAGGACAAACAAACCTGGGGAGGTTTCAGCCTGGAACCTCCACCCCGCTGCGGGACCCGTGGTGGGACCCCCGAGTCAGACGATGCGTCTTGGTCACGCTTCATATCGGCCGGCCCAGGAAGAGACACGCAGCACACCCTCCCGGCCATCAGAGTCGAACCCGCAGTTTGGAGGAACCGACCGCCAGGACACCGGCACTTAGGCCGGTGGAGGCCCTCCGATGGTGGGTCGCGTTTGCCATTCGATCAGTGAGAAGAGAGGACAAAAATGCAACAAGAATTGTCAAAATCGGTTAATATATGGGGGGGGGGGGGGGGGGAAACGGCTGGACACAGGCCGTGGGGGGACACCCGAGACCGGGCTATGTCCCCGTTAGAAGGAACCGGGTGAAATAGCCAAAAAAAGAAAAATTAATAAAAACCGGGGAAAAGTGACAAAAAGTGTCCGAAAATAGGCACTCGTGAGGCGGGCAGAGTCCACTGTTAACTCCCGTTACATTCCTCCATGGTTTGAGCGAAAAATACGAGAACCAGGATGGGGGGTTCAAAAGGCCTGCCCAAGGCCGACCCAAAGTGCATGGTGAGCGGACTCATCACCTCCCTGAGAGTGGAGGTGTCCTGAGAGTGGAGCCTGCAGGCAGACCCCTCTCAGGCGGACAGGCAGACCCCTCTCAGGCTGACAGGCAGGTAGGCCATCCAGCTATTTTAGCCGGGCCGGCTAAAATGATTGGTCGTGCTTTTTACAGTGCTACGGCTTCCACAGATGAACATTTTGTATGTATGTATTGTCAAAGCATTTCATATATGCATTGCTATCGGGATGTTAAGAGCATTCCATGGAATATAACAATACCTGTTTCTGAAATAAATTACATACCCCACCTTTAAGGGACGTTAATCAACAACATCTGATAACGTAATGTGGTCGCTAATGTTAGCTAAATGGCGTCTCACCTGATGTAGTAGCACAAAGCATCCGTCCAAGCGCCACCCTCCTCTCCCTATGATGGAAGCCTGAGACAGCCTGTGGTGGCAGGGTTCTAGCGTCCGGCGTTCAATGTGGGGTGGTGTCCGACTCACACGACTAAAAGAAAGGTGACAAAAACAGCAACTGGGTGAACAAAAATCTACATCTTTCAGTGAACACGAACAAGTGAAAAAAGTACAGCACTATCTGTTTAAAACGATCTGCACCTCGTAGCCTACTATCGCTCAGTAAAAGTTAACAAAAGCGAGGGAAACACACATTGCCTGACTGCAGTAGCGTAGAAGTGCTGCAGTTAAGTGATGTAAGTCAAATGAAAACTTAATGCGGTCGCTATTAAGATCTAAATCCCTCCGCGGGCTCCATGATCAAACTGCGGGGATTCCCTCCCCCCCCCCCTAATGACCACCTAGCAGCACATTATACCGCTTATTACACGGCTACATACTAAAAAAACAAACAAATTATTCATAATATCCATTTTAAAATGATTTAATTGACTTAAAAATGATCGTAATGCTTCCGCCAAAATAAAAAGTCCGTTCCACGGCGCACCAACGAATGGAACTTTAATTCAGAAAATAAACGGCAGCATTATTCGAATTTACTTGTAACTGTCAAAGTCTGTTAACATTTTATTTTCCTCTAACAAGTACTTAAAGAGCCTGTGACACGGTTTTCCCCCATCATCCAAACCCATCAATTTGAGTACATATTGTCCCCTTGAAAACCGTTACTGAACTGATTTTGGATATTTGTACTTTGATAACCATTAATCTGCCCTTCAATGTTGACTATTTTCTGGATCTTCTCACGGATTCTTCAAGTCCCGCCAAATGATGGGTGACGTCATTGCGGGCACAGCGCTCCAGCTGCACCGTCCAGGATCCCAGCATCTGCATGTAAACCTTTATATATATACAGTCAGATGTAAACGCACGACGGCGCGCACAGCAGCAAGCTCAGACAGCGATGACAGGTTAATGTTGAACGTGTCTGAGAGCTCATATGAGGCTGAAGGATCGGTTTATGTTGTATCTGTTAGAAGTTTAGGAATGAGGTGCGTCAATATGGGCGATCATATGGTCATGTAGCCAGTGGTGGAATGGGACTAAAAATCATCCCGGGACTCTCGACCGGCCCACTTCGGTACCGCTAGTAAATTGTCAACGGGGGGAGTGGGGGATGTCAGGGGCGGCGGGTGCTGTAGAGAGTAAATGTAAATATGTAAATATTTGTGTCACTGCATCCTGGTAAAATACAAATATAATGTATAATGTCTGTGTCTTTGACATTAGCGCTGCTAGCCACCTGTGCCCTGTACTACGAAGCCAGTTCAACAGACCCGGGATATGTTTGAGTAACAAACAAACTAACAACAACAAACTAACAAACGAGATCTCGCTAAGCGGTCCTACGACGCTGGTTATCAACTCGGTAAATCAAGCCAGGGTTTCTCTCTCCAGCTGAGAGCGCGTTCACGTCTAAGACACGAGTGGATCTGACTTTAATTACATTTGTCTCGAGTGTTTCGTCAACATAATGTGTTAAATAATACTTCTGCATACAGTCTGTGACACTGTGAGTGTTGCACGGCCAGATGAGGCTGGAGAAGCTGACTCAGATAAGGAAATATATGATATATTATGATATTATATGATCGATGATCTGATTGATGATGTAATATGAATGATAAGTGCGACACGTCGGCGTCTTCTCTGCATACGGCAGTTTAAACTGTATTTTCTTTATCCTGTAATATGACTTGAGAGATTTAAACTCCGCACACTGAGTTGATCTCTTTTCTATAGACGCCGGAGGCGGGCAGCGTCAGGTAAAATAAGTTATTTAGCCTTCTCAAACCTGAGCCTCACGCGCCGCCTATGGGGGATGTGCTAGTTACTTATCCAACCGGCCCACTTCGGTACCGGCCCATCGGGATTCGTCCCGATGGCCAGTCCGCCACTGCACCCAGCCCACGTAAATTGTCAACGGGGGGAGCCTCGCTGCGGGGAAACGGTGGACCTAGTGTCCCGATCGGAGTGGGAATAATAATAATAATGCGTGCATTTTATCCATTAATTTCCCCAACATTGTGGTAAAAAAAACACACGTTTAATCCATGTTGTTGGTGTACTACAACTACAAAAAGCATCGGTTTGTTTTCTCATCAGGAAATGCAGACCGGCTCAAACAAACGATTTTTAATCATCATCCTCACTCATCATTTAATGTATCATATGTTCGCCGAATTTACATGAAAGCACTAATAAATGTAGTTTCATCCACTTGAGTTTACAACCACAAAAATAATCGATTTGTTTTTATATCACATCCGACGGGAGGAAATTCAGCAGCTCTCACTCCCGATTTTTAATCCTAATGTAATCATCATCTTCACCACGATCATTTATGTTTATGTCACCGAATTGACATGAAAGCACTGACAAATATGAATATACTGTAGTCAACTTCATTAAAACGTTATTAACGTGCCTAATCTCAGTAATTCACCATTTCTACGCAACACACTTTGTCCGTGTTTGGCTCTCGAAGCGTTCCCGCATTGACGTCACTTCCGGCTTCCCCCAAAACTTTAAAATGAGTCGAAGGAATTTTCCCGCGATGTTCGAAATTATTGATATTTAACGGAACGGTATCGCTTTTTCTTTTTTAAACTGACGGTTCGAGATTACTAGTAGCCCAATATTTCATTGCACAACAGTTGTTGGGATGCTGTCACAGGCTCTTTAAACAATGCGAGAGAAGCCCACACCGTGTTCCCGCCAGTTGATACTTCCTGTGGCTGTGTTACACCCAAAGGTACGAGAATTCAACCAAGCCGTGTTAGCTAAATCACTCACCAGATTCAGTAGATAAGGCAGCCGTGCAGCGTCCTTCCTTTGGAAGCGTAGACAGCGCGGTGAAAGGGTGCAAGTCCGGCGTTCAAAGTGGGGTTGCGTCCGACTGAAAAATTGCGAGCTGGAAACGTGGCTGCGGCACATCCAGATCCTTCTCTTTCCCATAATGCATTGCAAACATGACTAAAACTTCATAATGTGAAGTTACTTAACTTAAAATTATTGACACATTGCTTAACTAACACATGTAAGTATTATATGCTTACATTTGGTAGTCAGCAAGTAGAATAAGCTTACATTTGATAGTAATGCAATGAAACTTAAATAATGTCAGTAATTTGTAATTCATTATTTAATTAGATATGAACTCCGGGCTAACAGTGACAAGGAAATCACACCTCCACGGAGCTCAGCGCGATTCACAACGTGAAACAATCGGACGTTGTGAATCACCCCGAGCACACACAAAGTCTCAGCCGAAGTAAAAACAATAAGTGTGGCTTGATATTGAGAAGAAAAAGGTTGATAAACGCTGTGAGAATGGGTCTGCAGAGAGAATTTTGCCGCGATCGCAACTGTCTGTTATCAGCAGCAGCCCGGAGGAGACATCAGCTGAGCTGCGTGTGTGTGTGAGGAAGTCTGTGGATTGGTCAATCGGAGCACACTGGGCTCACAGGGAGGGGGGCAAGAGCTCCAACGAGCCGTTTAGTGGAGAGAGTGAATACACGTAGTTTACAGAGATGCTTTATGCGAAACAATGTGAGTTTGGAAAATTGCACAGTATTTTTCTATTGTAATATCCCTCAACAATGGTATTATGATCAGTAGAAAGGACCATGACATGTGACCTTTAATAAGAGCCGTGTGTGTTCAGCGCTCTGCTTCCACTCCCTGCACTGCAGCCGTGCCTGCAGTCCCGCCCCTCTCAAGCACGCTCAAGTGCCTCCCCTCTCTCGTGCACGCGCTAGCTGCCAGAGCATGTGAGAAAACTATAGGTTACTTACGTAACCCCAGGTCTAAGAGTAACATGAAGTGAGATGTCTCACTATGGGATGCGCCTCATCGCGGAGCAAACAGAAGCATCAATCTCATTACGCCAATCCTGATTGGCTGGTGATCTTTGACGTCAACGTCAGGGGAAATCACCCCCTATAAGTAGCCTGCGCCACGACGCATGCGTCATTCAAAATAAGCACCTCTTCTCGCTTCACCATAGCAAGGAGAGCCGTCTGGTGAGACATCTCACTTCATGTTACTCTGAGAACTGGGGTTACGTAAGTAACCTATAGTTCTCATTCATAACACTCCGTTCGATGTCTCACTATGGGAAATTGTAGCTCCCGTATTGCCAGACGAGCTTATCTCTAAAATCACCAAACCAACCAGAACTTAACAGGTAGAGCTCTGACTCAACCAGGTGCTCAGCACTGCTTGAGTCAGAGCCCAGGATGCAGCCAGACCCTGAGTCGAAAGAGCTCGCGGACCCGAGGGTGCCTGCGAACTCTGACTCGTATGGGCCCCAAAGCAATTGCTTCCACAAAACAGTGGGAGAGCCGTTGCTTAGTAACAGGCTTGCCCTTATAAGGGTTAGCCCAGGACACCAGGAGTTGGCCATTATGACAAGCACCCCTGATCTGTCCATACAGGTGCGTAAGCATGAACTGGACACAGCAAAACCGGCTGCTGTTCCCCGGAGGGACCCAGCGGCGGAGGAAATGCCTCAATGTCCATTGGGGTACATGACCCAACCACCTTGGGTATAAGGACAGGGTTGGGCTTCAACAACACTCTCGTTTGCCCTGGGGTGAACCGAGTGTGTGATAAAATATGTACAGATAGTGCATGAAAACATTACTGGCTCACCTGGCGGAAGCCAGGACCAGTAACAGCACTATATTAGAGAGACCTGGTGTAGGAATCTCTCGCACTCTGAATAGTGTTTATCACCCTATGAGGGAGTCTCACTGTATTCAGGTTGTACCACTTACGGGCCAGGCCCATAAGGCCAAGCGCTCTGGGTGTGGGTGAAAGCCCCCCCCGCCTGGGACAGTATGTCCCTGCGTAGCGGGAGCTGCCATGGCTGCCCGCACAGCAGCTGATACATCTCCGCCAGCCAGTACATAGCGGGCCAGTGCGGAGCTATCAGGATAAGTGTGTGGCGTTGTTCCCTCACTCTGGCCAGAGTTTGGGGAATCAGAGCCAGGGGTGGGAACGCGTACAGAAGGCCCGAAGGCCAAACGTGTGCGAGTGCGTCCACGCCTAACGGTGCGTTTAAGTCGCGCATCGAAAAGAACAGCTGACATTGAGCATTTTCTTTTAATGCGAACAGGTCCACCGTGGCTCTACCATAACGCACCCACAGCTGACTCACAATCCTTGGATGTAGAGTCCAGTCTGCATAAAGTGGTGCACCTCTGGACAGTAGGTCAGCCCCGAGGTTCAACATACCCGGTACGTGCGTCGCTCTCAGAGAGAGGAGACGCCCGCTGCTCCATAAGATCAGTTTGCGTGCCAGCATGTGTAACTGGAGAGAACGCAAACCCCCTTGGCGGTTTATATATGATATTGTAGTCGTATTGTCTGTCCTCACGAGGACATGATGTCCTCTGAGAAAAGGCAGAAAGCGTTTTAGGGTGAGGAACACCACTAAAAGCTCCAGATAATTTATGTGCGCCCGCTGGAGGTCTCTGCTCCAGAGACCCCTCACCGGACGGCCTTCATAAATACCTCCCCAACCTGTCAGACATGCGTCCGTGGTGACCACCTTCCGTGAAAGGACAGCACCCATAGGCACGCCCCGTACTAGAAAAGTCGGGTGCAGCCAGTGGCGCAGTGCCGTTACGCATTTCACAGTAACCATTACTCTCCGCGCGTCATGACGCGCGGGGTTTAGTTTTAAGGCGGCTACCCAGCGCTGAAACTCCCGCATGTGTAAGCGTCCTAGTCGTACGACCAGGATGGCTGACGCCATGAGCCCCATTAACCGCAGGCATGTTCTGAAGAGAACATGTTTGCGCAGCTGGAATTGAGCGAGACAAGCTCTGAAAGCTTTCACTCTTTCCGCTGACAGGCGGGCTGTAAAGGGCACCGAGTTCAGGTGTAAACCCAGGAAGAGTGCAGTCTGTGCTGGGCACAGCATGCTCTTCTCTGTGTTTATTATGAAACCCAGGTTGAGCAGGTGCTTTACGAGGACACTTGTCTGTGTAACAGCCTCCTGCTCCGACTGTGCGAGAAGCAGCCAGTCGTCCAGGTAGGTTGCCAGGCGAATACCCTGTTGTCTTAACGGGGCTATCGCGGCTTCCGTACATCGTACAAACACTCTTGGACTGAGAGACAAGCCGAAGGGAAGTACTCTGTATTCGTAACAGATCCCCTGAAATGCGAACCTCAGATATTTCCTGTGTGGATAATATACTGGGATGTGGAAATACGCATCTTTCAGGTCGACTGATGTAAACCAGTCATCTTGTCGCACGAGACGCAGCAGAGATGTGTGAGTGAGCATTCTGAATTTGTATCTTTTTAGATATTTGTTCAGAACCCTCAAATCCAGTATTGGCCGAATTCCGTTCCCTCCTCGTTTGGGAACGAGGAAATACTTGGAATAAAAGCCACTCTGACTCTGCTCGGCAGGTACAATAGATATAGCCCTCTTTTCTAGAAGTGAGAGGATCTCTCTCTCTAGAATATGGGCTGACTCTCCCCGGGCTTGTGAATACAAAATACCTGAGAAACGAGGGGGGGTGACAGCGAATTGGAGTCTGTAACCCCGTGTTACTGTCTTGAAAACCCAAGCAGATGTTGTGAGCGTCTTCCACTGTGTGCTCCTTAGAGCCAGCGGAGATGTCACATCTCTTACCCTCTGAGACTCTATTTGTTGTGTTATGGGGCCCTCTAGTGTCTGAACACTGGTACCCCATTTCAACAACCCCCTTCACGGCCCCAACCGGCACTGCGCATGCGTGTGACGGTGGTGCCTTCACAGACCCGTTTATTATCCGCCTTTTGAGAGAGGCCGTAGCTGCTCTCAAAAGGGGATTTATAGTTAGCGGACTGTTTATTGTTTTTCTTTTCATTTTTTTGAGCTGCGCCCTTGGCCGAAGCCTGGATGCGTCAGCGGAAAATGGTTTATTCAAACAACAAAGATGTGACATGTGTTTTATGCGGACTTGAGGATGACGTTGAGGTATCTCTCGAGGCAGCGGGAACACGTTTCGAGCCGGGGAAAGCAGCTCTGTCACAGAGGGGAGAAGGAGGGGCTGTCATGCCGCTCGCTTCTTCCTCCTCGACTGCTGGCCGAAATTCTGGGTTGGCTGCTCCTGGGCTGCAGCCGGAACCGGAGATTTTCTAGGCCAACTCGCCCTCGTCTCCTGCCTGGGCTGGGGAGTCGGGGTGGGCTGCGACCTCTGCTGACCTGGTACTTTAAACCTAGCAGGGTTCGGAGCAGCTTGGGCGAAGGGCCGCTGTTGCGAAGGCAGTGGCTGGACCCTTCGAGGGAGACAGAGGTGGAGGGCCTCGTCTTCCTTCTTTTTCGACTCGCACTTACTCTGCATGGAAGCGAGACCGGAGCCGAAAATCCCCTCGGGAACGATGGGCATATCAAGCACATCTTCCTTTTCCCGGTCTGGGAGGTTGGTGAGGTTGAGCCATCTAGCTCTTTCCTGCACCACCATGATCCCCATTACCTTGCCCGTGGCCTGGACGGCGCAGCGTTGGACACAGAGACAAATGTCTGTGACCGTGGCTATCTCGTCCAGAGTGGCCGGTCCAGGATTGCTCTACAGATCCTCACAGAGCTCCGCTTGGTACGTGGTTAGCATCGAGGAAACGTTTAGAGCCCTGGCGGACAGCGCTGCGGCTCTGTAGGCCCGTTCAGTCATGGTCGACTGGAATCGGTCCGCCTTCGCTGGCAGTGTGGGGTTCCTGCTTGGTGACGGGCCCATCCTCGGTAGGAGGTGGGTTGCCACCAGCGGTTCCATAGGCGGTATGCGGAGCAGGCCGAGCCTCTCCATACCGTCACAGTCAAGGGAGGAGGCACCCTGGATTGGGGCCTTGTTGCTAAAGGGCCAGTCTCTCCACGAGACCGACACCTCATCCAACATCTCCGGGAAGACCGGAAGGAGTTGCCTCTTCGTCCTCGTTATGTTTCCCCTCGTAACGGGACCTGGAGGTCTCCTTGGCCATTTCGGGCCACGGGATGTCTAGCCTGGACGCAGCGCACTGACACACGGCTTGCAGGTCCATGCTTAGACAGGGCGAAGCTGGTGTGCTATCGCCCGGGAGAGCAGCCATCGCTCCCGGCTTTGCAGCCTGAGCTGGTGACACGAAGATGTCGTCTTCTTGCTCATCCGAATCAGACAGGAGGAACTCAGAGGCATCCTCTTCGTCCTCCATGTAATCCAATTCTAGGACATCCTCCGCGGGTGAAACCATGGTGAGGTCCAGCCGGGAGCCCCAGCTTGGTATAGCGTGGGGCCCCGTCTCCGCGTCTCTTGCCGCCACCGGGTCCCGGCCTGATATGGCGCGGGAATCCGGTTCCGCGGTTGCCACTGTTGATGAGCCCCGGACCGTAATGGTGAGGGGCTCAAACTCTGCGGCGGACGCCCCCGCGTCTTGATTGCCAGCCGGCAAATCAATGGACATGAGGGGATCCTGTCCCGACAAGCTAGCTTGTCGTGCTAACCGTCGGCGGAGGCTCTTCATGGTGAAGCGGGCACAATGCCCGCACGAGCCGGGGTTGTCGATAGCCTCCTGGGCGTGTTCCAGCCCGAGGCAGGACGAGCAGACCTGGTGTGAGTCTGTGCCTGATATCTTCAACCCGCAGCCTCCGAGTCCCTGACTCCTCTAGTGTGAGGGAGAGAGGCGTCCATCTCGTTCGCCGCGAGGCGTGGAGAGGACCCGCTCTTAACAGGTACGTCAAGAGAAAAAAGGTGTTACCAATCTGTCTTTAATCCGGAGAAAAAAGGACAGTGTGGGTCTTTTTCCTCAAAGAATATTACCTGGTGTGGTAATATTCTTTTAATCCTTTTCTCCTCCGTGAGAAGAGAAAACAAAAAACGTCCTCGCTACCGTGGCGTAATGAGATTGATGCTTCTGTTTGCTCCGCGATGAGGCGCATCCCATAGTGAGACATCGAACGGAGTGTTATGAATGAGAACAAGAAGCATGGCTGCAAGTGGGAGTGCAGCTGCCGCTGCGCCTCGGCTTGTTGACAAAAAAGACGCCAGAAGCGAAATTTAGAAGTATTTGAGCTATATCTCTGACAGTGAGGGCAAGCCTACGGACACCACGAGGCCTGTCTATGAGAAATGTATTAATTTTATTTAATAGGAATTCTTGTCATTTATGTTATTTATTGTTCTCATTGTTTAAAAGTTTGTGTTATGGTTATGTTTCTGGTGTGAAATAAAGCACAATAATTACATTTAAGACTGTTTCCCTTTTTTTAAGAAAAGTATCGAAAAATAATCGGAATCGCAATTCTTGACTTGCTATCGAAACCAAAATGTTGGTATTGTGACAACACTACTCCTGACAGTTAAACCTGATATTTAGTAGGTCTGTTAAGTATTAACGTAATTTGGCCGGTCAAAGTTGTTTGGGCTCGGATAAAATCGCTCCGTTACTTTCGTCCCGTGTTACTTTCGTCCCGTGTTACTTTCGTCCCGGCTCCCGGTGTGTATGTGTGGTGTCAGGTGTCAGTATGAGAGGATGACAGCGCGTCTAATTTTGATGTGGCCCAAGAGCCAATCACAATAATACCTGCGATGCAGTGAACCAATCACCTTTGAGGGGGGGAAACCTATCGTTGATTAAACACTATCCAGTGTTTCCCCTACCATTGTTTTGGAGGGGCGCTGCGCCCCGCCAACGGAGCCCCGTGCCCCCCCCTAAAATTGAAGGTGTTTAAAAAATATATATAATTAAAAAATATATACTGTGTGTTTGATGTGGCTCTTTGCAGTAACATAGAACAAATGTGGCTCTTAACCTCTGACTGGTTGGTGTAGTGGACATTTTTATTATATCCTTATATGCTTAAACCAAATGCTTCTCATTTCCTGAGATGTACTGTTTTCTTCCTTTCTACTCTAATTTGGGTTTATTCCCAAGCGCTTCAAGGCCACAGAGCTGCTTTGGCTACTGGGAGACTCACACACAGTCACACAAGAACTTCCCTACTCTGAGAACCGTTATGCTATCTACCGCTCAAGGACAGGTGTCTAATAACAATGTGACCGTGTGAAGACAGATTGCTCTGTGAGACCTGTGTCTATTTTTTATTGTATCTTATGTTATTTGAAGCTTCAAATAAATAACTAGAAAGACAAGCTCTGTCTGATTCACCATTTATTTGTTTTGATCACTTTGACTTGTACTCTCCAGCCGTGTTGGGTCCTAGATTTCAATAACAAGTGGCGTTGTCGGCAGGATATCTGCAAGTTCGATTGGGGATACCTCCGGACGCTGGTGGTCGCTCCAGGATCCTCGGATCCTCCTCTACCTCGACAGAAACCGTACGGGACGAGAGGACCAGCGCGGGGGGTGGAACCGATTGACTTCACGAGATCCAACGAACTCAAAGGGCTTTCAATACTCGGTGAGATGTATAGGTCTAAATTGTTTAAAGTTAAACGTAATTAAACTCGACATGACATTTATGAGAGGGACTGCTCGAAAGTAGGATATTTGGGATATCTGTATCATCGACGGATGAAAAAATAGTGTTTTGGTAACACGGGGTGTTTTGGTAACACTTAAAGACTTTGTTATGGGAGCAAAGCAGGGTAGGGGGTTTGTACACTCTCCTGAGGGTCCGATTGTGGATGTCATGCGAGCAAAATATGGTGAGGACAGTCTGTCTAAATTAAATATATGGACGGAAATGTTTGGATTTCCTAAGGGAGGTTCTTTGAGTAAATTAAAAATCAAGAACCTAAAGAATAAATTACAAGAACATGAAGATGGAATGAAGGGTAAAAATAAAGTTAAAGTAAAAGACTTATAGAAAACTGGACACTCACAGAAAGTGTTTATAATACTGGGGAGTAAAAAAAAGGCAGTTGGCCTTGGGCATTAAATAAAATATGAAGGTTGAAGATGAATGTGAAGAAAAGAAGGAAAATACATTATTTCCAAAACCATTAAAACCCAAGACATCACTTTGTCCTTCCATTGCAGGCCTGAATGACCTCTCCTCGACTGGGTATCCTTCCCTCCTCCGGCGTACAACCCTGGCAATCTGGTTGGAACACCTCAACCACCTCCACCGCCACTACAAGCCCCAGCCATGCAGTCAACGTCAACTCCAAGCTCGTCCACCCCCATCAGGCCCAAGTAGATGGGGACAACAGCGGGATAAACAAACCCGATGCCCTAGGAGACCAAGCAGGTGTTTGGGAAACACACCTCAGTAATGCCTTTCTCAATGGACTCACAGACACAGCGCAAGCTAAGCAAAATGCTGGCCGCTCACAATACCGAGGGAGAGGCAGAGGAGGTTTTCCGAGGCAGAGGACGAGAAGCAAGACCTTCATTTGACGAAAGATGTTTCAAGTGTGGCAGTATTGAACATTGGATTATGGGACTGCTCACAGAACACTGGCAGTGGAGGCAGAGGGGGACAGCAAGGACGGGGCCACCATTCACAAAGACTGACCTACACCAGATGGGGAGGAAGGGGCCCAATCGAGCGAGACGGAAATTCAGCCAGCAGCATCTAACCAGGGAAGTGACACACACGCACACGCACACGCACACGCATCATACATGCTATTGAGAAATTAGAAGAATTAGAGAACATGTCTGTGGTTAAAGAGGGTACATATTTGAAATATGACAGTGAATGTTTGCATTAAGAAATGTCCCACACTGACTTTGGCAGTCATGGGTGTTGATGTTACATTTTTAGTTGATTCTGGGGCTACACATTCTGTGGTAAAAAAGGGCAGATTTGCCTGAATGCAAATGTAGTGGTAGATGTATTCACTCAATAGGAGCTGCTGGGTAACTGTAAAGGAGAAGTTTCTGTACCACTTCAGAGTAAAGATAACGGTGATGACAGTCATCCATTTCCCACATCAGTAAAAAACAGTTATCTTATCATCTGTCTGCCCAATACATTTACTGGGCAGAGATCTGATTCTCCGGTTCGGCTTGGACCTCATTTTTCCACAAATGAGGGTCTTAAAGTCCGACAGCCATCTCCTACGATGGTTCAAAAAAACTGTCATTTGATGATAAAGAACTGGTGAATGTGTATCAATGGTAATGGCTGCTGACATATCCTGATTCTCAGGCGTTGTTGCGTTTGACTGATCAACGTGTTTTTCTACCTGCTGTGTGGAGGCTTCTCATTTGCATTGTACTGCTAACGTGGTTGAAGGATCCGTGTAAATGCTATGATGAGAGTTTTTCTGTTAGAATGTGTGAATGATGAGCTCATGTTTAAAACGATGTATTGGAGTTTGCTGGTTCTGTTACACTCACACCCACAAAACACAAACTGTGTCAAATCCCAGGGGCGGTCCACACATTTCACTAGCCATTGGCCCCACTGATAGATGGAGGGATTTGGGTCCAATCGTTAAAGACTGGGAGTCAGTCACTGATTGGGCACCTACACACACAGAATATGTCATGTACTCTATGTCACGTGACGTGTATCAAATGAAAATGTGCACGAACGTAGCCGTTCTGCTCACATTGCTGTTGGTTGAGGATGATGAGGTAATTCTCATATCTCTGAGCTTCCTGCCGCGCTTTCAGATGTGCCATACTCACTCTGGGCAGCTCACAGATATGACGTAGGTTTAATGTCCACGTTCCGTCCCGTACCCATTGAAACATGAAGCTGTTGATGGCATTCGGCCAGTGTTTACCTCTCCGCTTAAACAAGGGGTCATTATTCCGTGTAACGATTCCAGTGTTTCCTGTCAAAAAGACAGAGACAAAACCTCCTGACGAGTGGAGATTTGTCCAGGATTTACGATGTAAATGCAGCTGTGCATGCACGCTCGTCTGGAATCCTTATCTGATTATTTCCCAAGTTCCAGCCTCTGCAACATATTACTGCCATAGATGTCTCAAATGAATTTTTTGCAGTGTTCCGGTACACAAAGACAGTCAATGTTTGTTCACATTTGAATATAATGGTAAATGGTAAAACAACTCCAATATGTACAAAGAACAGTTTTTGGGTCATGTCATTTCAGGAGAGGGGAAAACGCTTTCAGATAAGTGTATTGCATCATTCGCTGCTCTGCCAAAACCTGTCACTAAGCGACAGATGATGTCATTCTTGTGTATGTGTTCATAACACACAGCTGTTGTTATGCTTGCTGTGATGTTACATTAGTCCGTTCTCTGCTTGTAATTATGCCGTTACAAGCTTCAAAGTTGTATTTATCATCTGAATTTGCCGAAACAAGTTTAATATTCTGAAAGCCAATACTTTGAAGATGTATAAGTCAGGTGTCTTGAGTAGTCAAAATTACCTACAAATCATTGTACACATTAGTACATATTATTTTCCACTTGTTACCATTGTGAGTCTATTTGTATGCAGCTCTGTGTGATTTTGTAGCTACAATTCAGACTAATACACTACCAGCAGTGGAATAAGTACTCAGATATTGTACTTGAGTAAAAGTAGAAGTACCAGAGTGTTACACTAACAGTCCTGCATTCAAAAGGTTCCTCAAGTAAAAGTAGAAAAGTATTATCAGAATATAGTGAAAGTAAAGACAGTAAAAGTAGTCGTTGTGCAGATTGGTCCATTTCAGAATAATATATATGATATATTTTATAATGATTGATCATGAAAGTGTTCTCAAAGCTGGTGAAGGTGCAGCTAGTTTGAAGTACGTTGTATACTGCAGGGTAGCTTGTGGATTTACTCCTCTGGAACTAAAGTCTGATTTAACACTTGATTATATTTCACATCATTCATCCACATCTGTGAAGTAACTAAAGGTATTAAATGCATGTAGTGGAGTAAAAGTACACCATTTACCTCTGACTTATGTTCACTTCCAACCTAAAAGTATCTCAAAAATAGTAATCAATAATGTATTGAAAAGTTATTTGCTGATTGGTTTTTATATCGGCTCAGCCAGGTTATATGGGAGGCCCAGTCTACATACACTCTAAAAACAAATGCCTTGGCTTAACAAAGAAAATCAAGGCAATAGGTTGCATCGATGGTTATTGAGTTAAGACAACTTCTATTGAAATGTTGTTAAAGCAACAAAGTTATTTGGGTTAGGGGAGAAGGCTTTTCCTCTACAATCAGAGGTGTTTTCAATTACCACTTACTTAATAGTTGGTAGCATAAACACAAGTTTTTAAGTTGATTACTCCAAAAGTTCCAACTTGTTTTACCGTATGATTTAAATGTAATCTTAAGTTGTATGTACTTGCACATGTTGAACATGAACACATGTTTTTAAGTTGACAACCATTTATAAATTAAGTTGCTCCAAATAATATTGTATTCAATAGGGTTTTTCTCTTAGCTTTTTCATGTTTTTGCCTTTAAAGAAAGAAATTAATTGATTCCACAACAAAAATATTAGGCAATTCACTTTTTTATTTTTGAACTGCAGGTGTTTATTTCAACACATGATGTTTCAAAAGGAGAGACTTCATTTAGTTTGAACGTTGCCTGAAGACGGTTGACAAACTTCTCATGGTGTGCACACCTAGACCGGACTTAAAAGACGTTCCTCTGACCAACGCTGACCTCATTTTGTATGTTGATGGGTCTGCCTCTCGCGACCAAGGGGGCACTCATCGGGTGGGTTTTTCTGTTGTTTCAGATTCTGCTGTACTCCGTTCTGGACCACTTCCATGTCACCTATCAGCACAAGCAGCAGAGCTCATCGCACTAACTAAAGCCTGCACGTTTGCAGAAGGCAAAACCGTGACTATTTACACTGACTCACGTTATGCTTTCGGGGTAGTACACGATTTTGGGGCTATTTGGAAGTGTAGACAATTTCTGAAATCTGATGGCAAACCAGTACTTAACCATGTACTGGTTGCAGGCTTACTAGACGCCATTCTGCTCCCATCTGAGGTTGCAGTCTGTAAATGTGCCGCACACGCAAGCAGTACAGACCCAGTTTCCCTAGGAAATGCATCTGCTGACTCAGCCGCAAAGGCAGCTGCTCTGATTCCTCTCGCACCTCACGCACACTCATTTGTTAAAATCCCTGTCTCCTCCTTCACTGACAAAATGTCATCACTGACTTCCATGCAGCAGCTATCTACACCAGTTGAGAAGGCTCAATAGAAGGCTGCTGGGGCTGTTTTTGACCCAACCTCCAGCATCTGGGTTGGTCCAAATTCTAATCCATGTCTTCCAAAACATTTTTTCCCTCATTTCGCTAAGTTGACACATGGGTTGGATCATGTGTCAAAAGGAGGGATGTTAGAGTCTATCAATCAGGAGTGGTTCACAAGGGGGTTCACAGTAACAGCTCAAAAGCACTGTGAAGCATGCCTAATTTGCATTATGCAAAATTCTGGTAGACCAGTAAAGGTTACAGGACCCGGAGCACATCCACCTCCCACCAGGCCATTTGAGCACCTAATGCTGGATTTCATTGAGCTTAGCCCATCAGAGGGTAAGAAGCACTGTCTAGTGGTGGTCGACATGTGGTCCAAATGGGTTGAAGCTTTCCCAGTAAAAGCACAGACAGCAAATGCTGTGGCAAAGGCACTACTGAGGGAAATAATTCCTAGATGGGGACTACCAGACAAAATTTCTAGTGACAACAGTTCACATTTTGCTAATGAGGCCATTACGCAGATAGGAGAATACATGGGCATGGACATCAGAAAGCATTGTGCTTATCATCCACAGAGTGGGGGTGGGGTGGAAAGAGAGAACGGCACAATAAAAAACAAACTAGCAAAATGCTGTGCAGACACAGGTCTGTCATGGACACAAGCTCTGCCCATTGTGCTGATGTACATGCGGATGCGGAAAAGAACACGGAGTCAACTCAGCCCATTTGAAATCCTTTTTGGGGCTCCTCCACAGATTGGACTCAAGGCTCCAGGATGTCCTCTTCCCTCCACAACTTTGTGTGAGGATGCTATGTTGTCATATTGTGTTAACCTATCATCCACTTTAGCAGACATCCGACGTCAGGTAGCCGCAGCCTTGCCTACCCCTGCCACTGGTCCGCTTCACCGCCTTCAACCCGGCGATTTCGTGCTGATCAAAGATTTCCGGAGAAAGAGCTGGAAATCCAATCGTTGGCAAGGTCCCTACCAGGTGCTTCTCGTCACCCAGACAGCGGTCAAGGTCGCAGAGAGAGCTACGTGGGTCCACGCCAGCCACTGCAAGGTCGTAGTCACAGGAAAGGAGAAACGGTAGAAGCAGACGACAACAAGTGACGTGTCCAAGTCACCAACAGATGACGACAACAAGTGACGTGTCCAAGTCACCAACAGATGACGACAACAAGTGACGTGTCCAAGTCACCAACAGAAGACGACAACAAGTGACGTGTCCAAGTCACCAACGGGAGATGACAACAAGTGATGTGTCCTAGTCACCACCAGCACCACACTTGCACTACATACACCAAAACACACTACACACAAGGTGTCATGAGCGAGTGCCAGCTGAACATTTCCCCCTCGTGATGAGGGCTCGGCTGGAGAGACGACAACGCAACCGTGAGCAATGTGAATACTTCTGGAGAGCCTGGACAATCATAGAATGGTTCCTCTGCATACTTGCCATGATAGTTGTGTTAGGACTAGTCCTATATTTTATGTATCCATGGTCAGCATACAGCATGTCAGCCAAAATCGAGGTACATGGGGAAAGCAGGGCGAACCATATGGGTCGAGGGGCGGTACATGGGGAAAGCAGGGCGAACCACATGGGTCGAGGGGCGGTACATGGGGAAAGCAGGGCGAACCACATGGGTCGAGGGGCTGGTCAAGACAGGGATTGGTAACATTACTCTAAGGGATGGGGAAGATAGCACAGTGCAGTTAGACCCGTGCGACTACATGCATTGCCCCGACCCTAAGAAACTGGGGGGGGCAGACGCCTACATTTGCTATGTCGAGAGTGACAGTCACACCGCCACTCACTGCTCGGGGGGCTGGGCTTTTGTTTTATGGACCACCGCGCACACCGATTGGGGTTATACCTTATGGGACGACAAAACAAACATCAAAGGGAGATTGTCTATCTCCAAGGTCAATTCATCGAGCCCCGTTATCCTGTTGCAACTACAGGTTGCCCAGATATCAGACAAGGGTTATTTTGTTGTCTGTATGTATGTATTCGGCGCCGACCCGTGTGGCACATTTTACATAGACATCGCGCCCAAAACTCGGACCCCCGAAAAGCGTAAGCAAACTTTGACGCAACTGTTGACATCCATAGGTACATCTACATTTAATCTATACATAGGCAATAACGACCATAGCAACATTGATGTGGGTCAGACCAGTAGTGGGATCACCGGTAACGTCTGGTGGCACACTCTGAGATCATTCTTGCAGGCCGCAGGACAAAATGGGTCATGTTATGCATGCACCCTTTTCCCCAAGGACTCATCAATGTCCGTGCCAGTTCGTCCACGCTCTTTGACCCAGGTTGAACACCTCTGCTCGTTTATGGCTCTGACAAGGCCCATCAAGGGTGAAGACCGGGTAACCGAGTGGCGTTATGCTATGCAGCTTCCCCCACCATGCAGTAATTGGTCTAACTCCCCTTTGCGTGCATCTACGTTTGATACCACATACGCAAAGTACCAACCCGTCAGCCATGTGCACCCTAGTCATTTGAGAGGGATGAAACACAGCCTCTGCATCCAGAGAGTGTACCACAAAACGTCTCTTACACCACCTTATTTTTTCCTAGGCACTACTACTGGTTGTACTCGTATCCTACGGAACACGTGCAGTTACGGTGCTTACAAAATCTCGTATTGTCGCATATTCGGTGCCCCTGGAAGAATCCTTTCTAACGTAGCATTCCCTGATGTTAACTATATTTCCCTCCAACTGGCCTGGCCCAGTGATGCTGGGTTTAGCGCGCCACAAGATTACGTTTGGTTGTGCGGCGACAAGCTCTATCAAGTTCTGGCTCCCCTCTGGATAGGTACATGCACTCTAGTGGATTTGAATCCAGCAGTCACTGTACTCACATCCTTAATGTACACGACACATCAATACCCAGAGTTCCAACACCCCGACCACCACAAGGTAAAAAGAGATCTGACGTCCGCTGGAGCTAAATTCATGGGTGGCCTGTTCCCATGGTGGGGTACAGTAAACAATGCCCATAAAATAGATACCTTACACGTCCGACTAGAGAACCTCACTTACGAGACGACGCAAGGCTTCCAGGCATTGCCCCCATTCATAATAGCCTCTAGGAACATGCTCATGCAGCACCAATTTGCTCTTGACCTTTTGTTCGCCTCAAAGGGTGGCCTGTGTCCTGTGATCGGTGACTCCTGTTGCACTTACATTCCCGACACCACCAAGAACATCACTGACACCGTGCTGCATCTCAACGACCTGTTAGCCGACATGAAAGCGGATGACATATCCAACGCAGGTGGCTGGGACTGGTGGTCCTGGCTTACATCAGGCGGGTGGGAAGCATGGCTGGCTAGGATAGTTACACCCCTGGCGATCATTTTTGGCCTATTAATCAGTTGTACCTGTTTGATTATCCCAATACTGAAGAAATGCGTTTCCAGCATGGTATCCTCAGCTTTCGTTCAGTATACTGCTATTCCATTACACGACAATCCTTTGCGCCACAGTGAGATAGACCAGCTAGAATCAGAAGAGTCTGATTCCGACACTACAATATAATCATGTGTACCCTCCTCTCTTATGCTTACATTATATTGGAGTCTGTCCTCCACAAAAACAGCCAGTTTTCTATGATATATTTGTGATGTGTTTACTTAAACCAGCGATGGAGTGTATTCATCGATGTGTTATATCAGTCTATCCTGTCATTTGTTTTTTTTATTGATCAAGTATGATCAAAAGGGGAGAATGTAGTGGACATTTTTATTATATCCTTATATGCTTAAACCAAATGCTTCTCATTTCCTGAGATAATAATAATAATTCCTTACATTTATTATAGCGCTTTTACAATGACTCAAAGCGCTTTACATATACACACATTACACATATATCATACATGCAATGGTCAGAAACTGTGGACAATACCCACAGGAGCAAGTTCAGGTGAAGTGTCTTGCCCAAGGACACACCGGCTTTACAGACGCAGCAACGGCGGGTTTCACCCCTTGATCTGATGATCATTGCACAGTGCCACACCGTCCATCTTCACGCCTCGAGGTCATCGAGGCGCTTTTACAAGTACACATTAGTATTATATGACAATACCCACAGGAGCAAATCCGGGTGAAGTGTCTTGCCCAAGGACACAGCGGCCTGACGCAGTGGCGGCGGGAGCGGGTTTCGAACTGGAGTTCCCCAGCACTCCCCCTTGATCTGATGATCGGATGCACAGACCACTGCGCCACCCGTCCTCGAGTTTATTTATGGGTTTATTCCCAAGCGCTTCAAGGCCACAGAGCTGCTTTGGCTACTGGGAGACTCACACACAGTCACACCAGAACTTCCCTACTCTGAGAACCGTTATGCTATCTACCGCTCAAGGACAGGTGTCTAATAACAATGTGACCGTGTGAAGACAGATTTCTCACGTTCCCACTCATTTCCTATATAAGCTTTACTACCACATTGTATGGTGGCACACTCACGCAGACTATTCTATGCTCTGTGAGACCTGTGTCTATTTTTTATTGTCCATCCATCCATCTTCTCCCGCTTATCCGTGGTCGGGTCGCGGGGGTAGCAGTTCCAGCAGAGAGCCCCAAACTTTCTTTTCCCTGGCGACATCAACCAGCTCTGACTGGGGGATCCCAAGGCGCTCCCAGGCCAGCGAAGAGATATAATCCCTCCACCTGGTCCTAGGTCTACCCCTTGGTCTCTTCCCAGCTGGACGTGCCTGGAACACCTCCCTAGGGAGGCGCCCAGGTGGCATCCTAACTAGGTGCCCGAACCACCTCAACTGGCTTCTTTCGACGCGAAGGAGGAGCGGCTCAACTCCGAGTCCCTCCCTGATGACCGAACTTCTCACCTTATCTCTAAGGGAGACACCAGCCACCCGGCGGAGGAAACCCATCTCGGCCGCTTGTATCCGCGATCTCGTTCTTTCGGTCATGACCCATCCTTCATGACCATAGGTGAGGGTAGGAACGAAAATGGCCCGGTAGACAGAGAGCTTTGCCTTCCGGCTCAGCTCCCTTTTCGTCACAACGGTGCGGTAAAGCGACTGCAATACCGCTCCCGCTGCTCCGATTCTCCGGCCCATCTCACGCTCCATTGATCCCTCACTCGAGAACAAGACCCCGAGATACTTGAACTCCTTCACTTGGGGTAAGGACTCATTCCCTACTTGGAGTGGACAGTCCATCGGTTTCCTGCTGAGAACCATGGCCTCAAATTTACAATTTTTTATTGTATCTTATGTTATTTGAAGCTTCAAATAAATAACTAGAAAGACAAGCTCTGTCTGATTCACCATTTATTTGTTTTGATCACTTTGACTTGTACTCTCCAGCCGTGTTGGGTCCTAGATTTCCATAACATTGGCCACCCCTGGTCTAGTAGCTCTGTAGCCCCATCCACGAGTAACGTTTCCACGTCAGGTTTTATGTATGCTAGCAGCAACACGGAGTTAACTAAATTATACAAACATGGGTTAATGATTAGAGGTAACTGTGTTATTTATTTTGTTAAATGTTCAGCTATTCTGTTTACAGTTCTGTCATCAGATTATTGAATACGATTTGTTAAATGCTCAGGGCAATCTCGATGACAAAGGTCAATGTTCCCCCTTTCTACGCACCGAGATAATGTAATCTTAATAGTGTGCAGGCCAAGGCTGGCTCTTCAAAGCAGATATTAACGACGCGCTTTAAGTTCCCATCATCCGTTCAGCGGAACTCTTTCAGCCTTAAGCGGCAGTCAAGTAAGGAGAAACTACGTTTGCACTGGCTATTCCGGTAAATAATATTAATCTGTGTCTCCCCAGTTCAAATCACCCACTGCTCACGGAGATCTCCTCATGCGTTGCCTTTACGCCATCTAGTGTTCAAATACAACATTACTAACCTATAACTCCGCTCAACTGGGACAAGAGAAGAAGAAAAAAGAAGAAGAGAATCCTCCAGGAGCACAGCGTTCCTAATTACGAGGAACTATAGGCCCAGTCACACACCTGGAGTTCCTAGCCATCACATCAAGCTCACGGTATTAACGTTCCTCTAACCAAACTGCGTGTATCCACATAAACGTCTTCAACGGCAGGTGCTCTTCCTCACCTGGCAACCGTACTTTTCATGCGAATATTCTTCGGCACGCCATCATCTCCCGTTCATGGACGTGGCATCTGCCGGCCTCACGACGACTGCGTTTTCCACGACTTAAGGACGGCACTGCACATCCTCCGTTTTGGGGGGGATATCTGCATGAGATCATCCACATAGCGGCACACTCAGATTTCCACTATTGCTACACATTTATTATCACACTCGCTGGATCTAACACTAGCGTCCCTCCATCATCCTCACTTCAGATGATAGAAGACAGTCTTAATCACTCAATCAGTTATCAGCATCTATGACTCATCCGCTTTATTTCTCCTAGCTTTTTATGCTTTCCTCAGACCAGGTGAATTTACCACAGCTTCTCTTACGTTCGATTCCAATCGAGACGTCAGCTTTTCTGACATATCCTTTCACGCCAGCCATTTTAGCTTATATCTTAAACACTCCAAATGCGGCGGCGCCTGCTCCGTCATCGCCGCCCACAACGACTCCCAGTTCTGCCCTTATAAATCCATGATCAAATTCCTACACCTACCTCTAATCCTCTCTCACCATTATTCTTATCTCAGGGAATTTTCCCTTAACTCAACGACAGTTCAATCACTATTTAAAGCAAGTTCTCATTAAATCCGGGTTATCACCCCTTCTATACATGGGGCATTCATTTAGAATAGGTGCAGCTACTTCCGCTGCTAATCAAGGCGTCTCATCCTCATCCCTGCAACAACTCGGACGGTGGTCCTCCTCCGCTTTCTCATCCTACATTCGTCCGGACCTCAGTGCCGTGCTGGCTATCCAAAGGTCTCTCCAACCTTAAAAATTGGTATGTATGCATATAACTGGTGGTGGTTCTTAGCATGTCAGCACGTATGTTCGCCCCGCGGCTCATGTTTATTCTTGCCATGTCTAACCCTGTATGTCCAGGTCGTAAACCTTCGGGTCTGTATACATGTGTCCCTGCTAAGTCAGGTTGCCCCGCACGTTCGGGAAGCCCTGCAGGTTCGGGGCGCCCCGCACATCCGGGACGCCCTGTGCGTCCAGGATGCCCCGTATGTTCGGGAAGCCCTGTATGTCCAGGACGCCCTGTATGCCCAGGAAGGATGCCTGGGAGGCATCAGTACGTCTAAATTCCCACATGTATTAACCTCTCATTTTCATCCATAGATTTCCACTGCATCCCACAAGGTAAGATTTCTTCACGTTCAGTACTTCATACTTCACTTCTTTTGGGGGTTCATTGGAAACGGTTCTTTCCCTTCCCGAATGATGTCCTACAAAACCTGGGCCTAATCGCCAAAACACCATTTCATTCACTTGTTATAAACTGTCATCATTATGTTTCATTTATATAATGTGACCGATAATAAACATGTATTCCATACATCACGTCTCTCCTGATTAAAATGAAGCTTAGCGCAAGTTCAGGCAGGAAGACCTATCACTCCGTATTGCACGTCATGGCAATACTCGCTCCCTTCACTAGATGACAGGGAGCGCCACTCCTTAGCTAACCTATCACTTCCCTCCATTCACAAGCCTAATTATAGCACCTGTTAATCCCTCTATATATGCTCTCCCCTTTTCTATCAGCTGTCTTCCAGGTGTCAACGCGCAACCCTCCTCCACCCCTTCACCTCCTGCTTCCAACTCAGGGCCAAGCTTAACCTTCTCCCTTCCAACCGGACCTAACCACTTATCACCACCACCAGTGTCTAGACCCAGGGGGGTTAATCGGAAACGGTTCTTTCCCTTCCCGAATGATGACCTACAAAACCTGGGCCTAATCGCCAAAACACCATTTCATTCACTTGTTATAAACTGTCATCATTATGTTTAATTTATATAATGTGACCGATAATAAACATGTATTCCATACATCACGTCTCTCCTGATTGAACTATTGGCTAGCGCTCCAACACATTGTACATGATAGGCTAAGGGGCAGGTAATTCCCCGACATATCTTGGTGGTGGTTGACCAATCACAACAGAGCAGGCCAGCTAACCAATCAGAGCAGACTGAGCTCTGGTTTCAGACAGAGGGTGAAAAGAGGTGCTGCAGCACAGGCAGTATGATAACACAAATACATGATAGCATGTAAACATGTCACATTAGAGGCACACATACAACTATGAACCTAATAGCGTCTTTTAGTTTCCTGAAAAGGACTATACAAGTCTCATGTATTATTATTATTATTAATTAATTAATTAATATGTCCTAAACGTTTTGTATCTATGGCTGAAGGAGAACTTTGTGTGCAATGTTGAAAATCAATAAGCAAGCCTGCATGTTGGGGTTTTAAGCCTTGTTCAGTCATAGAATATGTGAAATGGCTTACTTCCTCTATATTACAAGTAGACTTAATGTGTTTTTGTTATTCAGACATTAGTTGAAAAGTGGTGTCTACACGCTGTTACCTCTCTCTTTGAATGCTGAGTGGCTGAGCAGTGGCAGACCACTGTATTAGGACATGTAATGGCAAAAACAACCCAAAAAAGCAATCATTAATATACTCAGCCAATTGATCATATATTACAACCGCCCAATCCTAGTGTCTATCCATATCATCCACTTGGCTCAAAAACTATATTAGGAAGAGCATGAATATAGTTGCTAAAGATTGTTATATTAAAGCTTATTGCAATAATTGCTGATGTGTCTCCATAAAGCTTAATATGCATTCCGCTCGGCTGCTTTGGTATGGACGGGACATCGAGAGGAGAAAGAGATGGCTCAGCATTACTTAACACGGCCATTTAAATGCACATTCTGTCTCGGACTCTCATAAATACCCACAGAAGACACAGCGACACACACACACACACACATACAAATTAATATATTACCCGGCATAAGCACACACAGTGTTTTGTCTTGTCTGCCATAACTTTTCAAAATAATCCTTTGACGATGGCCGTGTGGGTTTTTGCGGCTGCCTCCTAAAGAGTGTGCGTTTGCACGTAAAAGCACAGTGTATGCATACTTGTGCGTGTGTGTCTTTCGTATTGTGAATCCTCTGTCAGCACATCGTGTCAGGGGCTGGCTAGGACTTTCAGAAATGCAGGCACAAGCATATCTTATTTGGATTATGTATAAAACACTGATAGAGGCCGTCTGCTTGCATCAATCAGGGGAGCGAGAGGGAGAGACGGAAACAAGACAGAGAGGGAGTAAAGGGAAGTGTAAGCCTGTGACGGGAATAAGGAAGTGAAGGTGTATGGTGGGTGAGTATCTACAATACAGCAGCGTTTAAATATGCAGAGGGGGAGAATGGGTTGACGGAGAGATGAGAGTTTAAGATTCAAAGGGGAGCGGAGGGAGAAAGGGAGAGAGATTAACAAAGGTGAGGTGGTGCATGAGACATTTGGTATACACAGTATTTATTGGAGAAATAGAGAGGCTGAGAAAGAGGGATGGTGAAGGAAGGGAGGGAGAGAAGAGGATGCGGAGGAGAGGGGAAGGCTAGCCAGGAGGGTTTGATTGATGGGCCAGACAGGGCCGGCCGTTCTCTAGAGCAGAACCACTCCAGCACTGGACACCCGCCAGACACTGCAGCCCTGTAGAACCCTTGATTGTGTGTGTGTGTGTGTGTGTGTGTGTGTGTGTGTGTGTGTGTGTGTGTGTGTGTGTGTGTGTGTGTGTGTGTGTGTGTGTGTGTGACTGGATGTGGGTGTTTGTCTATGACTGGATGTGAGTGTGTGTGTCTGCAACTGTCTATGACTGGAAGTGTCTGCGTGCTGTGAGTGTGTCTGACTGTGCGTATGGACTTATGCAAAGCTCTTCTGTTACAATCTGATAACGCAGACACACGCAGCGAGGGCAACAGAAACAGGTGTGGGTGACAGCTGAGTGTCTAACAGTGTGAGTGAGTGTGTGTGTGTGTGTGTGTGTGTGTGTGTGTGTGTGTGTGTGTGTGTGTGTGTGTGTGTGTGTGTGTGTGTGTGTGTGTGTGTGTGTGTGTGTGTGTGTGTGTGTGTGTGTGTGTGTGTGTGTGTGTGTGTGTGTGTGTGTGTGTGTGTGTGTCTCTACTTTCAAATCACGATTATCCTGACCAAAAATAATTACAAATTACAGCATGATCCCAATACTCATTAATACTCTATTGGAAACATATATTTGGACATTTGTATAAATAAATAAACAAAAACGTCAACATAGTGAAACCAGTTTTGTTGCATCTTATTAGTTAAATAAGGCAACATTTGTCCCTTCTTTACTATGATTGTGAGTATTTTTAAGTCTTTCATGTTGACCACTATTTCTTAAAAAAGAATTCACTGAAATCAACTTTTTTTTATTCGTGTTTTTTACTTTTACAGCATATCATATATTGTTTGTGTATGTTTGCATAATCATCTGCTTATAAGCATATGTGCTATGTGCCATTGCATGCTACATTCATATATTGAGATATTTATCGTATATGTTAAGCATACATGCATGTTTATTTATGCAGATTTGTACACGTGTGTGCTTGTTTCTGTGTGTTCATGTGCAGGTGTACTCTGCAGGTAGCGTACGATGGCTCAATGTTTTACCTAATCACCTTACGGCTATGTACAGACAGGCAGCTCATATTCCACATTTCCTGGCACATCCCTGGAAATAGATTGCCTTGATCAAGCCCAGGCAGAACTAAAAGTTGAATAAATAAATGTTTGGAAATCAAAAACTAGAGCGCTGCATCAGATTAAAATCACAATGCTCAGTCTCGGCTTGGACATTGTAGACTTAATTAAGTGAACTGTAATGTAATCATATAGCGATGACAAGCTGAATATCCACATGAAATACAAACACAGTCTAATGAACCAGCACAGGAAGCAGCATCAACATGTGCATCATATTTGATTTCAAACTAGATGAAAATCTAATACAAAACAATGACTCTTCCCAAGGCACCACCATTCAAAAGCCGACCACCAAGCGTAGCATCGCCTAGTTGTTACCAGTGTATAACAAATATATAACTCTGATCCACCAATGGTAAATGGACTGCATTTGTAAAGCCTTTTTTTCCAGTCTTGCCACCCCTTAAAGCACTTTGACTAGGTGAATGCTGCATTTAAAATGTAAAACACATTCATACTGTACAGAGGCAGATACAAGTTGCCACCTTCAAACATCATTTATGTCCATGCCATTGGGAGCAATTTGGGGTTAAGTATCTGGCCCAAGGACACATGGACATGTTTACTGCAGGGCCTGGGGATCAAACCCCCCACCTTCCACTGGGCCTGGTGCTAGTGCATTTCTAACACACAATACCCGTAGAGATTGGGAGGAGATACATGCTTCTATAATTTTAAGTTTCAACGTAAAAAAGACAAATGGCAACCTTTGACGCTAAGAATGAAGCCAACACAAAAGGGCCAAACATTGTGTTGGACCCCAATTGCCAAATGCCTTACTTCACGTTACCAGATCGGTAAAATAAAAAAGGTTTTGGTCTCTAATTTCTCTGTTCATGGCAAGTACGGGGGTTGAATTTGGAAATAACTCACTCATTTGAACTTATATTGAAGCTTAAAGTTATGCTACAGGATATGTGTTGCTTTTTAATTCATTTGCAGGCATCAAGGTTCAGTTTAACACTGTGATCTCGATGCTTTTGATTCTATCTTCATCTTTGAAATATGTTTTCACTGCTGAGTTAGCTTCAAACCCTGCCTGCTTCTCCCTAAAATTACTTTTTAATATTTCTGGAAATAAATATATATACTTAACATTTATTTAGTCAGTGCAGTGTGTCACATTGTGGGCTCAATGGTAGAGTAGCTCCAGCAGTGGAGTAATGGCATTCTACATAATAGAATCTTGTCTGTATAATAAAAAAAAAGTCACACTGGTACGTTTTTTAGCCGGCAGTCTTTGAGCGCCTTCTGTGGACTTTTACATTTCACCTTTGGGATATCCTGACCGCTAAATGAAAGTGTGTGTCCTCCAGTTTCCAGCTTGCTCAACAAAAATGTGTGAATTGACATGCATAAAGTAAGCCATTGCACAAGAGAACCCCGAAAACGATATGTACCTCAAGCTTATAGCCAGTTACATAATCATAACAAATATAATCTCATTCTCTCAATCTTCAGCACCGCTTGAAATCGGACTTCAAAATTGTCCTTAACGTCACTCAAAAGAAACACTGACGTACAGAATTTGATCAGTCAGCTGTGACTGCTGCACGGAGCATATATTAGCCTCCTCTGTAGCTGATACTGGCTGCTGAGCAATTCTGTTCCCTGACGATATACTGCTGAGACATGAAGTGTAGAAATATATCTCAATATTTTATTCAACATACAGCATGCTTTTTTTGGTTTCCTATTAAAAACAGGTTTTGGAATAATGATTATGAAATGAATATGAATGATTATGTAACAACTAAGATGAATCGACATAATCAGAATAATCATAATCATCAGAAGCCAACCTCCTATCCATCCCCACCCACACCAATCACCGGACCTGGGGGGACAGAGCCTTCTGTTACGGTGTATGTTGGAAGCAGGACCCAAATGCAGATACAAACTGAAAAAAACTCCTTTATTTCAAGGCTAGGATATAAGGATATAAGGATATAAGGATATAAGGCAAAACAGAACACTCACCGACAAACTAGTCATGACACAAGACGAACCGACAAAGACAGAAAAACCAAAACTTAAATACACACAAGACTAATCATACAAACGAGACACAGGTGAGGAGGGAGGAGAAAACACAGGGACACCAGGTGAACACAATCGGGTAAATTAGACACACCAGGGAAACTAACGACAGGGAACCACAGACAGATTTAAACAAGACAAAACGCAGTAGAGAAAACCAAAAACAGATCTAGACAAGACAAAACACCATAAAGACAGATCGTGACACCTTCTCCGTTGCTGCCCCCTCCCTCTGGAACTCACTCCCACAACCCATCAGAGACTGCACTGACCTCACCACCTTCAAAAAAACTCACCTCTTCAATCTGGCTTTTAATGTGTGATTGTTTTTGTATTATTTGACTTTACTGTAACTATATATTTATGTGTTGTTCCTTCCTTTTCTTTCCCCTTCACTATATCTGTAAAGCGTCTTTGAGCACCTGTAAAAGCGCTAACAAATTAAATCTATTATTATTATTATTATTATAATAATAATGGGTAAATATATTAAACCAAACAGCCTCTGGTGTTGAAGTGTTTTTCAGGTTTAGTTAAACTAACTGATGTTTTTGTCCATGGTTTGTTTATCTGGCTCAGGGGGTTCATGCATCCCACCCACCTCAAAGTGGCCTTGGGCAAGATCCTTAACCCCAAGTTGCTCCCATTAGGGGTGGGCAACATTT
This sequence comes from Pseudochaenichthys georgianus, assembly GCF_902827115.2. NCBI lineage: Eukaryota > Metazoa > Chordata > Actinopteri > Perciformes > Channichthyidae > Pseudochaenichthys > Pseudochaenichthys georgianus. The sequence continues at coordinate 12,612,466 of NC_047503.1, read as the reverse complement.
GATATTGATCTGATACCAAGTAAATACAGGGCCAGTATTGCCTACTACAATACCAATACTTTTAACTTAGAAAGTCAGCTTGTATAAAATTCCTAAAACTCTCATCTTCAACCGTATGAGTTTGATCGTCCTTTAGAATCATTTCCAGCAAGGCCTCTGGTGATATCCATAGCTCTTGGGGAATGACCAAGGTGAAATAATAATACATACACGTAGTCTAAATATAGGAATGATAATGTTCCTTTGACAGTTAATACAAAAGGGTTATTATATTCAGCCATGGTTATATTTCAGGTATATATATATATATTTTTTTTTTAAAAAGGTACATATTTTTCAGTTCCAGTCAAATATTAATTTAGATGTATTACTATGACTGAATAGTCTATATTGAATCAGTCTGGGAAATAACTAATTTACATAACTATGATGACCTATTACAGTTTGAAGGAAAACATTAACTAATGCTAGAGATGAATACATCTTATTTTCTCTTCTATATATCAGCTACCTGGATTTTGGGACTTCTGTGTATCACTAGGCCACCAGGGTGGGTGGAGGGGGTCAGGCGGACGGGACTGAGCTGACCGCCCAGGAGCACAGCAGAGGACCAGGAAGGGATCTCGGGCAGACGGCCCGGGGGAAAGGCAAAGTTCAAAAAGGGGGACTCTGGGGGACAAGGCAGAGTTAAAGGAGGGGTTCTCGGGCGGACGGCCCGGGGGCAAGGCAGAGTTGAAAAAGGGGTATTCGGGTGGACGTTCCGGGGGCAAAGCAGAGTTCGAGGAGGGGCGAAGACCACAGCTCTCAGGGGACCGGGCAGGAGCCGGTGTTGACCGGACAGTAACCAGAGCCGGTGGAACAGGTGTATGCAAGATTCCCCACGGAAGAGGACAAGGAGTTGGCAGGACCCCCGGCGAGACATGTGATGTCGAGGCAAGAGAGTAGTCGGCGGGGCCTCCAATGGCACAGGACATAGGATTGGCAGGACCATTTCAGGAATTCCTAAAACTCTCATCTTCAACCGTATGAGTTTGATCGTCCTTTAGAATAATTTCCAGCAAGGCCTCTGGTGATATCCATAGCTCTTGGGGAATCACCAAGGTGAAATAATAATACATACACAAAGTCTAAATATAGGAATGATAATGTTCCTTTGACAGTTAATACAAAAGGGTTATTATATTCAGCCATGGTTATATTTCAGCTTTGAGGTATATATGTTTTTAAAAAGGTACATATTTTTCAGTTCCAGTCAAATATTAATTTAGATGTATTACTATGACTGTCTGAATAGTCTATATTGAATCAGTCTGGGAAATAACTAATTTACATAACTATGATGACCTATTACAGTTTGAAGGAAAACATTAACTAATGCTAGAGATGAATACATCTTATTTTCTCTTCTATAAATCAGCTACCTGGATTTTGGGACTTCTGTGTTTGGGGTCTGGTTGTGATTAGGGGATTCCCCTCCCCCTCCCTCCGTTCACTTTGCAGCTCGGAGTTCTCTTTCGTGTGTGTTTTTAGAAGTTTGTATACATTTGTGGTGTTGCCACAGTACAGTACGTCATTTGTTTTCTGCAAACATCGCAGCTTGCAATGTTTTGTTCTGCAGCCGTAAAAAACACCAAACGGCAGCCAGCAGCACTCACACTATAGCAGGGGAGGAGGGTGAGCATGAGTGAAGTGAGTGAGAGGAGCAGTGTTTTCACATGCACAGCCAATATGGTGTAACGGGAGTTATGTATGTATGTAGCATGATAGGTCCTTAAAGTGGACCTATCATGCTATATTTTGAATAATGTATTGTAGGGCCATACCTATATAAAACATGTCTGTGGAGTTTTTTTTTCAAAATACCAAACAGATCATGCATTTTAGCCATGCCTCATTTCGCTCTATTTGCCCTATTCCAGCCCTGTTTTTGCAAGAGGTGATTCTGTGGCAAATGAGCTGCAGCTGACCACGCCGCCCTGCAAAGGAGGGGGGTGAGGCACGAGCATCATGTTACCATGCTGTTACCATGCTGTAACCAGGCTGTTACCATGCTATTACCATGCCACGGCAACCTCTCATCCCCAGTGAGATGATAGTGAACTGTTCATGAACTTGTCATGAAAAGTTCATGAAATATTAGTGAACCATATTCATGAATAGCTCATAAACAGCTCATAACAAAGTTGATGAACTGTTCATGAAAGTGACATGAACATTAAATGGCACTAGGGCAGTTCATGAACTACTCATGAAACTCCTGTGCTGGAATGGTTCATGAACAATTCATGGAATATGGTTTTAGGCAGGTTCATGAACAATTCATGAAATGGAGTTTTCAGTGAGTGTGTAGGGATATTCAGTTTTCAACCAAGAACATTTCAAGAATTGTTCATGAACATATCAAGAACTGTTCATAACAACTTCATGAACAGTTCATACCCAGTCACTGAATATAATTCAATGGCTGGCTATGAACTGTTCATGAACTGTTCATGTACATTAACTGTTCATGAACCATTGACTGTGGGTCAATTGGCAACCATAGAAAACAACAATTATGTCAATCACAATGGAACTTTACTCAAATTACCAAACAAACAAACAAACAAACAAACAAACATACATGTATACAGGTGGAGCACTACAATTAATCCTATCACTATTTGAAGCAGTTCTTGACACTCAGCTGCACAACATTTTTTGTTACGGGTCCCAAAAGCTTGGGTACCACAGCAACAATAAATGATTTCTGTAGAAAACAGAAAAGTGCAGCAGCAATAATTATACACAGGATCCGGTTGATCGTCTGGAATGCTTCTTATTCAAAATTCAAAGTACACAGTTACATTCAAATAGCTGAACTTTACAAACATCACATTTCTCCATTTAAGTTATCTGTCTGTCACAGTCAATTACTGTATCTCAAGGAGAAATTCAACATAGTCAATATAAATTATTACATTACATTGCATTTAGCTGACGCTTTTATCCAAAGCGACTTACAATAAGTGCGTTCGACCAACAAAATACAAACTTGAAGAAAACAGAATCATATAAGTACATCAGGCTTCATAGAGCAAAAACATTTCAAGTGTTCCTCAACTGGCTTTAGATAAGCCAGTCCATAAGTGCTGTGTTAATAGTTCTATCGCTCTAAGTGGAGTCAAAAGAGATGAGTTTTCAGTCTGCGCCGGAAGGTGTGTAAGCTTTCTGCTGTCCTGATGTCAATGGGGAGCTCATTCCACCATTTTGGAGCCAGGATAGCAAACCCACGTGTTTTTGCTGATGGGAACTTGGGTCCCCTTCGCAGTGAGGGTGCAGCGAGCCGTTTGGTTGATGCAGAGCGGAGTGCACGTGCTGGGGTGTACGATTAACCATGTCCTGGATGTAGGAAGGGCCAGATCCATTCGCAGCATGGTACGCAAGTACCATTGTCTTGAAGTGGATTCTAGCAGTTACCGGAAGCCAGTGGAGGGAGCGGAGGAGCGGCGTGGTGTGGGAGAATTTAGGAAGGTTGAAGACCAGACGAGCCGCTGCATTCTGGATGAGCTGCAGGTCGGATGGCACATGCAGGTAGACCAGCCAGGAGGGAGTTGCAGTAGTTTAGGTGTGAGATGATGAGAGCCTGGACCAGAACCTGCGTCGCTTTCTGGGTCAGCTGGGGACGCATCCTCCTGATGTTGTAAAGCGTGTATCTGCAGCAGCGGGTTGTAGCAGCTATGTTTGCAGTGAAGGACAGGTTGTTATCTATAAACACATAACGCTATCAAATAATACTTTCTATCAATATATCTATCTTTACCAAATATAACATATTATGGAGATCACAAAAATACACTGTCAATGTTAATAAACAAAAAACAAGGCAATGTGCCTGCAAGACTGCACTCAGGTAAACAGAACATATTACCCGTGAGCAGCAGCTAACCTGCCTGCGAGCCTTCGCTCAGGTCACATTTACCCAGGTGCGGCTGAAGCCCGCGAAAATGGCATCTATTGTTGCCGACAGTATAGTATTTTTAAAATACCGTTACTATGTCAAACATGCTCAAAACCTTCTGACACACTCTCCTAAACATCTCCAACATCATATCTAATTCACACAAGTTAACATCGATCATGTTCATTATGTACTGACCTGTAGAAAACAGAAAAGTGGAGCAGCAATAATTATACACAGGATCCGGTTGATCGTCTGGATTGCTTCTGAGGAGGGGGCGGAAGTGTCCCCCCTAAGGTAACCCAGATGTCACCGCTCACCTGCCAAAGGTTCCACCTTGGCGCTACTTACTCGTACTGCTTCTCAAACAGTACAGATCAACCATAAAATGATATGAATGTCACCAAAATAAATACAGATAATGTTCAGTTTCAAATTCACTATTGTTTTGTTTTAAGATTAAAAGTTTTAAAAAAGAAAGAAATGTTCAAATAGTAGATGAATATTCAAGAGGTCTTTAAAAACATCACACTGATCATCAAAAGTTCATAAAATGCTCATGAATATTCCAAAATATTCTGAACTTGCCACAATCATCCAAAATTTATGAAATGCTCATAGTCATGAAAGGTTCATGAAATACTCATGCACACTTTTTGGGGTTTTAATTATAATGTTGTGATTGGCTGGATCATGAAAAGTTCATAAATTGCTCATAAAAGTCTGTCATGAGCAAAACAGGAACTTTATATGAATGAACAATGTTCATAAACATTTCATGAACTGCTCTTTAAAATGGTTCATGAGCATTTTAAGAATTTTGGTTCATGAACATGACAAGTGAACATATAATGAGTTGTTCATGAATGTTTCATGAGTGCTCATGAACAGCTCATAAAGTCATGAACTCCATCTCGCAGGGGATTCCCCTGATAGGCGGAGCGTTGCCCATGTAGGCGGAGCGTCACCGCCCACTATTCCGGGCTGACGTCGGGTCGGATGGAATCTGGATCCGCTTGTTGTAGCCCCGTTTTTAGAGATTTGGGTATGGAGAAAAAGAGAGAGGGTTGTGTTTTCTGACACTTGGTGAGTTCCCTGGAACACTGGGGACCCATATTCATGTATAAAAGACGTACAAAAGTGCATTTTGCATGACAGGTCCACTTTAAGTATCGATCTCATAACGCAAGTATTGATCAATACCCAGGGTTGGGTTGTAACGGAATACATGTAACGGCGTTACATAATCAGAATACAAAATTCAAGTAACTGTATTCAGCTCGCGTTACATTTGAAAAACGAGTAATCTGATTACAGTTACTTTCGTAAACCTGAAGTGAATACATTTCGGATTACTTATTGGAATTATTGGTGGAAAGATTTCCTCTCAACATGTAATATTCATTACTAGTAGGTACAGCCGATTCGAATCATCAGAGCTGCCGCAGATGGACCAAAAAAGCGTTTGAAAAAAAATCGCGGGTCCGCTCGCTCAGTGAAACAATAACAACGAAACATGGAGGAACAAAAGTCTGCGTTTAAATCGCGTGTGTGTGTATATATAGGTGTGTGTGGTTAAAACACATCAGCCTTTAGCCTTACTAATTATTATTTCTGAAGGTACACACAGTGAAGGCGGTGCGTGAAAGGCGGTGCGTGAAAGGCACTGCGTGAAAGGCACTGCGCGGCGCGCTCGTATTCTCAGAGGCTGAGTTAACCCTCCCGCTGCCTCCTGACGCTGCAGAGAGGTCATGAAGTGAAGGAGGTTTTCCTTCTATAAAACAGCTGTGGGCAGCAGATACTGTGAGAGTCACGGACATGAATTCATAGATCAAGGCAGACTGGTGCACACTCTCCTGTTTTGCCAATCCGGTGCTTAAACAAATATAGCTCTACACCCCTGGCCGAAATGTCCTTAAAATGAAGTCCGAGTTCGACATTTTAATTCATGTCCTCCCAACACTGGCAGGACAGAAGGCGACACGCCCGTTCTAAGCCGTGTCCCTCTCCTCACATCCCAAGCTGCATCCCCAAAAGTGTATTATGTTGTTACATCGTTTCAGATGTGATGTTTCAGTGTGCTCTTGATACGCCATTAAAACAGTAAAAACACGTTCAGTTTCCTTTTGCTTTTTGTGTCTCCTGTTCACCAAAACATACCCAGGAAAAAGAAAGTAATCCAAAAGTAATCTAAAAGTAATCTGATTACGTTACTTTTTTAAGGCACATAACTGTAACTGTATTCGGATTACTTTCAGAGCCATGTAATCAGTAATCAGTAACTGATTACATTTACAAAGTAACCCTCCCAACCCTGTCAATACCGATACCAATGTTTGTATTGATACATAGATATCTAAGATCGATCCACCCACCACTAGCTCCCATAGTCCACTGCATTGAAGTGTCAGCTACATGTCTTGTGATACATTGTCAATCTAATTCTTGTTCAGATAAAACAAACACATTCTCACTCACACATGCAAGTTACATACAGACAACAGAGGCACCCTGATGTGTCTATGAGAGACACATCAGGCATTTAGCTAATTACAACGTCAACCAATATTCAGCTTTATTGTAAAGTCAGAGTCTTAATTGTAAAGAAAGTCTGCTTAGGAAGGATTGGTAAAAAAAGGCAGACTTCTATTTTAATCTTACTCTTGGAACATTAAAGGTGGGGTAGGTAAGTTTGAGAAACCGGCTCGAGATACACTTTTTGTTATATTCCATGGAATGCTTTTAACATCCGATTGCAATGAATATCTTAAGTACTTTGACAAAAAATCCATAAAAAAACATCATCTGTGGAAGCCGCGGCGCTGTAAAAAGCACGACCACTCATCTGAGCCGGCCCGGCTAAAATAACTGGATGGCCTACCTGCCTGTCAGCCTTCCATCTGTGCACAAACTTATCTCGTGCCCTCATTGGTCATGTGCGTGTGTGTTGAAGGAGGGGCTCTGTGAGGAAGTGGCAGATTTTTTCCGGCTGTGTATTTTCAAATTCTAGCGCACTCGACCTGGTTTCTCCAGAATTACCTACCCCACCTTTAACTGGCACTTGTTGCATGGGAAAAAGTAAGCTTACAATGCAGGTGTATTTTTAAGAACATTGAATGCATGTTACAAAAGAAAATTGAAACGCAGACCTTTACACAAGGTTAACTTTATTGGAATGCAAAATAAAGCTGAATTTAAAAAAGGGGCCTTGTCCTGCTTTTTGGAGTTTTTACTTTCCTGTAGTGTTATAGTTGTTTGTGTGCATGTAAATGGTCTGCAAAGGCTAAAATCCCAAAGTTCCCTCCAGAGGGAGTTTCTCTCCCACTTACTCACCCCCCTCCCCCCCTGCCTGTAATGCCATGATTGGACTCATTTGTTTACTTCTGTAACATAATGACATCACTATGTAACACTCGCGCTTTTATTAGCTGGCGCTCCAACACATTGTACGAGATATGCTACTAGGAAGGACATTCCCAAGCGGATAGACACAATAGAGCCGGCCAGCTAACCAATCAGAGCAGACTGGGCTCTGGTTTCAGACAGAGGGTGAAAAGAGGTGCCGCAGCACAGGCAGTATGAGAAAAATAAAGACCTTTTTGAACATTAAAGCGTGTAAACATGTCACAGTAGAGGAACATAGTACAAATGTGTCTGACAATAATCTTAAAGGTGGAAGCCGTGGCGCTGTAAAAAGCACGACCAATCATTTTAGCCGGCCCGGCTAAAATAACTGGATGGCCTACCTGCCTGTCAGCCTTCCATCTGTGCACAAACTTATCTCGTGCCCTCATTGGTCATTTGCGCGTCCGTGTGTGTTGGAGGAGGGGCTCTGTGAGGAAGTCTGAAGGAAGGGGAAGATTTTTTTCGGTTGTGTACTTTCAAATTCTAGCGCACTCAAGCTGGTTTCTCCATTCTTACCTACTATACTATACTAGGGCCACCTTAATCCAAGTCATCGACAGAGTAAGGGCATAAAGGTGAAATTATGATTAATTAATTTACATTTTTTGTTTTCATGCGCAATTAATAAAATATGGGCACAAATTGTCTTTTTCTTACACCTACCGGTCCTTTTAACATCTGAGTCAAATGAGAACACAGAACATTAATTATACACATTAGTTTGCAAGATGCTTTGTGTTCAAATTAATTCAAATTTAGCTGATGCTACTTCATTTAAATGTGACTCTTGACTTTGTTTTTATATTTTCTCCCTCAAGCTTCTCCTGTGCTTTGTCTAACATATACTCGTGGTAATGCTTTACACATATTCAATATGTTTTACGAGCATGCAGCCATTAAAGCACGTCACCTCTTTGAGTTGTTCGGGAGCAAGCTGCTGCAAACAGCTTAGTGAATATGAAAGGGGACAATGTTTAATCAAAGAAGAACGAGCAAATAAAATACACAGGGAGCTGAGTTGATTAACATAAAGATAAAAACCAATGTAGTGCTTTCTCTTTTGATTTGCTCTTCTCCTTGAAATAACACCCTGTTAAAATAAAAAGGCCTAATGGGAATTTCCCCGCTTTTGTATTCTGATCAAAAGGAAGGCTGTTAATGTGCAGCAGTAACAAAGTAGAGAGAAAAAAGAAAGAGATAGAAAAAAAAAAAGGAAAAATGCCCTTTGATAGCTAAATTACAATTTTAAGCGCTGTTAAATGCATTTATGTGCCCCCTGTTGAGCAGGCATTTCTGTAAGTAATTATGTCCTGACCCTTAAATAACTATTATTCAACCTTTTATTCCATCTTCTTCAAGCCAAAACATATCCTAACCTCTACCTTTTCTCTCCGTCTTTCTTGGTAGAGGTCACTCAAGAAGACAACTTACATTTTTATTAATTAGCTCATAAATGTGAAGAGCTCTCTGAATACATTTCATGGAAATTACTGCTTTTGTATTTGAGTATACTCAAACATAGAAGGCTACATTGCTCTTGCCACCATTGTTTGTGTAACTATGTCATAATGACATTTTTTTAAAGGGGATCCTGGATAAAAAGAGTGGAATGAATGTGTTGTTGCTTTATTATAAATTAAAAAAGGCAGTATGGCTCTACAGCGTATTAACAAATCAGTACTGAGTTTACACTATTAGCAGCCAATGTGCTTGAACAGGATTTTATGGCTGGGGTAAGAGGTTAACTCATCATTCATGCCCAGGCATATACTGTGGCATTTACTGCCGCAAATTAGGTTTAAAAAAGGATTGAGATATAGTTAAAAGCTATAATGTATGCTGAGGTGAATGGCCACTGTCAGCAACCACAACATTCTGATGTACAGACACTCAGAAAATATGAAAAACAATGACAGTTGGATATGTTCAAATCACATTTTTTGACGCAATATTGATTTTTGACAAGCTATGAAATTTGCAAATATTTTGTTGTGATATAACATTTAAAACAAAAAACTGTCCCGATAATAGTCAGTTATTGTCATCCACAGTCAATGATATATAACACCATATTCAAGTTATTGAGAAATTAATTGTGTTTTTGCTTTAATGAAAAAAGGCATGGATAGTTTTAATTATGTAATACGCTACTTAGAGCTAATATGAGGTCATCTGTTAAACATGTCATAATTCCCTCTCTTATATACATTTTATTTGGCTGTGAATAGAACAAAATTAATTAAAACTGCGGTCGCACTTGTGCGCGCAGTGATGAGCAGGCCCTCGCGTCCGTGCGCCTGTCGGGGAGGGTTGCTGGTCCCCCCCCTCAGTCCTCCGAGATGAGCCGTTTGTCATGTCTCTAAATTGTTTACCTGACTTTGCGTTCCTTTGTTTCTGACCAGGAAATCTTAGGCATTTGCGCCAGTTCTGTTGGTACCATTTTTCCTGCATCAACCAGGTAGCGACATGTCGTTTGTTGATCCTAGAGGACTTCAACACATCATGTCAACAATTAGGGATTATTGGACTGTGCAGTTATATCTTTATGGATCTTTAATTAACTGTCTACACCACAACAATAGATCAAACCACCACAGGGAGTCGAACCCCGTCTCAAATGAGAGTCCATACCAGTGGTTTTTTGCTTTTTGTTGTTGCCTAAACTTTAACAAAAAGCAAAACCTGCAATACATCTGTTTTGTGGTCAATGCCACTAAATTAAGTTATACATTTGGAAAAATTGGAACATGAAATATATGCCTGAAAATGTAATCTTTCAATATTTATCTTACTGTATTGCAGGACAGACAGACAACAGATATACACTTAAACAGCATGCAAATAAAGTAAAACCTCCTGTTGTCATGGCAGTGGGTTTGGTCCTCAGCATGAAATAAGAAGAAAACATGAATTAATACAACTTTTATTTACAAACGTGACAAAGAAATGTTAAACTGATGTGTGAGTTAATAAATGCAAAGCGCATTGCTCCTAAATAGTTGCTGTGGCACAGACACCAAACAACTAGGGATGTCCCGATCACCTTTTTTTGCTCCCGATCCGATTCCGATCATTTGATTTTGACAATCTGCCAATACCGATTTTTCCCGATCCGATCTTTATGCAATGCATTAAGAAAAAAAAAAGGTAACAGATAACGGCTGGTCATCCAACGCGATGAATTCAGCTATCTTGGCTGTTATTGTGTTGGCCTTTTCACTGTTCTGGGGCAGTTTCTCTTTCCTTTTGAAAGTCTCTGAAAGTGTCGGTTGTTTCAGTTCCGTTACCTGAGTGGCCGCTGTGCACTCGTCGTGTTGTTGTTGGTGTTTGTTTCTCAGGTGGCGTATTAGATTGGTCGTGTTGAACGTAGCTCTGTTCTTTCCACCACGCGGAACCTCCGCCTTGCAAACATTGCATCTGGCTGTTACACTGCCTTCGCTTTCAATTTTATAATACTTCCAAACTCCTGACATTTTCTCTGTCCCGACTCCCGAGTCACCAGCTGAACGTAGCCTCTCATTAGCTTGCTGCTACTATTAGACACTGCACCCACTCTGTTGCCAGCTTTGAGAGGAATAAGCAACCAGGTCTGAAAACAAGCCCAAAAGAAGCAACACATACATGATGTTGTGTAATTTTAAACCAAAACTAAGTCCTCAGGATGACTTTAAGACGTGAACATGGTCATTTTTGTTTTGTAACATTAAATTAAAAAAAGAAAATTATAAAAAATAAAAATAAAAAAAAATCCCGATCCCCGATTTTTTTCTCCCGATCCCCGATCTTGTGAAAATCACGTGATCGGCTCCGATCCCCGATCACGTGATCGGCTCCGATCCCCGATCACGTGATCGGATCGGGACATCTCTACAAACAACAGTCGTGCATCGACTCGGCAGGGATCAAGGCTGATGGATGTCTCTCCACGCTTCCACTGTCTAAACACAACCAAAATTACATTTTCACTATGAGCGCATTGCTCCTAAATAGTTGCTGTGGCACAGACACCAAACAACAGTCGTGCATCGACTCGGCAGGGATCAAGGCCGATGGATGTCTCTCCACGCTTCCACTGTCTAAACACAACCAAAATTACATTTTCACCATGAGCGCATTGCTCCGAAATAGTTGCTGTGGCAGACACCAAACAACAGTCGTGCATCGACTCGGCAGGGATCAAGGCCGATGGATGTCTCTCCGCGCTTCCACCGTCTACACACAACCAAAACTACCGCTCGTGTCCTTTGTCAGTTACACAATGAAGCTCAGGTGTTCTTTGTTAATAAACATTGAACTGCCTCATGAGTACTGAAATACATCGGGATAACCTTAGTTTCTGTGAGATACTTACTTGTGTGTTTCCCATATACATGATCGATCAATGTTCCCTTTTCTGTTGTGGGTTCGGATACCAACTGCAAGTAACCTAGTTGTTCCATGAAGGATGACATGGACAATGACTTGAGGTGATCATGGTTGAAGTCTCCCAAAATGACTACGTTGTCTGACCTAGTATTTAAGAAACTGGTCAACAGCTTCATGTTTAGTTTGAACAGAGGCAATGGATATGTTTGTGGGCGGTAAAGAACCACAACAATCACATTCTCCCTGGTGAAATGCGAGGCAATACATTCCAAATTCACATTTGGAAGATCCAAAATGGTGTACTCCAACTGGTCTTGACAATATATGCCAACTCCCCCTTGTTGTTGGTCTTTAATTGTTTTCAAAACAGCGTCAGTTGAGTTGTATGCCTTGCAACGTGGCACACTGTGAAACGTATATTTCTCAATCCCTGCAGTGTGATTTGCAACAGTTTCAGTTAACCATGTTTCCGTTACAGCCACACAACTGTAATCAAATGGCTGAATTTGCGCCGTTAGATCAGGTAAATGTCTGTCTAAACTTTGTACATTCATTGAGAATATGGAGAATGAGTGTGTTCCCTGTGAGGGTGTAGTAGCACAGGATACAAATGGCGGCATGCCATCAAGGGAATCCTGAATATTCTCTTTGCAATATATGGCGCTGTCTTTAAAGTCCTGAATTGTCAACCCATTTAAGCTTTTGACGCGGCTTAAAGCAACATATGCCTGGCCTGACTCAAAGATTCTTTTGAGCGAAACGACTGCTTTGTCAACAGTTAACCCTTGCACCTTGTGGATTGTGCAAGCCCATGCTAGTTTCAAAGGAAACTGTTTACGCAATTTCCCCTTGCGTATCCTTTCGTCATCTCTGTTTATGGGAGTAGCCAAAGGGTTGCCACTAGTTGAAGGGAAACGCTTCCTTCTGTTAGTACCCACTTTTTCGTCATCGAATTTCACAAACACAGTGCTCACAAATGTGTTGTGGATATTGTTGACAATGTCTACGACATTCCCACAGACTCCGTTTACCAAGCCGTCAGACACATCAATATTTTTGATCAACATCACTCGTGCACCCTTTCCCAACGGTAACCTTTCAGGTAAATAGGATTTGTACACATTTCTGAAGTGCCCTCTTTTCAATTCCATGCGGCCGGATTGTTGATTCTTCTCATAATCCAGTGCCTCCACGCAAAGGTTCTCTGGACATGATGCCGACAACTGTCTGATATTGTGGTGATTGACTTGTGCATTTGTTG